>NC_141669.1:130134363-130798529 GCF_028749965.1 Puma concolor
CTGATTTATAGCTTTGTCTACTGCTTTGTGCCACAAGGTTAGAGACCTGAGGAAGTGTATTAGTTTTCTGTGGCTGCTGTAACAAAGGACCATAAAGCAGGTAGCTTAAAACAACAGAAATGTATGGTCTCTTCTGGAAGCTAGAAGTCCAAAATCAAGGTGTCGGCAGGGCCCTGTCCCCTCTAAAGTCTCTAGGAAAGGGTCCTTCCTTGCCTCTCCCAGCTGTTGCTGGTGGTCGTCTGTCCTTGGGCCTTCTTGGCGTCTAGCCACACCTCTCCAGTCTCTGCCTCTTGGGTCACGTGACCTCCTCCCAGGGGTCTCTGCCTTCACAAGGCATTTCCCTCTTGTTCTAAGCACACGGTCACTGGACTGGGGCCCACCCTAGTGACCTCATCTTAACTTGATTACAGCTGCAAAGACCCTATTTCCAAAGAAAGTCACATGCATCGGTACAAGGGGATAAGACTTCAGCAGATCTCTTGGGGTGGGGGGGGGGGGGGGACACACTTCAACCATAACGGGTAGAAAACACTTTGTTTAATGCAGCAGGCTAAGGGGATTCTAGATGTGTCACGGTGGGCCCCGAGCATTGGTGGGTGGGAGAAAACACAGAAATGTGCTTGTTGGTGACTGACAGCTGGAGAAGGGGAGGGCTTTGGGGGATGGGAGGGAATGAGACATGAAATTCTCCAGGCAATGAAATTTTGGGATGGGGATTCTGAAATTTACTTCCAAGTGTGCTCCCCCTGGCTTCCCGTTACCCCGAATTCTGTAGACTTTCTCTCCTCCTGATGGCAGGCACCCCTTTTTCCTTCTGAGCACTTAGCTGCTTGTTCATTTATTTATGGGAGGGGAGAGCGCCAGTGGGGGAGGGGCAGAGAGAGGGGGACAGAGGATCTGAAGCGGGCTCTGCACTGACAGGCTGACGACAGCGAGCCTGCTGTGGGGCTCGAACTCATGAACCACGAGATCATGACCTGAGCTGAAGTCAGAGGCTCCACGGACTGAGCCATCCAGGCCCCGTGAGGACTTAGTTTTTGCCCATTTACTGTATTCCAGGCCTGTGCGCACCCCCGGTGACCTTCTGGGAGACCCCCTCGGCTCAAATTCACCAGATTCTTTTCACGGGCTCCCAGCAGCTGTCTCTAGAGTCTGCTCTCCCAGCAGGCTTGTGTCAGCAATAGTTTAGGAAAAACGAAAGAATTGGAGCAGTGTCCAACATGGGATAAAGGGGGGAAAGACAGCAATTTTGGAAGAGTGGAGGATTTTTAAAAATTAACATGTCAGCACAAAGGTACCTAGAAGAAATGTTAAGACCCTCAAGAATCCTTGGGGGCATTGAGGGAGAGGGTAGGGGCCAGGGCCCTGGGTTTCTCACTGGGGTCTCGGGCCTTGGTTTAAATATAAAAGGGGGTACCCCACAGGAAGTCTAGAAGATGTGGGCCTCTGGGGGCTGACGCTTGAGGGATCCGAATGCCTGGCGCCCGCTGACACAGGGCAGTGGTGACTGTTACCTGACACATTGTCCCCTGGAGCGCGTGGCCCCTCGCTTTTGGCCAGCGCCTCACAGCCTCGGCCAAACCGCCTCCCCCGCGGGGAGGCTGGGCCCCTGCCAAGCTGGGCCCTTCCTGCACACATGCTGTTTTGATTCTGCGCCCCTCTGGCTTTATTGGTTTTTTCCTGCTAAATGAGGTGAGGTTTGCCCAGCCCAGTGGCAATTCCTGTAAAAGCTGGAGTTTCGATGACCCAATGTGGCGAGTTTACAAGGAAGTACTCCCTGTAGGCTGGGCTGCCTGGAAATGATGCTTCATCCCTTCCAGGGACAGCAAAGAGATCCGAGGGTTCTAATGGGAGGCAGGGGTACTATGGGCGCCAAGAGCCCCGGGCTGGGGGTCAGAAATCTGGATGTCAGCCCTTGCTGGGCTAGGTAGGCGTTCTCCTCTCTCTGGTGGGTAAAATGGGGATAAAGCACAGACCCCACAGCATTGCTGTTGGGCTCCAACGGGATTACAGATGTAGAATCGGTCTGAGAGCCATGAAGCGCTAACAAATGAAAAGATGTATCGGTATAACTGTAGCTATTGTGACCATCATTATTAGAACCTAAGATCTTCTGCGGCAGGCAGAATATTAAGATGGCCCGCAGTGACCTCTGACCTTGCATAATCCTTTCTCGTTTGAGTGTGGATGGACCCTGTAAATATAATGGGCTCTTGTGTTACCTTCTATGGCGAAAGGGAGGCTATCCTGGGTGGGCCTGACCTTATCAGGTGAGCCCTTAAACAGGACTGGCTCTTCTAGCCGAAAGATGTTTAAAGTAGGGGAGGGAGGGGCGCCTGGGTGGCGCAGTCGGTTAAGCGTCCGACTTCAGCCAGGTCACGATCTCGCGGTCCATGGGTTCGAGCCCCACGTCGGGCTCTGGGCTGATAGCTCAGAGCCTGGAGCCTGTTTCCGATTCTGTGTCTCCCTCTCTCTCTGCCCCTCCCCCGTTCATGCTCTGTCTCTCTGTCCCAAAATAAATAAAAAACGTTGAAAAAAAAAAATTAAAGTAGGGGAGGGATTCGGTGTGAGGGAGAGTCTGCATCACTGGCTTTGAAGACCGGAGGCCATGGGGCAAGGAATCCTGACGGCCTCTAGAAGCTGAAGGTGGCCCCGGCTGGCAGCGAATAAGGAAGCGGGGACCTCAGTCCTGTAGCTACACGGGGCCAAATAACGCCCACAAGAGTGATCTTGAAGCGGATTCGTCCCCAGACCCCTCCGGACAAGAACCCAGCCTGACTGGTATCTTGAATCCAGCTTGGCAATGCCCTCCGCAGAGACCCGAGCCCCACCAACTTCTGCCCTCCGGAACCGGGAGCTCCTAAACGGGGATTGGGTTAAACTGCTGGGTTTGTGGCAGCTCGCTCCACGGCGGTAGGAGACCAACAAACTCTGCCGAAGGAAGCCTTAAAATGGAAGGCTCGCCGTGCGCCTAGTGGTTGGAGACGAGGCTCAAATCCTGACCATACCGTTCACCGGCTGTGTGATTTTGGCCACACTATCTCCCTCGCCTCCCAGAACCTCTGTTTCCTCATCTGTAAAACGGGGGTGGAAATTGCATGTGCATGAAGCTTCGGAGCAGGGTACGTCATAAGGGCACGTAGGAAATGCTCGAGAAACACAAGCACTGAACGTGTGAATGATTACAAATGAGCTGAGAGCTAACGACAGCGCACCTGTGGTCTCCAGAGCCCTGTCCCCTACACCAAGGACATGGGAATGAGCACTGACCCAGTGTCCTGGGAGTTACAGGATTCCCCTGGGGAATCAGGACCCGGAAAGCCACAACTTTGGAGACAGTAGGTGGTACCGCATGACATCCTCGGGGGGCACAGAGAGCCCTGGTGCAGTTCCCTCCTCGAGACGCCCTCTGCGCTGGCTGTTCCGAGGAGGAAATCTGCCACTCAGCTCCTGTCTCATTCTGGGTAAAGGAAGCCTGGGGCCAAGCCTCCTTCCTTGAAAAGAGGCTGATCCGGGACCCAGGGAGACAGGAAGCTCCAGTCTCCCAGTTCTGTTGCTGGCAACGTGCCCTCACCAACCCCACCGCACCCCCAGATTCTCCTAGGCTCTGAACCCCGCAACCCCTCCAACTGCTCCTGCGGCCCGGTCCTCCGAGCAGTCCCCAACCCTGGCCACCGACCCTCACGTCCAGACTCAATCAGTGCACCTGCCTCTCTGTTCCCTCGGACCCGGCTGGGCAGCACCAGCAGTGGACGCTTTAAGTTTCTAAGTAAACGCCACTTGGCTTCTTCCCCAGCAAATCGAATCCGCAGTGAGATGCCATTCCGCCCCCACGAGGATGGCCGTAACCTAAGCAACGGACAACAGGCGCCAGCGAGGACGTGGACAGATCGGCCCCTTGGACACCGCGGGCGGGGACGTAAGACGTGCGGCCACTCTGAAGATAGCTTGGCTGTCCCTCAAGTGGTTAAGCACCGAGTTACAAGACCGAGCTGAGCAATTCCACTCCTCGACGTGCACCCGAGCGAAACGAAAACATATGTCCACGCGAGGCCTGCACGCGAATGTTCAAAGCAGCTTTACTCTTGATGGCCCAGGAGCCAAAACTACCCAAATGTTCCTCAGCCGACGAGTGGATAACAAAACGTGGTATATCCATACAACAGGCTAATGTCCAGCCGTACAAAGAAATGAGGCAGCCGTATATGTCGCCCTGTGGATGAGTCTTGAAAACATTACGCTGAATGAAAGAAGCCAGACACAGAAGGCCACATAATATATGATTCCATTTCTATGGAATGTCCAGAACAGGCAAAAATCCATAGAGACGGAACATAGATTAGTGGTTGCCAGAGGCTGGGAGCAGAGAAGGATGGGAGGGGGTGGCGGCTGCTAATGGGGATGGGGTTTTTTTGCGGGGGCAGCGCACTTTGAAAGTGTGAACTTCATGGTACGTGAGTTCTAGTTCGATTTTCAAAAATAGGCTTAAAAAAGTCTCGACAGGTCATTGCTGGCCGCGCGGCCTTGGGCAGGTGACTTGGCCTGTGCCCCCAAGTTCCCCATCTGTACAATGGGGCCATAACAACAGCACTCCGTCGCGGGTCTGCTGAGATTGCATGAGACAACGCAAGAAAGCAGTGCTCCGTAAAGAGACGTTTTAGCATTCGTGTTAGGATTAGTCACTGGACTAGCACAAATTTGGGGCGGTTTCCGGAGAGTCTGCCTCCTCAAGCAACTCTGCTCCCTTATCCACATGTTGCCTGGCTGGTTTTCTTCATCCTTCCACCCCCTCGACCTTGGACCTTGGCTTACGGTGCTCCTGCTGTTTCCTGCAATGCCCTGCTGGCCCTTCGCGGGCGGGTCCGAGCGCTGGCCCTCGCCTCGAAGCAGGCCCCCAGCAGCACCTTTTCTGAGCCCCCTTCCCCGATCCACCCTAGCCATGGGAAGCTCCATCCTCTTCCGGAGGCCCTCAGAGAGAGTCCCTTCGGCAGACTGAATCCCACTCAAAAGATTTCATTTCCCGAGCCAGGCTCCAAGCAGCGCGAGGAGAAGGGTTACGTCTTGCTTAGTGTGTCCCAAATTTCATGCATTTACCGCCGTTACGATTTCCCCACACAGCAGTACCGCCTGTGGTACTTATTTATTTATTTCTACTTATTTATTTATTTCAAGCGTATTTATTTATTTTTTTTTAATTTTTTTTTCAACGTTTATTTATTTTTGGGACAGAGAGAGACAGAGCATGAACGGGGGAGGGGCAGAGAGAGAGGGAGACACAGAATCGGAAACAGGCTCCAGGCTCTGAGCCATCAGCCCAGAGCCCGACGCGGGGCTCGAACTCACGGACCGCGAGATCGTGACCTGGCTAAAGTCGGACGTTTAACCGACTGCGCCACCCAGGCGCCCCTCAAGCGTATTTAGTTTTGAGAGAGAGAGAGAGCGAGAGAGAGAGAGCAGGGGAGGGGCGGCCAGGGGGGTGGGGGTCTACAAGGGATCCCAAACAGGCTCTGTGCTGACAGCAGGTAGCCCGATGCGGGGCTCGAACCCATGAACTACAAGATCATGACCTGAGCCGACCTGAGGCGAAGTCAGACGCTTAACCGACTGAGCCCCCCAGGTGCCCCTGAATACTTTGTAAAAAATCAACTCGCTTTTCAAAAACGAAGGCTGTTTTGGAAGGACAATTGAATCACAACTGTAAAAGAAGAGCCTGCATCATTTGCCATCAACAAAAACATAAACAGGAAGTGGGAAATATTCACACCGAACCCAGGGCCATGTTCAAGTGCAGGTAGGCATGTGACCTGCTAAGCCTGTTCTTTCAAAGTGGGGAGATTAGTAGGTCTTAGGGAGGCACGAAGGACGTACAAACAACAAAAAGACTTTCTCTTTGGCCTAATCGGGACTGAAAGATAATTGAAAGGGGACTCACATGATCTGCGAGTCACTGTTACGTGATATGTGCCCCTCCTGAATCATCTTCCCTCCTCTCCTGCAGCTTGGGACTTAAATATCACCTCCCAGTGAGGCCTCTCCCAGCCCCTCATCTAAGTGGGACCAGCCCTGCCCTCCCATTTCCCAATCCCATCACTCCTTTATTTTTCTCTTTAGCACTGAACACCAGCAGATATCCTACTCACTGTATTTTCCTTGCCTTCTGTCTGTCACCCCACCTAGAGTGCACGCTCTTAATGGACCAGCACTACCAGGAAAGGACCTGGAACCTAGGAGGCATTCAGTAAATACCCGCTGAACGAGTCGGTTAGTGCATGGATGAACGAATGAATGAACCCTGTACCTCCAGAAGCTTTGTACTGTCTTATACTAAGTTTGTACCAAATCTTAACCCTTGGGAGGTAGCCCAATAAAGCATTGTTGAGCATGCAACTGAGTGAATGAATCACTCCGTCGATCAATGAATTTTTGTCTGGGTTGTAAAGCTCCCAGCTTTTGAGATAACCCAGGCTTCTTCACGTGTATGTGTTTTCAAAGTCCCTGATTCTAAATTCCTCCCACAGACTGTCTCCAAGGACCGAAAGAACGGAGCCTTTGCCGAGAAAAGAGGCTGAGTTCTCAGGCCCTCCACTTTAGATCAAATGGTGCTGCTTTACCAGGGAAAGAAAGTTAGGGACCCCAAGGAGCTGTGGGAGCTCGGGAGGAGTGGGGAGAGCATTCTCCAGAGACAAACTCCTTCTTGCCCCCCTGCCCAGCCACACTGGCACACTGCTGCCTGGGAGAAACCAGCCAGACACGCAGGCACGCTGCAGTTACTAAGTGATGCTAAGTACATCAAGATGGGCATCCTGACGCCAGCCACTCTGAGCGGATCTGGAATGAATCGGGGGGTTGTTACGATCGCCAACTTAAGCCTCTTCTCACAGGAAAAATATTTATTTCACCGAGCTCTGCTTTTTGGAAAGCTGCGCCTGTAACAGTCTGCATCCATCGAGCAGAGTTTTGGCTACTGCTGGCTTTGTCTCTTCTCCTGCGTTGGGCTGTGTGCGTGCGTGCGCACGCGCGTGTGTCCAATTTAATACACGCTTTTTCTCCCCCCTGGTTTGGGGCAAAAATACACACCAATGTGAGGAGAAAAGTAAGCACTCCCATCCCTCCCCGGGGCCGATCAGCCTTTGCTGCGTACTTTTTTCCAGTGCTTTTCTACTCTTGGAGCCGAGGGCTGGGGTTTGAATCCCAGCTCTGCCCCTTGCTGGCCGCGTGACCTAGAGAGTCATGTTACCACTTGGAACCTCTGTTTCCTCATCTGTCAGATGGAGTAATAGGCCCGCCCCTTTGGGTGGGAGGAGGAGATGAGAGGAAATGTATACAGAGCTTAGCAGAGTTTCCAGCACATAGTAGGTGCTCCATAAATGGTACCTATTTTACGGGAGGAAGATATATAATTTTTGTACGTCATTACACATCCCACTAGACCCCAACCGCACGGAGGAATATTACTTTTTAGCTGTTGCTCACTTGACATTTCATTCTTTAATTTACATTTCAAAACACTTCCCCCACTATTTTCCTAACGCTAGTTTTATCAGCTACAGGGCTGAATGGTTACTATATGCCAAGCACGCGCTAAGGGCTCTGCAGGCAATATTTTAATCACACTTCTGGTTTGTACCCAGACTTGAACAGATATCTGCACACCCGTGTTCACAGCAACGTTAGTCACAATGGCCGAAAGGTGGAAGCGACCCAAGTGTCCATCACCGGATGAATAGATAAATAAAATGCAGCCTAGCCACACAACGGAATACTGTTCCGCCTTAAAAAGGAGGGGAATTCTACAGGGAAGGCTACAATGTGAACGAACCTTGGGGACATTGTGCAAAATGAAGTAGGCCGGTCATAAAAGAGCGATTATTGTATGATTCCTCCTAGATGACGTCCTGAGAGCAAAGTCACGGAGACAGAAAGTAGGGTGGGCCTGGGGAAGGGGGATTGAGGAGTTAGCATTTAATGGGGACAGAGTTTCAGCTGAGGAAGATGAAAAAGTTCTGGAGCGGATGGTGGTGATTGTTGTTCAGCAACGTGAATGTTCCTAACGCCACAGAGCTACACACCTAAAAATGGGTAACGTGAAACATTACAAAAAAAATTATAGGGGCGCCTGGGTGGCGCAGTCGGTTAAGCGTCCGACTTCAGCCAGGTAACGATCTTGTGGTCCGTGAGTTCGAGCCCCGCGTCAGGCTCTGGGCTGATGGCTCAGAGCCCGGAGCCTGCTTCGGATTCTGTGTCTCCCTCTCTCTGACCCTCCACCACTTGCACTCTCTCTGTCTCTCTCTCTCTCTCTCAAAAATTAATAAACTTTTAAAAAAATTATTAAAATGGGTAATGTGGTACATTCTATGTTATGTATATTTCACCACCACCACAACAAAAAATCTTAATCTTCCTAGCATTTTGTAAGGTAGATTTTTTTTTTAATTTCTTTTTAACCTTTATTTATTTTTGAGACAGAGAGAGACAGAGCATGAACGGGGGAGGGGCAGAGAGAGAGGGAAGCAGGCTCCAGGCTCCAAGCTGTCAGCACAGAGCCCGACGCGGGGCTCAAACCCACGGACCGCGAGATCATGACCTGAGCCGAAGTCGGACGCTCGACCGACGGAGCCACCCAGGCGCCCCAAGGTAGATGTTTTTATTACCCACTGCCACCCTCATTCTTTACAAGATAATGAAACTGAAGCTCAGAGAGGTTGAATACTTTTCCCAGAGTCACACAGCTCTGAAAAGTAGAGACAGGCCTAGATCCCAGGTCTTACTCTTCAAGCCTGTGATGCCACAAGCACTCTGTGGACACAGGAGTCAGAGGGAAAAGCAACCCAACTCAAGGGGGCAGGCGGAATTAGCAGTGCCAGGCTGGCCCTCAAAGTTCAGAGTTCAGTTCTAAATTTATCCTCTGACCTTCTTGTGGGTTCTAAATTTGGCCAAACAAGTTCTTCCAGCCTAATCGATGACGTAAGTGCAGGTGCGGAAGATCAAACCTCCTTCCTGGTATGAAAGTAATAAAATAATGCAGATTTGTTTGGAAAAGCCACCCCCCCCGACCTGTCAGCAGCCATTTGGGTGACCCTGGACCCACTGGCAGTGCAGACACGTAGCAGAGCCCAAGTCTGCGTTTCTCCTCCTAAATGAACAAGAAACAGAGCCTCAGGAAATAGCTAGACAAGAAAATTCTAACCAGAACCAAACTTAAAATTTTCCTGAAGTTACTAATTAAAAACAAAACAAGACTCTTCGGATAGTCTCCGGTCAAGGGGGGGCATTGCCGGGGCTGAGCCCCCACTTCTCCAGGAGGTATTGGGAGGGCTTCTCAGACATCTTGCCTCTACTGAAGTGGAACAGACATGTGACCCTTGTGGTCCGGCCACCGATATCTGAACACGCCTCGGACCCTCGACACTTGAGCTGAAAGGTCATGGATATTGGGGGTCGGGGTAACCATTCTGGGGGGCATATGCACACAGATGTATATAGAAAAGGGGTTGGTGCTGGGGCACTCTGGATCCCAGTGTAAGTATTGAGTGGCTGGATCAAACTTTATCTGAAACCCACCCTACCACTGACTTTTCCATTACACAAGCCGACAAAATCTTTCTTCAAATTACTCTTGTTAGGTTGTCTGGGGTTTTTCCTTTTTTTTTTTTTTTTCTTTTATGACCAAAAGGAACATCTCTATAACTTTCCCATGTGTCCCATTTTTACCTGAAATTGTTAGACGTATGACACGGAACCACACCAAAGCAGGCAGAAACCCTTTGGCAGAGTTTAGGATTCCAAGCAGTGTCCCTGCATGTCCCAAGTAACAAGTTCCCCTCTTCTGGTCTGAAGCACTTGGAGGAGGGAGAAGAAGGTTAGGACTTTGTTGCAGGGACATGCTGTCCCCGAACTTCTCAGCCTCCGAACTGCTGTTATCAGAATCTCTCCAAAGGTCCTGGACAAAGGGTGAAGCCAGGAACTCCTGAGGCTAAGGGCAGTTCCGGGGCCTGAGAGAGAAGGGCCAGGCCGGGGCTGGGGCAGAAATATGTCTTCCGTTTCCCTTGGGCCCCCACAGCACAGCTGTTGTCCGCAGTGAGGTTAGCCAACAACAGGGACAAGTAACATCCACTGGACAGGCAGTGCCTCAGGGTGCAAGGCACTACTGGGGATAAACTGAGTCTCACCGAGGCAAAAGGGCTTAGCAGTGAGTGGTGGCCCCGGAACCTGGGCCTGGGTTTCATGGCTCCAAGTGGGGCACCTTTTCCAACTCACTGCAGTGAAGCTTGGCGACCGCGGGCTTTCGCTGCGGCCACATCTGCCCTCGCACTTCCCTTCCAGCTGGTTCCGCCATCAGCAGCCCCTCCAGAGCCTCTCTCAGGGGCTCCAGGGAGCTGACTGCTGATGAGGAAAAGGATTGGCCACAAACCTGACTCTCCTTCCAGCCTCTGCCAGACCCACCGGAGGCGTGGGTGCATCCAGCCTACCTGGAAGCCTCTGCTTTTGTCGTCAGACAGGGCTGTCTTGATGAGGACCAGACCCCCTGAAGAAGGGAAAAGCCAGAGAAATTAAAAGTAGGTCTCCAAGAGGAAATAAGCAATAAAAATTGGCCACATCTGTGAAACTGGGTGCTTCTCAAGGGCCAGACGCTGGACCTGGGTCTAAGCCCGGGGAGTGGACGTCACAGGTGCTGCCGTAATCGCGGTGGTCCTACACCTGCGGGAACCGTCGGAGGCCTCCGGGCACAGCCCCCTTGGGTGGTTCTCCGTCCAGGGGGTCCAGCCAGGACCCTCCTCTCAGATGCCCCACCGCCTCCACTATCCGGTTCCTAGCACTTCCCGCAGGCTCCCGGAGGAGTCAGCTGCACGGGAATCCGGGATGGATTTGAGTCCTGGCCCCGCAGCTCACCGGCTGTGTGACTTGGGGGAAATCCGTTCTTGCCGAGCCTCAGTTTTCTCACCTGGACCTTGCGGGGGGGGGGGGGGGGGGGGGGGTTGTTGTAGACCAGAAGTTTCCACCCGTCTGCGGGCCGGGGGCTCAACCGAGGGAGCCATGACAGGCATTGATGTATGCCACTCAGCCTCCAGCGTGACATTGTCCCAAGTGCACACCCTGTCCTCTCTGGGGATGATCCGAGGGCAGGAAGCCCACGTGCTTCTCGGTTCCCACCCAGCACCTTGCACAAAGCCGCCGCCGGGAGCGACGCGCTTGGTGGTTCTCAAATGACTCCCACTCTCCGTTCTGTTCCTTTTCACGGCCCGTGGAGTGCAGCTCCGTCAGAACCAGGGTCAGGCGGACCCGACCTCAAGCCCTTACTCAAATGTGGCCACGGAAGCTCTGGTCCCTCTCTCCAAGCGTCCGGTTCAGCGTCTGTTCCTGGGGAATAACCCCCTCTGCTTCCTAAGGTCGCCTGTGCATTTCTTTTCTTTTTTTTCTTTTTTTAATTTTTTTTAACGTTTATTTATTTTTGAGACAGAGAGAGCGCATGAATGGGGGAGGGTCAGAGAGAGAGAGGAAGGCACAGAATCGGAAACAGGCTCCAGGCTCTGAGCCATCAGCCCAGAGCCCGACGCGGGGCTGGAACTCATGGACCGCGAGATCGTGACCTGAGCCGAAGTTGGGCGCTCAACCGACCGAGCCACCCAGGCGCCCCCGCCTTGTGCATTTCAATGAAGACAGCATACGAAGCTCTTGGCTTCCGCTAAAATTGCTAATTGAGTTCGTGCATCACATATCTCACAACAGGCTCTTTGGGGTCAGGACACCCGTTACCTTCCTGCAAAGAATCGGCCGGTTTGGGGCACCTGTTTTCTTCCTCTGATTGGGCGCGGCCGAGCGGGGAAGAGAACTGGCCATGTCAAGGCTTTCTCTCTGCTTCCTCTGGCTTCCCTAGACTGGCTGCCAGCCACTCGTCCTCCCCTCCAAGACCGCCCCGCCCCCACCCCCAGAAAGGAAGACACCTTCAGCATCACCCCCGGTTGAGAACGTGAGCCTAGTGGAGCACGTTACCCAGTTTTAGGGCATCGAAGGCAGGGCATCCCAAAGCCCGGCGAGACGTCTGCGACGGACACGCAGTTTGACCCGTGGGTTCCCCAGGACTCACCCTGCCCGGCTGCTCCCTGTGCTGTGCTCGTCTCCAGACAGCGCTCGGCAAGAGAGGTCAGCGGCTAAGCTCTCTGGCTCTCCTCTGACCTCGAGTCTCTTTGTTTGCCTTGTGCAGCAGCGGTCGAGAGTGGAAATCTCCACTCAGGGACGGGCCTCCTCTCTGTGCTAGAATCAGGAGAACGCCACAGGAAAGGAGGCTGCCCAAGGGTCGGGAGGTCCGGTCACTGAGTTCCTACATGACACTGGCCAACCCTCAGCGCTTCCGTTTCCTTGTCTCCATCGGCCGAGAACAGAAATTGCAGGTAGGTCTCGGCTCGCGTTAGAGAAATTGAACGGTGGGAGGCGCTCCATAAACACCCCCTCAACACCCACTGGCGGAGGAGACAGGTTGCTTCTGGTGGAGCCTCGGGGTGGATTCTGAGGCTGTGTTTGGGCTCACTGAGTGCTGGTCGATTAGCTACGTCTTCCAAGACCCGAAGGACGGAAAGGAGGGTGTATTTGGTGCCACGTAGTCGGCACCCCAAGCTAGGGGCTCTGTAAGTTTCCTCAAAGCCCGAAATGGTTCAGAGTCTTAAGATCTCATTGGATCACGCAAAACTTCAGGAGAGCTCTCTGCTGATGTGGCCTTTCTCCTAACAGCACCACACTTCTCAGTGCCCATCACCGAGGCCCGTCCAGATCGCCACTTCCTTAGAGCCACGATGATGGATTCCACCAAGGAAATTTCCACTGAACCGGGTCACTGAAAATCAGCCCCACGACCCCCTACTCCCACCCACCCCGATGGATCCAGCAACACCTGATGCTAAACCTAATTCTAGATTTTTAAGTTACATGAGCTAACGCATTCTCTTTTTTGCTTCCGCAGTATGAATCGGGGCTTTGTCATTTGTAACTCAAAGGGTCCTAATGCACAGAGTCTTTCCTTTTCCCAAAATGAGGACCAAAAAAGGGTTTGGCTAGTATGAGAGTGAGGACGTCTGGGGCTTTGCTTTTGTTTTCGTTTGAGCCACCCAAACAAGAGGCCTAGAATGCCGAGAAAGGACACCAGCTTCTTCAAATGCAGAAGACTGGGAGACACCTGCTGAGGGGTCTTTGTGATAAGATAGCCTCAGCTTTGGACAAGTAGAGTCGAAAAGGGGGCAAGTTGTCTGGAATATCTTTTTATTCGCCTCAAAATGTAGTTTTCGTGAATGCTTTTTCCTTAGTTTCTTAGGGCACGGAATCCAGCTTGGTTGAATTTTGTTTAAACACATTGGCATAAATCATAAATACCCTTGGGAAAGAACATTAACCAGCAACCAGCAACATTAACATCCCTCCACCCCCACCCGTCTCCTCCAGTTAAATGGACTGGAACCTCTCCACCTTGTCCCCAAAGGAAACTTCCCTGCCTGTCCTAGAACATTTCAGAATTGGGCTCCTGCTGTAAGTTTTAACATAGCCTCACCACGGCTCAGCCTCCTGGCCGGGCCCCTCCACAGTGAGAGGAAGGCAGGGACCTTGGCATGGGAACTAACAGCTCTGGGCATTTCCGGAGTCTGGCTCATGAAGTTTTTTCCTGGGGCAAATTCTTCCCTTCCCTTCCCGCCTCCCCATTCAGGAACCTCGGCGGTGGGAACATAGCAAAGGCTTTGGTACCGAACAGATCCGGGGACAAAACCTAGTCTGTCACATTCTTGCTGTGTCATCATGGACAAGTTGCTTAACCTCTCTGAGCCTCAACTTTCTGCAAAACGGGGATGATAATACCACCCGCTATGGAGGGCTGTTTCGGAGAATTCGACATTCTAACGCTTGCACAGCCTGACATAGTCAATGTCAACAGGAGCACTTGTATTAGTAGTCATGGCATTCTCACGATTTTTGTTCCTCTGCGTGGATGCACATCTTCCTGTGGGTTCCGCTGGGTTCAAATCCCAGCTCTGCCGTATGAGAGCTCTGTGACCAGGAACAAGATTGGCTTAGGGCAGAAATGAAGAAGGATGGAGGGGAGAGAGAGACACAGAGAGACGGAGACTGATGGCAAGCAACTTCCGCAGCATTCGGCCACCCCGGTTTGAGACTCTCCATTTTCCGCCTGGTCACCCTTGGAGGTCTATCTGTCCGATTCTTTCAAAAGCGAGGGATTGATCTTTGTTCCCCAGGAGGCATCTGAGGTCCCGGAGTCTACAGACAGGGACTGAGATGTGACAGAGGCTCTGACCACCGACTCCATGGTACTTTGTTACACGGCACCCGAACAGACTAAGACAATTGTCACTCACTGCTCTGAATGCTTCTCCTTTGGCACATTTGCCACAAGTCTGACGACTTAAGTGTGTGATAGTTTCTATAACAGGTAACAGTTTGAGAAATGGGACTATGCTTTCCTCTTTGCCTCTTTGGGTAAACAGTCCTTCCCCTTGGTCTTCAGCTATCCATCTGCCTGGGGAAGATGTTCATCCATACAGAGGACAAAAAGCAGGATCGTGGCGATATTCAGTTCCTTACAAATCAAAACACATTTTGCCACAAGACAGTAGACTTAAAGGCCACCACAGTGAGAAAACATTTATTGAATGTCCTTTAGGTACCAACTAGCATAGCAAAGGCACAGTACTTTCCCAGACTGTCAAGAGAACAGAGGTCTCCCTTTACCTATGCCCCCAGGCTTGCTCCCTACGCAGCAGGAGCACACGCATGGATGAAGGACTTCATCTCAGCTTCATTCTCAGCTTCAGCCCAGCGAGTGCAGAGGCACGTAGGAGGGTGGTGGCACAGGGTATGGACACAGGGGCTATTGGGGCTCAAACCCCAGTTCCGCCATCCAAGAGCTCTGTGACCAGGAACAAATTATTTCACTTCTCCGTGCCTCAGTCTCCTCATCTATAAAATGGGACACGTCGCTTCTCGGCCTTTTGGCTAAGATCACGTGTATAAAACAGGACACAGGCTACTTCCTCACAGTGTTGCTAGGCATATCTAATGAGTTACTGCTTGGTATAGACTCTAATATATAATGATTCTAAGTGTCAGCTACTTCTTTATTATTTATTTACTTATTATATTTCTTTGTTTAATGTCAGTAGAGCCAGCTCCAAAGGCAGAGCTTTGCACTGATCCTCTGGGGGCTGGAGGAGGAAGTCGCGGGGAGGCCACTGTCCACCAGTTTAATTTGGGAGATCATGAAAATGCTGCAAGTTGCAAGGAGGGAAGCCTTCCCCAGCGTTGCACTTTCGCTGGCTACACGAGTCCTCCCGTGGCCGGGATGGGACTCGGGATGTTCCTTTTCATGGGGGAGACGCTTTGTTAGGGTCGTGAGCAGCCCCGCAGGGTCCAGATGCGGTGGAGGCGAGGGCTCTGAGCCAGGGAAGGGACAAGTCAGCCAGGCAGGGCTCGGGGCCTAGACCGTGCGTTCTTCCAGCCGCCAGCTTCAGCCTCAAGGGCCAGAAGGGCCAGTAGTGATCCCCGGCAACAGACGTGGCTGGAGACCTCGCCTCCCCACCTCCGCCTAGGAGCCTCGGGGACTCTCCTGGGACTCCAGACCCCGTGCCACCTTAGGGGGGCTGAGGATGGAGAAGGAAATCTGAGAGCGAGCATGACCTAAAGACCTAAAGTAGTGGATCAGATTCAATTGACCAGATTAGACTAAGTCTAGCGTTCTTCCTCGTTGCCCCGGGACTGGGGTTTGTGAGAAATCTCAGCTCAGTTACAGGATACAAAGAAAGGACACTTTTTTCTGCAGAGGCACGTGATAGCGTGGCCTAAGATGCAGCCTCAACGTCAGTCCCCCAGGGTGCCGCTCCTGGGGGCGGAACCGCACCTGTCAGAACGGTGGGAGGCGTTCCATAAACACCCCCTCGATCAGTGAGGGTGCCATTCAATCCTGACTCTGACCGGCGACCAACAGGTGGCCCGTGTCTGGGAGTGGGGGAGGCGGAACTCTTTTCTCGCTTCCTTGGGGAAAGGGGTAGAGGGGGTCCTGCCGCCTGGCCTTCGCCCTCCTCTTCAGCGCGAGCGGGCCCACTGACTTGTCTCTAAGGAGGGAAAGTGACAAAAGTGACGCGACGCCACCTCCACCATTGGGGACTCAACCCTGCCCACGTGGGCGCATACACACGTGCACAGCCCTAAGCACGCCCACGTGCGCCCGCACGCCCACGCGCATGCGCACCTGCACCCGCACGCACGCCCACGGGCAGGCGCACGCACGCGCCCTCCTGGCCGGCTCGCTGTGCTGGAGACGCTGGACGCCGTGGCGGGGAGCGGAGGGCCACGCGCCCGAGAAGAAGTGAGTCCCGCCCGCACCGCCGAGCGAACTGGGAGGCAGATCCTGCCCCTGAACCTTGAGACGCCCGGAGCCCCGCCGACACCTCGACGCGCCTGTGACGAAGCCTGAAGCCGAGGATCCGGCCGCTGCGCCTGCACCCCGACCCGCAGAAACTTGTGAGATCGTAGACGCGTATTGTTTTAAGCCGCTAAGCTGTGGGGACATGTGTTACTCAAGGTAGATAACTAATCCAGCCCCTCATTAGCTCTGTGCCCCTGAACCAGCTACTTAACCTTATGTGTGTTCCTTGATCCGAAAAGGGGCATCGTAACTGCACCCCCACCTTACAGGTTCGTTGTAAGGACCAAGAGAATGAATGAATGAATGAATGAACGAACGAGACACCTGGCTGGAGCAGTGAGTTTACACAATCAGGAAATGAAGCCCGAGGGGTAGGACAGAATGCAGCTGTAAAGAGCCCCCACCCCCACCCCGGGCAGCTGCCACAAGGCCGAGTGCCTAGCTGGGCCCCCAAGAAGGTCCGTCACCAAAATGAAGCCCCACCCCCACCCTCACTTTGTCCCAGCGGGTTTCTCCTGGGGCTGGAAAGGACCAGTGCTCAGGGGTGCCTGTGGCCGGGGCGCCCAGCATCCTTCGCCCTCCACCCAGCCATCCCTACCCTGGGCTCTGCCATCCCTTCTTCGGGGATTATGTTCTCCTTGGGGCTGCTATTGCCCAAAAGCTGGCCAGGCTCGGCGCCGTGGAGACAAACAAGCCACAGCATCTGATAGCTCTAGAAACTGACCCCCGTGGGAGAGCCGCAGCCAGCTGGCATGAGTCCCAGGAGCTGGCCACGGCTCCTGGGCATCGGTCCTGGGGGTGACAGGGGCTTTAGCCTTCCCATGGCAACGGATGCCTGACTCCAAGTCAGAACAGACTTTAGACTTGGATACATGTCACAGGGCCTGGGAGTCTTAACAAATCTCATGTCCAGCCCTCCCTGTCCCAGGTCTGTGTCACCTCCAGACCTGAGCCGGACCCGTCATGGTGCCCACCTCTGAACCCCAGTTTTGAGTGCCCAGAGATGTGTACGTCTGTTCCCCATCTCATCTGGGGTTGGAGCCACTTGGGCAGAAGGGGCACAGAGGCCACAAGGCCATTGTCTGTCCTGCTCTCGCTCCTGAGCTGGGGATGCGAATCAGACCCTTGGTGTTCACAGGCATGGAGACTGGTTGCCAGCCCGTGGTAGTGGCTTGTGGTGACCCATTCCTCCTCCTGGGTCCTCCCCACTCAAGCCGATCCCACTTCTTAGATTCTGGACACGTGGCTCTGGCCAAGCTGGGTGGCAGCCAACATGGGCCCTGGTCTCCCAGTGAGGGGCAGGTATTAGCAGGAAGCTCCTGCACAGCGTGCGTGAGCAAGTTAGGAGCCTGGCCCTGACCCACAGACAGAAGGCACAGGGCTCCTTCCTTCTCGTCCTGATTTTGTGTCTTCCCTACCAATGCCATACTATACATCACAACGATTGGCAGAGGAGAATTTGCTCTGTGCCATTAGCTCCAGAAATCCCCATAAGCCCCCAAGGTAGGTTCTGCTATAATCCGTGTTACAGAGGGGCTGTCTCAGGCCTAGCTGGTCAGTGGGAGAGGCAGGATTTGAACCCAGGAAGTCTGGCTTTGGGACAGTGCTCTCTGTGATGTGGCTGGCTCCTACAGGCTTGCCAGCCACTCTCTCAGCTGCTAACACCCTCCCCCGCCCTCCACCCCCCCCCCCCCCCCCCCCCCCCGCAAAGTTCTGCAGGCTGGCTTTGTTCTTGGATAGCCCCTGATCTGCCCAGGGGCCTCCAACTTTCTTGCTGGCTAAGAGAAGGCTCCTGGCTCTTCCTGCTGACAGAGTGGCTATTTCCCGGTCCCAAAGCCCCAGTTGTTGGAAATTACAATCCTTCCTCGTGGCTCCCAGCTCATGGCTTCGAGGGGCTCCTGATTGCACCCGTCTCCCATTAGCCAAAGCAAATTATTTCTGTGGCCGTGACACAGGCGTGTTAAAAGGTAAACTGTCATACATCATCTGGCGGTGTACTCGTTTGTCTCTGGCAGGCCCCATTCCAGCCCTGCCAGGACCCCGTGCTCCCCTAGCTGTCAAAGAAACAGCTTCATCCTGCCTGCAAAGGCCTTCGCCAGGCCTGGCCCGGCCCGGCCCAGCCCAAGAAGTCGGGGGTTGAGGACCTGACAGAGTGAATCACTTTGTGAGCATTTAACAGCATTGTCCCGATGACGAATAAATCACACCTTAATGGACCCTTTTCCAATCTGTAACCCCGAGTCAGGACTCCTAAAATGTTACCAGATGTCAAGGATGAAATGGATGCCTCCGGCACGCTCCTGCACGCGTGGGGGTCGCACGCCTCCTACCTGCTTCCTACCCGCAGGAGAGACGGGCACTAGCGATGTGAGGCAGAACGCAACTTCACGTTTGCCGCCGTGAAGACGTGAGCCAACCCCCCCCACCCCCACCCCCACCCGCCTTTTATAGCCTCTTTGTGGGAGATGTGTCTGGAGAGAGTGGAGAGAGGTGTGGGCCAGGAGACAGCATAGCTCAGATGGCTGGGATTCTGGGAGAGAGAGTACAGTGACTCGAAGCCCTTGGAATGGGGTTGGAGGGTCTCAGAACCTTGCCAGCTTTGGAGTCAGAAAGAAAAGGTTTGCTCCCAGATTTGCTATTTAGCAGCTGTGTGACCTTGAGCAAGGCAGTTCATCTCTCTGGCCTCAAACAGGGATAATCCTAGAACTCGCTTCACAAGGTTGTAGAGACGGACTAAACGGGGGAAGGAATGAAAAGGGCACAGAAAAGTGCTCAGCACCTCGTATGTGCTGCACAAACTGTGTGGTAAGAGACGTGTTAGTAATAGCTAATGTTTACTAGGAGCAGTGTCCCCCCAAAAATCCATGTCTACCCAGAGACCTGGAGTGTGACCTTACTTGGGAGTCGAGTTTTACCGATGTGGTTAGTTAAAAGACGAGGTCATACTGGACGGAGGTGGCCCCAAATCCAATGAATGGCGTCCTTAGGAGGGGAAGAAGGCCACGCGAAGCCGGTGGATCGATGCTTATTCATTTGTTGACCCGTCCGGGGCAAGTCCAACAGCAGCCGAGGCCGGCACCGGGACCAGCATCTTCTGGCCCGTTCGACACCCTCAAACAACCCCTAAGGTCACCCCTGGATTTCTGCGATCTGGATTTGCTGTCATTGCTGCTGCTAGGTCGGGGGGTAGGGTGGAGCGGGGCAAGATGCAGGCCAGACCACACGTTATGGTGCCGTCCCAACAGCAAAGATCCCCTACGCTGGGTCAGGAGTGTTTTTCCACCAGGAAACAAGAACAGTTCATGTGAGTTTGTTCACCCTTTGTCCCAGGATACAAAAATGTGAGAAATGCACAAGGGCTCTGGCCACAGAGGGACACTGCATCTCGCCCCCGAGATCCATTTCCTGCACAGGGCTGAGGGTCAGGGCAAAGACCCCTGCAGGGAGAGTCAGGACGAGTACCTCCCTGCTGCGCGCTTGCCGTGGGGAGCCAGAGAGGCTCCCCTTTCTCTGGGCCCTGCTTTTCTTATCTGTAAAATGGGGGTGGTGATGCCTGATGCCTGGTCCCTGAGCTCACGGAGTTCAGCTCTAGCAGATGTCATCACTGCAGGTAAGGCCCTCTTGGGCCCTTTTCCTCTTGTTCTCCCAAAGAGGTCAACCGCATGACACATGAGTCCCTCTCTCAGTGCCTCCCCCAGCCCCCACTTTATAACAAGCCGCCTTGACCCTGGCAGTCAGTCCATATGTATTCACTAAGCACCAACTGCATGCACGATGCCGTGCCCATCTCTGGGAGGATAGTTACGGTTGTCAACACTGTTGATTAACGGTGTCAGCAGTGGCCACTGTTTATTGAGCATTTGCTACATCCAAAGCCTTGCGTGCTTTGCCTCTCTTAATCCTCGCAGCACATCTGTAAGACAGTGTCGTCAGAACCCCGGTGTTTGAGAGAAAACTCCGCTCGGAGGGAATACGACTTGCCCAAGTCCACACGGTTAGTCTGGACTCCCTTCCTACCCTGCTTCCAAATGAGTCATTACTGCCTGCAGGCGCCCACAGCCCAGTGCAGTGGTGAGACCCACCCATAGTGAGACATTCCTAACACAAGCTTGTACTTCTCATGTCCGACATAGTGTCAGACACTTCATAGTGTTACGTCACTAAGACCTCCCAAGACCTTCCTGAGAAGTTGTTACCGTTATTATTATTATTATCCTGCTTAAACAGATGAGGACACACACGTCCAGGGGGTTGTGTGGGTGGGAGTGCTAGAAAGTTAGGACCAAATCCAGCCTCTTCCGCAGCTCAGATTCTCAGTCACTGCTCATTTTTGCCTCCCTCAAGGGAGCTGGATACCGTTGGTGCTCAGTCAGTACAGAGACAGACAAGGGTGTTGGAGTCCACATCCCGGCAGGCTTCCTGGAGGAAGAGGATTGCAGAGGATGGGCAGAACCTGCGTGCCACGGATTTCCTGTCTCCAGACCACCCCAGGGCATCTGTCAGAAACCTTCTGAAAGTCACTTCGTGGCGCCTCACTCCCCTGAGGGACTCCAGAGGAATCTGTCCCACCTAACCCCGCCTCCCACAGGCCTGTCTGCATGCCAGGCCGGGGCTGGCCCTTCACCCACAGACCTCTCATTCTGCAGGCCCCAGCAAGGAAAATCAGAGCCAAGGTTATCTTGGGGGTCACATACCTTAGGGGAGGGGTGGGTATACAAAGCCACAAGTTATTCAATGCAGCATTATTTGCGGTCACAAAAGATTGGAACCAGTCTCACGTCCATCAGCAGGGGACTAGGTTAAGATACTTTGGCGTGATCACCTACGACTCAGGTGTCCACGGGGGAAGAGCGGGAGGCTTGTGAGTAAATCCTAAAAGCTGACATTTATGAGGGACTTGACCCTCTCCCGAGTGCGTTAACTCATTTGACCCTACGTCAATCTCAGGAGGAGAGACCGTTATCACTTTAAAGTGAGGAGACCGAGGCACCAAGAGGTCGAGTCCCCTGCCCACCGCTCACGGCTCTGAGCAACACAGCTGGGCTTGGTGCAGGCGGTGCGTGTCAGAGCCCCGCTCAGAAGCACCCTGCCACGTGGCCTCCTGGCTCCTCTGTCCCAGGGGCCCGCCCCTCTGCCGGGAACTCCCCAGAACCTGGGAGAGGAGAGAACCACACAGACGACCTTCAGCCCCTCCCGGCCCACGCTGGCCTGGGGGGAGCAGGTGTAACCAGAGGAGCCTGACTGAAGCCTCCCTCGTCTGCAACAGATTGTGATAACTCGGACGCGGTGGTAGCCAGCTTCTCTCCACAGTCAATTATGGCCAGCGGGGGCCCACTGGTTATTTTTATAGCCTTTCCTGGAGTCATGACAAGGAAAACTAAACGAGCCACAGGACCCCTTTCATCACTAACAGCCGGGTTTCACAGTTGGGGGTGGAGGAAGGACAGAAAAAAATCACTTTTTTCCCCACTTTTGAGCTAATCAACAGAACTCAAGGCTGGGCGGCCAATGTGTTGGTGTTGAGAAAAGCTGTTCTCAAGCAGAACTAATTGGCAACAGGAATGGAATCTTTTCCCCCAAAAAAGTATAAACACGCTTGATCCCTGGGAATTACCCTTTGGAATAGGTATTCCAGACATGTTGTGTGCAACTGCACGGCCCTTCGGCTCACACAGGCGAGGCCAGAGGCGGCCTGCACTGCTTGTGGCTCAGCCTGCTCAGCCTTGTTCTCAACGGGATGGTCACAAAGGCCAGGGGCCCAAACCAGCCCAGCCCGGAGTGGACATTTGCTCTCCTGCTGCCCCGCACCCCTTCCTTCCTCCTAGAAACAGCAGTTGGCTTTGGGCTACCTCGTGCCCTGATTTGCAGACGCTGGTTTGGGTGGAATTCATCCCCTCTCTCCTCCGGGGCTGAGCCCTGGTAGGTGTAAGCCAGTGAACAGATTCCAGGAAATTTTTAGGAACAGGCACACACCCCAATAAGAAACAATAAGGTACAAAAAGGAATATTTAATGACGCTTCTAGAAAAAAGAGCTCTTGCCATTTTTAGAGGTGCAGAGAGGTTGAAGCAACCTACCCAGAGGCACACAGCATAGTAGAAGGGGATCCAGGATACGAACCCAGGTCTGTAGGATTGAGGAGTTTTTTTTGACGTTTGACTTCTAGGCTCTACCAAGAGGTGGCGTAACCTCGCGAGGAAGCCAGACGAGACGGATTCAGACCCAGCTCTGCGGTTTACCACCTGTGTGATTTCAGGCAAGTTACTTAACCTCTCTGCACCTCAGTTTCCATATCCGTGAAGTGGGGCCTAAAAGAGCACCTCTATCTGTGGGCTCTGAGGGTTGAATGGATTCACAGCAGTACACGTAGGGTGTGAGCAACTGTACCTGTCACGGAGTGAGGATCTGTCCCCACCCGCGACGCTCTGTTGCCCCCGCATGGGAAGAGCCAGACCGACCAGCGGCTACAGAAGGGGAGGAAGGCGAGAGCAGTGCGGTCCGGGCAAGGTCGTGATCCCTCCTCCGCGTTTTCCCCGCTGTGGCACGGCTCTCGGGCTCGGCTCCTCTCCAGGAACAGCCACACCGCAAAGATGTGAGACATCACGAACCCGCAGCCCGGCCGAGGCTTTTGGATATTCTCAGACCCAGAGATGCACAGTCAGTGGCAGCGGGGCCTGTCCGCGGTGGTGGTGGTAAAGAGCGGGGGGAGGTGCCACCGGTCGCGTGGCAAAAAGGAAGACGTCAGACAAATGCCCTGTGGTAGGGGGCTCGCGTGAATTGGCGCAGCCACGCTGGGAAATAGTTCAGGACGTTATTTCCCGTTTCCTGCACCCCAGCAGTTGCGCTTCTGGGCATGCACGTGAGACCCACGCCGGCGTGCACGGACCGGGACAGGTGCAAGAACGCTCAAAGCAGCGCCTTTCAGTTTTGCAGACAGACAAGTGGGAAGCACCCCAAATGCCTGCGGACGGGGAACACAAGTGGCGACGTGCCGCGTCATAGCACGCGACAGTAGAAAAGAAAGAAACGAGGAACCGTGTGCCGTCACGGGGGTAAATTTTAGTGGCAGATGCTTTATGAAAACATAAGTGGCGCAAAACAACATATATCTTTTTATAACCTTTAAAATTAGCGAAAGTCTGGGGCGCCTGGGTGGCTCAGTCGGTTGAGCGGCCGACTTCGGCTCAGGTCATGATCTCGCAGTCCGTGAGTTCGAGCCCCGCGTCGGGCTCTGTGCTGACAGCTCGGAGCCTGGAGCCTGTTTCAGATTCTGTGTCTCCCTCTCTCTGACCCTCCCCCGTTCATGCTCTGTCTCTCTCTGTCTCAAAAATAAATAAAACGTTAAAAAAAAAATTAAAAAAAAAAAGCGAAAGTCAATAGATCATTTTTGTATAAACGCAGAAGCTATATAATTTTTTTCTAAACAAGGGAAGTCGGGATGATGAAAACATTCTGCGAGGGGACAGTGGTGTCGGTTGTCTGACACTGAGAGTGTGTTCGATGCCGTTATAAACTTGAAAATGGTTAAAGTGGTAAATTTTATGTATATTTTTGCACTAATTGAGAAAACCTTTTTAATGTTGATTTGAGAGAGAGAGAGCATGCGCACGAGTGTGAGCAGGGGAGGGGCAGAGAGAGAGGGAGACAGAGGATCCAAAGCAGGCTCCAGGCTCTGAGCTGTCAGCACAGAGCCCAGTGTGGGGCTCAAATCCACAACGGTGAGATCGTGCCCTGAGCAAAACCAAGAGTCAGACGCTTAACCGACTGAGCCCCCCTGGGTGACCCGCCACAATTTTTTTTAAAAAACCATAGGAAGATAAACACAAAATTTAAGCTCATACCTCCTGCAGTGGGAAGGAGCATGTAAGCAGATGTAAATAGTTGTGAAAGTTCTAGTTCCTGGGCTGGATGGTGGCTATACAGAGGTTTTTTTTTTTTGTTTTTTTTTTTTTTCAACATTTATTTATTTTTGGGACAGAGAGAGACAGAGCATGAACGGGGGAGGGGCAGAGAGAGAGAGGAAGACACAGAATCGGAAACAGGCTCCAGGCTCCGAGCCATCAGCCCAGAGCCCGACGCGGGGCTCGAACTCGCGGACCGCGAGATCGTGACCTGGCTGAAGTCGGATGCTTAACCGACTGCGCCACCCAGGCGCCCCTGTTTTTTTTTTTTTTTTTAATGTTTATTTATCTTTGAGAGAGCAAGACCGAGCACAAGCGGGGGAGGGGCAGAGAGAGAGGGAGACACAGAATCCGAAGCAGCTCCAGGCTCTGAGCTGTCAGCACAGAGCCCGACGTGGGGCTCAAACTCACGAGCTGTGAGATCATGACCTGAGCTGAAGTCAGACACTCAACCGACTGAGCCACCCAGGCGCCCCAATATACAGGGGTTTTTATAAATAAATGTAGTGAGACTGCTTGATGGAAGGGGGTGGGACCGTTCCCAGGGCCTCTCTCAGCATGTCTTGAGAAGGTTATGATTAACTCGCTTCTACCTGACGTCCACTTTATAAGTCGAGGAAAGCTCTCGGGACCAGGGGTCTAACAGCTGCTGGACCAGTGAGCAAGGCCTTCAGCCATTCCCTCTGGTGTGAACCAGGCGTGGGGCTCTTTGGTCCCTGGTGGGTGGGGGCACCCGGTGGTGCACTTAGAGGGCATGTGTATGCCACATGCTTCCTCCTGCAGGGGATTCCTGTCCCCTCACTCGTTTGGAAGGCAGTGCTGGGCATGCTCCTCAGAGGGGGGCTCCCAGCCACACGGGGGTGGGGATGGTGGGTCCAGCTCAGGGGATCGCCCGGTGACAGCCCCCTGACCACAACAGAATCCCATAATCTGCCTGATTCCCAGCATGTCCGCACTCAGGTGTGGAGATGGTGTTGTTTACAGGGCCCTCCGTGCCCACCTGAGATAGATGAGAGGGGTGAGCACAGGGGCCTCGTGAAGAGTCCAGAATGTGAGCTGGGGTTGGTCTGACAACACATCCAGTGATGTACAATTCAGCTGACTCTCACTGTTATGCAAATGAACGGCCACTGCATAAGTTGGCACAGGCTATTAGAATGTGGCATTCATAAATGAAATGTAGCGTGTGGCTAGAGATTCCTGGTGACCCTAATTCAGGGTTCTCCCAAAAAATCTGACTGCCTTGTCACCCTTGGCAACATAGCAAGGCAGGTATTTCCACAAGTATTAATTGAGTGCCTTTATTGATTGCCTACTCTGGAATATAACACTGAACAAAATAGGCAAAAAAAACCCCCAAAAACCTGTGCCCTCAGGAAACTCACATTCCAGTAGGCGACATTTAAGAAAAGAAAATGATATAGTATGGTAGATGATGATAAGTGGTAAGGAATGAGCCGTATGGAGAACAAGTGTCCCAGGCAGAAGGGAAAGCAATGCAAAGGTCCTGAGGCAGGACTGTGCCTAGCACAACTGAGAACAGCAAGTGTAGCAAGGAGGAGAGCAGGGGGGTAAGTCCCACATCCTGCTGGGCCCTGTGGGCGTGGTGAGGCCTCGGCCTTTTACTCTGGGTGAGATGGGACCAGAACTGAGAGGCATAGGGTGTTCTGAGCAGAGGAGGGACGGGATCTGATTTCATTTTAACAGGACCCCACCGGCTGCAGGTAGAGAATAGACTGTCAGAGAAGCAAGAAAAGCAGAGACACCAATGGGGAGGTAACTACCACAGTCCAGAGACAAATGGCCTCTTGCACCAGGGTGAGGGCAGAGTGGGGACAGGAAGCGGTTAAAGGAAAAGCCAATAGAATTTCTTTTTTACTGAAAAGTGGAAACAGCTGGGTTCTACTTGTGTGTTTTGGGGTCACGAAAGTTTGCAATGTGATTATCAAAATGGATCCCTTCTTCACAGGCATTGAAAGGAATGTTTTAAGGACGCCTGGGTGGCTCAGTCGGTTAAGTGTCTGACTCTTGGTTTCGGCGAAGGACTCTTGGTTTCGTGAAACTCACAATTCATGAGTTCGAGCCCCGCGTTGGGCTCTGTGCTGACATCGTACAGCCCACTTGGGATTCTCTCCCTCCCTGTCTCTCTGCCTCTTCCTGCCTCTTTCTCAAAATAAATAAACTTTAGAAAATTTGAAAGGCATGCTTTAGGTCTCCATGAGCTAACGTGGATGAACACTCGGGATATATTGGCAGGTGAGAAAAGGAAGATACAAAATAGAATATATAGAAAGATCCCATTTTTGAAAATTGAAATTACAAAAAAAAGAACGATGTGAAAATGGCTGAATGAATGGTCTGGAAGAATAGACACATGACTCTCCACTGTGGTTACCTGGAAGGGGGGCCACTGGGATTTAAGCTCAGGATCGACCTCCGGACCACACAAAATAAGTATAAAACCCACTTTTAATTCTCTTTAAAATTGCAATGAGGGGTGCCTGGGTGGCTGAGTCGGTTGGGCTTCCGACTTCGGCTCAGGTCATGATCTCGCAGTTTGTGGGTTCGAGCCCCACGTTGGGCTCTTTGCTGACAGCTCAGAGCCTCAGCCTGCTTCGGATTCTGTGCCTCCCTCTCTCTCTGCCCCTCCCCCGCACTTGCTCACTCTCTCTTTCTCTCTCTCTAAAAAACAAATAAACATTAAAAAAAATTGCACCGAGCATGGCTCTGTTCTTGCCATCGGAGCTGCGCTTCTCTTAGCCCATGACCCCACCTGGGCCTCCTCCTTGGCCTCGACTGTAAGAGACGGAACTCTGGAATGAGAAATACTTTCCTCTCCTTGCTGGCTTGGGAGATCTGGAAAAGGCCCACCTGGCTCCCAGGGTTTCTAAAAATAGAAAGTTGTCTTAACTTTCCTATAGGTTTGGCTTAGCTGTTCCTTCTACTGGTTCCAAGATGCCGTTTCTGTTAGAGAATCATGCTTTGCGCATGAAAATGAAGTGCGGTGGGGGCGAGCCCTTAAGCGGATGGAATTAACCCATGAGGGGTCGCCAGAAATGCCCCCACATGCAGAGCCAATGAAGGCAGCGAGGAGCCCGGGGCCTTTGCCACTGCCCGTGTAGACGACACCTTCTACCCTACCCAGTCTCTGCATCCATTCCAGCGCTCAGAGGGGAGGAGAGGAGTTGGACTGTTGGTGTGTTCTAGGCAAGAGGAGGAAGCTGAAGCATTTATGTCCTGGCTTTGAGTCTGGAGTCTTAACTCTCATGGAGTGAGGGCTGAGGATGGCCCAGGACAGGATTTCTGAGACCCTGAGCACAAGCATATGTGCTGCGGAGCCATTGGTGTGCTGGTCAAGGTTAACACCCAGCCTCCAGGGGAGATCGAGTGTGCATGCATGTGTGTGTGCGTGTGTGTGCACACAGATGCACATACCCACATACACACTTAGGTTTATTACAGATTGTACCCAAGTAAAGGATGAGTCGCACACAATTTACAAATACAGATAAGATGTGTGGGCTTCATACGCTCAACTGATTCACCCAGGGTGGTTTTGTTGATTTTTGCCCCCAACTCTTGTACCTGTAATCAGCCCGTGGTCACAACTGATGAGTGAGGGCAATTCTGGAAATTACGTCTGGAAAAACACTCACCGGTTACAACCGATGAGTGAGGAAAGCTGGTTGGGATCTTCCGTCCCTTTAAGGAATAAGACAAAACTGATACAACGAAGTGTATCGGAGTTGATTCATCTGTCAGCGAAGGGAGCAAGTGCCTTCGTTTTGGCACTCTTCACAAGAAACAGCCGCGGAGGTGCCACTTTTATGCCTCATCTGCGTCATTAACGTTTCCTGTCTCCTTTCCCAAATCTAGACAATGGACAGATCGAGCCCTGAGTTGTATTGTTACCAGTTCCCGTGGCGTAACGACTCCCGCCGTGGCCGATTTCAGGCTGCCGACTAGAAGTCACTCCGCCCGGCCTTGGGGACAGACGTGCAGCGGCAGACAGGTACCGCGGGAACATTCCTAACAGCGACGCGTACTTTCAGAAACGGAAAGCGATGGGCTTTGATTACTTCCTCCCTTTGCAGCATCATTTATTTGGTTACAAGCTCACGAAACTTAATTTTTAATAATGGCTCTGTTTGGCGAGTTCACCAGGTTTCTGAAAATGTGACCCTTGGCTTTCCAGAGTCGGTACAAGCTGGCTCCAACACACCGCTGTGTAGGGAGCACGTGGCAGAGAGTGTCCCGGGTTGGGGAGGAAGCTCTTCCCTCCGTCTCTGCCCAGAACCCAGAGCGGCTTGGGTACGGAAAGGGTAGGGGCTCTGGGAACCTCAGACGGACAGTGGCCTTGGGGGCAGAGGCAAGAGGAAGCCGGAGACGACAAGCAGGGCAAGAGCCCAGTCGGTGGGCATATGTGAGACACCGCTCTGCAGCTCCCCAGAAAGATCTGGGGGGTCCTGGGGGCGGTGCGGAGTTTCTGCTGCAGGGTAGGTGACGGCTTCCCAGCCAGCACGCATCTGGGCTCAATCACTCCCCACAAAAGCAACCCGTTCGGCTCCCAAAGGCCTGTGACCGCTGACGTCAGTAACGAGGCACTTCGCGCCATCGGTCTCTTCTTCAGGCCCGCCTTTGTGCCAGCCTCCGGCGCCTTCCTGGTGGCAGGGCTCTGAGGGGGACCGTCCTCTCCTAGAAGCTTCTTGAGCACTTAAGTGCCCTCCAACCAGAGTCACAGAGTTTTAGAGTCGCAAAGAGATTTCAGAGATTTCCTAAAATAATCCCCTCGTTGTGTAGATGAGGAAACACAGAGGCCCAGCGACGGGAGGTGACAGAGGCCCAGAGATGGGACGTGAGTTGCTCAGGGCTACAAGAAAAATCCAGGGCAGAAGTGGGTAGGGTGACCTATCGTCCCTGTGTGCCCAGCACCGAGGGGACTGCCGGGCCCCCACCCAGGTCTCAGCTGGAGCCCAAGACAGAGGGCCTGAGCCAGTCGCTGAAAGGAAGGAGGCCTGAGCCAGAGGTGCTGCAAGATGGAATTTTCCAAGAGAAGAGAGGAGAGGAGGCCACATCATGGTGCTGGGATCTCCAGCTCCGCCCGGAGGCCTGTTCCCCGTGGGATCTCCCACCTGCCGGCTGTGTCATTGTAACATGCGTCCCTCCGTCCCTCCCTCCGTGCCAGGGAGACGCTCGGAGACTTTTATCTGTGTCTTATCTCTGGCTGCCGCTGCCACAGCTGTGGGGATGTCTATGCAAATAGCCGCGATAATATTAATATGTGATTCCCCCAGGGGAGGCGGTGGAAAGCGCTGTATGTGTTTCACAATTCTGTTCCGTCCAGAGGAGGAGTGGGGGCCCAGAATGATTCGAAACAGATTTTTGGAAAGGCAGAATAAAATTGGAACAAAACCCAGTAGAGGCATGTGCCACTCTCCCCACGCCCAGCCCTCTCCACCCCTGCCTGATACTAACCCTCCTGTCCTGCCCCCAGGAGCCTCCCGCGGCAGGGGAGCAGGGTGGCGGGCACAGCGCCTGGTGCCGGGCACTCTTCCTTCAAGCCGGGGGCCCCTGCCCATCCCAGGACGTGGGCCCCCACCCTGGGCGGACATACCGTCCGGAGGTACAGCCTGCTCAGCCTGTGGCTTCCTCTGACTTCCCTGCCCCCCTCCTACAGGGAATGCTCCCCTTGACACCCCCTCCTCCTCCACCCCTGCTTCCTGGGGAGATCACAGAACCCTAGATCAGGAAACAGCCCACTGGAAGCAGAAAGTGCAAGTCAGAAAGACAGAGACCTGATTCCGATCTCTGCCGCTGACCAGCCGTGTGACCTTGGGCAAGTCACTTCACTTCTCTGAGCCTCTCTTTGCTCAGTGTACAACGAGGGCAATAATACCAGGCGCACCAGAGGCTCATGGGGATTCTCTGGGCTGGAGCTTCGCAAATGCCAAGCACGGCGCCTGACATTGGCAGATAACACCAGAGACACGGTCCTAGTGAAAGCCCCTTGAAGGTCAGCTGTCGACCCACTCCATGTCAGCGACGACAGCGACGACGGACACACGGAGGCCCGCCTCCGGGAAAGGGAGAGAACTTGCCCGAGGCCACACAGCGGCCCCTGCAATCCCATCCCGCCTCTTCCTCACAGCCTCCCTTCCCCGGTGGAGCACCAGGGCGGAGTGTGAGGGGGGGGCCGCCCTCCTCACACCTCACCTCCCCCTAGCGTCTGGTCCACACGCCAGCACTCACCATGGAGCAGGTACGGACTTTCAGGCCCGGTCACACGTCCTCCTCCAGGCAGCCTGGCTTTCTCTGCCGCCCAGGCGAGCGTCGGCTGCCGGTTCCCATCCAGGACTAGAGTCGAGCTAGGACTCGGGGAAGCCAGTCCAGACTGGCCACTCAGAAGGTCGCTTCCGAGGAGCCCACTGTCCCCCAGGCTTCCTTGTGGGGCTGCAGGACGTGGGACGGCACGCTGCAGGGCTCCGATAGCACGGCCCGGCTCTTATCTGGCCCGTGTCAGGGTGCGGGCAGCGTGAGCCGGGGTTCCAGGAAGCCCGCCTGGGGCCCCCCCGGCCGGCCGCTCTCCCCGGATGCTGCCTGCTGCCGTGGATGTAGCCGATTGCCCGTCAGTGTCACTGAGCTCTGCCACGGAGGATTCCATGCTGGCCCCCAGCAGGCGGGGCCCCCACCCCTTCACGTCCCACCCCCCACTCCCATCTTGGCAAGGGGACGGGAAAAGGCAGCTAATTTCAAGTCCGCACAGCGCTTGTGGTCGTGTCCTGAACTCTCCACGATTAATCACGGAGCATCTGATTTCTGCTTTGCCTCAGAGGGGGGTGTGGGGACGCCTGGAAGTTTCTGTTTACTCCATTCTGCGCCGGGGCTGTGTGCTAATCACAAACAGACAGGGACGCAGCCTGGCCCTGCCTCCCCTGCCTCTGCCTCCCCTTCTCACCTTGCCACTTTCAAGTCCCCTCCTCGCTTTCTCTCCTTTTCCTCCTTTCTTCCCTCCTCCCCATGCGACCCCCTCTGTCTGTCGGATCTGATCCTGCACACACCCCTTCCTGTGCTCCTTGTTTCCCGGGTGTCCCATTGTCCCCTCTGCACCTCCCACTTCTCCTAGGGTGCAAATTAGCTTGGCCCTTTCCCTTTATGTCTTTAGAGTTAGCGGTCCGCCCCTTTTACTGCCTTATTTCCTTTTTTTTTTTCCTCCAGCCTAACATTTTCAGGGTTTGCCCCCACCCCTGCCGCCCCTGTTACATGTGTACATACGACTCCTACAGACTTGATGATGTCCCGGTCAGGGGGTGGGGTCCAAACACGACAGACACACAGGCGGGTTCCTTTTGTCACCTTGGCACATCAGCTTTGGGATTCGGCTCAGAGAATGGACTCGGGAACAAAGCCCCCAGTGACCACCCCTGCAGAGGAGCCTGGCCCTGCGGAACCATCCAGCCTGTAACACCTAGAGATGGATTTCTCTCTGCCTCCCCTCGGCTCCCTTCTACCCCCTGCAGCCAGTGCAGACGAGGAGGAGCCGGGAGTAAACAGCCCCCGAAGAACAGGAACTGCCACCCCTCCCCACAAACACACACACATACTCCGAAGAGTAATTTGGATTTGCCAAGACCTTTAAGAACCAGAAATAAACGAACAGCCGCCACCCGGAACATGACTTAGGCTGGTGCATACGGAGGCGTGCACGCAGAGGTTTGTTAAAAAAAAAAAAAAAAGTTTGTCATAGGAAACAATTGAAAATGGATTACTACAGAAACACATAGCAAGCCTGGAAAATCAGTCTTAAAGGATTTGAACCAAACTGGGTTGTGAAAAGGGACTCACGTATTACTTGTGTCCCAGGCAGCGTCCTCTTCCACACCCATATGCGGAGAAGATTTCATCCAACCACGCGCCCCCTTGGACTAACTCAAAATTCTATAATGCGCCAGCCGAGAAATGAACAACAGCGCTGAGGAGCGAACCCAGCAATTCTGCAAACACTCAAGTGTGATCACCTCCAGTTCGATCGGGGACCCCTGAGCCAGCAGCGACTTACCTTAAGGGCAGAGGAGCTGAGTGAGTGTGGAGGGGGCTTAGGTCTCCTGGAAATGAGGACAGCAGATACGTATTAGAAAGGAAAGTACTCGAAAGTGTGGAACTTGGCTTCAGGAAACAACGTCACCGACTCCAACTCCTAAAACACGAAAACCATTTTGAAACACCTGACGGGGATGAATCCAGACCTTAGGGAAAGAAAAGGCTGCTGAACAGGCAGTTGTCGATTTAAGACGGTCGCCTCCCCCATCACCAATGACACGCAGGGCCCCGTCTCGTGGACACGACAGGCAAGCGGACCTCATGTCCCATGCAGGGAGCACCTCTCATGCTGGTGGTGGAATTCTCATCACGTGCCTGCCTGGCTGTGGGAACTCAGCAGAGTCACTGCAGAGAACACGAGTGAGACGTACCGCCCATCTCCGAGCCAGGGGCACCCAGCTCCCTGGTGTCACCCTCCGGTGCAGAAGGAAGCTCCGGGTTTGAGCCCCGCGGTCTCAGACGTGGCGTTTCCGGCTGTCAGAGTGAGTGGCATAGGGAGATCATGCTCGGGGCTGCCCAAGACGACTTTAGGAGACACACAGTCTGCAGGACACGATGCTGAACCCCACAGTGGGAAAGCCCTTTTACTCCTCTGGCAGTGTTCTTCCAACCCCATCTGGCCTGTGAGAAAGTCTCAGCTTTGACCACCTCTCCAACATTTACTGATTTTCCTTTTTAACAGAGAAAGCAGGCCTCAGGCTCGGGTCATTCAGCAGCCAACAGCATCTAGCTAGAATGGTGTTCGGCCAGTGATAATGGAAGACGAGCAAAATCCTAATAGGACGTGGAGTAGTGTTAATAACGTATTAATATTAGTTCATTAGTTGTGAACAGATGTACGGCAGTCATGTAGAATGTCAGCGAGAAGGGAAACAATCAGAAGTTGGGTGCAGGGTAAGAGTTCTCTGTACTTTCTCTGCAACCTTTTCATAAATCTAATACTATCCTAAATTTTAAAGTTTTTTTTTTTTTAAGTTTATTTAAATATTTTTAATGGGCTCAGATAAAAATAAGTTCATGCTGTTTTTTTTTAATGTTTATTTATTGTTAGAGCATGAGCAGGGGAGGGGCAGAGAGAGAGGGAGACACAGAATCCGAAGCAGGCTCCAGGCCCTGAGCTGTCAGCACAGAGCTCGATGTGGGGCTCAAACCCACAAACCATGAGATCATGACCTGAGCTGAAGTCAGATGCCTAACTGATTGAGCCACCCAGGAGCCTGCCCCCACCCCGACTCTGCCATTCTGTTTTTTGTTTTTTTTTTTTTTTTTAATTTTTTTTTTCAACGTTTATTTATTTTTGGGACAGAGAGAGACAGAGCATGAACGGGGGAGGGGCAGAGAGAGAGGGAGACACAGAATCGGAAACAGGCTCCAGGCTCTGAGCCATCAGCCCAGAGCCTGACGTGGGGCTCGAACTCACAGACCGCGAGATCGTGACGTGGCTGAAGTCGGACGGTTAACCGACTGCGCCACCCAGGCGCCCCAGTCTGCCATTCTGTTTTTAAAAATGTACATATGGTGGGGCGCCTGGGCAGCTCAGTCGGTTAAGCAGCCGACTTCGGCTCAGGTGATGATCTCACGGTCCATGAGTTCGAGCCCCACGTGGGGCTCTGTGCTGACAGCTCAGGGCCTGGAGCCTGCTTCGGATTCTGTGTCTCCCCCTCTCTCTGCCCCTCCCCTGCTCGCACTGTCTCTCTCTCTCAAAATATGAAACAGGGCGGGGGGGGGGGAATGCCTGGGTGGCTCAGTCGGTTGAGTGTCCGAGTCTTCATTTCGGCTCAGGTCATGATCTCACAGTTCATGGGTTCGAGCCCTGCATCAGGCTCTGTGGTGACAGTGGGGAGCCTGCTTAGGATTCTCTTTTTCTCTGGCTCTATCTGTCTCTCTCTCTCTGCCCCTCCCCCATTCATGCTTTCTCTCAAAATAAATAAATCAACTTGAAAAGGGGAAAAAGTAAACTTACAGAAAAATCTCGGACCCACAGTCCCAGAATCTCCTCTACAGGCTCTGTGGGCACACACCTTCCAGATGGTGCAGCATTTCCACTACCTTCAAACTCTTTCTCCATCGCTGTCTGTGCTCCCCTCAAGGTGTTACCATCCCACTTGCCAGGCTGAGTATTTCGGGGACAGAGATGAATAAGGAGGAAATGTTCTAGCAGGAGGCAGATGTGTAAATAGAAACCCAAGTGCTAATTTCAGCCCAGGTAGTAAGTGCTGGGCGGGGCAGTGCCTTTGAGAAAGATGCCCCCCAGGAAGTGTGTCACCAGGGAAGGATGAGTAAACAGAAAGGTTACGTGATCTTTCCAGAGAACCTTCCTTCTCGGGCCCTCCGGGTAAAGCCAAAAACGTGCACCGCAGAGCCTCCTAGCCCTCTCCTGCTTCGCCCCCGTGCCTGAATACACAGAATACACATCAGAGTTCTTAAGGTGCCAGCCCTGTCCTGCGGGTTCCCCCAGCCCCCTAGCCCTCTCTCCCCTTGGGCTTCTCTCCTCGGCCCTCCTTGGCGGTCACCTAGTTAGTACCTTAACCCTTTACCTGCTGGCACCCAGCCAAGAGGCACGGTCTCCCAGAGCTTTCTCTGAGCCCCCATCTGGGTGCGGAGCCCCTCCCGGTGCCATCCTTACCGGCTTGTGGCAGAGCTATGGAAGCACGCAGGCCCTGGGGTCCAGTCGCGGCTCCTCCGTTCCCAGCTGTACACGTGGCTTTGGCCAAGCCACTCGACCTCCCCAGGCTTCTATTTCCTCATCTGTAAAATGGGAACAACCATACTGCCTCAGTGGGTTGTTCTAAGGATTAGATGAAATAATACCTTGCTGCTTAACGTGCAGTCTAGGGACCAGCAGACTAGAGCGTCTTAGTAGGGTCCCACGTCCCGCCCCAGACCTCCCAAACCAGATCCTGCGTTTTCCCAGGGCCCCAAAGTGATTCACATGCATGTTAAACTTGGGAAGCATGAGACACTATGCGGAAAGTGTGTAGATTGCCGGTCTCGTCATCCTTCTCCACCTGGTCCGTCCTGACCAGGACAGCCATTGTGCCGTTACATACTTAGTGCCCAGAGCATCATAGGTGCTCAGTGACTTAGGGCTGAATTCAGCCATTTGTCCAGGTCTCAGGAAGAAGCCAGACTGGGGCCCAGGTGGTCTCACTCCTGTCTGAGCCCTTTTGGACTCATGACTGCCATCAATGCCCCGGCATCCTGGAAGTTAGCAGGGACAAAATCTGGGGTGGTGAAAGGGTCTCCCACTCAGGAAGTGGGGATGTGAGCTTAACAGAAAGAACAAACCCCCAGACTCATCCTGCTTGGTGAAATCCATCACCTTCCTGAGAGTGACGTCAGAATCCCCCTGCTCTGTCAGCCCTGTCAACCTTTAGCACTGATGAGAATGTCAGGTTCCTGGAGATAAATATCCAGATCCTTCATTCCCTGGCTTCTCCACACTCCTCCTCACTCCAGGCACCTCTGCTCCACTGTGACAAACTACCAGTTCATCAGATAGACGACGACGGCGGCTCTGTTTGGCTGGGGAAACCTTTAGAATGACAGGGTCCTGCTCTGGCCTCGGCCAGGGCCATAAACCTCGGTTCAGCAGAGGAATGAATTCGCCCTGAAGACTGCAGCTTTATCAGCTGAGGGGATTAGCAAAGGCCGAGTCCTGACCTGAAAGAGAATCCCAGACACCCTGCACACTCCCTTTGGGACCCTCCAGAGTCAAATATTTTCAGAACCAACTCCAGTTAAGTAAATAGTGTTCTGCACGTGAGTGCCCACAGGGTTTCTCAGAGGACCTGACATTCTCCACTTGGTGACTGTCATTTCCTTACAAACATAACATTGAAAGCGATCTTTGCATTCCCAGAATGACTTCCCCAGCTGAGGAATTCTCTGAGTCTCCTTGAGTTCAGGGCTGTTGCTTTGTTTTGTGCTTTTACGACAACACCGCCTAAATGCATCCTGTACAATTTGATAAGAGCCCCTTGCCCCCCCTCCCCGACCGTGCGTGTCTTTCTTTGCCACAAACTTCTAGTAAACTCTTCAAATATGCGCTGCCTAAATTGAACCCTGATGCTAGGCGCACTAATGGGGCACCCTCTTCAAAGCAAATCTCCACAACCCAACAGTTTACATGTTGCTGGAAACAATGGACTTAAGTGCACAATTTATTTGGGTTGGCTGGTTTCATGCTGGTTGGAATCTGCTTTGGGGGAAAAACAAACCCTGCATGTGTTTAGATTTATAATTTATACCGAAAGCACAAATACCTCGTAATAGGGCTAAAACGAGGCGCAGTTATGAGCAGGAGGCATGCACATGTTGGCTTTACTCTTTCGTGGACGTACTGAGATTATAAACGGCTTTTTTAGTTAAGCCTCCGCCTCCCCCCCCCCCAAAAAAAAGCCCATCCATGGCAGAAGGCTGACCTGTGTGCAAGGGCCCTGACCCGGTGCTCTCCAGCGGCTTGCACGGACCACCTCACTCCACCCTTGCCATGGCCTCATCCTGGGCGTCATGATCCCCATGTCAGGGAGGAGGAAACTGGGGCATCGGAAGATGAAGTCACTTTCCCAAGGTCCCACAGCAAGTAATAGAGCCAAGGTTCACACTCGAGGAGTCTTGCTCCGGAATCAGAGCTCTCAACCCGTAGGTAACTTTTGTCGTAAAATCCACGGAACCACTAGCCAGGATGCTCCATTAACTCAACCTTTTATTTCAGTTGAGTTGGAAGAGAAGGCAAGTGGCAAGAGAATAAGATGATATCAGGACCTAACCAAAGCAAAAATAAGGCCCCGCTCCCCAAATCAAACCACACAAAATCTGGAAAAGAAGACGTTCAGCCTCATCTCTACCTTCTGCACCTCCGTCTCCAGGGCCAGGGAAGGGGATGCCAAGTCCCAAGGGGAGACCCGGGGTCCCAGGGGACCTCCCTCAGTAAGAGAGCCAGCGCTGCCCTTCAGATTCCAGAGCCAGGAGCAAGAAGAGTGTGCTCCGGGGGGAGCGTCGTGGTGGGTCATGACAGCAAGGGCCCCCAGTGAGGATGCCTCCCTGGGTCCACTGCCCTTTGCAGGGCACTGATGCCACTCCGTCTAGAAGCCTGTGTCTCCACCCACTCGAATCTGGGCGGCACTGTGACTTGCTTTGACAGAATGAGACGGAGGTCATGGTCCGCCAGCTTCGGAACCAGGCCTCCACCCTGTGCTTTCTGCCTTTGCTTTCACTTGCTTGGAATTTCGAGACAACAGATAGCGAAGAGGCCTGGGCTAGCCTCCCGGAAGACAGCCGTCCGTGTGGAAGGGAATCACGGTACCTCTGCTGACAGACCATTGCTGGACGTGTGGGTGAGGCCGCCTCAGCCCCTCCAGCCCCAGTCGAGTTGTCAGATGACTGTAGCCCCACGAGTGAGCCCAGGAAGGCCAGCGGCCCAGCTGTCCAGCCCGCCACCCCACAGAACGGGGAGAAACGACCACCTTACTTGTTGCTTTAAGCTACTAAGTTCCGGGATAGTTTGTTACATAGCAGCTAGAATGGAAATAATTGTTAACAGAGTTAAAATGAAAGTTCTTTACTGAAACCACAGCTGTAAAGTGTATTCCCATGACCATGTCTCTAGCACAGCAGTTTCTGGAAGATTCGTGGAAGCGTGTGTCGTAACATGTCCTCAGCTCACTTATAAGGACGCTGGTAGCCCGGTGGTAATTTCGCTTCTGTCTGCATTTTAAAGATTTGATCATTGTTTTCCATATGAGAAAGGAACCCTCATTAGCACTGGCAACACAGATAAGTTTGGCACCGTGTTCTGAGAACTTTCAGGACAACAGACGAAGTGGACAAGAACGCCATCAGACAGGAATTCGTTCAGGAAACATCTGAGTACCAGGCACTACGTTTGGGGCTGGGAACACAGAGATGAGAAGGTCACAAACCCAGACCTCGTGGGGTCCCTGTCTAGCGGGGGCCACGGACTTTCACAAAAAGAAAATGTGAACGTATGGGCACAAATGGTGTCCGTTGCCGTGAAGAAGTAGGATGGGGAGCCCGGAAAGAGAGCTCGCCTGGTGAGAGGAGGCCCAGAAGGTTTGCTGGGTTAGTGAGGTAATCCTGGAGCCCAACTTTGTTTTACGTACAAACACAGAGTGGGGTTTGTTTGTGTTTCTAGTTTATTTATTTATTTTGAAAGAGAGAGCAAGCATGAGCAGGGGAGGGGAGAGAGAATCCCAAACAGGCCCCATGCCGTCAGCCCGGAGCCCGACATGGGGCCCGAACCCGGGAACCACGAGATCATGACCTGAACCAACGTCAAGAGCCGGATGTTCAACTGACTGAGCCACCCAGGCGCCCCAAACAAACAGTGTTTTTTACACGGTTTTTATGGTACTGAATTTCCTGGGATGCTTTCACTGTGTAAATTGAGAGAAGACTGAACTTTGCTTTGCCTGGGAATTCACATTGGCCGCCATTCTGCAGGAACAGCTCTGGCAACAGTTCAAACTCAGCATGCTCATGGCACGTGGCTGGCTAGCACCCCACACCTAGATCCACCTGCACCTGTAGCTGTCACCATCACAGTGTACCTACCTGTTGAGCTCAGTGCCTGGAGACTTCACCAGGACTTCCAGCCTTACGACAGGAATGATTTTGTTATCCCTTACTTTCTACTCTCCTTTATTTTACACTTTGAGAATTCCGTGTACATGTTCTCCTGGTACAGCTAGGTAGGTTATATTATTGAGAAATTTCATTTCAGGGGTGACAAAGAGGCCTTGAGTCTGATAAGGTGGGAACCACAGGCATCTTCAAGACCTTCCTTCTGGAGGACAGGGAAACAGGCCAGCGTAAGAACTACGTTGGTAGTTGCGGGGTTAGCGCCCAGAGAGCCAGGGGCTGCGTGATACAAGATGTGGCCGGAGGAGGAGGTGGGGAATCGGGATCCTCAATACGGTGCTGGTGGGGATGTGAAATAGTGCGGTTGCCACGGACAACGGTCTGGCAGTTCCACAAAGGTTAAGCCTAGAACGTCATCTGAACCAGCAATCCCGCTCCGAGGCGTATCCCCAAGAAAAAGGAACACGAATGTTCACACAAACACTTGAACGCAAATGTGCACAGCAGCATTATTCATCATAGCCGAAAGCAGAGTGTCCATCAACTGGTGAATGGATGAACAAATGGGGTCTGTCCATGCGGTGGAGTATTACTCAGCCATGAAAAAGGAGCAGAGCACTGACCCACAGTACAGCGTGGATGAATCTTGAAAACATGACGCTGAGTGAAAGAATCGAGACACAAAAGGCCACAGATTATATGATTCCATTTATGCAAAATGTCCAGAATAGGCAAATGGGTAGAGACAGAAAGCGGACTCATGGTTGCCTGGGGCTGGTGAAGGTGGGCGGGGAGATGGACAGTGACTGGTAATAGGTGTGGGGTTTCTTTGGTGGGTAATAAAATGTTCTGGAATTAAGTAGTGGTAAGAGTTGCAGAACTCTGCGTGTATGTTAAAAACCCCTAAATTGTATATTTTTTTAAGATTATACTTTTTTTAAAAAATTTTAATGTTTTTTTTTTTTTTTTTTTCAACGTTTATTTATTTTTGGGACAGAGAGAGACAGAGCATGAATGGGGGAGGGGCAGAGAGAGAGGGAGACACAGAATCGGAAACAGGCTCCAGGCTCTGAGCCATCAGCCCAGAGCCCGACGCGGGGCTCGAACTCACGGACCGCGAGATCGTGACCTGGCTGAAGTCGGACGCTCAACCGACTGCGCCACCCAGGCGCCCCTTAATGTTTATTTTTGAGAGAGAGAGAGAGAGAGAGAGACAGAGCATGAGCAGGGGAGGAGCAGAAAAAGAGAGAGACACAGAATCCGAAACAGGCTCCAGGCTCTGAGCTGTCCGCACAGAGCCCGACGCGGGGCTCGAACTCACGGACCTCGAGACCATGACCTGAGCCGAAGTCGGACGCTCAACCGACTGAGCCACCCAGGCACCCCAAGATTTTATTTTTAAGTAGGGGCACCTGGGTGGCTCAGTCAGTTGAGCATCTGACTTCGGCTCAGGTCATGATCTCACAGTTTGTGGGTTCGAGCCCCACATCGGGCTCTATGTTGACAACTTGCTCAGAGCCTGGAGCCTGCTTCAGATTCTGTGTCTCCTTCCCTCTCTGCCCCTCCCCTGCTCACACTGTGTCAAAAATAAATACATGTAAAAAAAATTTTTTTTAATTATAAAAGAAGATTTTGTTTTTGAGTAATCTCTACCCCTAGGGTGGGGCTCGACCTCACAACCCTGAGATCAAGAGTCACATACTCTACCAACTGAGCCAGCCAGGTGCCCCCTTAAATTGTATACATTAGAAGGGTGAATTTTATGGCATTTGAATTATATTTCAGGCAAACAAAAAGATGAAGCTGAAGAGATAGATGGGGCCACACCATTCAGGGCACTGTGGCCCACGCTGAGGAGTTTCTGTCTCCAGCCTCGGACTAACGGGAGGTTTGGGGCAGCAACATGGCAACATGGGTGTGCATTTTAAATTGTTTTTTTTTTAATGCTTCATTTATTCTTAGAGAGACAGAGCACGAATGGGGGAGGGGCAGGCAGAGAGGGACATAGAATCGGAAGCAGGCTCCAGGCTCCAAGCTGTCAGCACAGAGCCCGATGTGGGGCTCGAACCCACAGACCGCGAGATCATGACCTGAGCCGAAGTGGGACGCTTTACCAACTGAGCCACCCAGGCGCCCCTTCGGGTTTGCATTTTAGAAAGCTCTCTGTGAAGAGTGACCTGGAGGTGGGTTCAGGGGATGGCCTCGAAGGGCGAGGGAGAGCCAGTGTATGGAATGGGTCCTGGCCCCAGGCTGGAGCAGACTGGTGGAGGACAGCCGTGCCGAAAGCAGTGTGTGGGGACCGCTGTCACAGGCACAGTCACGCTGGGAGAAACGGCTTTGGAAGGTGGCATCTGGGAGGAGGTTCTGGAAGAGGCAGCATCTGAGCAGAACTCTGTAGGGTTGATTCAGGGCCATGCAGAAATTCAAGGGGACCGCTTGGAAAAAGGAAGCAAATGAGCAAAGGTTTAATGTGGTTCCATCTGGCCAAGTAAGAAGGGAGACAAAAATTATTCGGGTTCTCTAGAAAAACAGAACCAATAGGAAATATAAAGATCTGTATGTGAGGAGATTTATTATAGGAATTGACTCATGAGGTGATGGAGATCCAGAAGTCCCACAGTCTGCCCTCTCTGAGCTGGGGGACCAGGAAAGCCAGTGATGTGATTCAGGCCGAGTCCGAAGGCCTGAGAACGGGGGAGCCGATGTCTGGGGACAGGGGAAGGTGGATACCCCAGCTCAAGCAGAGAGCACATGGGCCCTTGCTCTACTGTCCTGTGCGGGCCCTAAACAGATGGGATGGTGCCCACCTGCACTGGCGAGGGCGATCTTCACTCAGCCTGATTCACGTGCTCCCCGTTTCCGGAAACACCCTCACAGACACACTCAGAAATAATGTTTTACCAGCGCTCTGGGCATCCCTTACCCCATCACACAGACACAAAAATCTCTTATCGTGAGTCTGCTCCGTGTCAACCTGACAGCCAAGTGCATCTCCTTAAACCATGCTTAATTTCCTAACAAAGACAATGACTAAGTCCTAATTCTGCCTAACACGATCCAGCCCTCCGGGGCACAATCGGGCCACGTCTCCCAACTTCCCTCCTCGCAGGAGGCTGAGATTCAGACAGTTGACGTACCCCTCGAGTCCCACGGCTACGAAGGGGCTGCCTGGCTTTTCATCTCAGGTCTGTTTGGGGGCGGGGGGGGGAAGCTGCCCAAGGTGGGTTGAAGCCAACTTGTAGCATGTGGACTTTATTTTATAGGCAATAAAGTCATTCTTTCTCTTCTTAAGCCATAAAACTTCGTCGTCTTTGCACGTCTGTTTTGAATTACACATTCCAGTCCCTCGAATCTTTTGATAACGAGTGTCCTTAAGGGAGAGGTTGTGCTCGTGGTTTGGAGAACATAACCCGCTGCAGCACAGGAGACGCCTGAGGACTCCGGACACCTATACGCCGGGATGTGCAGCACGTATGTTTCAGCGTCCGAGAAACCGTGGCTTGTGAACGCTCTATCCGTGGGCCGACGCCAGCCAGCTGCCCGATGGTAAATAGGAGACGTGTGTTCCTTCTGCCGCTTAAACTCCCTGGCTTTGCTCTCAGCAGAAGGTACCAAAAACAAATACGTATTTGTTGAAGTTCTGTTTCATTCTGTTTGGATTCCAGGTGTTGAGATACAGTCGTGTCTTTCACGTGATGCATTTTTTTTTTTTTTAAAAAAGGTACTTAAATCTTTACGGTTTAACAGCCATAGAAAAAGTCTTGACACATTTTCAAAGGGAAAGAGGTGGGGCAGGAGGGAGGTGACAGAGATCGAAGGTACAGTTTTCAAAACCTAAGAACTGGTGCAAACCAACCTCATTGGAGGCAACCAGGACTTCTGAAGGGAAGGAAAATCAGCTTGCTTTCCCTTTGAGCGTTTATACAATCCGGGACACCCAGAGGGACCCTGTCTGTGGGGCAGGAGTGACCCTAGGACTCCTCGGGGGGCTGCAGTGGACAAGAGGGTGACAGCACTAAAACAGCAGAATTGCCTTCCAAGGTCAGTCCGTGCTTTTCCAGAAAGTGCAGTGTCTCCCTACCTGCTTCGGCAAAAACAGCCACTGGTGCTCTTTAAAAAGGCAGGTTTGGGGCGCCCGGCTGGCTCATTGGGTAGAGCGTCGACATTGAGTGTGGAGATTACTTAAAATCTTAAAAAAAAAAAAAAAAAAAAAAAGGCAGGTTTAAGGGCCTCATCCCAAACCCGGTGAGACAGAATGTCCAGGAGAGACGGTTAATTGAGCAATTATGGGCGAGTTACTCAACTCACACGGGCCTCGGTTTCTTCATCTTACAGTAGTGACAGGAAGAGCACCCAGCCGTGGGGCTGTGTGAAGATTTAATTGGCATTCAGGTGATGAGCTTAGCAGCGTGCTGGCACCCGGTCCACACTGTTACCTGCTTACCTCCCGTTTTCTGTTCCAGGTAAGGCACAACTCTGCAAAGTCGCCCTCTCTAACCTCCATCTCAAGAGGCGCCCAGTGGTGGCAGTCCCTGCAGAATCCAGTCTGCGTCTTGATCGAACCTTCATCAGTACATCGCACCCGTTTCAGGCGTTGGTGACACTGCCGGTGCCATCCCATTGGCCGACCCTTCACCAGGGGGAGTAGCGTTTGTATGCTTGGGTTCAGTCTGAGATGGTCACCGCCTCTGAGAACTGACCTTGGCCCTTCAGCAACATGCATGGGGCCACTTAAACGTGGATTTTTTTTTTTCAACAAATATAGCACAGTACTGCAAGTTTATTTCTCTTCCTTGGGATTTTCTTTTCTTTTCTTTTTAATGTGTATTTATTTAGAGAGAGAGAGAGAGGGTCCCACACAGGTTCCGCTCTGTCAGCACAGAGTCAGACACGGGGCTCCATCCCACGAACCGTGAGATCATGTCCTGAGCCGAAACCAAGACTGGGGTGCTTGACCGACGGAGCCACCCAGGTGCCCCTCTTCCTTACGATTTTCTTAATCACGTTTTCTTTTCTCTAGCTGACTTCATTGTTACGATACAATATATAATACCTGTAACGTGCAAAGATACATATTAACCCACTGTTTATGGTATTGGTAAGGGTTTCCAGTCAACAGTAGGTTATTAGTAGTTAACTTTTTGAGAGGCAGAAGCTATACATGAATTTCCAGCTGCGCAGGGCCGGTGCCCCCAACTCCCACATTGTTCAGGGGTCAACTGTACATAGATTTTGATTGATCACCCTCGTTTCCCCGTGAGCGCTCACTCTGGGCAGAACTGTTCTGGATTGGGGAATTAAAGTAGGAAAAACACAGTCCGCGCCTACATGGAGCTCACACTGTCACAGGGGAGGCAAGTAATAAACAAAGCCAATAGATAGGTCCAGAATCTATCTGATCCTTTCTTACTGGAAGCAGAGCTGGAAGAAGGGAGGGAGTGGCAGAGGGAACGTCAAAGGCCCTGAATGAGGGGAAGGGTGTTGGTAGATAAGGTTAGGGAAAGGAGGAAAGTTTGCATGGACTCGAAGTGAGATAAGAAGCTTTCAGGGGGCTGCCACCGGCCACGGGACGTGGTCCCAGGTTGTTCCGGAAGCTTTCTGGCTTAGAGTCAAGAATAGACTATAGAGGGGCAAGAGGAGAAGCAGAGAGAGCAGGGAGGAGGCTCCTGCAATAGTCCAGCCAAGAGATGGCGGCGAGTTGGTCCAGGGGAGGAGATAGGAAGGTGGCGGGAAGCAGTTGGCTTCTGGAGATATTTTGGACGTCAGGCCGATGGGATGGGATGTGGGTGTGAGAGAAGCACAGGAGTCAAGGATGGTGCCAGCAGTAGTCACCTGGAAGCTCCAAAAGCACGGGCAGACAAACCTTGATGAGAAGGCGTGTGGAGAGATCAGGAGTTCGACTTGTATTGCATGAAGTTCGAGATGCCTAGTAGATAGCAATGATGAAGGGACCAGGCAGGCAAGTAAATACATGTATGGGTTCAGGGGAGAGACGGGGAGATAACAGCGTGAAGGCCACGAGTGCGTAGGTGGTGTTAAAAGCCGTGACGTTGGGGCGCCTGGGTGGCGCAGTCGGTTAAGCGTCCGACTTCAGCCAGGTCACGATCTAGCGGTCCGTGAGTTCGAGCCCCGCGGCGGGCTCTGGGCTGATGGCTCGGAGCCTGGAGCCTGGAGCCTGTTTCCGATTCTGTGTCTCCCTCTCTCTCTGCCCCTCCCCCGTTCATGCTCTGTCTCTCTCTGTCCCAAAAATAAATAAACGTTCAAAAAAAAAAAAAAATAAAATAAAAGCCGTGACGTTGAGGGCTGACCTGGAAGAGTCCTAAGGAGAAGAGGTCCAAGGCCTGAGCCCTGGGGGTCTCAGCATTTAGAAATGGGGGCCAGTCAGCCAAGCGTCACTAGAACGCAGCAAGGGGCCGGGCCGTGCGCATGCGCGTTACTTCCGTGCTCGCCGGGCAGGTGGAAGGTCCCACACGGACTCATCTTTTAAGGGAAACTTAAAAACAATTACTCCTCTTTTTAAAGTAGAATTTGGGACAGATGGCCATTGGCACCTTTGACATTTCATGGGACCCTCGTAATGCACCCCTGGGCCGGGTGAGGGCCCCCTGTGTGGGAAAGAGTTAAGACACACGGGGCTCCAGATCTGTGTCACCACTTCCCGGCTGTGGGACTAGAGACAGGTCCTTACACTCAGCGGGCTCTCATTTTCCTGGTCCACAAACGGGAGACACTAAGGGTTCCTAGCCACCTCCTCAGAAGGAAATGACATCAGGCCTACAGAGGCCTTGGCTTTACACAGTCAACGCTCCCTGAATGGCCGCCATTATTGCGGGAACAGAAGGCAGAGGGTCTGCGGGGCTGGGCGGAGAGCCCTGGTGCTGTGTGAAGGAAGGGGAGGGGTGTCTCTGGCCCCGGGGCTGCAGAGGAGCAGATCAGATGACTCCCCCCCTGCAGCCCTCAGACTGGGCCTTCCCAGACCTGCCTGGGTGTGGCGCTTAGTGCCTGCAGGCTGTCCAGAAGGTCTGCCCTGCGGGTTACACCTCTAGCTACTCGTCCTGAATGAGGCAGCCGTGTAGAGGTGGGGAGTGACGGGGAGACAGGGTTCACAGCAGACTTATGGCCTCGGATGGCCGGAGAGGGTAGTGATGCCATGAATGGAAACGGAGCGCGCCGAAGTCAGAGAAGCGAAGACAGATGATCATATTTAGGAGACGAGGAATTCCGAGAGTAATGAGAGCAAAGGGAGTGTCCGAGGAATTCTGGGATGCGGCCACCTCTTGTCCTTAAATCACCTCTTCAGAGCAGCTCACCAGCGATAAGTACAAATGACTCTGACCTCAATTAAATCTCAACTCTGAGAACAAATTAGCACCCCGGGAGTGGCTGGCGAGCGCTCCTCTGGGTGGACAGACCGCACACTTCCAGCTCAGACTGCCCTCTGATGGACGCCTCAGCTGCACATCCTGGTCCCTGAACTCCACGAGAGAAGGAAAACGGACACCCAGCCTTTCCCATCCAGTTATCATCCTACTTTCGCGATCGCTCTGTGAGAGACTCCTGTTTCCAAGGTGGGGAAACGGAGGCACAGAGAGGCTGAGCACCGTGCCCCAATTCTCAGTCGGAGCAGAGCTGAGCTTGGAGGCCAAGTTCTGTGCTTCACTCACTAGACTCAGCTGCCCCCGGAGGTGACAAGAATGACTTGGTCACATGGGACCGGACGTTCCTCCCAAAGGGGCCGCCAAGGCACCCAAGTCACAGTCCCTTTCTTGCGCGACTTAAGACCCAGTCTTAAGGACCGAGGTTCAACCCTGAGACAAATACGCTTGTTCAAAGCCTCTGCTCCTGGCTCTGGTTAGGGCCCCAGACCAGTCAAGGTAAAAAACTGTAACGCCGTTAGAGGCTGATAAAAAACCTGGGGACCTCGCTGGACAGAGAGTCAGGAAGCCGTGTTGTTGGCCGAGTCTTGAACTCACGTGTGACTTCCAGCAAGCTCTTCCTTGGTTCGGCCTGTTGATCAGCAAAAGGAGGGGGTAAGTTCAACAGGGCACTTTCCGCCTTTAAAACCTGATGACGATGGGCACATCCCTCAGGAGGACAACTTTGGCAGTCCCTACACATTTAAATGTGCACACCCACTGATTTCTTGAAACGGGTCTAAGAAATACACACAGAAGTGCACGAGACAGATGCTTAGGATGTTCACTGAAACACTGAGTAATGATGACTTAAGTGTCCACCATCACAAGACTGTCTAAACGAGTTACAGCATACCTACACCTTGGATGGCATCGCAGCCTGGAAAAAAGGAAGAAGGAATGTAAGTAATAATGAAGTGTCACCATGACATATTCATGAGTGAAACAAGAAAGATTTGTCCAAAAAAATATGGTATGTGCACATTGGTGTAACGAAAGATCTAGGAAGAGAGCAAAGGGGAAACTTATTTTTCACCTACGGAATGCTTTACTTTCTTTTTTTTTTTTTAATTTTTTTTTTATGTTTATTTACTTTTGAGAGAAAGAGAGACAGAGGCATGAGCAGGGGAGGGGCAGACAGAGAGGGAGACCCAGAATCCGAACCAGGCTCCAGGCTCCAAGCTGTCAGCACAGAGCCCGACACGGGGTTTGAACGCACAGACCGAGAGATCATGACCTGAGCTGAAGTCGGCCGCTTAACCAACTGAGCCACCCAGGCGCCCCTGGAATGCTTTACTTTCATAATAAAAATTATTTTAAAATATTTTACTCAGTAGAGTAGTGTACGTAATAAAAGGGAAGTCTCATATGGACTCATGTAAGCTTTCAAGTTCTTGAACTACCAGAATAACCCGATGAGGAGAGATCTGCAGTGTTGCACAGATTCAGGCGTGTGCCTAGTGCTTTACGCATCAGCTACAGCTGCCAACCTGAGGGGTGGCCTCTTTGACAGGTGGGGAAGGGGAGGATTTGCAGACTGATTTTCGAGGCTCTTTCTACTGCACACAGGACTCTGCACCCTTTGGATTCCTACAAACCCATTTATGTTCCCGTCTTTCGGGGTCTCATCCCCAGGAGGACACTTAGCAGACTGTGTGGTAATCATGGGCTCAAGGGCAACACTCTTCAAAAGGGGGCCTCTGCCGAACCTTAACTAAAAAATTGGGGCTTACATTTTATAGGTCTTTGGGATTTTTTAATTTCATTCTTTTTCCTGCAATTCATTTTTATTATATTTTACAAAAATATGCATCTGCAGTGATTGGAAAATTCTTTAAAACCTGGTCCTTCTGGGGCGCCTGGGTGGCTCAGTCGGTTAAGCGTTCGACTTCGGCTCAGGTCACGATCTCGCGGTCCGTGAGTTCCAGCCCCGCGTCAGGCTCTGGGCTGATGGCTCAGAGCCTAGAGCCTGCTTCTGATTCTGTGTCTTCCTCTCTCCCTGCCTCTCCCCCGTTCATGCTCTCTCTCTGTCTCAAAAATAAATAAACGTTAAAAAAAATTAAAAAAAAAATTCTGGGGGCATCTGGGTGGCTCAGTCGGTTAAGCATCTAAGTCTTGATTTTGGTTCAGGTCATGATCTCACGGTTCGTGAGTTCAAGCCCCGAGGAGTCTGCTTAGGATTCTCTCTCTCTCTCTCTCCCTCTCTCTCTCTCTCTCTCTCTCTCCCCTTCTCCCCACCTCAAAATAAGTAAATAAACATGAAAAAAAAATTTTTTAAAGCTGATCCTTCGGCAATATCTCTGAGAAGCACCGGGCTGCTGGAGAGAAGAGAGTTGTCCGCACTGTCACAGGCATTCCATGTTTGGCATCTGAATGAGCAAATCGCTGAATGAATGTGTGTGTGAATGAGCAATAATAAGGCACAGGGAAGAAAATGCCCAGAATCTCGGTTTCTCATTTAGGGCCATGCAGAGGACCATGCAGAGGGTGAGAGCTTAGGACTTCAAGGTCATGGCCAGTCTTGATAGGAGCATCAGTAAATGCCCACTCTTCTGACTTGACTTGTTTTTTTAATGTTTATTTATTTTTGAGAGAGACAGCGTGAGCCGGGGAGGGGCAGAGAGAGAGAGAGAGAGAGGGAGACACAGAATCCGAAGCGGGCTCCAGGCCCTGAGCTGTCAGCACAGAGCCTGATGTGGGGCTCAAACTCACGGACCGTGAGATCATGACCTGAGCCGAAGTCAGATGCCCAACTGACTGAGCCACCCAGGCGCCCCTCACTCTCCTGACTTTAAATATGGAGCTGGGAGATCTTTTTCCCCAGGGCATGGAAATGACCCACCAGGGAAAAGTAAGGTGAGGGCCACGCACAAATAAAAAGCAGCATTCACTGCTCATGATTATAAAGTCAGACGAAGTTTGCAGACTAAGATAAACATTCTCCTTACCAGCCTGAACAAGTAACAGGAAACACAAGCCACATGCACAAAACTCTTATTTTAAGCACTGCTGTTTAAGAGGAAACTTTTGGACCATTTACCTCAGGGCAAAGAAATTGAGGAGTGGGCAGGGTGCCACCCTGGGGCACAGGCTCAACTGTGAGGGAAACGACTTCAGCCTGAAGTTTTTGCTTCAGAACATGGGCAAAAACTCCCCCGTCCAGAAGGCTGCCGGGTACACGTTGCTCCATTTTGAAATTTCCCACAGGCGCTCTCCAGAAACAAATAGATCTTCACTATACTCTCTTTAGAGACCTGAAACTAGAAAAATGACATCTGGGGGCGCCTGGGTGGCTCAGTCGGTTGAGCATCCAACTTCGGCTCAGGTCACGATCTCATGGTTTGTGAGTTCAAGCCCCACGTCGGGCTCTGGGCTGATGGCTCAGAGCCTGGAGCCTGCTTCCGATTCTGCGTCTCCCTCTCTCTCTGCCCCTCCCCTGCTCACGCTCTGTCTTTCTCTGTCTCCAAAATAAATAAAAACATTTAAAAAAACTTTTTTAAGAAAAATGACATCTGCTCCTGCAACAGAGAGCAGAGTCAGAATGGCCCTGAGTCCTAAGCCCTTCCTCTGTGGGTGCAAATGTTTAGACAGACCCTTATCTTCCCCAGCTCACCTCGGTCTCCCCATGTGCGAATGGAATGATTGCAGGACCCGAGTTAACGCGAGGAATAAATGAGACAATGTGTGTCGTGCAGTTCGCTCAGGCCTGACATGGCGCGAGTCTTCAACCAACACTAGCTCGGGGCTCTCTCTAATCACAGACCAAAGTGCAAGCCCAAGTCTTGGGCAGTGACAGGTGCCATTTATTCAACCCTGGCCCTGGGCCAGAAACAATGTTAAGTGACACATTTACGATCTGGTGGGATTCTTGGTACAACTTCCGAGGTAGCTACTCAGTATCCCCTTTTAGAGACGGGGACTCAGGACTTGGACAGCTGTGGGGTCCACTGTCCCAGCTCCACCAGCCCAGAGGCAGCCAGGCAGGAACTGAACCAGGCTCCTCCCCAGCTGTGCTCCCGATCATCACCCAGCTCTCATGCCCTTGACTTCCTGGGGATGAGATCGTGGGCATTGGCTTTGGCTGGCTTTGTTGTTATTCTCAAGCCTTCATCGTTGGTATGAGTTTACAAAAACTTGGCATTCCCTTGAATTTAAAAAAAAAATATGTTCAGTTCTTAAATGTCCCCGGGGCGTGGGGCAGGGAAGGTTTCGATCAATGATTTAGTTCTCTTCTTAATGCTGAATTTAATAAGGCAAAGTCACTGGATCTCCGTTAACAAGTTGAGTTGTTTATTGGTTTATTTTCATTTTGGAAACTCCTCTCCATAGTGAACCACTCTCCCTCTGCTGAAAAAAATCCCATGAGGAATTCTGATCAGATGCCGGGGCTGTGGGGCAGATCCCCTGGGGAGTATCAAGTTTCTAGAAGGCTCCTAGAAGGCAACAAGTCTTGCAACCTGACTCTTAAGTGACTTTTTACCTGTTGGATTATCTCAGGGCAAGGGGAAAAGGACACAGGCATGCTTTCTGCTTCCAAGCATAATTATGTATTTCATAAAGGAAGAGAGATTTTTGGGCCAACAGTTGAAATTCACTTGACCCTATAGAAGGCCACAGAGAAGGGTGAGAGCCCCAGAACCCAACTACCATTTCTGCCCCTTGTCTGTGTGATTCTGGGCAAGTTACTTAACTTCCCTGTAACTCCGTTTGCTCATCTGTAAAACGTGGGTGATAACAGTAACAGTGCCTAAACCCATGTTTCCGTGAAGACAAAATAGGGTTTGCCAGAGACCGAGAGGCCTTCCCAGAACCCTCAGGGATAAAACCGGGGAAGTCCCAGGCAGACCAGGGTGAGTTGATCACCCCAGGATGAAATGAGAGTACGGTCTAAATGCCTCAGGAACAAACTCTTGCACGTTTGCTGCCCCATAGTCTTGGCTGCCCAGTAGTTTCTGTTCACAGCTGCCTCCAGCCACGGCTGCCACGGTCCTCGTTTATTTATTAGCCGCTCTGTAGGGGCCTTCTGTGTGCCTACAACACCTCTGATACCACACCCCCCAAGTCCCCAGTAAATGCTTCTTGCCGTTCGCAGAACAAGCTTCAAGAGAATTTATCATATGCCAGGCAAGCAGCTTTTCAGCAAATCTTGATCTCCCTCAACCCTCAGGCAGCATCTAACTTGCAGGTTAAAATGGAGAAAATGCTCCATGGGACAGAGGCAGAGACGGGAGTGACGTGTCCATACGCAAGGGACGCCCAATGATTGCCAGCAGCCACCGGCAGCTAAAGAGACAGGCCTGGACCATTCTCCCTTGCAGCCTCCAGAAGGAACCACCCCCGGCAGCACCTTGATTTTGCACTTCTGGCCTCCAGAACCGTGAGAGCACAGACTTCTGTTGGCGGAAGCCCCCTCGTCAGTGGCACTTGGTTACGGCAGCCCTGGGACTTCACAAGCCAAGGCCAGACCTTCACAGGCTCGTGTCCTGACAAATGCAAGGGCCTGCCTGCCCTTCACTGGTCTCCCTGCCTGCCATCTGTCTTCCCGCAAGGCTGGCTCAAAACACCAGCTTCTGGGGCGCCCAGCTGGCGCAGTCGGTGGAGCGTGCGACGCTTGATCCCAGGGTTGTAAATTCGAGCCCCACTTCGGGCATGGAGGTTACTGAAAAACAAAATCTTTAAAGCAAAACAAAAAAACCCCCACCAGCTTCCGACTCCCGGGTCAGAAACACCCAACGACACCCAATGCCTCGAGCACACTTCCCGAACTTATTTGAGGGTCAGAATCCCACAGATGGTAGTTAAAATTCCAGGTTCCCTGGCCCGGCTCCAGACCTCCAGAAATGGCCTTGCAGAAAGGGAGCCTCAGGAATCTGCATCTTTAGTAAACACCCGAGATGATTCTTAACCTCAGGCACAACTGGGGGCAGGCTGGCCCACAAGATAAAATCCAGACGAGATCAAGGATCTTGGTTCAGCGATTTCCACACCATGGCACCAACCTCCTATCCGAATGTCACTTCCCAAGGCCTTCCAGGCCCTCTGTGCGGCGTGCCTCACGGGCCAGCTTGCTCATCATCCCCTACACAAGGATGCTTCCGTACCTCGAGAACGACTCTGGCCTCGCCACTTTTCTCCCTAAAACTGCTCTGCATTTCCTCCCGCTTCTAAGTCTAGAATCTAGACTCTGAATGATGCCACAGACCTTAAAAGTTGTCTCTGATTATTCGGAGGCAGCCTTCCAGTGAACTCGGGGTAAAACCCAGACTCCGCATCATCCCCTGCAGGGCCCGGCCCGGCCCACCCCCGGCCTTCAGTCTCATTAGGAGCCTTCTCCTTCGGCTGTGAAGTTCCAGGCACGGGCTTCCCTGTAATTCCTCAGACACACCACGTTTTTCCCCGCCTGGATCCTTGACACATGCTCTTTTTCCCGTGACCAACACCTTATACTACTTAAATATCACCCCCTCAGAGCTTTCCCTACAACGCATCCTAGGTAGAATACACACACACACACACACACACACACACACACACACACACACACTTCATTTACTCTCGGTCACCACACTCTGTTCAGTCAATGGCCAACACCTAAAAATCAGGAAGTTTCAGGGGCACCTGGGTGGCTCAGTCGGTTAAGCATCCAACTCGGTTTCTGCTCAGGTCGTGATCTTGTGGTTCATGAGTTAGAGCCCCGTTTCAGGCTCTCTCTGCCCCTCCCCTGCTTATGCATGCTGTCTCTCTCTCTCTCTCTCTCTCTCTCTCTCACATTAAAAAACAAAACAAAACAAAAATCAGGAAGTTTCACATAAAAATGTCCAGCCTCTTAAAGGATTGGCAGAGCTGCCCGTACAGAACCCGCATTCTCCCACAGCCACACAGAGTGGAGGTGAGCCCTTTGCTGGAGCAGGGGGCCTCTGCAAGCCTGCCCAGGCCCTGCACTTTCAGTTACCTGCCTGGGACATAAACAACCGCCTTTGCGACACTTCCTTGCCCCCCTCCCAAGTTGGGCTCGCTTGCTTATCATCTGTCTGCCTTGTGGAGAGAGATGGCTTTATTCCCCGGTGCAGCCCCAGCGTCTCGCCCGCGCCCGACACCTAGCTGGACCTCACTAGACGTCGACTGATTAAATGGGTAAATGAATGGATGGATGTCCTGCCTCCTCCCTGTGTCCCATAAGCCATACCATTCATTTTGCCATTTAATTATCCCCTTCCCTGCATCACTCATTAATTTGCTGCCCCCGGTGCCTCCCTCCTCCATAGAGCTTATGAAAATACAAATCTGATCCTTTCATCGCCCAGTTGTAAACTTTTGAGGAGTCTCCCAGCACCAGCTGGAGAAAGCATAAACTTGTCACTGTCACGGAGGCATCTGAGGCCCTTCTCATCTGGCTTCCACCTACTCCTCCAGCCCCCACTTCACGAGAGGGCCATCACCCAGTACGCCCACACCCCACGCAATGGCTCAGGGAACACACCATGTTCTTTCCCCACCCCCACAACTCTGCAGCAAAAGCTCCCTTTCCCTGGAATGCCTCCTCCCCCGTCCCACGCCCGCCCCCCCCCATGCCTCTAGCAAATTCCTACTCATTCTTCTGCCCTAGCTCTAACCAAAGTCACCTCACTGTGAAACACTCCAGAGCCCCCCAGGCTGACTTAGTCACTCACTCTTTTCTGCCCCCCCCCCCTTTCATACCCTGGCCTTAGCGGTGAGTAATGGCTCAGAATAGCAGCTGGTGTCTTCCGAGTGCCTGCCGTGTGCCAGGCACAGAGTGAGCTTTATCGCTTTTAATCCTCACGCTCATGCTGAGCCCCTGCCTGGAAGGAAGCCTCCCCCCTACCCCCCCGGCCCCTACAGCGCCCCCCCTCCCCCAGACACAGGGGATCACTTTCTTCCCTCCAGCTTCCTTGAGAGGCCATCCCTGCCACCCCATGTTAAATTTTCTTTCTCTTTCCACACCTTACCCCACCCCCAGGCCTCCCCATCTCCCTTCCCCGCTTTACTTTTCTCCCTGACTCCTCTCACTAACACACACACATTTTGATTAATTAATTTGTGTATTCTATCTCTACCCCGTGGAATGTCAGCTCCAGGAGGGCAGGGACTTTATCGTGTCTCCTTTACGACTGCATGCCTACCGCCTAGAATCAGTGCCTGGCACATTATAGCCACTCAATAAATACTTATTCAAAGAGGGTAGATCTTCTGACTATCTTCAGTTTATTCCCAAGGGGAGTGGCCTTTAGAGAGATCGAGGTGAGTCCCACAGAGGGTTGGTGGCTGAGCCGAATGTGATCTCTGGGTGGTCCACGCCCAACAGCTGACCACCGCCCTTAGCTGCCGTGGCCACCACTTCCTGAAGACATCTCTCCATCTCTGACTTCTCAGTTAGACGTGGAGGCAAGAACTCTTGCCTTGGAGTTCTTGCCTTGTCCTTGGAACTCTTGCCTTGTCTTGGAACTCTTGCCTTGCCCTTGGAGGCAAGAATTCTATTCATATTTGTGTTTCCTTGCCTGGTCTGTGGTTGTGCCCAAGGATGTTTGCTGAACCAATCTGTACGTGAACTGTGAAATGCTAGATGGTAGGAATCGTATCTTCACTTTTTATCCTTTATCTCCACGCGAGAAGCAGTGTCCTATACATAGAGGCTTTCCTTATTGCACTAATGAATTGTGTTATGGCCATAGGTAGTAAAAGTAATTAGCAATAATGACAATAATAGGCAAAATTTATGAAGCCCTTAGTCTGTGCTAGGCCCTGTCCTAAGTGTACAAAGGCACAGGAATGAAGACAATTAACTAACTCTCTTATGATCCTCATTTCACAGATGAGGAAATGGAAGCTCAGAGAGGTTAAGAACTTGCCCGAGGTCACACAGCTAGGAAATAGCGGAGTGTAGGATTTGAGTGTTGGCACCTAGGAGTCACGTGCTTAGCTACTCTAGGCTGCATCCCAGCCTCTGTAAGAGAGATCCATGAAAAGGCTACCCTGTGTGAAAACAGGAGTGCCTTATTACACATTTCTGTTTTATTTCAAGGGATTTCTTGAAATTCCTCCAAAAGCTTTGGTAGGTAGGCATCATTACTTGCTAAGTAGTAACCACCAGTGTACATGTTGTATTTGATGATTGGCAGAGTTCACGTACAGTTTCTCATCTGATCCCTACAACAATGTGATGAGGTGGCCACTGCCGTCTCCTCTCATAGAAGAGGAATCTAAGGCTCTGAGCGGTTAAAGGAACAAGGCCAAGGTCACCCAGCCTGTGAGGAGCAGAGCAAGGGCTCAAGTTAACATCTATCACTTGAAAAACTGAGGACTTGAGTGTTTCCAAATAGAAAGCTCTTCCGGTGTTACTCAAAAGTCAATAAGATAATCCACGGGAAAGCACTGGGCACGGCTCCTGGAACCAGGTAGGACCCTCATAAATGTTCATTTTGATCATCTTCTCAACACCTCCTAGGAACTGGAATATTTTAGCTGATGACTGCAGCCTGCCTGTTGAGCCTGATGGAAAGATTACACTTTTCATTCTAGTTCATCCCTGGTAATGTTGAAATGATGATCAATCTCCATTATCCCTGGGGTGCCATAGAATGTTAAGAGCTGGAAGGGATTGTGGAGATGAGCTCATCCAGTGCCTGCATTCACAGATGGAGAAATTGAGTCCTAGAGAGGGAAAAAGTCAGAGGGCAGATTTCTCAAGAGCAGGGCTCTTGCACTGTGCCTGGCACATAGCACCTCCCACAAAGATGGGCTTTTACTGAAGAAAAGGGCATCTAGCTTCTTAAAGGCTACAGGAGATAATTCACCAGTTTCCTGAGCTTTGAGCACATCCACCCCACCCCCACACAAAGTACCAAAGTGTTAGAAGCTAGTAACCAGAAAACCGATCATGTGACTTAATTCCACCTCTGCTAAAAGGCTTAAAATGCTTTGGTGAGTAGTCTGAGATTCATAAACATACACTTCAACTCTTTCTCAGAGAATTATTAACCAGCTCCCTCTCCATCAAAACTGGAACTTGAGCAATCAAGGAGAAAAAGAGCTGGCAAGAGAAACGTCTTGAATAAAATCTTTTTTTTTTTATTTAAAAAAATTTTTTTTAATTTATTTTTGAAGGAGAGAGAGAGACAGAGCATGAGTGGGGGAGGAGCAGAGAGACAGGGAGACACAGAATCAGTAGCAGGCTCCAGGCTCTAAGCTGTCAGCACAGAGCCCGACGCAGGGCTCGAACCCACAAACTGTGAGATCATGACCTGAGCCGAAGCCGGACGCTCAACTGACTGAGCCACCTAGGCGCCCCCTGAATAAAATCTTAACACCAGTATATATGATTTCTTGGCACCTCTCTCTTCCCCCCCCCCCCCCACCTAAGAGTTGGAGGATGAAGGAAAGAAAGAAGTGTTATTGTATAAAACATGAATCAATAAAACTAATCGTGGAAAAGTACACACTCTTTCCACCTCACAAGGTAGGTTCCAAGAGAAAACAGTCGTGTTAAGTTGGAGACGGACTTAAAGACAGAAAGTACTGAAAAGGAAGATGCAACAGAGATGTAACCCTCATTGGTTTTTCCAGAGGGCAGAGACGGGCTGGAAGGACACGACAGTGTGTGGCTGTGATTATCAGCGGTAGCCGATTGCCAACTAATGATTTTGAGAACCTATAATTTATCGAGTTTGTGTCATACCTTACTTGTCTTGCTAACTCACTGGGTACTAATTCTCCGAGGCATGGGACTAGCTTTTATTCCACACGTAAGTCTTGAGCAGCTTTGGCTTGAGGATTTGGGGGTGGGGAGGGATGATGGAGAGAAATGAGATTAGGGTTCGGTCTTGGAACTAAAGAAACAGAAATATTAACCCTCTGTGCTGTTTCTCTGGGCTTCGTGCTTCTCAAGTAAGGCTGAAATGCAGGCCCTGACAACTCACTTGTGGCCACAGCGGCTCTTGGAATGAAAGGGGTCCCCCTCCTCCACAACACGTTTATCAAATTCAAACTATCCTCCACATTCCTTCCTTACACAGCTCAGGCGCACCTATGACGCAAGCCTCAGAGCAAATTCCGCTCAGGAGATCCAGGAAGCTCTGGCCTGGCCCTCCCTTCTAGAAAGGAAAGTCCAAGAGGGATGCCACACCCAGAGGAGGGGAGAGAGGACGTGACAATACCTCCAGGAATGCAGAGCCCACGCAGGTGTGTTGGCATCCACGAACTTCCTTTTGAAAAGGGCCTGATAAATCAGTACGGATAACAGGAATAAAGCTCAGCCAGCCACCCAATAATCGTTCACATTGAACTGGGGCCCTGGCTTCCAGGGCATGGCGACTGGGGAGAGGAGGGTGACAGCTGAGAATAAAGGTTCCTAAAGGCTGTGACAGGTTTTTCTATTCAGCGGTCTTAAAGTGGGTTCCCTGGGTGTCCCTGAGACCTTTTTAGGGGATTTCTCAAACCTAACACGATTTTCACAATACTAACACAGTCACTTCCTCTTGTCACCCTCGTTGTCTCACAGGTATAAACAGTGGTGTTTTCTGAAGGGGCATGACATGTGATGATTATCACCCTGATGACTGTTGGAAGGTGTGCTTTTGTGTTCCTGTGTTTGGACATCGATGAACAGTAAAAGACGTGACACACATAAACAAAATGCTTGGGGGCCTCTATAATTTTTAAGAGTGTTAATGGGTCTTGAGACCAAACTGTGGAGCTGCCCCAGCACAACATCGCACCTCATTTGCAGCGCATGTTGAGTCACATAGCAGGTGCTTCTGAACAGATTAGAGGTGGCAGGCCTTATTACTATTCTGCTTGGGGTGGAATCCTTTCCATCCCTTCTTCTACCCAAAGTGACCATAAAAACCTTAAATTCCCTCACGGACACATGGCGAACCGAACCCCCTCCCCCACCGCCAGGGGGAAAGACGGGCTTCTCACCTTTGAGCCCAGGTGGGGCAAAGTTAGCACGGGGAAACCACACTCCCTCCACGCCGGCCCGGGGCAAAGACCTATCTGGGTCAGGAACCATGCTACCTGCTCAACAGTGAGTTGACGTGGTTGATGTGGTCCCTGGCTCCTCATTGCTTTCGTCCTGGGGCGGGGCCAGATTACTCCAAAAACATGAAAAAAAAACCCGAAACCTGCCACACACGTGCTGGCAAGGATGTACAAGGTGTCAGAAGGGATCTGAGGTAGGTAGATGGTGAGGGGAAGGCCCTGAGGACTCGGGTGGAACCAAGCACCCTAAGCAATTCGTCCTGGCCACGGTTAGGCAGGGTATAACCGTTCCTGCCCCCAGCCCCAGGTGGGCACAGGGGAGGGGTCAACAGCTCTTTGTGAGCCGGTCCCTGGTGGGTCCTTCTGCGGGGGGGGGGGGGGGCTTGAGGGTCTTCTCCCCACTTCCTGGGCATGGCCCAGGACGCTTAACAGCGTCCCTTTGAGAAGAAACCTGCTCTGGGGCATTTGGAGAGAAGAGTTCAGTCTTTTACCAGGGACACAGTTCTAGCACTCCGGTGGGAGAAAAGGACATTGTCCAGAGGCTGTCATTGGCGCAAAGAGCGAATGGCCAAGAAACGGCTGGAGGAGGGAGAGAAAGACTTCAGAGGTTAAAAATAAACAAGTACAAAATAAGCAAAGGAAAAAAGAAAGCCCTGGAAGGCCGGTCTGGAAGTCCTCAGGGAAGCCGCATCGGAGGGGAGCCATCCTGGTCAACTCTCTTTCCCTCCCTCACGGCGCCCTCTCGACCTCGTGGGACCTGACGGATTGCAGGAAAAAATCTCTACGGACAAAACCAAGCCTGAAGAGCCCTGATGCTCTCCCCTAGTAACTGTTGCAGAGGCAAGAAAACTTTTATTTTGTAACCAGACTTGCAGCTGGACGCCGAAACGACCCAACCGGGTGGTGGAGGGACGCTGCTGCAGGGTGCAGCATCCCAAAGCGGACGAGGGGCGGGGGACGGCGGGAACCGAGCAGCCCCACCCCACTCCTGCAGCCCGCTGGGCCGCGCAGCACACCCCCGCGCCGAGCGCGCTCTCGCCGGGACTGGGCGATCAGGCGCGTGCCTGCGCTTGCGCAAAAGGCCCACCCGCCCCAGCTCCTCTCCAGGTGCGCTCGCGCTTCCGGCCGGCCTTCCCGAGACGGAAACGCCGGAGCCCGCGCATGCGCTTTATGGATGTCCTGCTAGGTCCGGGGAGGAGGCCCAAAGTTTCAGGTGATCCCGCCCCTCCCTCGCAGCGCGGGGCCAATCGCAGGGCGGTGGGCGGGATTTTCGAGAAGGCGGTCCGCCCACGCGCTTCGCGAGGCGGGTATCGATTGGTTGGCGGCGCGGGCGCAGGTGCGCGCTTCCTATTGGGTGTGGGCGGAGCGCGAGCCGCCGAGGCTTCTGCGGCGACTGCAGGTGAGCGCGCTCACGCGCCGCCGCTCCGGCCAGGCTCGGGTGCGCGCGCGCGCGGGCGTGCGGGGGAGGTGGCCGAGAGCGAGACTGCGGCGCCTGTCGCCTCTGCTCCGCCCCCTCCTCCTCCTTCTCCGCCGTCGCGGCCGCCGCCGAGGCCCGGAGGGAGGGAGTCGCGTCCCCGCCCGCCGCGCCGCCAGTCGGACCCTTGGTCTCGCCGCGAGAGGAGCCAGCCGAGCGGAGCTCTGCGCGGAGACCCGGGCCGCGGCCGCCCCCTCTGCAGGTGCCTGTGAGGAAGCGCCCGGGCCGCAGCCGCGTCCCCAGCCCGCCGGCCGCGCACTCGCTCCCTGCGCTCCCGAGGGGCGGCCCGGCCGGAGGAGGCCGCCGCGGGGCCCGGCCTCAGCATGAACCGCAGTCACCGGCACGGAGCGGGCAGCGGCTGCCTGGGCACCATGGAGGTGAAGAGCAAGGTGCGCGGGGCCGGGCTGGGCGGAGCCGCCGGCCGATGGGGGCCAGGGGAAGGGGGGCGGCCGGGGCGGCCTGAGGGGGGCTGCCCGTTGTCTGCAACCGCGGGGCGGGGGGTTGCGGTAGTGGGATTTGGAGGCAGGAGGTAGCGGAGAGAAAACTTGGTGAGAAGGGGGCGAAGGTGGGGCTTGGGTTTGCCCCTAGCCCAGGTGGGAAGACCAGTGGAGCACTTAATCTCGTTCCTTAAATCTCATTCCTGTTCGGGGATGGGAGCGCTGGGTGGTAGGAAATCTTTGGGGGGGAAATTCTAGCTCCTGGTCTGTGAGTCCAAAGTATTTGGAACCCGCGGGGCCACAAAATGTTACCCCTTTCTACGGTTCAAGGGTGCATCGAGTTGGTGAAAGGGAGAGCCCAGTGAAGTCAAGAGCCCTTTTAAAGTTAGCTGTGCTTCCTGCTAGGGATTTTTCCAGCACTAACTTTGGTAGGCGTTTAATCTACAAAATTAACACTATCACCTTTCGTTTGAGTAGCACTTTACAGTTTCAGGCTGGATGCGCTTTTCATTCCATCGTGCTACCTTTTCACATCAAGTGTTTTCATTCCTGACCGAGCGGTTTGCCCAGTCTGTTGAGGATTCCGTCCCTGTCCACTGAATTCCTCAATCGCAAGGCTCCCTGAGCAGGGTAGTCTGTAGGGATTAGTTAGAGCATGCTTTCCAAAAGGGGTTTTGAGCTGGAACCTGGAGGTGTTCGGCAACCACATTTTCAAGCAAAACCATTTCCATGAGTTGAAGGGTCAAAAAGAGCTTAATCTAGTTTGCTTCTCTGAGAAAACAGAGGGCTCAGAAAGGTGATGACTTCGCCAAGCTCTGCTTTCATGACAAAACCTGAAAGCCTTTTTACAGAGTAACTTCTACGCTCCATAGAATACAAATGTTTATGAGAACGTTTAAAATAGAGTTGAGAAAACCAAAACGCGCGTACAAGCCTGGGAGAACAGTACAGCACGTATCCACTTAAAAAATAATGAAACGTCATTGAATGTAAGACTACTTAGGGCAAATACAAAATCAGGGAGCCTGTGGATAGAATGGTTTTATTATCTAGAGTTGATAAACAGAGTTGTGTAGGTTGCTGTAACTGAGATCCTGACATCAAGAATATTGGCAGTAATTTTTTTTAACATCATTTAACAGGGCTATTTGTGACTTAACTTCTGTATCAGGATAGGCACTAGTTGCAGAAACCGTTGTTTAATAGGAACAGAAATGCAGTTACAGCAATTTAAGGAATACACTCTTCCCTGTGCCCTCCATGGAGCTGTCATAGCAAATTGGAGGGACATGCTTAAGCTAAGGGTTAAGGTGACTCCAGATATACAGACATTTTTCCTGAGCTGCATAGGGGCAGTAGTGGTTCTGTGCCCAGTGGTTGAACTTTCTCAGGCATTCCTGTTATAAATCTAGGTTGCGCCTGTGGGAGTTGAGGTTAAGAAAAGAAAAACACTTACGATATTGCATAATTTTAAAATTCAGTTTGTGGTCCTAATCTTGGTAGTAAGTCTTTAATTTTTTTATCCTAGGAAAAATGAGTCGAGAGTCTAGGTGCATTGATAAATACAGTGAAGTGGTAATTTATCTCTTGGACTAGAAACCTGGAGCATTTGGGGACTGGAATTTCAGGCTTTCTGCCCCTTCTCTGCTGTCAGCTGATCTGTGGATCTTTCCCACACATGTCTACTACATGTTCCATATTTGACCTGTCAGGCTGCCCTGTTAGTGAACCTCCTCTCTTAACTAGAGTCAAGGCATTCTGAGAACCCGCACCAAGTGAAGTGTGGCTCCGTCATTGTTCTTTCTAGCTGTCAATGAATAGACACAGCATTAGGTCCTGTTTTTAATGTGTCTGTGACACCTTGTGTTTTAAATAGATATTGTTGACACGCTTATTTTTAGTGGATTAAATTAAACACTTGTCCTCCTTATCATTTAAAAAATATTTGGACAGATGTTTGAAACAGTATTTCCCTTTGTCACTGCTTTGGTGATATCAGAGCTTTTTACAAAACTGATCCTCAAGAGGTTGCAGCCAGGACCAGGTGATGTGCAGATCCACGTTTGGGATCTCTCTTACTTCTGCGGAGAAAACAGTGTGTCAACTTTGTTATCTTTGCGGACCTAGGAAAGTTCTTAATCAATATTGAAGGTGGTATCCTTTAATAACCTTGGGACAACTCCTGAGCTATACATTTTCTGATTGTTGTTCGTGGGCAGACAATATCAAAATTAACTTTGCTTTTCTCGGATGTACCAACAGATGCTGAGAGAAGGTGTCTATTCTCCCAGGGGAGAAGGCCAAATTCCGTGTGGCCAGGACAAAGTAGACTGGGCTAAAAAAGAGTTATAAATGGTTCACATAGTGGATAGTTGTTGAGTGGGTCTTGATTTTCTCTCTTAGTATTTTTCTTCATGTAGTCAAACGTTCTCCTGATCCTGTTTTTCTGCAAGAAGCATAACAGTTTCTCTTGTTTGGTTTTGTTTTCTGCTAACATTTGCAAAAGGGCACAGCTGCCGTGAAGCCATACAGTTTTTCATTGTTTTTATCATAACATTTAAGGAAGAGAAAAAATGTTAAGCAGAAGCTTTTCACCCAAAAGCTTTAGCAAAAGCAAAGACATTGGAGCCCTAAAATGTTCAGTTGTTAGATGTTACTCTTATACATGTACCAGGAGAAGTGATAACCCTGGCATGAATCAGAAAACACTAGCAACTCTGCCTTACGATACCAGAAGAAAGAAAATGGAGGAGAAACTGTGACTTTTGATAACATCGTAAGACTAGCTCTGATATGAAGGGTGTTGCCCAGTTTTTATTTACCTTGAAACATGAAGGTGTGACTGAACTTTTTGAGAGTTTTAGGTATGAGTCACCTTATATTCTTGACAAATGTTGGTGTTTGTGTTTCAAGAATGTGTTTTGGAAACTTTTTAAATTATTTATTAGAGGTAAGAGTCAGCTTTAGGGAGTTTTTAACTTAATTTAAAACTAGTGAGCAGTGTGGGTATTAGTAAGGCAGATGAACTTCTTAAATACAATAAGGACAGTGACTTCAGATATCCCATAGGTCCTTGGGAAGATGAATTGACACATTTGTAACCTCTCAAATTATTCTGATGGTGACTTTCTCTGCATGATGCTTAAGGCTGTGTTAGCATTACATTACCTTACATTAGAATACATTAATCTTTGTTGTGAATAGTAGATATTTAGAGGAAAAATAAGTTCAGTGGTAGAACATATTTAGCAAACATTTGTTTAAAATTAAAAAAAAAAAAAATCAACTGTAGGACTGAACTGAGTCTGTAATATCCGGTCTCCACAGTGATTCCTTAAGAGTGTGATTATAGTTACATAGCATTTCTAGACTTCTGTGGCCAGGACACTTTTTGAGGAAGGCTGATGAACCTTTCCTAGGTTTCCACATTGAGGAAGGTAGTCCCATATTAAGTCATAGATCCTGTTTATCAGGGACTAGATGAAGCCAGTCCTTAGTGTTCAATAACAGCCACTTTAATCATCTGGCATTTGGAGAGCAGAGATGTGATTCTAGAGTAGGGAAACATACCCGAAAATCAGAATTGTGAAGGTAAATACTGGGTCTGATAGAGGTGTTTCTTTGATCCCTTAAGACCTTGCTGATGTCATTGTCCTCTTTACCCACTAATGGGTGAGCTCCTGCTCCCAGCCCATCTATAGGGCTCAGCAGTGTGCCAAGCACATAACCACTTCTTGTGTTATGTGGGTGGTTGTAGGATATACGTTTTATGTATTAATAAAGCTTCTTTTTTCCAGCATTATCATAGGGAAGATACTCCTTATCTCTAGACCTATTTCTTATATACCTCTATTTGTATGGTAGCTTAATGCCAAGAAACTCAAAGCCCCTTTTTTATATGTTGCTGTTAATTCTTGCCACTTCCTGCGAAGTCATAATCCCTTTTATAAGGGAAGAAACTTAGGTACTTTTTGCTAATGGCCAAAATAAAGACTTGGGCGCATCTTTGTTACCGCACGGCCTGAGTGGGGAGAGTACTGCCGGTCGAGATCTGGGCTCCAGACCGGTTTGAGCTGAGTCACCGTTGCAGGACAGTCCCCAGTGAGGCCTGCGTACCCCAGGGGTTGAAGTGAGCCTGCATCTCCTGAAGGGAGTGCCCCTCAGAGATGCAGCGGTGAGAAGGCACATTCCTGTGCCTTTCTTATGCTGTTTTATCTCCAGATAGTGAGGGTTCAGACTAAGGACTGTGTCACTGCCACTATCTTGTTTATTAAGGGAAGTACCATGCCTGTTAATTTTCCTGTGGCGTGCATTTTCAAATCGGGTCCTGTTACTTATTTTGTTTTTAATTAATGTGTTCATTGTATTTATAGTTTGGAGCTGAATTTCGTCGGTTTTCACTGGAAAGATCCAAACCTGGAAAATTTGAGGAGTTTTATGGATTACTGCAACATGTTCATAAGATACCCAATGTTGACGTTTTAGTAGGCTATGCGGACATCCATGGAGACTTACTACCTATAAACAATGACGATAATTATCACAAAGCTGTTTCAACGGCCAACCCACTACTTAGGATTTTTATACAAAAAAAGGGTAAGTACCACTGTGTAGAAGAATTGTTTTAGAAACAGAAGTAGTTTATTTTCCTCATTGATAGGATATGCATTGAATATTCACTTTGGTGAATAGAGTTTTGTTCATTCAGAAAGATGTTTTGGAAAGGCTATGACTTTGAAATCAGAGAAACATTCTAATTTTTTTTTTTTTTTTTTTTTTGGTGGCAACGAACTCTCAGATGCTGTGTTTACTACTTAATAGATACCTGAAGGAAAGTTACTTATTTAGGATGTTTTTCACAGAAATAATGTCAGTTAGTTATCTGGAAAATTAGAGAGGAAGCCATTATTTTGGAGGAATTTAAACACTGATATTAGTCTTGCAAAAGAACATTTGAAATAACCATTCTGTGGGACAAGCATTTTCAAATGTACTTTCAGTTTTAAAACTTTTTTTTTTTTAAACTTTACGGCCTCCTCCGTGTCTGCCTGTCTGCACATGGGCCTGATGTGTGGGGTTTATTCCTTTGTCTTTGGTAAATGAAGAGGTTTAGAAAGCCAGTGTGACAGCACCAAGTTCAGTATTGGTGGGATAATGAGAGCCTTTCTATGTTTATAAACCAACCCAGAGAGCAGTTTGAGAGAATGGGTGGGGATTACCCTTGAAGGTGAAACTTTATTTCCAATCGGTTGATAAGCCTTGGACCACTCCCAGGGCTTTGGGACTGCACTGGTCTCGTAGCTCTGCTTTTCTAGGTTTGGAGGAACTGAAGTCCACCAACAAACCTCCGAGGGTCACGTTTACGCTGTTCACAAAATACTTGGAAGCACACACGTTAATTTTCCCAGAGACCCCTGAGATGGATTGCGTAGATACCTAACAGTGGTGTAGTACAATTAGGGTATTAGCCTAGGAAGATTAATTTGGCTGTTGGGGATGAGATGGGGTGAGCAGCGGTCTTAGAGGAGAGGACAAGTAGCTGGCATGAAGAGACAGCCGGGAAGCTGCCCCGGTGGAGGAGGCGGGTGAGGAAAGGGGCGTATCTGGTCCTTGAGAGTCGCTGCTCCCCACTGCATGGTGGGGATGTGAAGAGGACTCAAACAGAATAAATAGGTTTCTGGATTTGAGTCTGATGGCTGGGACAGTGCCATAAACAAGCAGAATTTGGAAGAGGGACATTGACTTGGAAAGAAAATGGATTTGGTTTTGGAACAAAAAAGGCTTATTTGGGGGGGTGCCTGGGTGGCTCAGTTGGTCAAGCGCTGACTTCGTCTCAGGTCATGATCTTGCGGTTTGTGGGGTTAAGCCCCACGTCGGGCTCTGTGCTGACAACTCGGAGCCTGGAGCTTGTTTTGGGTTCTGTGTCTCCTTCTCTCTCTGCCCCTCCCCATTCATGCTGTCTGTCTGTCTGTCTCTCTCTCTCAAAAATAGACTAAACATTAAAAAAAGGGGGGGGGGCTTATTTGGCTGATGAGTTTTAACTGTGTCATAGGAAATTGGAAGTAGTAGACTGGAACTTATGATCGAAATCTAGAGGCTAGTGAGAGAAGATTGAAAGTCTGGACAAGCGATCGTTGAAATTCTTGAGAGTGGACATCCGGTCTCGCAGGGATGAAGACAGGAGCGGGCCCTTGTCTGGTTGTGTAGAGACTGTTGGAGAGGAAGGAACGGCAGTAGAGGAGAGAAGACAAAACATTCAAGCGGAACTTGTGTTAAGCAGAAGAAGCTGAATCATTGAGTGGTAGGCCTTCCTTGTGATTTTCATTAAAAACTTCATTGCTGTTCGGGATGTGTATTTAAGTGAGGAGTGACTATGTTTAAACTCCTGCCATCCGACAAAATTTTGTTGGATTATCCTTTTTGTTAGATTATAGGAGTTGGATTATACCACTACGTGTGCTTATTACTGGAATAGTGACACTTAACGATTGTGGGATTAATCCTGATGTCTGGTACGGGTGGTTATGTTCTGCTATTTGCTTTTTAAATATGTTTCTATGTGAACAAAAGTTTTCTTTGCCCTAGAAGTAAATGTCCAATATAGTGAACAGCTCTTAGAATTTGATTTAGAAATAGGTAGTGCATTGGACAGAACATCTTTGCTTTTAAAAATACAAGTGTAGGGGCGCCTGGGTGGCGCAGTCGGTTAAGCGTCCGACTTCAGCCAGGTCACGATCTCGCGGTCCGTGAGTTCGAGCCCCGCGTCAGGCTCTGGGCTGATGGCTCGGAGCCTGGAGCCTGTTTCCGATTCTGTGTCTCCCTCTCTCTCTGACCCTCCCCCGTTCATGCTCTGTCTCTCTCTGTCCCAAAAAAAATAAATAAACATTGAAAAAAAAAAATTTAAAAAAAAAAAAAAAATACAAGTGTAATTTGGGGCACCTGGGCGGCTCAGTCGGTTGAGCGTCCGACTTCGACTCAGGTCATGATGTCACAGCTGGTAATTTCGAGCCCCGCGTCGAGCTCTGTGCTGATAGCTTGGAACCTGGAGCCTGCTTCGGACTCTGTCTCTCTCTCTCTCTCTCTCTCTGTCTCTCTCTCTGCCCCTAACCCACTCGCATCCTGTCTCTGTCTGTCTCAAAAATAAATAAACATTAAAATTAAAATAAATAAATAAAAATGCAAGTGTAATGCAAATAGGACTTAAGGAAAGCAGAAAAGTAAGCTGGTCGAGTCATTCCTGCTTCATAACCCCCCTTCTCCCTTCCCACTCTACCCAGAATAACATCCTTCCTGCCTTGGACTTTACAACGTCATCTTTCTCCGTTCCCCTACTCCCTCATCACAGCCCACCAGGCTGGCTTGCTTTCTGGCTCAGACTTGGAAAGCTCGTTGCTCTCTGTGTTTCTGCTGTTCTTTCCCCCTTTTCCTTGCTCCTCCCATGGCTCCCTCCTCATCATTCAGATCTTAACACACATAACTTTCTTCTAAGAGTCTCTTTGGACCACCCTAGCCAAAGCCCCCTGACCCTCCCACCTTTATCAGACCTGAAGTCACCTTATGTAAGGGCAAGTTAGTTATCTTTACTGTCTGTCTTACAGACTTACTCAGTGCCCGGTGATTCACGGTGATACTTTTTTTTCTTTTAAAGATCAACAGATGCTTAAGTAGAAAGCTGATTTTATGTAAATGATAAACGGCATTAAAGTCAGGAAACTAATATAACGCATGACATTACGTATAGTAACATTTCACTGCTCAATTACAACACATTTTCTGTTTTCTTGGCTTCTTGATCCCAGTTTAGGAATCGTTAGGGCAGCGATTACGTTTGATATGGTACCAAGTGATTTTAAAAAACAAACTTCAGGGGCGCCTGGGTGGCGCAGTCGGTTAAGCGTCCGACTTCAGCCAGGTCACGATCTCGCGGTCCATGAGTTCGAGCCCCGCGTCGGGCTCTGGGCTGATGGCTCAGAGCCTGGAGCCTGTTTCCGATTCTGTGTCTCCCTCTCTCTCTGCCCCTCCCCCGTTCATGCTCTGTCTCTCTCTGTCCCAAAAATAAATAAAAACGTTGAAAAAAAATTTAAAAAAAAAAAAACTTCAGAACCATTTAAAATTTTAAAACTGTGTCTTTTACAGTACATCTTTAATTGAAAATCTGATGCTTCTACTAAGAGTTTCTTTGAATTGAAAGGTCACAGTTGAATGCATAAACTATTGTTACATATCTTGAAAGGTTTTATGTTTTGTAATAATTTGTTAGAAGAAAGACCCCGTCTCTAGGGCTATTATCATCGGAAGCAGAACCAAAAGAAGATAAAGTCTCTGGTGTCTTAAAAGTTGTATTCACAGAGAAGATTGCCAGATCTTTTGTCAACCCCCTTCCCCTATTGGAGTTTAAAAGCTTCCCAGCTCGCATGACAGGCAGCCAAGTCTGGGATCTGTTGTGCTCAGACTCCTCCCCAGATCTGATCAGAATATCCACACCACAACTTCGTGGTCTATTACCATCAGTTTTTGTATGATCTCAGACAAATGCATTTTTATCTTGGATTTATTCAGAAGAGTCTGCTGGAAACACTAGAAGGGCCTCCCTTTACACACTCTCTCACTTAAGACATGGTCTTGTGGCCCAGACACCTGGTCAGGCACCCCATTCATCTCTTAAAACCGTGCACTCGACATTATTCTGCAGATGTACTTTAAGACTCCATTTCAGTGAGTCAGGGTTTGACTTAAAAATGCTCTATGGGGCGCCTGGGTGGCGCAGTCGGTTAGGCGTCTGACTTCAGCCAGGTCACGATCTCGCGGTCCGTGAGTTCGAGCCCCGCGTCGGGCTCTGGGCTGATGGCTCGGAGCCTGGAGCCTGTTTCCGATTCTGTGTCTCCCTCTCTCTCTGCCCCTCCCCCGTTCATGCTCTGTCTCTCTCTGTCCCAAAAATAAATAAACATTGAAAAAAAAATTTTTTAATTAAAAAAAAAAAATAATAAATAAATAAAAATGCTCTAAAGGATATGCATTTTAATTGTAAATTGTAAAAAATGGTTTAAAGGTGTGGCCCAAGAAATAAGGTCAAATAAAAAAAAAGAAGAAATTGTGACACGAGTTGCTCATGACAGAAACCTGGGTGTCACCTTTGACATATGCCTGTCTTTTGCTCAGGCACCGAGCCTGTTAGTATTAAAACTGTTCTAATTATTTTTCACGTTCGTTTCCCCATCAGCACTACCTCTGCTCCAGGCCAGGGGCCATCCAAAATCACTTCGGCGGCGGCTCCTCGTTTTCTCCCTCAGGGCCATTCTCCAGTTTACAGCCTGGGTGAGCTTAGTAGAAAAACCCAAACCTTTGGTTTTCTTCCCATTGCCCCTAGGCTGAAGTCCATAATCCTTAACAACCCCCCCCCCCCCCCCCCCCCGTTTGTCTGCAGGGCCCCTGCTGCCTCTAACTGGGCTCTTGGCTCCTTCCCCTCCCCTCCCCCCCTCTCTCTATTGGACTTCTTCGTCTGCCCCATCCAGCCCTTCTCTATGTTCGTTGGATCCTGTGCCTGGAACATTCTTCCCTCCCTTCTACCTGATTAGCTACTGGCTTCTTTTCCAGTCTCAGCACAAACCTCTCTTCCCTGGAGAAGCCTTGTGTCTCCCTGCAAACCAGGCCAGGCTCCTACGGTGCACTGTAGACAAACCACAGTTCTTGGCTCCTTCTAATAACGTAATTGTTTGAAATTCGGGTTGCTGGCCCCTCTTGTGGAGTCCCCTCTTGTGGAGTGCAAGCACCATGAGAACAAGCCCCCACCTTCTCTTGGTCACGGGATCTGCCTGGCTACATCCTAGTGCAGCTTCGGCGTTTGGTGATTGGTTTGCTTATATTAGGAAGTGAAGGGATTTGCATACTTTGAATGTTGCTTTAGGTGATATTTAATCCTTTTAAAGCTGCCAGATCTAGTTCATTTAACCATTTTGGATTAGAACAAAGGTTGGCAAACAAGGCTTGCTGGCTGTTTTTGTAAATAAAGTTTTCTTGGAACACGGCCACACTCCTTCCTTTACGTACTGATCGTGGCTTTTGCAGCAGCGACTATATGACCTGCAACACCTAAAATACTTACTCCAGAGCTCTTTTGGGGAAAAGTTTGTCAACCCTGGAGTAGGATAATTTCAGAAATTATTTCCTTCTTCCCTGTCTTCTCATCGAACTTCAGATGGGTCATCGTGAACTTTCTTGATTACTGTGAACTGTTACTGTGTTTACTCTACAGGGATGCTGATGGGGTTTATAGGAGGGTTTGGGTTTTTTATCCCCCAGATTTGCTTTAACACCGTAGGCTTTTATTTCACGTATCTGTGCCTGCCCTAGGTCACTAGTGGACCCTTACCCCCTGTTCTGAATCTGTGACTCACGACTCAATGTCCGTTAAGGAATGAGACAGCCAGGCCTTTTGGAATTAACTGTTGGAAGAGTAAGAGGTCCCGGGGAGTGGCTGCAAGGCTCCTCTCTAAGTAAAGCACAGGAACTTTCTGTAAGGAAGGGAGACCCGCAGTTTGGCTCCTGGCAGGCATTCCAAGTGGATCCGTGATGATCGCAGTTAGCTGAGGCTGTGGCCGAGAGACGGGCTTGGGATAAGGGAGGTGTTGAGCCTATATCATGTACTGTTGCATAAGCCCTGGTTTTTACGGTGTGGGGGGTGGGGAGGTTGCTGTGAACCAAGTTTGCAAACTTTCCATCTCATTCTGAGTTCAGTGCTTTGATACACAGACTCAGGTAGAAAATGAACTCCCGGTTCCCAGTGGACAGTCACCTTTACACTTTAAACTAACACTCTGCACCCTGGCTTCCTGCCAAAATATTTCTTTTCCCAGTGGCTAGAAACTGATTAGCTAGATGGGAGAACAAAGGTGCCTTTGTACTGGGGCATATTGCTTTTGAGAATTTAGCAGAGAGCATTCAAACAGTCTGGATGCAATGCCAAATTATGCAGATTTAGGATTGTTCTTTCTTTTTTGGGGGGAGGGCGGGGGTCAGGTTTCCCATGTAGGCAACTTAATTTTGTTCCAGTGTGTACAGTGTGGAATTTTCCTTATAAATATTATGTAGGTTTTTTTAAATTGATTGTTTTAAAATGAAAAGATACTTTTGGGAAAATACATTCAGTAGAAGACTATTGTTGATAGTCTTTCCCAAGTGTTGCCAAAAAGATTCTTGTGTCACTGGGTTAATTTCCAAAGCCAAATTATAAATAAATTTGTCTCTGTAGGAACATAGTATGCATATTTTATAAATGAAGACAGAATTTGCCCCAGGGGGAAAAAAATGCCAAAAATTAAGGTACCCCTGGTCTTGTACATTTATCTGCAACTAGCCTTTTTTTTTTTTTTTTTTTAATGTTTGTTTATTTTTGAGAGAGAGACAGGATCTGAAGCGCGTTCTGCACTGACATCAGAGAGCCCGGTGTGGGGCTCGACCTCATGAACTGTGAGATCATGACCTGTGCCTAACTAAGTTGGACGCTTAACCAACTCGCCACCCAGGTGCCCCTCTGCAGCTAGCTTTTAAAGAATGTTCAAGCAACATGAGAAAAAAATACCCAAGTTCTCCATATTCAGACCCACACCTGACACTTAATACTCATTATGTGAATGCATAAGGTATTGGCCAGATAAGAAAATCCAGGTCCAGTCTTTCTCTGTATTTTGTACTCTTAATGGTTATTTTGTACCCTTGATTTCCTGGTTTATAAAGATGGAAATATTTATCAATAGAAGGTGAGAGTGCAGGGAAAGAATGGAAGCTAAGTCCTGTCCCACACAGTACAGTGATACTATTCTCTGTAGCAGGAGCTGAGGCTAAGATTTTTTAATTTCTTCTCATTGGTTATTTTTGAAACATGATTTCAAGTTTCGTACCTGTGGTCAATCTCATTTCCTTTTCTACCTCATTCTCTGATGAGATGTTTTGTTTGTAGATGCCTTCCTTCAACAGTGTGATTTAAGAATACCTATCTGGTTTTAGGCGCCCCGTTTTCCCTTAGTTTACATCAGAATTCTAGATTGTTGGCTGGAAGAATGAATTCAAGCCCGCGGATGTTAGCAGATGTTATTTGGCTCAAGCTGGTTTTTGTTGTTATTTAATTGGGTATCAGCATTTAAAAATGAGAAATTTTTTACCTAAAAAAACAAGGCTCCGTGGCAAATTGGATTTGGCCGCACAGATTTCTTTAGTGGAAGAAAGATGCCTGCAGCAAGGGGGCCGTGCCGCACGTTAAATGGTTAAATGAGGCAGCAGCTCCGGGCTGCCAGGGTCCTCCCTCCCGCCGGTTGTGTCCCCACCACCCAGACAGGTTCCTTTGCCCCCCCCCCCGTTGTTTCACACACGGTGAAGAAAAAAGTTAACAATCTTACACTTCAGCGTCTTTCAAAGTGGGAAAATGGGAGATGAAGAATTCCCCCCTGGAAAGCTGGAAGAGAACATTTGCAGAAGACCAAAATCCCTACGTTCTAGATCTATATTCCTCTTATTACATTATCATTTAATGCATATTATCTGCCCAGTCAGCCTCTCCTACAGGTTCATTCTCTTGATTTACCTTGGGATTCAAAAGTGTCGCATTTTACATCGAGGAGAATCAGAAATATGCAAACTGGAGGTTCTTAAATGAAGGGAAAATACATTTTATGTAACGCATTTGAAATGATGTTTAAAAAAATTTTTTTTTAACGTTTATTTTTTTTTGAGACAGAGAGAGACAGAGCATGAACGGGGGAGGGTCAGAGAGAGGGAGACACAGAATCTGAAACAGGTTCCAGGCTCTGAGCTGTCAGCACAGAGCCCGACACGGGGCTTGAACTCGCAGACCCCGAGATCATGACCTGAGCTGAAGTCGGCCGCTTAACCGACTGAGCCACCCAGGCGCCCCTGAAATGATGTTTAAGAATGGTTTGTAAGACTTACCAGAATCGTGTTTGCCCTCTTAATGCTTAATAGCCTTTGAGCTTGCTCAGATTTAACTTCAGCATTTGCTTCTTTTATGATGTGTACTTGAGAGGGCCACCTAGTGGTTTCTTTCTGGTACAGCAGTCTTACCACTGCACTACATTTTGATCTGATTAGAAGCTAATATTTAAATTGTTTGTGTACCAAATGCATGTGAGTTCTCCCTTCTGTATAGATTCAACTGTAGATAAATGGGTGTTTTTACAGTATCTCTATAATTATCATATTTTGTTTTTAAACAGAAGAAGCAGACTACAGTGCCTTTGGTACAGACACACTAATAAAGAAGAAGAATGTTTTGACCAACGTATTGCGTCCTGACAACCATAGAAAAAAGCCACACATAGTCATTAGCATGCCCCAAGACTTCAGACCCGTGTCTTCTATTATAGACGTGGATATTCTCCCAGAAACACATCGTAGGGTTCGTCTTTACAAGTACGGCACTGAGAAACCCTTAGGATTCTACATCCGGGATGGCTCCAGTGTCAGGGTAACACCTCATGGCTTAGAGAAGGTCCCAGGGATCTTTATATCCAGACTTGTCCCCGGAGGCCTGGCTCAAAGCACAGGACTGTTAGCTGTGAATGATGAAGTCTTAGAAGTCAACGGCATAGAAGTTTCAGGGAAGAGTCTTGATCAAGTAACAGACATGATGATCGCCAACAGCCGCAACCTCATCATCACGGTGAGACCAGCAAACCAGAGGAACAATGTTGTCCGGAACAGTCGGACTTCTGGCAGCTCTGGCCAGTCCACTGATAACAGCCTTCTGGGCTATCCCCAGCAGGCAGAACCGAGCTTTGAGCCAGAGGATGAAGACAGTGATGAGGACGACATTATTATTGAAGGTAACGGAGTGCCGCAGCAGATTCCGAAAGCTGTTCCCACTACCGAGAGCCTGGAATCACTGACGCAAATAGAACTCAATTTTGAATCTGGACAGAATGGTTTTATTCCTTCTAATGATGTGAGCTTAGCCCCCATCGCAAGTGGCACAGGTACAGAAACACGTGCTCCAGATCAAAAACTCTTAGAAGAAGACGGAACGATCATAACGCTATGAAACCTTTGTGTGAATGTCACCATAGGGACTTGTAAATTCGGCTAGTTTAAAGCATATATACCTCTGAACCAGTGACCTGGAGTAGGCATGAGAAAAATAATATTGCAAGCTTAAAATGTTATTAAAATAGTAGTTTGATAATTGTTAATACAAACTTTGGTTTGTCAGAGGTGAGTTTAAGTCTAAAAGGGGCCTTTGCTAATGAAATTATGTGCTTTTGCTATTTTGTCTACAGAGAACTGGATGTTAGGGCACGTTCTCAGAACTACGAGAGGGCCAGATCATTTCCGTTCAAAGTGGTTGTGTATTTAACCTGCTGTGCAGAGCCCAGTTAGCTTTTTCTTTTAACTATATATTTTTTTAATTCTAATGTGAAGAAGTCCGATTCTGTCCTTTGGTACCTTGGGGACCTCAGCTCCTATGTTTCTTGTATTTTATCTTGATTTTTTTAATGTTATTCTTCCGTTGCTAATGGTTACAAGTAATTTTTTCAAATGCCTTCTTTCCCCCCTAATTTCTAAGAGATCGAACCAATTGACTGTTTTTAGGAATTGCTTCCTAGGTCATAAAGCATTGAAGCCATGGTCTTGAATTAAGAAACTGTAACAGTTGTCCAGGTTAAAAGTTTGTTCATCCTATAGCTTTCCTATTTACGAACTCATTCCATATGTGTATGACTTAACGTTGTAAAAGGCAGTTCCATCAACTGGTGATACTTGAGACCCCCTTAATCTCTTCTGTCTCATTCCCATCTCATTGAAATCATTCCTTTTGTCGTTAGTGTTTTGTTGGCGTGCTTTTATACTCTTTTCACGTATTTGATTAGTATGAATCATTTTGGATTAAAAAATGCACCCAAATTAAGAGATTTTTACACACAGGACAAACTTGTGCACTTTTTGTATGAGATACGTGGGTTTTCCTTACTGGGATTTCTAGGGACACTGCCTACACTTTATGAGAAATAATATAGTATTCACCTTGGACAGGTAGCATTTGTTGCTATTAATTTTATGAGGCTATTTATTATTTTCCGATGCACCCACTTAGGACAAGTTGAAGGTAAGGCTGCTAGCTCCCAACCCTCGCCTGATTCCACTGGACAACGTGCACAAGCACCGCTTGTATATAGAAACTAAGAAGAGTGTGGGGCGCGCACACGTTCCCTGTGGCTTACGGATTTTCCTCTCTGAGTTATTTATTATTAATTTTATGGTAGGGCCAGGACAGATGGATACCTTTATAACAACTGTGTGCTATTGAAACAATGAAGAATTTAATGGCTCCGTTTTGAAGGATATTTTCTCTCTGGTAAAAACATATGAAGAAGTCTGGATTAGATGAAGGTGGCTGGACTCAGAACACTTCATGTATTTTGCTCGCGGCACCACTAAACTGACAACCGCACAACATTATGTGACGCTGTACTTTTTCGTTGAAGTCACCCAAGTTCTTCCACTTCTGTACCACTATTTTTTAACGGCATTCCAGCTTTAACATTCTGTGAGTTGATATAAATTTGACTCTTGAATGGGAAAATGTTAACACATAGGTTAAATTTCATGCATATTTTAAGCGGTGCAGGGGTTTAACATTTTAAGTAAAAATCCTTTCACACACTACCTCTCTCTCCTTTTTTTTTTTTTTTTTTTTTTTTTTAACAAAGTTTTAACATCAGAACTTCTCTCCTGGGAAAAATACTTCAGGGCTTGACTTTTTGTACACATTTTAACTATAAAGTACAGATTTGTCTTGTATGTATTCACGAAAATGGAAATCAAAGCTGCTAGTGCTTTTTATTTTAATTATCCTGCTAAGGGTATATACGAGTGGTGTTTTAAGCTAGATTTCTCATTTAAATTATTGGTGACATAATTGATTACTAGACATATTGTAAAGCCAGTATAGACCTTGGTTATACAATAAAATGTCAAATCATTGGCAGTCTCAATTATTTCAGGTGTACCTTATTAACAAAAATATCAGTGGACTCCACATAAAATTTTGTAGTACTAAATGTCAAGCCTAACTGTGAATTTTGTTCTGTATCTTGAGTAAATTTATGATGTTCTCATGAGCTATCAACAAAAATATATGTACTTTTGTGAACTATGAATTTTCTAATTAAATTTTACATGCAACATGATTTTTACATGAATGATACTTTGTTTAAACTATCAAATGTCAGTATTTTACTACAATTTTATTATAAAATGTACATTATCACTAAATGAACTTTGATTTTAAAAATCAAATTAGTTTTAGTTGTATATTATTTTTTACAAATAAAGATAGACTTGTATAAAGGATACTTTCTTGTTTGCAAATATATGAATAGTCCCCCAACAAATATTTACCAAGCACTCACTATATAAAATGAATAGGAAGAAAAATGCTAAGCTTAATAACAGTATTCTGGCTTCCTTAACTTCTAATGTTTAAAAGATAAACACCAAATTGTATACACATTGACTGCAACCATGTCTGAGCATATGATTATGTATAGGAAGATAGCATTTAAAATGTAGCTATTCGGATTGTGTGAGAGATTGTGATATTCATTCAGAGTCATCATTTGGATTGTTAGAGATTATTTGAAACAAGACAAAAGTAGTTTGTAATGGGACAGTTTATCTTCTGAGATTCAAATTCACTTAGTTACGCTTTTTATTACCACCCTGTATGGCACTGCCTGTACAGATTGGATTCATTCCAGTTTAAACTGGACCATGGAAGAACCCTGAGATAAATCAGACCCTCCTCCTGAGCCCTTTCTGATCCCAAATTCATCACTGTCATTAGCTTAGCTGATCATGTGTGCTGACTCTGCCAACCAGTGGCGAGTATGATCCTTCTGATTCCTTCCCTCGACTTAAAAACATTGAAAATCCTCTGAGTAAAAACTCAATAATCATATACATAGATCTCTTCACGTCATTGATTGCTACAGATTGGTACAGATCGATTTCATTCAATGTGTGATGTTTATCTCTGGGTGTCAGTGTCCATGAAACAATGGTGTGGAACTAAAATACCCCTTTAACCCCCCAAAATATGACCCCAGTGCTGTTTGTTCTTAAATCCCTTCCAAGTTTCTAGTTCTGGGTAAAGAATTGAGTTTGAAGGAAAAACATAGAAGTTTGCAAGGAAAAATTAGCCCCTCTGTTCTGATTGCGTGTGTTAAGTTGCTGGAGCTAATGGTTAGCGACAACTGGTTATTTGGTTTTCCCATCTTTTGGATTGATGAAGTTTAATTGTGGGTGATGAAGCTTTGAGAGTGTGTATGTCGTGATTTGGCAGCTGAGTTCCCAAACAGAGTGCGTTACTTAGAAGACATTGAAAGTCTTGACTTTGTATTTGTGACAGTGTATCATTTAGTGATGGTGGCTGTTACCTGTGGGTAACTGGTGCCTCCTGGTTCCGGTGAGATCACGTATGGGCTACCGAAGAGCTGTAATTGGCTGGATGTCTGACTGTCTACTAGAAGGTAAATAGAAAACTAATTTGTTAGATTCAATAACTTCAAAGTCCTAATAAGTATATAGCTTTTAGTTCCCTAAAAACCGTTAAGATTTAGATAACATTTTAAAAGATAATGTTTTTCCTAAATGTTATAAAATTTGTGTATTTTATAAATTAATATTAAAATTCAGTGGAGTTCATATTTTATTGACAATCCGTATTTAGCTTTCCCATTTTAGGAAGCTCTCTTTTGGAAATGGTATTCATTACAACACCAGTGAGTGTTCTTCATGTAATAGGAAATAATTATTTTCTACTTTATTATAATTAGTTCCTTATAATCCCAAGGAATGGATAACAGAGTTACTTAATACAGTGTTAGCAAAGGTAACTTCAAAATTTTTTTTTTCATTTTACGAATAATAGGTAAATTCATTCTCCTTATTGTAAAAGAAAACTGAAGTTCCTTTCTGGCCACTAAGCATACTTATCTATCCTATACTTTGTTATAGAAAAGGAATTCAAGCATTTAAAATAAGTGACTCTAAGGGCGCCTGGGTGGCTCAGTCCGTTAAGCAGCCAACTTCAGCTCAGGTCATGATCTCATGGTTCATGACAGCAGAGAGCCCGCTTTAGATCCTGTGTCCCCCTTGCTGCCCCTCCCCTGCTCGTGCTCTCTCTCTCAAAAACAAATAAACATTAAAAAAAAAAAAACCTAAGTGACTATAATTTATAATCCAGATAGGGACACGTGAGTGACTGAGTGTGCTATCAACTCTATGGACAGGGCGATCGGGGTGAGCCGCAGGTGTCCCAGGTAAATTGTAACGTGAGTCACCCTATTAAAGATACTACAGTAGGATGGCTTTCAAACATTTTTTTAAACCTGTAACAGTAAGAAATGCATTGATTGTGATCGAACAAATATATAATTGCAAGAGTCACAAAGTAAAACTTCATTACGTGAAAAATGCTCTGATTTCCTGTTCCATTCTTTAAAATGTTTGTTGGGACCTCCCCAAACAATTTCAGAATGCGCTAGTTTGAAAAACACTTGTGAAGCACGTTGCTTTCCACTTAAAGAGATTTGCCATAGAAAATACTAGTATTCTTCTTAAGGGAGTTGGCAGGAGCATTGTATTGCTCGCTTTTATATTTTGAAATAATTTCAGGCGTGGGCAAGAGCTGCATGAAAATATGGCTTATACCCTTCACCCAGAGTACACCCACATTTGCTTTATCTCTCTGTAGTTTCTCCTGAAACATCCGAGATTTGGTTGCAGAGATCACAGCCCCTCAACTCCTTAAAGACAAACACATACCTCTCCCAAACATGGATATTCTGTTACACATTCCTTTATACAACCAAAGTTCATTTATCAAATTCAAAACATGTAACAGTGATACAACAGTATCTAATACAGGAGCCATTCTAGAGTCTCACCAATTGTCCTCCAGACAACCTTTACAGAAAATTTCCCTTGATCAGGATCCAGTCCAGAACCCTGCATCCTCATCATTAGATCCACCGTATGTGTTTTGGGCGAGAATACCGCGTATGTGATATTCCAGCTTCATTGTACCGCGTCAGGAGGCACATGTCCGTTGATTTCAACACTGCAGACGTAAAAACAATTTTTTTGTTTTTTTTAGTGATTTCTGCACCCTACATATAGGGCTCAGTCTTAAAACCCCAGGATCAAGAGTAAGCAAGCTCCTCTGACCAAGCCAGCCAGGCGCCCCAAAACACTTTCTAATGGGAGAAGCTGCTCACATTCTTGTGTTGCCCTCCTTCTAATAATTCTTATGCTGATAAACATGAACAGGTACTTAGGAAAGACCTCTGCTTTCAACATCTGTTTGCTGTACATCTTGGATTGTTTTCTAATTGGAAAAAAAAAAAAAAAAATGATAGAAACATGAAATGGCCTGAGTATCCCTGAGTGTCCTGTGCCCGACTACATTTCTGGACCCAGGGATTCTGTTTTCTGGCACTGACCCGAACGGAAGGAAAACAACCCCCAATGAAACCTAAATCACACGCGTCTGGAGAATGCTAATTGGAGGCTTCTGCCTTTGGATTCTGTGAATTATGAATCGACGCAACTCCAATTGCTGAAATACCAAGACTTAGTGGCTACATAGCTGAAAAATCAAGACTAGAACTTCGGCACAGATATGATCTAGCCGTGCTGCCTGATAAAACTTCCTGCAATTATGGGAATGTCCTATATTTGCTCGTTCCAAACAGTCCTCGCTAGCCCACACGTGACTACTGCACATTTGACGTGTGCCGAATGCAGCCGACATGCTGAATTTTTAAGTTCATGTAATTTATTTTTTAATTTTATTTTTATTTTTTAAATTTACATCCAAATTAGCATATAATGCAACAATGATTTCAGGAGTAGATTCCTTAGTGCCCCTGACCCATTTAGCCCATCCCCCCCACACCTCCTCCAGGAACCCTCTGTTGGTTCTCCATATCTATGAGTCTCTTATGTTTTGTCCCCTTTCTTGTTTTTATATTCTTTTTGCTTCCCTTCCCTTGTGTTCATCTGTTTTGTATCTTAAAGTCCTCATATGAGTGAAGTCATATGATATTCGTCTTTCTCTAATTCCGTTTAGCATAATTCCCTCCAGTTCCATCCACATAGTTGCAAATGGCCAGGTTTCATTCTTTTTGACTGCCAAGTAATACTCCATTGTATAGATATACCACATCTTCTTTACCCATTCATCCGTCAAGGGACATTCGGGCTCTTCCCATATTTTGGGTATTGTTGAAAGTGCTGCTATAAACACTGGGGTGCATGTGCCCCTTTGAAACAGCACACCTGTATCCCTTGGATAAATACCTAGTAGTGCAATTGCTGGGTCGTAGGGTAGTTCTATTTTTAATTAAGTTCATGTAATTTAAATGTAGCCACGTGGAGCTAGTGGGTACTGTATTTTACAGCACAGGCTAGAATCTCTCTCCAATTCTTGCTTTCCTCTGCTCTTTTCCAGGCAATTGCCCACTTGTGGTGGTGAAAACGACCTCCGGCCGCTCCAATGTGTCACACTCACAGCTCACCCGGAAGGGAGCCCCTCCTCCCCACTGATCACAGCCACAGCCTCCAAGCCAATTTGCACGTCATGCAAATTGGCTGCGTCATGGGCCCAAATCTGGACTGGGTTGGCGAGGGGTGGTTCCACAAAGAACCGGAGAATCTGGGCACTGCCGCCACAGGAAAGAGGAGAGACCACAGGAAGTGAGCACTGTGGTTACCACTTGTAGTTCTGTTTGTAAAGTATTTGGGAATACTTCAGGTTTTGTAAGGGAGAGAGTGAAAACATGAAGTACTTTGCAAAGGTAAATGAGGACAGAGAGCAGTCCTCTCTCTATCAAAGGAAATGGAGAAGGTGGAGATTCGGTTTGGGGTCTAATGGCCGTGTTGGGAATTTGAAGGACAAGTTGAAATCTGATGATGACAGCATCTGGACTTGTGTTTTCAGGCATTATTGTTTGCTTTGATTTGCTTTGAATCTGATAGAAATCTGATATATAAAGAATACATAAATCTGCGACGCCTGGGTGGCTCAGTCAGTTAAGCATCCAACTTCGGCTCAGGTCATGATCTCGTGGTTCGTGAGTTCGAGCCCCGCGTCGGGCTCTGCGCTGACAGCTTGGAGCCCACTTTTTGGATCTTCTGTCCCCTTCTCTCTCTCTCTGCCCCTCCCCCACTCTCTCAAAAATAAACATTAAAAAAAAAAAAAGAATATGTAAATCCAGTAGAAACTTTGATTGCAGATGGCAGAAAAGTTCGAGTTTTATTATTTTTGAAATATAGAAACGAGAGAATCGTGGTCTTAGAGCAGTGGGTAAATTGAAATGTCCCAGGGGCGGGGAGGGGTGGGCAGGGCAGGTGAGCTGGTAAACCGGAGTCCCCGTTTACACGTACACACGCGCGCACACACAGAAAACTGTCCACGGTTGTCACGTGTATGTGTGGCCCCAGTGTTGCCAGCCCTTTGAACTTTTCAGAAGGTGTCAGAAATCCAGAATTTCAGTGAAACAGCCTGATTGTTTGAAAACAACTTCTGAGACAGGCTGGCAGTTCGCCTCCCCGTCTCAGAACGCTCAGAGACCAACTCTACCAGGGGCCCTGTTTCCGGGGCTGTGAATCTATTCCCTCGAAGGTCACTGTGAGGCGAGGGCGAGGTAATGTACGCAGAGGGTTTGGACGGTGCCTGAGGACTAAGAAGCACTCAGCCAAGGTTGGCTGCTCTGTCCGTGTCTCAGGGAGATGGCTGGGGCCCAAACGGATTGAGTGAGTGGCCGGAGGCAGTCTCCTCGTTCAGTGCGACTCCAGAGTGTGGTCCCGGACAGCAGCATCGTATCACCTGGGTGCATGTTGGAAGGAAAGGCAGGTGCTCGGGCCCACATCGGTTCTACTGACTAGAACCTCCGCTGGAGGGTGTCGTGCATTTTCACACGCTCTCCCCAGGTTCTTCTGGCCCGCTAAAGTCTGGGGAGCTCTGAAATCCAGCTCATTCTCTCTCTTTTCTTTAATTTTTAAAAACATTTTATTTCATTAAGGGTTTATTTATTTTTGAGAGAGAGAGAGCACGCGCACGTGAGCGGGGGAGGGGCAGAGAGAGCAGGACTGAGGATCCAAAGTAGGCTCCAGGCTGTCAGCACAGAGCCCGGTGCAGGGCTTGAACTTGCAGACTTCCAGATCATGACCTGAGCCGAAGTTGGACGCTTAACCGACTGAGCCACCCAGGCGCCCCTGAAATCCTGGTTATTCTCCGTCTCCTTCATTCTTAGCAGCACTGTTTTAATGAGCATGGCTCGAGGGTCTTCTGAAAGTCACAAAAATGAAAAGCCTGCATCTCCTCTTGTGTAAACTGCGCTCTTAACTCACTTGGCAGAGTAAGCTTCAGTCTCCAGCCCCCTCCGCAGAGGGTCCTGCTTCCTAAAGTAGGACAATCCGATTGATCAGAACTGCAGTTGCGACTGAATGCATGACTCCCCACACAGATTATTCCAGGGGTGCCGAGAAGCAGCCTCTGCAAACTTCAGGCTGCATTTTTGCGCTGGGTTATCTGCTGAGAAAGAACTAGAAAAGGCTAGAGCCTGACTCACAGAGCAACCCACAGATGGTATCTGGGCAGCATTCCTTCCTTGCCCGTTTGGGCTCCGGCGATGCGCAAAGGAGGAGGAAATAGCACTCGCCTGTCGTTTCTGACTAAGACCTGGAGCAGGTGACACTCCAGCGAAAATGACACACGGCACTGTTCTTCTAGAACATGGGGGTTCCGTTCCCAGGCCTCGTGTCCTGCCAGGCGCACGAGCCTTCCATCTATGGGAGCTAGTGAGTTGCTTATCAGGTTTTCTCCAACATTCCCAGAGGCCTTCACCTGCTGCCTCAGGTATGTATCTGCGGTGACTCAGGCAAAACTCTGTATGCTTAGTGACTCAGAAACTGAATCATTAACTTGGTAAATGCCTGCCGAGCATGGGGAAAGGGAGCTTGGAGACGGCTTCAGAATGTGGGTCTTCCGGTAATGCCAGCGAGGATGGCCGTATGAGAACAGCGATGCCGAACCGTGTTGCTTCTCAGGCGGGCCACGTGCTAAACGGATAGTCCCCTGGAGTCAGGATCTCCAATCAGCCACTCTGAGAAGCAGCAACTCACGGGGATTGTAGAAATGTAGATTTCATTTCTTTGAATTCCTATCCGGTACAGCAGAAAAACGTGCAAAAGGCTTCTTGACTTAAAAACACACATACGCACAACTTTGGATTTAAAATGGGGTATATGCAAAAAATAAATAAATAAATAAATAAAATATTATTTAAAATGGGGTATATGCATTCCACACACACACAGTGCCACACGATACTTGAGAAGGGATTCCAAACAAACCTCTCCCCAAAATGGCCATCGTCGTAATCTTTCAGTCCCCCGTGGAAGGCAACAGTAAAACCTCGGCAATTTAGTTGCGACACAAGAGGGTTTTTCTAGTGAGCTGGCCTGGCCGTCCTTCCTGCACCCCCAGGGTGTCTTGGCTGGTGTTCACAGGACCTGTGCCCAGTGGGGCTGGCATGTGCCTCCAACAGCCAAACAGACCGGGCCAGGGGAGAGGGAGGGGACAAACAGGGAGAGAGCCAGGAGAGGAGGCAGAACGGCTGGGGAGGGCTGAATGGGCTACATCAGCTGCTGACAACTCTTCAGATATCTTTGTTGCCCTTTCCCGCTCCCTGTGTGGACACCAAGGGGACACAAAACCCCTTTGCTGGGGCGCCTCCGAGAACTCATAATTGTTTTTCAAACGGCATGTAAGGAGAGAGCGAAACATCCATGGTTTTGAGGGATGACAGAAACAATGCAGAAGGTGAAGTCACCTTGACATCCCTTAATCAAGCCGTGAAGTTCAAGTTCAGCCTGCCAAGTCGTCTCTTATTTTAATCATGGTTTAGCGCTTTTCCTCTTTAGAAGAGTTTGTGTTTGAATGTTGGTGTCCGTTCTAGGACAGATGGATGGCCGGACTGATAATGCTTATGATGTCTTTCCTCTTTTAGCCATGTGAAGGCAAATAATGGTTAAGGATGGATGAAATATTTAACAGCGGCCATGCATAATTTATCCCTGAGTGGGTGCTCATTTCCAGCCCAGTGCTTGGCTCTCAATTAGGGCTTCTCAGAACATCAAACCACTGTCTCCTTGGCAAATTGACATTCTGCTTATTTTTACTCCTTTCTTCCTAAGACTCACTGTTTTTAATTTTTCTTGTTGAAGTGCTCATTCCTAGATGTCGTTTTCATCAACAGGAAACGAAAGTAAAAACCATAGGCAGGCAAGGTTTTCTGTGTGGTCATTTCTGGGCCTGGGGTGGGGGGGAGGGGTGTGGAGTTTACTCAGAATTTCAGAGATGTACCCAGGAAGGAGAAAAATATATTTGTACATATAACTATTGCTTATGTAGACTGTTTAAGGAAGCCATGTGTCCACTGGAGTGATACATGATTTCAGGAGAAATCTTAGGGAAAAAAAGCGTATATATAAAAGAAAAAAGTCACCTTTCCCCAAAATCACTTTGCAGAGATAACCACCCTTAAGTTTTTCAGTACATATGCACATCAAGATATATTACCTGGCATGTATTTTGACCAAAACAGGATCCACAGCAACGTATAAATTATTCTGTAGTTGGCTTTCTTCGGAGGACGATATATTGGGAATGTCTTTGCTCTGTCAATATCGCTCTGCATCATTTATAATGGTTTCATCGCATTTCATAGTATAGATGGGCCGTCATTTTGTAAGACCAATTCCCTATTGTTAGCTGTTTTCATTTTTTCTCGATTCTAAACAGTGCTGGGGTGAACAGCTTTGTAAATACACCTTTTTGTTCTTTGTTCCATTATTTCCTTAGGATAAATTCCCAGAAGAAGAATCCTCAAGTCAAAGCATACATGTTTTTTTTGGAAAAGGAGATCTGGCTCAAGAAAGTATCCACTTTTCTTCCAGAAAGGCTGTTCTCCTTGATATCCTTACCAAGGTTCTGTGCGAATCTTTTTCCCTCCCCAACCACTAGATTTGTTTTTAACCTCTTCCTTATTTAATAGGGGGGAGAAAGAAGCTCATAATTTTACTTTGCAGATTTTTTATTATTAGTACAAGGTTTTTTTTTCATTGTTTATTTGTATTTATTTTATTATCTTCTCTATTTGGGTCCTTTGTACAACATCGAACAAATCAAGGTATTGGCCTTTTGTTTTTTTAAAGTAGGCTCCACACCCAGTGTGGGGCTTGAACTTATGATCCCAGGATCGGGAGTCGCATGCTCTACCTACTGAGCCAGCCGGGCGCTGTGGCCTTTTCTTGATATATACACGTTGTTTTATATATCAAGGAAGTCTTTGGGCTCATTTTTTCCTAATTAGTCATTTGCTTCTTACCATGTCTGGTTTTTCTATTTGATATATAGGCATCTCTTATTGTACAAGAATCTCTTATCTCTGAAATTGTCTCTGATTTATAGAGATAAATTACTTATCTCTATAGTAAAATGCCTTCATTCTGTCCTCTAATAGCTTCAATCTCAAAATTACATAAATACTTACCCAGATTGTATCCCAAGTGTTACAGTACTTTTTTTTTTTACTTTTTTTTAATGTTTATTTATTTTTGGCAGAGAGAGAGAGAGAGAGAGCGCGCGCGCGCGCCGCAGCGCTCGCGCGCGCGCGCATGAGTGGGGGAGGGGCAGCCCCCCAGGTGCCCCATTTTCTCTCTTTATTTTTATTAAAGTCTCCACACCCATCATGCAGCTCGAACCTGAGATCAAGAGTCACGTGTAGTACTGACTGAGCCAGCTAAGTGCCCCTATTTTCCCTTATTATATAAAAACAGCAGCCCTGTTGTACCATTTGCTTTCCCCATTTAATATATCTTGGTAATTTTTCCATACCACTAGATAAAATCCTTCCCCATTCATTTTTTTCATTCTTTTCTAAATACAAACTTACCATTTTATAATTATTCTAGATTTACAGGAAAGTTGCACAGAGAGAACAGCCTCACTCACCTCCCTCTGATGTTAACATCTTACAGAACGTGGTGCTGTTTGTCACAACTAAGAAATTACCAATGGTACGGGTCTTGGTCTGCTCGGGCGACCTTAACAAATACCACTGACTGGGGGACTTGACCAACGAAAGTTCTGGGGGCTGGAAGTCCAAGATCAAGGTGTGCTGGCACAGTTTCTAGTGAGACCTCTCCTCCTGGCTTGTAGATGGCCACTTTTTCTCATCGCGCCCTCCCCTGGCCTCTCCTCTGTGCAAGAAAGAGAGTTGGAGAGAGAGAGCTCTCGGGCGTCTCTTCTCGGGACACTAAAGACACTACTCTTATGGGATCAGGGTCCCGCCTGCTGGGGGTTTACCTCTTCAACATATGAATTGGTGTGTGTGTAAGCGGAGGGGGGGACATAAACCTTCAGTCCATGACAGAACATTACTCTTGACTAAACTTTAGACTTTATTTGGATTTCTTCACTGCTTTTTCACCAATGCCTTTTTTTCTGTTCCAGGATCTAATCTGGGGTGCCATCTTGCATTTAATCCCCATTCACGTCTATAGCTCCATAACATAAAACCAGTCTCATACATTAAACAATCTCCTAGCGATGGACCTTTAGTTTGTATCAATATTTTTTACCATTGCAGCTAAGTAGCAATAAGTGTACTCATAGGTCATTTTTGCATATATTGAAATATATTGATATAAATTCCCCAAAACGGAAATATGGAGGGAATAAGCACACACACTTGTAACTTTGATGGATACTGCTGGCTTGTCCTCCCTGGGGGTGTGTCCAGTTAACAATGGGTATCAGTGCCTGTCTTCCCACAACCTTGCTAATCTTGTGAATTTTCACCAATCTGTTGGTTGAAGGACAGATCTTATTCTGAGTGAAACCGAACCTCTTTTCATGTGATTCTGAGCTTCTTGAATGAACTTTTCTTCCACCTATCGTTTCATATACTTTGTCCATTTGGTGTTTTTCTTATCAATTTCCAGAAACCCTTTGTAGAGGATGGGGAATACCCTTTGACCACGATATGGGCTGGCAAGCAATTTTTCCCAGCTGGTCACATTACTTTCCCCAACAACCAACTTCACTGAGGTATGATGTGTTTCAGTAACGTGTGCTTTGAACATACAGTTCAATGAATTGCAACAGATATACATCCATAGAATCACCACCCACCACCACGACTGAGGTACAGAATATTTCTATGACCCTTACATTATTTTAGAATATGCTTCCAGTAGTGTTGCCATACAGAAACTTCTAATCTTTCTATAGTTGAAACTTTTTTTTTAATGTTTGTTTATTTATTTATTTTGGGAGAGAGAGAGAGAGAGAGTACAAGCGGGGAAAGGGCAGAGAGAGGGAGAGAGAGAGAATCCCAGGCAGGCTCCATGCCATCAGCACAGAGCCCGATGCAAGGCTCAATGCCACGAACCGTGAGATCATGACCTGAGCCCGAATAAGAGTCGGACGCTTAACCAATGGAGCCACCCAGGTGCCCCTAGAGTTGGAACATTTTTTATGGCTCCTGAATTTCGTGTTATAATAGGACATGGGGGCTTTCACATTCTGAGATTGTAAAATAATTATTCTTTCTTTCTTCTATTATATTTGTACCTTCGCTTTTTACATTTTGATCTTTGGTCTAGAATAGCGCAGAAGAGCCTGAGCAGGTGTGAGGTGTGGGTCTAATGTCTATCCAGTTGTCCCAGCCATTCATAAACAACTGGCTATCTTTCCACCTCCCTTGACGTATGTCACATTTGTCATATTTTGAAAGTTTGCTTCTTCAAATATATTTTTGGACTTTGTATGCTGCTCTTTGGTTCTGTTTCTTCAATCATTTCCACACTGTTTTTATTTTTATTATTTTTAACTTTCTTTTTAATGTTTATTTATTTTTGAGAGAGAGTCTTTTTTAGAGATAGAGAGTCTTTGTGAGAGAGAGAGTCAGAGTGCGAGCAAGGGAGGGGCAGAGAGAGAGGGAGACAGAGGATCTGAAGCAAACTCCAGGCTCCCAGCTCCCAGCTGGGAGCACAGAGCCCGATGCAGGGCTCAAACTCACAAACCATGAGACTGTGACCTGAGCCGAAGTCGGCTGCTTAACTGAGCCACTCAGGTGTCCCTCCATACTGTTTTTTCTTTTTTAACTTTATTTATTTTTTTAGTAATCTCTTCACCCGCTTTGGGCTTGAATTCACTACCCCGAGAGATTAAGAGTCACACGCTCCTCTGATAAGCCAGTCAGGAGCCCTTCATTTCTATACTGTTTTAATGATTGAGGGTTTATGGCAGGTTTTAATGTTTGGTAGTCCTATTCCCCTGCATTAGTTTCCTATTGCTTCTGTAACAAATTACCACAAACTCTGTAGCTTAACGCAGCACAGATTTATTATTTTATAGTTCTGGCATCATTACTCTGCCTACCACATCCCCTCATTGTTTTTTTGGTTTTTCTCCCCAGGGTTTTCCTATCTTTGCTTGTTAGATTTTTATATGAAGGTGAGAATCACTTTGTCTAGTGAAAAGCAGTAACAAAAAGTTGTTGAGATTCTCCTCGGGGTGGCCTGAAATCTCCACGTGAATTTAGGGAGACTGGCATCGGGTCCACCCTGAGTTATCCCATCCAAGACAGGACAAGCATTTTCTGTTGCACAGACTTCTGTCCTCCAGAGCGTATAATTTTCCTCAGGTACAAGGGTATAAATTTCCTCTCTTGTTAAGTTTGTTCCTGGGTGTTTTTATCTATTACTTTGTCTCTTTTTCTACTCTTGTCTTCTCGCGAGTTGTTAGTGTATCTGAAAAACACTTATTTCCAGATATGAGAGAAAGTGTTGTGGGGGTATAGATGAAACAAGCCTGACCATGAATTGACGATTTTTGGAACTTTTTACTTAAGTTTAAAATGCTTTTATTTATGTCTGAAAGTCTCCTTAATACGTTTTTAAAAAATTTTTTTGATGTTTATTTATTCTTGAGAGAGACAGAGACAGAGAAAGAGAGTGAGGGAGGGGCAGAGAGAGAGGGAGACAGAGAATCCGAAGCAGGCTCCATCCAGGCTCCAAGCTGTCAGAACAGAGCCCGATGTGGGGCTTGAACCCACGAACTTTGAGATAATGACCTGAGCCGAAGTCGGACACTTAACCGACTGAGCCACCCAGGCGCCCCTCCGTAATAAGTTTTTTAAAATCCAACAATTCCTATTAGTGTATTTGTGTAATTCGGGTGTTCGGAGTGTGTTTCAATCAAACAAGGATGCCAAATCTTATTTTTTATTTTTTTTATTAAAAAATTTTAATGTTTATTTATTTTTGAGAGAGAGAGAGAGAGAGAGACAGAGCGTGAGTCAGGGAGGGGCAAAGAGAGAGGGAGACACAGAATCCGAAGCAGGCTCCAGGCTCTGAGCTGTCAGCACAGAGCCCGACGTGGTGCTCGAACTCACAGACCGCAAGATCGTGACCTGAGCTGAAGTCAGACGCTTAACCGACTGAGCCACGCAGGTGCCCCAAGGATGCCAAATTTTATTAAATGCCTTTTCAGTTTTAAAAAAATTATGATTTTTCTCTTCGGATCCATTAATATAATTAATTATCTTATAACCTTTTCTAACATCGAACTAGTACTCCTGGAATAAGCCTCATTGGGTTGTGATATATTATTATTTGTTAATGTGCTGCTGGATTCTGTAACATTTTTGCATAAATATTCATAAGAGAAAATTTTTGTTTCCTTTTTTGTGTAACTTTTATCAGATTTTGGCATCAATGTTATGCTTACTTTTGAAGATAATTTCGAAGGAAAAGAAAATTTTGTGTTCTCAAGAAGTTCAAATAATGTTGGAATGTTTTATTCCTTAAAGATTGTATAGGATTCCTTTGCAAAAGAAACTATTTGTACGTGGTGCTCTTGGGGGCATAAATCTTTGACAACTGTCTCTGTTTCTCCTGGGGAAATCAGTTTGTTTTGATTTTTTTGGTATTTTTGCAAATTATATTTTCCTAGGAAATGGTCCACTGTATGCCCAGGTTTTCACATTTTATTTTATTATTAAAAAAATTTTTTTAATGTTTATTTATTTTTGAGAGAGAGAGAGAGAGAGAGCAGGGGAGGGGCAGAGAGAGAGGGAGACACAGAATCCGAAGCAGGCTCCAGGCTCTGAGCTGTCAGCACAGAGCCCGACGCAGGGCTCGAACCCACAAACCCAGAGATCATGGCCTGAGCCGAAGTCGAACATGTAATCGACTGAGCCACCCAGGCACCCCATGAACTGAACTGTTAATTATTTTGATATAAAAGACATTATTGGGGCAACTGGCAACACTCTAATGGGGACTCAAGGATTACATGGCCATGAAGTATCAATGTTAATTTTTTTTAATGTTTATTTATTTTTGAGAGAGAGACAGACACACCGCAAGCGGGGAAGGGGCAGAGAGAGAAGGAGACAGAATCCCAAGCAGGCTCCCAGGCTCTGAGCTGTCAGCACAGAGCCGGACGCGGGGCTCGAACCCACGGACCGCAAGATCATGACCTGAGCCGAAGTCGGATGCAACCGACTGAGCCACTCAGGCGCCCCTAGGTTTCCACATTTTAAATGTCAAATATGGGCAAAAATATTTTTTAGGGCTTTGAAAACTTTTACATTCTCCTGCCTTCTTACTTATTTCTGTCTCCTGGATCTGCCATGGAACGAGAGGGGTAATTATTATAATTTTTTAATTTCAATGGCTCTTATTCAAAACTTTGCTGGTTAATCTTGACACCTTAGTTCACTCCAGCTAGTCTCAAAAAATTTTAAATATGAAAGAAAAGCGTGTTTGAGGATCAGCAAAATATTGTGTGTTTATTCTCTCATCTAGACAGTGGGGTCTTTTCGTTACATTTCAGAAGAAAAATTCCATTGCAAGCCTAGATCGGCACTTTGGTAAATGCGTAGATTATTTTACGGGAGAAGAGCTTTAGGACGCGGATTCTCCTCTTCGGTGAATGTGGTGTCTGTCCACTTACTTGCTTCTTCTTCCATATTCTCTACTAGAGTTTTATAGTCGCCTTCTTCGGGCTCCTGCACACTTTCTGTTAAGTATCTTTCTGGGTACTGTTCTTTCTTCTATTAGGAAGGAGTTACTGTAACCATTCATTTCTCTAACTATTGTTGGGGTTTTTCTGATATAAAGTTTCTTAGTAAAGAGCTTGCTCACTATTTGTAATTGGATAATCCTTCCAGAAGGATAATACAGTGATGATGCTTCCTCTTAGAAAAATGTTACTGGTATTTCATGATTAAGAATAACTCTCTTTCTTTCTTTCTTTCTTTCTTTCTTTCTTCCTTTTTAATTTTTTTTAATGTTTATTCATTTTTGAGAGAGGGAGAGAGAGAGAGACAGAGTGCGAGCGGGAGAGGGGCAGAGAAAGAGAGAGACACAGAATCCAAAGCAGGCTCCATCCAGGCTCTGAGCTGTCAGCCTAGAGCCCCACGCAGGGCTCGAACTCACAAGCCGTGAGATCATGACCTGAGCCAAAGTCAGACGCTCAACCGACTGAGCCACCCAGGCGCCCCTCTTTATTTTTTTAAGTTTTATTTATTGAGGTAATCTCTATACCCAACATGGGGCTCAAACTCATGTCCCTGAGATCGAGAGTAGCATGCTTCTCTGAGCCAGCCAGGAGTCCCAAGAATAACTTCCTTAAATAAGACACTTAGTTTTCTCATTGCAAAATTACTATGTTCACTGCAGGCAAAATATAGAAGAAGAAAATTTATTTATTTATTTATTTTTTTAAATTTTTTTTTTCAACGTTTATTTATTTTTGGGACACAGAGAGACACAGCATGAACGGGCGAGGGGCAGAGAGAGAGGGAGACACAGAATCGGAAACGGGCTCCAGGCTCTGAGCCATCAGCCCAGAGCCCGACGCGGGGCTCGAACTCACGGACCGCGAGATCGTGACCTGGCTGAAGTCGGACGCTTAACCGACTGCGCCACCCAGGCGCCCCTAGAAGAAGAAAATTTAAATCGCATTACCGCTACTTAGAAATGGCCACGGTTAGCATTTTGTTGTGTGTGGATACATAGAGTTTTCTCTTTTTATAAAAGTGAGATCTGACAATACAGTCCCATAACTTGCTTTTTTTTTTTTTAACTCAACATGTTGTAAACAGTTCTTGAACTTATTAAATATTCTTCTTCAACTTCTCTCTTTTTTTTTTTTTTTTTTAATTTTTTTTTTAACGTTTATTTATTTTTTTGGGACAGAGAGAGACAGAACATGAACAGGGGAGGGGCAGAGAGAGAGGGAGACACAGAATCAGAAACAGGCTCCAGGCTCTGAGCCATCAGCCCAGAGCCCGACGCGGGGCTCGAACTCACGGACCGCGAGATCGTGACCTGGCTGAAGTCGGACGCTTAACCGACTGCGCCACCCAGGCGCCCCCTTCAACTTCTCTCTTATGGCTGCACAAGGCCTATCTATATATGGGCATCGCCTGATTTATCTTATCAGTGCCCCTGTCGTTAACTATTGAAACGATTTCTAATTTTCTCCTGTTGCAGCTCTGCAAGGATTTGCACACAACCGTGATTATATTCTTAGGAGAATTGGAATTTCTGGATCTAGGGTTGTGCAAAAATTATAAAATGTTTGATACAGATTGCTAGATTTCCCTCCAGGAAAGTTGTGCTGAGTTTATATTCTGCTAGGTGGTCCAGGCACCTCTCCATATTCTGGTCAACACCAGACATCATCCTTTTGCAATCTTTTATCAGTGTGTAAAAGGCTGTTTGAAAAGCAAAAAGAAAAAAAAAAAACATTTAATATGGTGAAATTTTGATGAGTGGCAACAGATAAGACAGTAGTGGGAAGAAAGACAAACATCACTGTGGAAGACAGTCTACTAATCCTTGGTGGCCCTTAAAAAGTGATCCATAACCAGCCCGAGTGGCCATCACCTGAGGAATAAATGGCAGCCTGTGGGACATCCACGTAATGGAGTAGCTCTGGGCCACAACAAGGAATGAAGACTGGGCGTACACCATGGCGTGGAGGAAACGTGAAAACAGCATGCCAAGCAGAAGCACTCAGACACAAAAGGTCACCTACCGTAGGATATGCTCCCATGGAAGGTCCAGAACAGACAAATCCAGAGAGACAGGAAGTAGACTGGTGGTTGCCGGGAGCTGGGGGGAGGGGGCGATGGGAGGACTGGGGAGTGATGGCTAAGGAGGGTGGGGTTTCTTTCCACGCAACTCTGAATAGACTTCAGTACATGCCATTGAATCTTTAAATACATGAATTGAATGGCATGTGAGTTATAGCTCAATAAAACTATTAAATAGTGATTCACAGGGCGCCTGGGTGGCTGTGTCGGCTGAGCATCTGACTTCGGCTCAGGTCATGATCTCACTGTTCGTGAGTTTGGGCCCCGCGTCGGGCTCTGTGCTGACGGCTAGGAGCCTGGCGCCTGCTTCCGATCCTGTGTCTCCCTCTCTCTCTGCTCCTCCCCTGCTCCCGCTCTGCCTCTCCCTCCCTCTTCTATCAAAAATCAATAAACATTAAAAAAACTTTAAGATATTTAAAAAAAGGATTCTCTCCCTCTGCCCCTCTCCCCAGCTTGCACTCACTCTCTCTCAGTAAACCTCATTCATTCAAAACACATCAGCTGTGTAGCATGTGGTGGGGTCTTAGCAGTGAGCAAGAAAACACAGCCCCTGTCCTCATGGAGCTAATATTTTACCTGATACCACACTACCTCCTTGGAAAGAAAATAAAAAGAAAATGCTGGAAGGAAGACACATTTTGAGACCATCAGAAATTCTGCGGGCTTCTAATTCACGTTCCTTGGAGAGCAGCAGCCTCTGGGTCACTGAACAGACCTGCTAAGTCACCGTCTGCACTTGACCAAAATTCCCGGGTGATGTGTCATTCCCTGGTACCTTCAAGGGTGACCAGCCCTGATCTACATGGCGACCTTCTGTCTGAGCAGAAACCCTGTCTACACTACGCCCGTGTCAACCCTCTACCCAAAGCAGAAACCCCATCTACACTATCCCGAAGTGCCAAGGACAGGGACAGGCGGCTAGCAGTCCAACGGTTCGAACGGTCCCATCAGTGGGGCCTCGCTACTCGGAGAACTGTTCACTGACCGAAGTCTCACCTTCAGAAACTTCTCCCCTCACTTCCGGGCAGAGCTGGCCCCCCTTGAGTGGATGCCCCTGCACTGGATTTCTATCGTGGCATAACAAAGTCCCACCGTCTTAGAGGCTTGAAACAACACGCCTTCGTTTTCTCGCTTTCCGTGCAGTTTGAACACGACGGGTCACCTGGGTCCTTGGCTCAGCGTCTCACCAGGCTACCAGGCCGCATCGGCTGGGCCCTCTGCAGCTTGGATCCTCATCCAAGCGCGTTGAGGCTGTGCTTGCGGCAGCTGTCGGCCTGAAGCTCTGAGCTCCTAGAGGCACCTGCGGTTCCCCGCCCCGTGCCCCCCCCCCCCCCCACCCCGGGAGTGTGCAGGAGGGCTGCTTGCCTTCTTCTAGGTCAGCAGGAGCGGCTCCCTCAGACTTCTCTCACCTCTGACCTCCAAACCCTCCGTCAGTGCCCGCCTGATTAGGTCAGGCCCACCCGGGATAATCTCCCTTTGATTCACGCGAGGCCAGCTAATCGGCAACCTAATCCATCACAGGAGCGATATCCCATCACCTCCACGGATCCCAGCCACACGTGGGCATTGACACGGGGGCGCAGGCAGCACCGGCGGCCAGGGATCTTGGGGCCATCTTAGAACTCAGGCTCCCTCGGCTGCTGCTGCGCAGCGCCAACACCAGAGGGCGCCGTTCCCGCAGAGGTGTGCCAACGCTTTGCGAGGACCAGCCCGCACAGGCCTGCGGGTGGGGTTTCTCCGGCTCTTTGTCTCTGGCCGAATTCACGGCCTCCTTCCTCGTGATCTTCCTTTCGCTAATCCAGGCCTTCTCCGTGCGAAACAGCTGCAGCGCCTTCCAACTGGTGTCACGTGACAAGACTTTACACTCAGTCTGTCCCAACAGAGATCAGGCGCCTACTCGGTGAGGAGTACCTGACTTCACCTGCTGGTTTCCCCTGCCTTCCCTTGGCCACGCTCTCAGCGTGTCAATATTCCACATCTAAGGCGGTATCCATTGAGCACCGACTCTCTTCCAGACCCTTGCAGAGGTTAGCTCGTTGAATCTTTTCATCCTGTCATTCTACTGATTAGGAAAGTCAGGCACAGAGAAGTTAAGAAACTGCAGAGACGTCACACAGCTCTTCGGTGGGGAGCCAGAATTCGAAGCCGGACGGTTGGACTTCGGACTCTGTGCTATAGCGGGTGTGTTATTTCACGGCCTCAAGTGAAACTCCAGGTGAATTTTAAAATGCCTGGTGTTTGGCACGTGCGCTGCTGAAGACACGGTTTCCGGCATCGTCGTTAAGACAAATAAATGCATTTTTCTCCCCCGACGTCTCACGGCATTTACTTTTGGCCGTTATTACAACTAGAGGCCGCTCTCAGGTTTGTGTTACAACCAGAGGCTGCTCTCAGGTACAGAGCAGTATCCCCCTTATGGAGTACCTACTGTATGCACAGCACTGTACCATTTACTCCAAAGACAGAAAAGGACTTTTGAATCCTAGTGAACAGAGATACACGTTCCTGAAACAAGAAAGCAAATGTGTTCAGACATCCCAAATAGGCTAAAGAACACTGTTTTTGCCAGGGCACTTAACTTTCTGAAGTCTCCTGACACGTTCTGATCCGTCTCAACGTGATATCCTAGAAAGCCTGCGGGTCCAAAGCTTGATGCCACGTCGCCGTTACATGCGTAGGTCTGGGCTACCGAGCCTCAGTTTCCCCAAATGAGAAATAGGAAAATGGGTCCACAGTTCCTTTTTTTTTTGGTTTTTGGTTTTTTTTGATTTGGCAACTCAGGAAACTCTAAAAACCATCGGCTTTCCCGACGCCCCACCCCGATGAGGGCAGCGGACACATTGGCCAGCAGAACCTGGGCTGAATTGACCTGAGGTTTATGTAAGGCCTTATCCATATCCACTCGCCTGAGGTGAACGTTCACACGTGTTGCTGAGAAATGTCCAGTGTGATAATGGGGTGCTGCCCTCGCGTGCCCGGGAGTCGCCCTGAGATGTCGGGCGTGCTCTGTGTTAGCATCCTGAAACCCACCAATACCTCGTTCTGAAACCTGGTGGCCCCCAGCGCCCTAGCATCGGGCGGTGGAGCCGGCAGGTCCCGGGCAGCTGTGAGCCCTGGATGAGAAGTGACAGGAAGCACTAAGCTCAGCCCTCACTGACCCAAGGCCGGCGCTGCAGATCTCCTCACGTCCGGCAGCGTCTTTGTGCCCCCGCCGCCCCACGCCAGTTTAGAGGGAGGCAGAGAAAACAACCCAGGACCCACATCTCAGCAGCTGGAAGGGGGAGAAGTCCTCATTCCTCCAAACCCGTGATTCTCCTCTTACATCTCAAATCCAGGGTGGCTCTCGCTGTAGAGCTAAGTGTTGGCATGCACAGAGCAGTTGGAACCTTGACCCTTGCCTCCAAAGCTCTGAGACCCTTTGTGTAGCTCTGTTCGGGAAGGGAAGGAGATAGGAAAAAAATATATATATATCGAATTACTGCAGAGAATTTTCCAGAAGCTGTCCTTTGCCGAGAAATGTGTTGTTGCTGTTTCCTGCCACTGTAGTGTGAGAATTTCAAAACCTGGTTTTTCACTGTGCTTTTTTTTTTTAGGTTTATTTATTTTTGAGAGACAGAGTGTGAGCAGGGGAGGGGCAGAGAGAGAGAGGGAGACACAGAATGCGAAGCAGGCTCCAGGCTCCGAGCTGTCGGCACAGAGCCCGGCACGGGGCTTGAACCCACGAACTGTGAGATCATGACCTGAGTCGAAGTCTCGGACGCTTAACCCACTGAGCCACCCAGGCGCCCCTCGCTGTGCTCCTTTGAAGATGGGTGCTAAATTATTTTGCTAGCGGGGAAACAGACGTGAAGCAGGAGAGCGACTTCAAATTTTAGATAGATGTGTTTACTGAGGACTTCCTGTGTGCAAAGGCAGTCGGCTGAACACCCACAACACCGACGACAACAACAACAACAACAACAAATGCATCAGACATATCCTCTGTCCTCCAGGAACTTGCTGTCTGGAGATGGACTTCCGCCTTCGCAGAAGGGAGAAGGTATCAGAAGGCGAGCTTACAGGGCGCATGTGCTTGAGGGGCAGAAGAAGGGCCCTTGAAGGCTGGCGGAAGGCGGGGGTGGCGGTCAGGGGCAGGTGCCCCAGCTAGGGCATTGCAGACGGGAAATGCTGGACACAGACGGGGGGCCTGGCAGATATGTGACACGTTCAGGGGTCCCTGGGCTCAGGAACCTGGACACCTTCAGGGACCAACAGGTCAGTACAAGACTGGGGCCCAGTGTGGAAGACTGGCAAACCGGGACAGGTCCTTCACTGGCCAAGTATGGCCATGCCACAGTGCCGGCTCACGGTTCCCTAATCTTTCCTTTCTTTCCAAGAGAAGCCACTGAGTCTGAGTGTCCACATGAACCGTAGAAGGCTATCACATTAAAAGATATAGAGGGGCGCCTGGGGGGCTCAGTCGGTTGAGCGTCCAACTTCGGCTCGGGTCATGATCTCACGGTTCGTGGGTTCGAGCCCTGCTGACAGCTCGGAGCCTGGAGCCTGCTTCAGACTCTGTGTCTCCTTCTCTCTCTGTCCCTCCTCCACTCATGCTCTATCTCTCTCTTTCTCTCTCTCTCTCTGTCTCTCAAAAATAAACATTTAAAAAATGTTAAAAAAAAAGATATAGATACTTAAACATAATGTTATCCAAAACAAATACGTTTGTAGATGTCTCTGTCCATTCAGGCCGCTAGAACAAAATCCCATAGACTGTGACATATGAGACATACTTCTCACGGTTCTGGAGGCTGGAAAATCCAAAATCGGCATCTGGTGAGAGCCCGCTTCCAGGTTGTGGACCGTCAACTTGTCAGGGTGTCCTCACGCGGTGGAAGGGGCAAGGGAGCCCTCTGGGGTAGAAGGACGCTAATTCCATTTACAAGGGTTCCACTCTTATAACCTGATCACCTCCCGGAGGCCCCCCCACCCCCCAAACTGGGGGGGGGGGGCGAGGTTCAACGTAGGAATCTGGGGAGGGACGCACGCAGCAGGCTGTATGGCCGGGGCCAGGACTCAGGTAAGCCCAGGGCACACCTTGTGAGGAGACAGACCCTCACTTGCTGCTGTCCCTGGATAGTTTGTCCCACATGCCTCTCTGGCCTCACCCGAGGCCTGGCCCTGCTCCGTGGGCTCCCATCTGTAATTTAGGGTTCAGAGACAAAAGCCGCGAAAACAGATTGGCGAGGTAGGGCCAGGGGTATGGTCTTTGAACTTCACGCGGTGGGCACTGGGGAGCCCGTGAAGGTTTACGAGCAAGAAGGGAGATGACTAGAATGTGCTCCAGGAGGGCAGTGAAGAAGGCGGGCTGGCACAGGGGCAGGGCAGGGCAGGGCTTTCCTAACGGGCCAGGTTAGAGGGGGGAGGCTGGAGCAGGAACCAAGAGGGGTTGTCTCGCTGGAGGCAGAGTATTTGGTGTGAGTGGCTGGTGAGGAGTTGGGTCCTGGAATCAGATTGTCCAAGTGTAAATCCTGGCTCTTGCCTATACTAGTTATTGTCCTGGGCCAGCGGATGAATCTGTCTCTCTTGGTCACAGTCTCTTCATCTGTACAATGGGCATGGCAGCAGGGGCCACCTACCTCACGGGATGTGGCAGAGATTCAATGAGGCCACCTATGTGAACAGCGCCTGGCACATGGTAAGTGCCGAGGACGCAGCAGCAGTGAGGACAGTGGTGGGTGCCAAGGGACCCCAGGGTCACCAGCGCCCACAGAGTTAAGCACGCACTGGAACTAAACCTCCCCAAACCAAGGCCACACCCCATACCAATTAAATCACAATCTCTGGGGCGGGGGCTGGGCGTCAGTATGTTCTGCCAGCTTCTCAGGTGTTTCCAATGTGCAGCCAAGCTTGGGAACCATTGCTAATCTAGAACCTTGTATGCCTGAGGCCTGGGCTGGCGTTGACCTTGAAAAGACACAGACAGGCAACCATTTTGTAGCTGGAGGTGAAGCCAGATGGGGGTGGGGGGTGGGGGGTGGAAGGGTGTGTGACCTTGAGGCCCAGCCAGGCACTCCTTTTAGGGCTCCGGGGGGCCTTGCCAGCCTGCCAGCCACTGGCGCCCCCACCCTCAGGCTGGGCTGGAGCCGGCCGCCTGCACCCGCAGAGGACTCCACGCAGGAGACCAGAGCGGCAGCTGAGCCCGGCTTGGGCGCCAGAGGGAGCTCGTGGGGACGCGCCACAGCTCCATCCCTGCGGCTGGTTCAAACTGGTTTGGGCAGGGTGCGGCCCTGGCAGGCTGCATGCCAGGCCTCAGGCTTGCTGCCTCTGCCCCAGGGTCTCCCCAAGAGCTAAGGACCGGGGACAGGGCATTGGGACATAGCCAAGCGCCACTGAGAGGCTAGGAGATTTTTACACCTTCAATCCCCTTTGTTGAAAACCATTGATTTGGCCTCCCATGGGGGGATCCCTGGGTAAATGCCTGCAGCGAGGGGGAGCCCCTAAATGGGGGTCATTCTCCGACTTTGGTGTGCATCAGAATCCACTTCACAGCTGTCACAATGAAGATGTTTAACCCCCCAAAGATTCTGATTCAGCAAGTTGGGGGAGGGCTCCGGGCATCTGTATTTGTAGCACAATGTTTCTAAGGCATAATCACACATTTAGGGAGGAAAAAAAAAAAAAAAGACTGAAAACAAAGTGACTGTTGGCTACCCAACTCAGCCCAGGGTATGGATCCTTCCCCAGACGCCCCATCTCCCGGGAAAGCCGGGGCGGGGAGGTGCTGGGTAATCTGCACTTTTAAATAATATCCCAGCCTTTTTTGTTTATTCCTTTAACTTTCGATGAGTCATTTTGGGCATTCACTAGGTTTAAGTGTTACAACAAACATCAGCAGAAGAAATAAAACACTACAAATACCATGAAACCCTGTTCATAACCCTCCTGGGTTGGCCATCTCAATCCCCCTGTAACTACTTTCCTGAATGTGGCCTGCCCGGTCCCCATGCACAGTTTTATACTCTTGCTCCGTATGTCTGTATCCATACACAATACAGAGTGTGGTTTTGCATGTTTTTAAAACTTTATGGTAATGGCAGTGTGCCCTAAGTGTGCCTTCTGCAACTTGTCTTTTTTTCTTTTTTTTTTTTTCTTCTTCTTAGCATTATGTTTGTGAATCTCATTCATCAGGGGAATTCTGCTGTGCCCAGGTCTCTTCCGCTAGTCTGAAGCCAGTTCTCGGCTTTTCAGAGGGAGGACCCCCAGCCAGCCCGCCTGCAGCAGTGAGGGTCTGAGCTTGGTTCCTGCGTGTCTGTGTGATGAACTGAAGGGCTCTGAGCGCCGGGGAAATCAGGACAGTAATGAATAGCCAAGTTCAGGTTCTGCGGGTTCCTATCCAATCCCGTAACTAACCACCTGTGGCCCGAATCTTTGCCAAGATTTTTCCAGAATGCGACTCTGACCTGCAGGTCTGAATGTTTGGGCAGGGGTGTGGAGCAATGAGCGGGGGGCAGGTGTGGGAGTGACGGATTACCTCAAAGACAGATCGAGGACATGTTATGCCCCCTACCCAGGTGGTCACGTAAACTATACATTTAGATTCCACGGGGCCGGGAGGGGGACGAGGGACGTTGCGTATATTTATTTACACCCCTAAGCCCAGCTTGATTTTGTTAAACGAATGTGACATTAAAAAAAAAAAAAAGACGTCATAGGAAAAATTATATTTCTAGACTTCCCTGGACCTCTTCCCCATTTTTAGGATTTTCCTTATTAGCATTGTTTTGGGAGGATGCACCCCGCCCTCTTCGGCCTCTAGAGGGTCTCAACAAGCCTCCCAGGGGTGTGTATATTGGGGGGGGGGGCGGGCAAACAGTGAGCTTAAGAATTCCCTGGGGAGTTTATTCTACAAGCTGCCCCAGCGAGGAAAAGGACCGCTACAACCGGCTTCTCTAATTTCCAGATCTCTCCGCCGGGCACAAACAAGATGCTGGAATTAGGACGGCCCTGGGGGCGGGGACTTTGGTCTTTAAAGGAAAGGACCCCGTTCTCTATCCTGGATGCTGGAAACACCCCGGGAGCTTTAAAAAAACTACTGATGCCCAAGCCCCACCCCCAGGGATTCCGGCTGAATCCGCCGGGGTGAGGCCTGGCTTCCGGGCTTTCGAAAGCTCCCCAGGGCATTCTAAAGTGCCGTGGGGGCTGGGAGACACGGCTCCGCCCGGATTCCAATGAAAAGGGGTGGTCTACACTGGCGGTTCTCAAACTCCGCTGTCTGTAGGAATATCCAGGCGAACTTCAAAAAGTGCTGGTGCTCAGGTCCCAACCTGAGGGACCGTGTGCTGGGCCGGACTTTGGAAGTTTGAAGAGTCCCAGGTGATGACAATATGCAAGCGAGGTTGAGAATCTCTGCTTTACCAGGTGGTGCGAGGGCCGGGCGCAGTGAGCGCCGCGCGCCACTGGGTGGCGCTGCCCCCTCGGTCCGGTGCTCGGGGAGACGCGGGCCGCGTCCGGGTGCGCACCTGCCCCGCCTCCTCCAGGCGGGCCGCGGGGCATGCAGCCGGTCGGGGGCGGGGCTCCGAGGCCGGGACCCGGCCACCGGCTCTCTGGCAGCCTCCGCCAGCTGGACCCCGCCGCTCTCCTGATGCTGCTCCTGGACGCCGACCGGCCGGAGCCCGTGCGCAGCGGGGCGCGCGAGCTCGCGCTCTTCCTGACCCCCGAGCCCGCCGCCGAGGTAGGGAGCGGGGGCTGGAGGTAGGGGAGGTGGGTCGGGGGAGGGGCGGCGGTCTACGCCCTGGCACCCCGCGGGAGGAGAGGGTGGGTGCGGCCTCCGGCGCGCGGGGACCCGAACCCGAACCCTCGTCGTCCCCGCAGCATCCTCGCGCGCCCAACGCAAGGGCCCGAGGCTCCCCGCCTTGCGGAGAGATGACGGCCTGGCGCCACCCAGAGATGCGCGGCAGGTCTGGCCTCTCCCTCTTTCAGCCACAAGGCCCCCCGGGGGCCCAGAGTCGCCTCGCATCCGGACCCGGGCCCCCAGCATCGGCCGGGCTCTGGGGAGGCCGCCCCCCGCCCCCGGTCCTGCCCCCGGCCGAGCGCTCGGCCCGCTGCGCTCAGAGCCGGGTGCCAGTGGCCAGGGAGGAGGCGGGCAGCCTGCGTCTGTGCGGGGAAGTACCAGGCCTTCTCGGTCCTGCTGTTGCTAAGAGGGAAAATACCTCGTCTCTATCTGTACTTTCTATTTTAAAAGCACAGAATAAAAAGTAGATCTGAAACTAGGCCCTTCATCTTCCAGCCGAAGCCAGTCTGTTAACAGTGCCGTGAAAGTTATTTACCCAAGTGCACCAGGAGTTATTTAAGGGTTGAATTCAACTCATTCTCTTTTTAAATCTCAGAAGCAGGACAGAAATACATCAAATACAGAGGGAGCACCCCTATTCCTGCTCTCTGCACCCCGACTCCGGGTCCCCGAGATAACCATCACTAGACATGTGGTGTTGTACCTCACCCGAACCAAACGCTTAGAAAATGCATTTACAAGTGCGGGTGTGCATGTATCAATAATACTATGTATTCGTTTTTACAAAACTCTGCTTGACGTAGTAATACCGTTCTCCAAGTGGCTTTTTCCCCCCCACTCAAAATAGCATGGACAAGTGGGGAGTGACTGCTGGTGATAAAGTACAGGGCTTTTTGGGGTGACGAAAATGTTCTGGAATTAGTGGTGGTGGCTGCCCAACTTTGTGAATATACTGAAAACCACAGACCTGTGCGCTCGTAGAGGGTGACTTTTATGGTATGTGACTTACATCTCAATTTTACAAAATCGCTTTTCATGTCTGAATGTATCCGTAAGAGCCGTCCAATAGAAATATAATCTGAGCCACAAATATGAGCCACTCCTGTAATTTTAAATATTCTGGGAGCCACAAAAAAAAAAAAAAAAAAAAGGAAAAAGAAACAGGTGAAAGTAGTCTCAATATATTTAAAGTAACAGTTCCTCCAAAATATCAATCCCTCCAACATGTAAACAATGACCATGTAAAAATCTTAGTGAGATTTTTACATTCTTTTTTTTTTTTTTTTGGTACTAGGTTTTCAAAATCAGGCTTTTATATTGAACTTACAACATATCTCTCAGTTGGGACCAGCCACGTTGTGAGTGTTCAATAGTCATATGAGGCCGGCGGCCTCCATGTTGGAGACTATGCTCCATCGTTCTTTGGCTTCCCCGTACCCCACAACTAAATGATAATTACTCCTATTTCCTGGGCCTGTTCACAGACTGTGTCGTTGCTCCTGGCAGTGACCCAGGGCTAGGAGGTTGTTTGGTTAATTAAAAAAAAAAAATTGTGGGGCGCCTGGGTGGCGCAGTCGGTTAAGCGTCCGACTTCAGCCAGCTCACGATCTCGTGGTCCGGGAGTTCGAGCCCCGCGTCGGGCTCTGGGCTGATGGCTCAGAGTCTGGAGCCTGTTCCGATTCTGTGTCTCCCTCTCTCTCTGCCCCTCCCCCGTTCATGCTCTGTCTCTCTCTGTCCCAAAAAATAAATAAACGTTGAAAAAAAAAATTAAAAAAAAAATTGTTTTAATGTTTATTTTTGAGAGAGAGAGAGAGAGAGAGACCAAGCACAAGTGGGAGAGGGGCAGAGAGAGAGGGAGACACAGAATGTGAAGCAGGCTCCAGGCTCCGAGCTGTCAGCACAGAGCCCGACGCGGGGCTCGAACTCCCGAGCTGTGAGGTCACGGCCAGAGCCGAAGTCGGACGCTCAACCGTTGGAGGCACCCAGGCGCCCCTTGTTTGGTTGATTTTATAGCTGGGAAAACTGAGGCCCACACGGGATAAGTCACGTCCCGTGGAGGTACCGTAACTTATGAACCGTGCCCCCAGGAATGGGCATTTGGGTTGTCTCCGGGTTTTCACTGGTGTAAGAAGCCTGAGCGTCGTCCTCGTTCCTTCTCTCCCTTGCTCTCAGCAGAGAGATGTCGTGCCCAGCGGCTAGAACTCAGCTTCATTTTGTCTCTATTAGGGACAGCCTTCGAGAGAAACTGCATGCGTTAACTTCATTTTCTCACTCAGGGCTCTCTTTAACTCAGACGCGGGCTGGCTCACGCTCATTTGTAAGGGATGTAATGAACAGCCCAACTCCCTGCAGCTCCGCACGGCAATAAACCCACTCAGAGTGCTTGCTGAACTTTATTTACCGGAAGCAGCAGAAACTGCCGGAGCACAGTCACTTGCAGCCTCTGGTTAAGGCTCAACCCACTGGCAGCTCCCCGCGCTGAGGCTGTTTGCAGATGGGCCAGTGAGCAACCTGGAAAAGGGAGGTCTGGTTTGGGAACAGGACTGGACGGCGGGGCCCAGGAGCGGGGGAGAGCACTGAAACACGCAGGGGCCCTGCCTTCAGGACACTGGCAGACAACAGACACATAACACACAACCCCTCTAGATGGGGTGGTGAGGTAGAGGGTATCTGCGTGAGTCGGGGAGACGAGGGGTGGGGAAGGTCTCTCTGAGGAAGCTGGGACCTGTGAATGTGCAGGGAAGAGGAAGCACAGGGACGTGACTCTGTTGGGGGTGCAGTCAGGGAGGGCTTCCTTGAGGCAGCGACATTTTAGGCTGAGCCCTGAAGTGCGAATAGGAGTTGGCCAGGCAAAGCGGAGAAAAGCATCCCAGGCAGAGGGAACAAAACTTGCAAAGGCCCTGGGGTGGAACGAAGCAGAGTGCGCCTCGGACAGAAGAGCAGGTGGAAGGGGAGCAGAGGGAGGTGCAGCCGGCGAGGAGGGCGGAAGCCGAGCCCGGCACCGTGCTCTGTCTGCCGGGATCAAGGAGCTGCTACAGGGCGGAGGCGTGTTGAAGCTGGTTGGCAGGTGAGTGTTTTACTGTTTCCGGCGCCTTCGGGTATTCTGTTCAGCCAGGTTTTTTGTGTCTTACTTTCTTTTTCTGGTTTGAACTTCCTCTTTGGGGGAGGTGTCAGGGTGGCCTCCAGAAGCTGCTCCAAGATGGCAGGGAGAGGTGTTTGCCTCTTGGGTGCCCTCTGGCTCATGAGGGGAGGGAGCTCAGGGCCCTCTCGAAAGGCTGGGTGCCGATAGCCACCCACGGGTGACTTCCTGGCCAGGCTCTTTCAGAATCCTGTTTGGAACCTGTGCTGGGACACAGGATGGGCTTGGCCCACAGATGAGGTTCATGGCCTAGATGGAAGGAAGTCAAGCCAGCACTTTCTCATGCCCAGGGGCTTTGCTTGAGTGAGCAGAGGATGACAGGGGACAAAACATTTGGGTCTTTTAACCACAGGTGGATTAGATCAGGGTTTGCAAACTCGAGGCGCAGGGGTCGAATCCAACACTGATGTGATTGGATCAGTCCACATGGGGTTGTTTAAATAGGAATTTTCATGAAAAATTCTGAGTTTCTTGTTTATTTAAAACATCAATCTGTTCTTTTTTTTTTTTTTTTAACTTTTTTTATTTATTTTTGAGACAGAGAGAGAGCATGAGCAGGGGCGGGGCAGAGAGAGAGGGAGACACAGAATCGGAAACAGGCTCCAGGCTCTGAACTGTCAGCCCAGAGCCCGACGTGGGGCTTGAACTCACAGACCACGAGATTGTGACCTGAGCTGAAGTCGGACGCTCAACCGACTGAGCCACCCAGGCACCCCTGTTCTTTATTTTATTTTATTTTTTTTAAATTTTTTTTTTCAACGTTTATTTATTTTTGGGACAGAGAGAGACAGAGCATGAACGGGCGAGGGGCAGAGAGAGAGGGAGACACAGAATCGGAAACAGGCTCCAGGCTCTGAGCCATCAGCCCAGAGCCCGACGCGGGGCTCGAACTCACGGACCGCGAGATCGTGACCTGGCTGAAGTCGGATGCTTAACCGACTGCGCCACCCAGGCGCCCCTGTTCTTTTTTTTAAAGTAAGCTCTACACCCAACATGGGGCTGGAACTCACGACCCCAAGATCAAGAATCATATGTTCTACCGACTGAGCCAGTCAGGCACCCCTTAGTCGATAGAGCATGTGACTGTTGACCTTGGGGTCATGACTTCAAGCCCCACATTGGGCATAGAGCTTACTTTAAAAAATAAAACAAGGGGCACCTGGGTGGCACAGTCGGTTAAGCGTCCGACTTCAGCCAGGTCACGATCTCGCGATCTCGCGGGATCTCGCGATCTCGCGGTCCGTGAGTTCGAGCCCCACGTCAGGCTCTGGCCTGATGGCTCAGAGCCTGGAGCCTGCTTCCGGTTCTGTGTCTCCCTCTCTCTCTGCCCCTCCCCCACTTGCACACGTTCTCTCTCTCTCTCTCTCTCTCTCTCTCTCTCTCAAAAATAAACATTTAAAAATAAAAATATTAGCTGATCTGGTAAATGTAGGTCCATGTTTCCGAGTTTGGGCCCCGCTTGTCACAGTCTCCGCTCCTCCCTATTTAAAACAAAATTTTTGTAAATGATTATTTATGTATTTTGAGAGTGGGGGGAGAATACCAAGCAGGCTCTGTGCTGTTAGCACAGAGCCCGATGCAGGGCTCAATCCTGTGACCTTGGGCTCGACCCCACAGTCTTGGGATCGTGAGCTGAGCTGAAATCAAGAGTCGGACATTCAACTGACTGAGCCACCCGGGCGCCCCCCCCTCCCCATTCCTGTACTGAAGCCAGTGTCCGTTATCATTTACCCTTGTGCCTGGACTTTTGATTTTGCTGCTGTCGTATGGGGAGGAAACAGAACAGCTTCTCCCAGCCATGTGTTTCGACTAAAGAAAACCATAAACTAGCCAAAGATGCCTTGAGTTTCTTGAAAAACGTACAAGAGGCTGCTTCTTTGTGAGAGCAGTGGATACTCTGTTATGTCCAACCTGCACGCACCGCGTGTCCCGTCCTCGTGAGCTGCTGGCTTGCTTTCGGCTTTCAGGTTTGGGATGTTCAGATGCCCTGTCTCCAGAGGTAGTTCTGTATTCGTTTACTCCTCGGATCCTTATGGCGAAGCTGCTGTGTGCCAGGCACTGTGCTGGGCCCCGCGGAGAGGCCTGTGGGGCACAGGGGGTGCCTGCCCTCAAGGACTGTGGGTGCGGTCAGGGAGATGAGCAGACCAGTAACCACCAAGCGGAGCAACTACATGGTGATCGGTGCCATGAAGGAGACAGCGGGGGGGACTGTGACAGAGATGCACGGGGAGGGGTGGAAGGAACTGCCAGGCCAAGTTCCAGCGGCACGGGCATGGCCCGAGGGGGAAACATGAGAAACAGAGAGGTGCTCACGTGGGTGGACCTCAGTGGCCAAGGGCAGGAGTGGGCAGGACTAGACCGGGACCTAGGGCCACGGGGAGGACTCTGGATTTGATTCCGGGGTCCTGGCCACGAGCGGGGGTGAGTTGGCCATGAGCAGAGGAAAGACATGATCCGATTTTCAGGCTCACGGCTGCAGGGCTGGAAGGTGCTGGAAGGGCCGCAGGGAGACCACAGACGTGGCTGTCCAAGTGGACGTGGACGTGGACTGAGCTGGCCACATTCCCTGAATCAGAACCTTCCGGGGTGTGAGGAGCCCAGGCCACGGCGGGAGCGTGTTTCTCGGAAAGAAGTTCCTGCCTTTCTCCCCGCGGAGCTGCCCAGCGGTGGAAGGAGCCATCCCTGGGTCAGCCCAGAGCCTTGGCTAAAGGTTCCCTCCACACCAGCCGAGAAGCTTGAAGACAGAGAGGTTCCCAAAGATTGGGAATGACCTCAGTGCTGTCGCACAGGCTGGTGGGTGGCGATGCTTGTGCCCAGTGGACAGGTCCCGGCTGCGGAGCGAGTCAGCTCTGCACAGGAGACTCACGCGGGAGTGAGGCCAGGTGCACGGAGGTGTGCGTGTGCGTGTAACAGCTTAAAAGGCGAAGACACACGTATTTCACACCTCTGTAAATAGGCGTTGGAGCCCCTGTAAATGAAGTTGGAGCAACCACCAGGGGTTGGGTTGCAGCGAAGGCTGAGAGCTCTGTTGGAGCGCGGGGTCCCCAGACTTTGCCGAAGGTCGGGGTCATCGGGGGATCTTCCAGAAAAGATTCTGATGCCTGCGGCCTCTGCCACCCCTGCCCGCCCCCCCAGGTATTCTAATGTCACTGGTGTGGGTGCCCCCTGCCCACGGGGATTCTAAAAGCTCTCCAGCAGGGTTTTAAGCCCGGAGTGACCTGGATGGATTGGTGTGTTGGAAAATCACTGTGGTTGCTGATTGTAGGGGCACCTGCGAGCAAGGCCCGGGCCTGGGGGCCTGGCCTGGTCAACACTCCCCTGGTGATTCCGATGGCCAACCCGGTAGGGCCCACACAGCTCCTCTCTTTTGTGAATGAATGCCCTGTGTCCAGCCGCAGCCCCCGGAGGGACCCTGTCTGTCCTGTCTGCTGCTTTGTCCAGAGGCACTGAGTGACTTCGTACGTATCAGTTAAAGAAACATCCTTTATAGAGGTGCGGACTCCCCTCGTCCTCCTGCTCAGGTTGGGGGTGGGGGGGAACTGGGCCCTGAAGCGACGAGGTGTGGGGTCGGATCTCGGCCCTGTGCTCGGGGCCCCTTCCTGCCTTGTCTGCTCATCTCCCGCGGTGCTGGACGGTCGGATGAGGTGAGCTGCAGGAAACGCTTGGTGCGGGGTCCGGCCCGTAGTTAGCAGGCTGGGAACGTCAGCTACGATTGCTCACTTCCTCATTCTGCAGATGTTTATGGAGCAGGTACTGGAGGCAGACGTCGTGCCAGGCGCTGGGAGGGAGAATACGTGGGGGACACTTCTGTCCGTGGGGACAGAGCGGGTCTCACACTCACTTCTCTACAGTGTCCGGCTGTGGGGGTTTCAGCCTTTCGCCTCCACTTGTGCTGAAGGTCACAAGTTCTCACTCCCCAGCGTGGCCTCCTGCAGGCTGAGAAATCCGGGGTTAACTTCCTGACCTGTGTACATGAGGCCAGCCCTGGATGGTACTTTTTGGTTTGCAAAACACAGTTGCTGAGCCCGGGGTCCAAAGGAACCACGGTCCCCCTAACGCTGTCTTGCGTTCTGAAATTATCCCTTGGTGCAGGTGTGGTGGAAATTTGGCCTGTGGGGTCTTTTAAATTTTTTTTTTTTTTTCCAACGTTTATTTATTTTTGGGACAGAGAGAGACAGAGCATGAACGGGGGAGGGGCAGAGAGAGAGGGAGACACAGAATCGGAAACAGGCTCCAGGCTCCGAGCCATCAGCCCAGAGCCCGACACGGGGCTCGAACTCACGGACCGCGAGATCGTGACCTGGCTGAAGTCGGACGCTCAACCGACTGCGCCACCCAGGCGCCCCCTGTGGGGTCTTTTAAAATGAATTGGAGGGGCGCCTGGGTGGCTCAGTTGGTTAGGTGTCTGACTTCGGCTCAGGTCATGATCTCGCAGTCTGTGAGTTCAAGCCCCGTGTCGGGTTATGTGCTGACAGCTCGGAGCCTGGAGCCTGCTTCGGATTCTGCGTCTCGCTCTCTCTCCGTCCCTCCCCCATCATGCTCTGTCTCTCTCTCTCTGTGTCAAAAATAAACAAACATTTAAAAAAAATAAAAAAAATAAAATGAATTGGAGTTGGTTTTTCTTTTTCTTTTTTTGTAAGTTTTTTTATTTCTTTTGAGAGAGAGAGAGTATCCCAAGCAGGCTCTGCACTGTTAGCGAAATGTGCCCAGTTTTGCTTTTAAAATAAGTTTTGTGGGGCACGTGGATGGCTCAGTCAGTTAAGCATCCAACTCTTGGTCTCGGCTCAGGTCGGGATCTCATGGTTCATGGGTTCGAGCCCCACATCGGGCTCTGCATTAATGGTGATGGCACAGAGCCTGCTTGGGATTCTGTCTCTCCTTCCTCTGCCCCTCCCCTGCTTGTGCGCGCACACACACACACACACACACACACACACACTCTTTCTTTCTCTCAAAATAAATAAATTTAAAAAAATAAAGTAAGTTTTGTTTTAAAAATAAAAAGTGTCGGGGCGCCTGGGTAGCTCAGTCGGTTAAGGGTCTGACTTCAGCTCAGGTCATGATCTCACAGTTCATGGGTTCGAGCCTCACGTCGGGCTCTGTGCTGACAGCTCAGAGCCTGGAGTCTGCTTTGGATTCTGTCTCCCTCTCTCTCTCTGCCCCTCCCCTGCTTACGCTCTGTCTCTCTCAAAAATAAACTATAAAAAAATTTAAAAAATAAAGGTATATGAACATGTCACAAAATCCACAGGTCCCAGTGGCCGTGGGGTGGCACAGAACCCCCTCCTACCCAGCTCTGTTCCTGTCTCTGTCCCCTTCCAGCATGACGGGTCCTTTCCCATCCCCACCTGTTACCTCCCATTTGTGCATCCTGCTTTTTTCACTCAATATGTCTTGGAGATCTTTCCGTATGAGTACGTAGAGAGCTGCCCGATTATTTTTAGCTGCTAAACAGAATCACATTGTCTGGATTACAATTCAGGCAGCCATTCTTCTATAGATGGGCATTTGGGTTACGTGGATCCTTTTATTCTCACAAAGTCTGTTGCAGGAGGAATCTCTGTACCCCTTTTGCATTTGTGCCAACATGTCTGTAGGATAAATACCTGGGGGGGGGGGGGTCCTTCCTGGTTTGCAGTTCCCGCCAGCGCCGCCTGGAGAACCCCTTCATCTGCTCCTCCCCGGGCCTCCCCCCCACCTGCAGCAGGCCCCCGCTCCCTTCCCCCTCGCCCGCCCATTCTGTGCACAGGGTTGAGGCTGCTCTTTCTGCCTCCGGTCAGGCTGGTGGAGGGGCGGACAGCCACCTTGGAAAGACCTTTACTCCGCTGTCATCTGAAGGGGCCCCCGTGACCGCTTTTGGAGAAGAGGTGACATTCCTACTTGCGTGCCCAGGGTGAAGGCAGGCCCCACAGTCCTCGGGCCACTTCATGTTCACCCCCACCGTGTACTCGGGGACCTCAGAGGAAGCCGGGGGGGGGGGGGCGGGGGCAGGCAGCGGCGCTTGGTGTCGGCAAAAGGTGAAAAACCCGCCTGGAACTCGGCGGGGCTGCCCGTGGATGTCCTCTGGCCGGCAGGTAGTTGCCACGTTCTAAAAAGTGGGAGTCTTCTCAAAAAATCCAACGTCTGGCTTCTCTAAAAGTGTTGCTCCAGAAGGTATAGGTCTTCAGTGGCCCTGTCCGTGGCCTGGCTGAGTGGACCTTGTGGTTCCTAGGATTTCCGTGTGTGTGTGTGTGTGTGTGTGTGTGTAAACAGCATTGTGATAGAATTCATATGCCATATACAAGTCATACAATTAAAGTGTACAATTTAATGGCTTAACATTTTTTTTCAATGTTTATTTATTAGAGAGGGAGAGACAGACTGTGAGTGGGGGAGGAGCATGGAGAGAGGGAGACACAGAATCCCAAGCAGGCTCCAGGCTCCGAGCTGTCAGCACAGAGCCCGACGCGGGGCTCGAACCCACGAACCGCGAGATCATGACCCGAGCCGAAGTTGGACACTCGACTGACTGAGCCGCCCAGGCGCCCCTATATGTGCTTGTTTTAAAGATACAAGGGGCGCCTGGGTGGCGCAGTCGGTTAAGCGTCCGACTTCAGCCAGGTCACGATCTCGCAGTCCGTGAGTTCGAGCCCCGCGTCAGGCTCTGGGCGGATGGCTCGGAGCCTGGAGCCTGTTTCCGATTCTGTGTCTCCCTCTCTCTCTGCCCCTCGCCCGTTCATGCTCTGTCTCTCTCTGTCCCAAAAATAAATAAACGTTGAAAAAAAAATTAAAAAAAAACAAATAAAGATACAAATAGGCCAGAGGTGTGAAGGTCACATTCAGCCTGCAGACGGGTTTGTTTGGCCATCGTAGTGTGTTTTAATTTGGGGCGTTAGTTTTGAATTTTCAAACTGGTTTGCGCCAACTCCTGGAGCACTGTCTGTCTTGAACAAAACCGGGTTGGCACGTTTCCACCTGGCTCACTCTGCTGGGGTCAAGTAGCAGCCGCCCTTGTCCGATGGAGAAGGGGCCTCCTGTTGGCCACAGTCCCCAGCTCTCCCTGTTGTCTGTTGTCTCTCTGGCGGGAAGCTGAGTATTAACTTCCATTCATTATCCTGCTTGTGCCGCCGTGGTTCTTAGAGAAAAGTAGAAGGTCTCTTTGAAAAGGGAGAAACGGAAAGTCAACGGCGTGCAGAAAACACATTCCCGTGTGGTGTGTTCGTTTCCTGCCTCGCTTGTGTCCATTCCATTTGAGTGTGGGGACCCTGGTTGGGTCCCAGCTGCAACCGTCTTTTGTATGGGTCTGGCCCCTCACCGAGAGGAACCCAGGGAAATTACTTAGCGGACTCTCCTCCGCTTCCATCTCGAGACAGAGTCTGAGGCTCGTTTTCTCCCGATTTTCAAATGGGAAACCAGGGCACAGAGATGGTCGGAGTGTAGTTAAGACCACACAGCATGACATGCCAGGGTGGGACCGAAGAGTGGTCTAGGCTGCTCTTCTCGGGCTGCAGCTCCTCCAGGAGCTTCCTCCTTCCCTTGCTCATTTTCCCTTCCTCCCTCCCTCCCTCCCTCCCTCCCTCCCTCCCTCCCCCTTTCCTTTCCTGCAACAAATACGCCCTGGGCACCGTATTGGTCACCAAGTGCCGGGTAACAAACTACCCCAAATCTTAGAGGCTGAAAACAACTACCGTATGATGGTGCGGGATGCGTGGTTTTGCGGGTCTGCGGGGCTCGTCTGAGCGCCTCTGCTCCCACGGCACCGGCCGGGCTGAGTCACGGGGCTGCATTCGGCTGGAGGGTTTGCTGCGCTGCAACGTGGCCTCGCTCACGTCGGGCGGTTGGTGCTGGCCGGGGCGCCTCGGTTCTCCTCCACGTGGCCCTTCGTGTCCTGCGGCCTCTCCAGCCGCGTTGCCTGGACTTCTTCACACGGCTCTTGTCCTCCAAGAGGGTGACTCAGATGCCGCAGGGTCTCTTGAGGCTACAGCCGGATGTCACAAAGAGCGGTTTCCACCCATTCTGTTGGCCAAAGCAAGTCACAGGGCCAGGCCAGATTTGGGGGCAGAGTCCGATTGCCCAAAGGTATGCAGATGGGAGGGAATGGGGGGGGGGCATCTTCAGAAGCATAAGCACCCGCTATGTGCCAGGCATCGCCCTGGGCCCTGGGGATGCGGCGGTGAGTGAGAGGCACCAAAACCCCCAGAGCTTTAATTCTGGTGGCAGAAGAGGACAGGACAGGTGAAACATGTAAGATGTTAGACAGGGATGGAGGCTGAAGCCAGAAAGAAGTTGGTGCGGGACAGGGAGTGGGGGAGCCTGCAGGGCCAGGGAAGGCCTCGATGAGGAGAGACGTTTGAGCCAAGGCTGGGAGGAGGTGCGCGGTGAGCTTTGTCCGTGATGGGAGCAGCGGGCGCAAAGGCCCCGGAGTGATGACGCGGTTGATGTGGCTGGTGGGGAGCGGGCTGTAGGCGGCGAGGTCGGAGAACAGATGGAGGGTCCAGGTGGCGTAGGGCTACCGAAGCCTCCATTAGGTGTTTGCTGAGGGAGGTGGGGGGCAGGAGAGGAGTCCTGTTTTTTAATTAAGCTGTAATTCACGTAATGTAAAAAAATTACCATTTTGAAGCGTACATTCAGTGACTCTTCATAAGTTCACTGTGTTGTGCAAACATCGCCGTGACCTCATTCCAGAGCACTCCCCCCTGCCCCCACCAAGAAAGAAACCCCATGACCATTAGCACTCTCCTTCTCCCCCCCCCACCAACCCCAGCCCGTGATCTCCTTTCGGTCTCTGTGCGTTTGCTTCTTCCAAACACTGCCCAGAAAAGGAATCACGTAGTACCTGGCCTTCGTGTCTGGCCTCTTTCAATGTTTTCGAGGACCGTCCGTGTTGTAGCAGGTGTCGGGCTGGCATTCCTTTTCAGTACCGCGTAATATTCCGTACCGTGGATATGGCCCGTGTTGATGGTCCATTCATCACTTGACGGGCCTTGAGTCATTTCCACCTTTTGGCTGTCATGAATACCTCCCAAGTTTTGGTAAGAACACCATGATTTCCGTTCTCTTGGCTCTCTTGCGGGGTCGTAGGGCAACTCCGCGTGTAACGTTTTGAAAGAGCGCGGGACTGCTTTCCGGAGCCGCTGCCCCGTGTCCCATCCCTACCGGCGGCGGGGGAGGGCTCGGGTTCTGACGGGGTCTTTCGGGGGAGGAGACCGAGGGGGGGCCAAAGAGGAAGCAGGGACCGGGGGGAGAGGACAGCGCCCTGTGCCAGGGCGGTGGCACGAGGGGTGGACAGAAGCGGTCGGATTTGGGCCACATTCCGGAGGTGGAGCAGAGAGGATTGGCACACACGGTGGACGGGGTGGGCCGAGAAAGGACGACCTCGAGGATGCTCTCAGGTGTTTGGCCTGAGCAACGGGCCAGTGGCGCCTCCGCTGAGTTGGAGAAGACCACGGCGGGGGGTCTGTTTGTGGGGTTTTGCGCCCATCACTCACGGGTGGGAAGCCAGCCCCACTTTGGGTTTGGGGCCTTGCCCCGCTGGGAGGCTCGGATTGGCATCTTGGGAGACTGAGGTAAGGAAGAAGCAGAGGCCATGATTCCCGCGTGTTATCCATGCCCACCTGCTGTCCCCACCGGCGGTGCCCTGAATGTCACTCTGAGTGAGCCATTTGCTCTTCTTCCCCTGGGAGGGGGACGATTTATGCCCAGGGAGTTGCACAGCATGACGAGGGCATTCATTTTGCTTATGGGCTGGTTAAAAAGGCGTGTGGGCTGCAGCCCGCAGGACTCTCGCTTCTGAGGCCACTTAGGGGATTATCTTGAGAGAAAATTGTCCCGTGAATGATTTGCGGGCGTGGTGGGTTGGCTTATCCTGAGCTCCTTCCTGTTGGTTGGGAACGTCTCGGGGCTCGTTCCTCCTTAGCTGGCCAGTCGGCAAATGCTTTCTCTACCCTCTCCTGCGTTGGGGCACTTGCCCTTGGTACCGGGAGGTGGGGGAGAGGGGGTCGAGACCACAGCCGACAGACGGCCGTAAAGGGGACACGCTGCCCCCTCTCCAAAGAGCCTCTTGGTACTTACAGACTTCAGCTCTGGACTCAGAGTGCTCAGGGTCAGATCTGGCTTCAGTACGTATTAGCTATGTGACCTTGAGCAAGTGACATAAGCTCTCTGGTCCTCCGTTTCTCAGCCCATGGAAGAGGGGCAAGCGGCAGCACCTACTGTATGAAGTTCTCGTGAGCCTCCAATGAAATAAGCCATATATGGCGATTAGCCACCGCTTTTGTTATCTAGGGAGAGAGACACATAAAGCAGCCACTTATTATGCGCCTACTGTGTGTCAGCAGTCTGTCAAACAATTGAACCACCTTTATTACGTGAGGTTAACCTCTTGACAACCCTGCCAAGTGGTGTGGCTTACAGGTGGGCCAACCGAAATGCAGAAGGTAAGCCCTTCAATTAAGGTCTCGTGGTTGGCAAACGCGAAGGTGGCATCTGAACCCAGGGCTGACTGGCCTCCCTCCTGAACACTCGGCCATAGGTTGAGATGTACTTCCTCTCTTTGGGCCCCTCTGGAGAAGGAGGCGGCCCATCCCGCCGGGCCCTGGGCTCTCGTGTCCCTCTGCAGGTTTCGATTCGGCCTGGTGTCTGGGGTTTGTACACCTGCACTCTGGAGGGAGCCTCCGCCCCCTTCTGTGCCCCTCTCCCTCGCCTCTGCAGCAGAAGGAAAGCGACCAGCCTGCCTCTCTCCTGTCCCTGTGGCCTCTCTTGGCTCCTTCTTCCCCTCTTAGTGCCTTAAGGGCAATTTTTTACCGCGATCTTCCTTTTGGGGGGCAGAGAGAACGTCCTGTGAGTCTCTTAGTCCTCTCTCTGCTGTGGTCCCCTTCTCTGTCAAGCCTCCCCCGTTCAGGCCCAGAAATAGTCCCAGCTGTGAGATGAAGGTTCCAGAGTTTAAAATTGCAACTTGGTACTATTTTTACTCCAGCCGGAAAGATGTTTTTCTGCACATTCGTTTATGCTGTTGTGGTAGCGACAGCTCCCGCCGCAGGCAGCAGGCTGTGGCACCTGTATAAACATCTCTCGGGGGACGAGTGGGTGATAAGGGAAGCCTTCAGGTCGGGGGTGGGGGGGCAGGTACCAGGCCTGCCCAGAAATGTCTGGGGTCGCTTCCCTGGCACAGAACGATCTGGCCTGGTAAGCCATGTTCCAGATGAACTTTATTCCTAGATGCCTGGTAATTAAAAACAAATACAACAGGGGCACTTGGGTGACTCATTTGGTTAAGTGTCTGACTTCGGCTCAGGTCATGATCTCATGGTTCATGGGTTTAAGCCCGGCATCAGGCTCTGTGCTCGCAGCTTAGAGCCTGCTTCGGATTCCGTGTCTCCCTCTCTCCCGCTCGTGCTCTCTCAAAAGTGAATAAACATTAAAATAATACATACATACATACATACATACATACATACCAATTGGAATGCCCAGGTAGCTCAGGTGGTTAAGCGTCCGACTTCGGCTCAGGTCGCGATCTCACAGCTTGCGAGTTCGAGCCCCGCGTCGGGCTCTGTGCGGACAGCTTGGAGCCTGGAGCCTGCTTCCGATTCTGTGTCTCCCCCTCTCTCTGCCCCTCCCCCACTCATGCTCTGTCTCTCAAAAACGAATAAACTTTAAAAATAAATAAATAAATAAATAAAACAAACAAACAAACCCCGGCTATTTTTAAGTCACGAAAACAGTAAATACTTGAGGGGAAAAAGGGTTCAAACTAATTTTTACACGAGGGATTTAAATGGGCTTGTAAGTCGGCAGACCCTTTCACGGTCATGTTTGGCTGGGCCTGTGGAGTGTTAAAAAAATTTTTTTTTTAATTTGAGCTACCATTTAAAAATCGGGACATTTTCCAAAAAGTTACAATTTCTGGCTTCTCTTGCAAAATGGAAGGCTCTGGGAGCGCTGAGCGTGTCTACTGATGGCCGCTGGCAGCTGGCTGTTCTAGACTTGGGCAAATGCTCCTCAGATTGCCGCAAGCCCCAGCGAGCTGCCTTACGTCACTCGTTAAGTTACTGCCCAGCCCTAGTACCTCGAGTTGGGGACCCTTCAAGTCTCCCTTGTCAGACCCCACTCCCCATTTGTGCTCCCCAGGGCTAAGTAAACCCTGTTAATAGTGTTGCCAGGTAAAGTCCAGGGCACCCAGTTAAATTTGAATTTCAGATTGAATCATCGTTTAGTGTAAGTACATCCCCTGACTCTGGGCACTTCGGTCTGTGTCATTCCAGGCCTTTCTGTTAAACCGTGTACGTTGTTTGCGTGTCGTCACAAGAATAGGTTTACATTCTACGTCTTCTGCAACTTGTGTGAACCGTCCATCGTGTTTCCCAGGAGGCATTTCTCAGAGTTTGTCAAGAGCAGGCTTTGGGGCTGTGAACTCAAACCTACCGGGGAATCCTGGCCCCACCCCTTGCTAGCTGTGTGCCCTCAAGCAGGGTTACCTGTCCTCTCTGAGGCTCAGTTTCCTTATCTGAACAGCGGGATGGTAAGGGTAGCTTTGTTCTAGTCCTGCTCATATTTATTTATCTCCTCTCCTTTGAACGCTGCCTGGAGTGGATGGGCCGTGGTGGCTTTTCACCAGGCCTCTGTCCACAGGTGTCACGATTGCTGCCTGATCACCACTACCTTAAATGAGGCTATGAGACGTTTTGCAAAGGGAAAGGAGGTCTGAAGGGAACTGGGCAGATAATCCTTAGTTTGCTTAAAAAAAAAAAAATAAAGTGAAGGGCGTTTGTCTCCCTGGAAACCACTTGCTAATCTCCAGGATATTGTCTCTTTTCAGGCGAAGGAGGTGGAGGAGACCATCGAGGGGATGCTCCTCAGGCTGGAAGAGTTTTGCAGCCTGACCGACATGGTGAGTGTCTGCCCGGGAGGAGTGGGTTTAGGCCCAGGCCAGACTCCAGGTCCTTCCTGGAGTTTTCTGGGGAAGCCATTTTGGTGGCGATTTGGCGACCAGAAGGAATGGGGGCAGCAGCCGACGGTGAGAGCAGGACCAGGCGCGCGCACTCTCTCACACGGTCTCTCAACACCAAGGCTTCCTGAGGCGGCCATCTTGATAGTGCCCATCCCCCCCCAGATGGCTCTTATTCCACAGAGGAGCCAGGAGTGGGCCACCAGGTGGCACTCTCGGGCACCGATGCGGGGAGCCTTTCAGCGGGGATGCTAAGACTATATTTAACTTTCCTCAGCTCTGCGCGGTCCGCCAGGCAAACATGGAGACAGCCAGGAAATGGCTTCAGGCCTGCAAGGCCTGGGAGGAGCCTCTTGCCCAGGCTGTAGCCCGAGGCAGGGTTGGGCATCGGGTTCCTTCTCAGATCCTTTCGCCGTCTCTGCTGTTGCCTCTTACTCTGTTTTGTTGGATCAAATCCTCTTGGCTGGGTGGGGGAGATGGTGCCTTAGGCCCAGAAGACAAGGTCTCCACTACAAATTTTGCAAAAATCTCCTCCGGATCCTTGTGTCCCCAGCATTGTTGCCAACCAGGTGTGGGCCCCTGAATAGCAGTGATAGAACTTTCTGGAAGCTCCCAGCACCCTCGGTTTAAGGCCTGAAGGCCCAAAGCGTAGAGCTCCATATTGTGATCAGGACCCGTGTCTCGGCTGGACCCCGTGGGGTAGATTCGTGCGCCTGTGAAGCACGTGTCCGGAGAAGTGTTTCTGAGAGCCCAGGGGAGGAACGGTCACGGCAGCCCTCTACGTTTATTGAACACCTACTTGGTGCCAGGCACAGTGCAAAGTGCGTTTCCCGTATCAGCCCATTTCTCCTTGAAGCAGGCCAACGTGACGGGCACCCCGTCATCCCCTTCATTCAATAGGCCTCCCTTGTGCCACCCTTGGGGACACAACAGTGAACAAGACCGAAGTGTTCCCAAGAGGACCTGTGTGTGTTTCGCTCTTGAGAACCAATTTTCTAGTTTGGGTGTGGGTCCGGGTGGGAGCTGGGTAATGAGACAGACTTTGAACAGCCCGGACAGCCCTTTCTTCATCGCCGGCCATTGGACACCTGCCCCTGACTGGGTGCCGTGGTGAGCCCGAGGATGAGAAGAAAGTGGACCGTGTCTCCCTTCCCTCTGTGAGAGGAGCCCACTGTGTGTGACCAGCGCTGTCATCCAGCGTGGCAGCCCTCGCCTGAAGGTGTGTTCAAGGTGCAAAAGGAGACTGCAAAGGTTTTGAAGAGGGAGGGTCTAGAAGGAACTGGGCACGTGATCCTAAGACTTGATTTGTTTAAAAAAAAAAAGAAAAGAAAGAAGAAGAAAGAAAAGCAGAGGCGTTAGGTTCTGCCTGGGAAATTGGGAAGGCTTCGCAGAGCAGGTGGTGATTAATTCGGGGCTTTGAAGGAGGAACGGAAAGAATTCCGCCGCTGGGGAGGGTGAGTGTCCAGGCAGAGGCACCGGCCCGTGGGTATGGTGTGCTGGGCACAGTGTGGACCGGGGGGGCCCAAAGTCAAAGGGGTAGATTTGGAAGATGGGTGGACTGGTGACTCAGGGACGTTTTGTTCTCAAGTCTCAGCCACCCTCCTCCTTGAAAGGAGACCCACGATCCGCCTAAGGGGCGATCTTGGGGCAGGAGTCAGCCTGGATCGGGAGAGGGGTCGGGCCACCTTGCCTTTGAAACCATCGAGGCTTCCCGTGGTGGGGGAGCCTGTGTGTGTTGCCCAGAGGCCAAAGCGTCAGGCGGTGTGCTGACAAGACCCTCCCCTAACTGGAAGCCTGGAGATGCATTTATGCAAAGGTTTTAATACCAAGATCACACACATGACCCATGGACCCGGTCCCGCCTGCAGATATGTTGGCTGTTTCTGGAAGGAAAAGAAAAAGGAATTCGCTGCTGACATTTATAGAATGTCATGCAAAAAAAAAAAAAAAAAAAAAAAAAAATCAGGGTTTCTGGCTTCTTTTGGAAGAGCAAAGATCTGGCTCCCTTGGGTGCTTGGTCCCACCTGGCCAGCGTCGGCCGGAGTTGTATAGTGGCCGCCCCACTCTGGACAGCGTGTGAGCTCTCAGCCTGTCACTGGCCACTGCTCCTGTGGGGCCCCATGACTCCATGGCCACCTGCCAGGTACGTCTATCCCATGCGCAAATGTTTTGCGGCCGAGAGTATGTTTCTCTGTATTTGGCATCCTACCGAAAAAGGGCAAATGACACCAGACCAAGAGGGTCCTGTGTTTCAAGAAAGGGAAGAGAGTGCGTCTCCCACGGGAGTGAAGACCATTTCTTGTGTTCATACGCAAACGAGCGTGCCTGCGTTAAGAGAATGTGCCTGGTACGATGCTTTTGTGGCCCCTGCAACAGTGCGCGGAGTTACGGAGACCCTCTTGGCCCCGACACTTGATGCTTAGTTTCCCTGGTGTGCCTGCACGCGTGGCAGAGACACGTGTCCAGCTCGGGGCCTCCTTTTCTCTTTTGGTGCAAGCTAGGGATGAGTGGGGGCCTCTGGGGGGCAGGTGATGTCACCCCATGGACGTTGTCCCCAGCCCGCTGCTTTGGCCTTTGGCAACAGTGGTCGAGTTAGAGGCCCGAGAGTGGCCAGGCTCCCTGGTGCATAGCCCAGAGAGAAGCCGCGCCTCTTCCGGGAAAATCAGGCACTTAGGAATGAGAGTCCGGCTTCCTGTCTGATGCATTAAGTCCATTGCCAGCCTGCCCTTGCCCTTGATCACCCTGTGTGACTGGAATTCACCACCCTGTGCCTGCCACCCGTTTGGACCTTAGACGTAACGCTAGCTGCTGCCGCTTCAAGCTCCTGCTGCTGCGGGGTCTCGGGCACAGCAATGCCCTCTCCCTCCGTTTGGTTCTGTCCGCTGCCGCATCAGGCTACCCCAAAAGGCAGTGGGGTGAAACGACCACCCGTTTATTACGTGGGCCAGGGCAGGGCACAGGGGGGATGCGGTTCCTGCCGGGGCGGGGATGTCCGACGTGGCCCTTTCTCCCGCTTGTCTGACGTCTGGGCCGCGAGTGCCGATGGCCGGGCACCGGCTGGTGTCCCCTCTCCCCATGCAGCCTGTCCTCGGGGCTAGTTCGGGCTCCCTTGGCATGGCGTCAGGCCTCCCAGGGCAGGCATTCCGACAGATGGGAAGTGGGAGCCTCCGGGTGTCTGGACGCTTGGGTGTGCCAGTGTCACTTCTGTCCTATTTTACCGGTCAGACCAGTCCCACAGGGCACCCAGATCCAAGGGGAGAGGACACGGACCCTGCGTGCTCACGGAAGGAATGCGGAGGACTTGCGGCCCTCTTCAATCTACCGCAAATGGTACCTGTCTCCCGAGAGTTACCGTGCGGACCGGATGAGGTGGGGATACGCGCTGCCCCTCCCCTGCGGTGACCGCAGCGAAAGTGTGGGCGAGGATGTGGGGCACCGGAAACGCTCGTCGCCTTGCTGGCAGAGATGCAAGAAGGCACAGCCACTTTGGAAACAGTTCGGCAGGTTTTCAGAAAGTCAGACATGCACTGACCCTGCATCCTGGCGACTGTCATCCGAGATGATTACCCAAGAGAAGCGGAAAGCAGAGACCGCAAAGCCTCGCACCCCAATGTTCGCAGCAGCTTTATTCGCGATGCTCCCAGACCAGAAAGAACCTCGGCATCCATCGGCGGTAGAAACGAGGCAATCAGCTGTTGTTTCTTCACACCCTGGCCCTCACGGCGGCGCGAAGGAACAAACTGCACACGACATCAGGGAGGTCTCTCCCGAGCGTGAGGCCCGGGGAAAGAAGTCGGGCACAGAATGCGAGCTGGGGTGGCTTCCGTGATCCGAAGTTCAAAAATATGCAGAACGAGTCTGTGGTGTGATGGGAAGTCAGGCAGTGGTTAGCTTTGGGGGCGTGGTCACGACTGGAAAGAGGCAGGAGGGAGCCTTCCTGGGTGATGGGATGTTCCACACGGTGGCCTGGGTGGTGTTTACCCAGATGGAAACGTGCTCACAAAATACGTCCAACTGCGCACTGAAGGCCCGAGCGCTTTGCTGTACGTCGTTGCCATTCGATTAAAAATAGTTAAAAATAATTGCTGAGCAGGGTGCCGGCTCTGTATGCGGCTCTGCATAAATGGTGGCTCCTGGGGTCAACATCGTCATTACGGAAGCACCGGGAGGTGGTGACAGTGATGAGGATTTGTAAGGCCTTCAGCCCTGTGCCCTCTGGAGTTCAGGCGGCTCATCCGGGCCCTGGGAACCCCCACCCCTGGCAGGGAGCGGACTCTTTCTTCGCTCACATAGAGGGAGAAAATTCCCTGTTGGCCCTGGGCCAGCACTTGCATTTGGCATTGGTGTGTGTTCTTGGGTCAAGTGCATTTGGCTCTCCTTCCTGGGGGCCCTGAATCATCCTGGACAGCCGTCTTTGCTCGGTGATAACCCCCACATCCGCTGCCCAGACTTCTGGGCTCCGGAGGCCCGCTCTGGGGAGGTGGTGGCAGACCGGGCTGGGGGAGGGTCGGCCAGGCCAATCAACCGGGTTGGGGGTTCGTCCTGGCAGAGGCTCCGATAGGATCGATTCGTCGCCGACCTCCCTGTGTGCTTCTCGGTCGCGAACGAAACGTGCCATCTCAGGATTCCGTGATGATGCGAAGTAGGTGTGAGAAGCAGAATGTGTTGCTTTCCTTGGACTCCCCTGGAAGAAGAGAAGGGCGCAGAGTGGCCACAGACGCCCTGCTGGAGGGACTCTAGGGAGTGGTGAGAGATCACAGTTAACCAGAGGGGACAGCTGTCACAGCTCCACACGGGACATGGTCTCAGGGTGGCCCGGTCTTCCAATTTTTCACAAGGAGCTAGAAACCTGGGCTTCTAAGGGAAACCTCCTTGTTTTCAGATCTTGGCATCTCGCTCGGATGGGCTTCGGTTTTTTTAGACATGATGCGGGCTGGCTCGGCAGAACACGTCTGCAGACCTCTGCTATTAGAGGTGACCCCGGACCGACCTGGATGGTAACCTTCCATCTCCCACTTTGTAGCCTTCCGACCTTGGGCTGGCTCATTTCGTTTTTCCGTCTTGTGCAGCATCACCACCCATGAAAGGTTAAAGATAAAATCGTTTCTGATTCACAGGGTCTGTTCTCAGCACCAGGCGAAAGCCTGCAGAGTGCTGGCATCATGCCCCCCCCCCCGCCCTCATTTTCACCTTACAGTTCCCAGCACGTGGGGGATCCAAGAGGAAGCTTTGGGGGCCTTTTGGACCCCAAGGATTACTCTCTACTTTCCCCCCATGCACGCACAGACCGCCATGCGGGCAGGGGTAGACAGCCCCCCATTATCCACAGTTTCAGCAAGTGGAGAGGGGACTGCCCAGCCACAGACCCCCTCTTCCTGGGATTCCTTCGAAGCTAGAGGGAGGCAGGGACGCACGTCATCACTCTCCCCTCTGCAGTGTTCCCCTCACCCCCTCAGGGTGGGTCACTGGGACCAGGCCCTCCTGACTGCCCTTGTTCTCGCCCGATTCGTTTCTTGAGAAATGAGCAGAAAGAAAAGATCTGCGTTTGATCTACTGTGTTCCGACCTTGCCGGGAGTTATCTGCTCTTTGTTGCATTACTGAATCACAGCAATTTCTCCAGAGTTCAGCCTTGTGGAGGGATGGGTATGTCTCCAGAAGTTTGGCCTTGGGGGAGCCCAAGGGAAGATGTTGAGGGCTTTTTCCTGTCAAGGGTAACAAACGCAGGTGCCCGCGGGAGCCAGGCAGGATCTGGACAGGAGTGAAGGGGGCAGGGGCGAGGCATTAGGGAGGGGTGGTGACTGAGGACACCAGAGAGCCCATGCCCCACCTGGAGCGAGCAGCCACGGCTCAGCCCGGCCTTCGGTGCCTGGGGGACGTAGGCCCAGTGTTGCCAAAGCTGCTGACTTTCAAGACGTGTTGTAAATCCCCACTTAATCAGTTGAATATTTTAAAGCTGTATTGATGTATTTTATTTTGGAATAGTTTTAGATTTACAGGAAAAGTGAGAAGATAGTATGGAGAGTGCCCACACGCCCCTCATCCAGTTTCTCCCCCCTGTGCTAACATCCCGTGTCAGCCACAGGACCTTTGTCAAAACTAAGAAACCCGGGGGCGACTGGGTGGCTCAGTCAGTTAGGCGTCCAACTTCGGCTCAGGTCAGGATCTCGTGGTTCCTGTGTTCAAGCCCTGCATCAGGCTCTCTGCTGTCAGCACACAGGCCGCTTCAGATCCTCTGTCTCCCTCTGTGCCCCTCCCCCACTGGATCCCCCCCTCCCCACTCAAAAATACATAAACATTAACAAACCAAAAAACAAACAAAAAATCTAAGAAACCAACACGGGCGCATTGCTATTCACTACTCTCCATTGTTTGATTTTGATTTTGCCAGTTTCCCGTTAACGTCCAGGATGAACGCGATCCAGGATCATATGAGATCCCACATGGCGTTAAGTCGTCATGTCTGCTTAGTCTCCTCCTCTGTGGCAGTTTCGGTCTTTCCTTGCTTTTCACGACATTGGCAGTTTCGAGGAGCCCTGGTCAGGTACTTTGTAGAAGGTCTCTCCATTTGGGTTTGTCCGGTGTTTTTCTTATGGTGAGACGGGGGTTGTGGGTTTCTAGAGAGAATCCACACAGGTGAGGTGCCTTCTCATCACGTCATGTCTGGGGCATGTGGCACCCACATGCCCTCGCACCCACACGCCTAGCTGATGTTGCCATTTCTGCTTCCCCATCGTTTGTGGTGTTCATCTTGTGCTTTGCATTATAGTCCGATATCATATTACGTGTTTTGTTGTCCAGATTGTTCCAGATTTGACCATTCGTCTCTTTCAGGTTGGCTCCTGTGTTCCTTTGACATGCTCCATCCTTTATCTTTTTTTTTGTTTAATGTTTACTTTTGAGAGAGAGAGCAAGCGTGTGGTGGAGTGACAGAGAGAGAGAGGAGGACAGATGACCAGAAGCAGTCTCCTCGCTGACAGCACAGAGCCTGAGGCGGGGCTCGACCTCGTGAACCGTGAGATTGTGACCTGAGCTGAAGTCGGCCGCTCAACCGACTGAGCCACCCAGGCGCCCCTGTCCTATATCTTCTTAAACACTCCCTTATAGGGGTGCCTGGATGGCTTGGTCGGAGGAGCACCTAACTCATGATCTTGGGGTCGTGAGTTTGAGCCCCTCATGGGGCATAGAGATTACTTAATAAAAATAAGTTTAAATAAATAAATAAATACTCCCTTACATTCTGACACTAGAAGATTCTTCAGGCACTATGTTTTCCCTGCCCCAGCCCTAGAAACAGCCATTTCTCCTAGGAAAGTTGGAAATTAAGTCATATTAAAAAACTTGGGGTGCCTGGGTGGCTCAGTCGGTTAAGCGCCTGGCTTCCGCTCAGGTCACGATCTTGAGGTTCGTGGGTTTGAGCCCCGCGTCGGGCTCTGTGCTGACAGCTCGGAGCCTGGAGCCTGCTTCGGGTTCTGTGTCTCCCTCTCTCTCTGCCCTTCCCCTGCTCACACTCTTTCTCTCAAAAATAAACAAACATTAAAAAACTTAAAAAACAAAAAACAGAACTCACTCTGTGGGCCACATCCAGGCATAGCTGGTGTTGTTTCATCTCCAGAACATTCTTTGAAGGGAAGACCTGTGTGGTACCCATTTTATAGACAGGGAAACCGAGGCACAGGGAGGTCAGGGCAGAGACTAAAGCCACATGCCACCCTCTCGGGGCCCGTGTGTGCCCTCGTGGGGCCAGGGCATGTGGGGCAGGAGGATACCCAGGACAGTGGGCTTGGAGCCAGGCACCCAAGCAGCACGGCGGCAGCGCTGTGAACAGAGGAGGAGAAGCAGGAGGGGACAGCTTGGTCTGGGACGTTCGGGGAACGGGGTAGCATCTGAGACCTGGGGCAGGGAGGGTGGTGTCAGCCCGCAGGGCGGTGGGAGCGGGTTCCAGGAGGACCACAGGCAGGTCTCGTGTATTTGGGTAGAAAGGCGAACAGATGCGGTTTTCAGGTCACGTTTAACATGAAACTTTGTGCTGAGCTCTCTCCCTGTGTCAGTTGTCTGTTGCTGCTGAACCCGGGTCCCCAGACATGGTGACGTGAAACGACGGCCTTCCCCACCTAGCAGCACCTGTGGGTCGGGAGTGTGTGCGGCCCCGCCAGGTGGCTCCGGTGGCCCTTGCTGCACAGGCTGCCCACGGGGAGTCGGCTGGGGCCGCTCTCGTCTCGAGGTTCAGCCGGGGCAGGACCGCATCCGGCCCAGTCGGCGGGGGTCTGCCCTCCGTCCCCAGCCGCGTGGGCCTTTCTGTCGCCTCAGTTTACCGGTGGCTGAGAAGGCAGGTCGAGGAAGGTGGGGGGGAGAGGGAGCGTGCATGAGTGAGCCAATGAGAGAGAGAGAGAGAACAAACTGGAATGACAGTCCTCTGTGTGACCCTGTCCCCAGAGTGCCATCTCTCCTTTTGGCCGAGTCCCTTTCGTTAGAAGCGAATCGCCAGGGCCAGTTCACGGTCCCGGGGGGCGGGGGGGGGGGGTCACGCAGCGGCTGTGCAGGAGGCAGCGGTCACTGGGGAGCATGTCAGGAGCCGCCTGTACGAACCCTGCCAAACACCCTGCCGGACGGTCTGTCCTCACCGCCTGCCAAGGAAGCCGGAGCATTGTCACTGCTTTGCCGTCCAGATAAGCAAAGGAGGGCTCAGAGAGGTGCAGTGACTCGCCCGAGGTCACACAGCTCAGACTCCAGCCTGAGTCCAGCCTCTAGGGTGCCCACTGGTGTTCCCTGACTGCCCTCACACTCCAGCTCCAGCCTGGCCTCGGAGCTTAGCTGAAGATGCAGATTCCTGGCTGACCCCAGGCAGACTAAACCAGACATGGAGGGGCCTGGGAATCAGCATCGGACAGGTTGCCGTGGGGGATCCCGATGCTCCCTGGAGTCTGAGAGCAGCGTTTGCTCCCTCATCGTAAGGACATGATAACACGGAGATGACGTGTCTGTCTCTCACACAGTGACGGGTTAGGCGTGGTCTTTGGCTCCTGAGGACAAAAACAGAGGCAGAGGTGTCCGATTTCAGGGATCACGGGAGAGGTGTGGCTTCATTAAAGGTCATAGCCACGTTGGGAGCCCTTCCAGGCAGAAGAAATTGAAAATTAGGGGCGCCTGGGTGGCGCAGTCGGTTAAGTGTCTGACTTCGGCCAGGTCACGATCTCGCGGTCCGTGAGTTCGAGCCCCGTGTCGGGCTCTGGGCTGATGGCTCGGAGCCTGGAGCCTGTTTCCGATTCTGTGTCTCCCTCTCTCTCTGCCCCTCTCCCGTTCATGCTCTGTCTCTCTCTGTCCCAAAAATAAAAAAAAATAAAAAAAAAATAAACAACGTTGAAAAAAAAAATTAAATGAGATGGTGTGCGGGAAATGCTTAGCACGGTGTCTGCATATGGGAAGCACTTTGATACTTGGGAGCTGTGGTTTTCATTCACGTTATTAATGAATGTTAATGATCATTAACTTGTTGGTATTATTAATTTCAGGGCAGTGAAAATGTGACTTACCCCGACTTGGGTTTGCAGAAGAGATTTTGGGTCTTTCCCTTTGCTCCAGTTGAGTGGTTTAGAAAACAGATCTTATTTTGGGACTGGTGTTGGCAGGTGTTCGTGGGGGAAACGGCAGTAGACGATACGTGGGTCGGTCTGGGTCCCCACTCAGGACTCTGGGTTCTGGGTTGTCCCCGGGTCTGTCCTTGTGCAGGACGCCGCTCGACATCGTGGCCATCTGCGAGGTCCCTGCAGACCCTGGGCCACCCCAGAGGCAGGCCGGAGGCCAGGGTAACGGGGCCGAGGGCCTGACGAGCTGTTCTGTTTCTTGCAGATCAGGAGCGACACTTCACAGATCTTGGAGGAAAACATCCCACTCCTTAAGGCCAAAGTGACAGAAATGCGTGGCATCTATGCCAAAGTGGACCAGCTAGAGGTGTGTCTGAGGTGATGAGCTTTCTTTGTGAGACCTGTGGGCCTGTTCTGGTTCTTTCCTCCTCTCTTCCAAAATGCTGATTGGGCCTCCAGAGTGTCAGGCGTTAGACCCAGTACAGGGGGTTGGTGGCGAAAGAGGGCATACTTACACGGTATTGGAAAAGCTGTGACAAATATGAATTCATATAAAGTACCCCACGTAAAAGTCCAGGTATGGGGTGCCTGGGTGGCTCAGTTGGTTAAGTGTCCGACTTCAGCTCAGGTCATGATCTCACGGTTTGTGGGTTCAAGCCCTGCGTTGGGCTTTCGCTGCCCCTCCCCCACTGATTCTCTCTCTCTCTCTCTCTCTCTCTCTCTCTCTCTCTCTCTCTCAATAAATGAATAAACGTTAAACAAATTTAAAAATCAGACTTTTTAAAAAAGGTTTTTTTATTTATTTTGAGAGAGAGAGTGGGGGGGAGGGGTAGAGAAAGAGGGAGGGAGAGAGGATCCCAAGCACTGTCAGCACAGAGCCCCATATAGGGCTCGAACATACGAACCGTGAGATCATGACCTGAGCCGCAGTTGCATGCTTAACGACGGCGCCACCCAGGCGCCCCTAAAAATCTGGCTTTTAAGCTGCTTTTGGAAATTCAGAAGCTTTGATAGCACTTAGCTCACATTTCTTTAAATACTTTAATCTCCAGGTTGTATTTCTCAAGGTATAAATACATGAAGTACACACATCTTTTTTTTTTATATTTTTGAGAGAGAGAGAAAGAGAGAGACAGAGTGCAAGTGGGGGAGGGGCAGAGAGAGGGGGAGACACAGAATCGGAAGCAGGCTCCAGCCTCCGAGCCGTCAGCACAGAGCCCGACGCGGGGCTCGGACTCACCAGCTGTGAGATCACGACCTGAACCAAAGCCAGATGCTTAACAAACTGAGCCACCCAGGCGCCCCTGAAGTACACCCATCTTCCGTGTATAGTTCAGTGAATTTTTACACACATAAACTCCCATGTGAAGACGACCCGAATTGAGAAGGAGAACATTTCTAAGCCCCGGGCTGTAATTTTGTAGAGCCGGGTGGCAGCTGCCCCTCAGACAAGGCCCGTGTTCTCCAGCATACCGCAATCCCCACCACGCCCTACTGCCTCACTGCTGACTTCCCTCACCTGCCTTGTTCCTGTGTGAGCAGCAGGCTAAGCGCGTGGTAGGTCATTTTTCTCCTTGCTGCACCGTACCCTCACTGTCCCATTTCCCAGAGGAAGAGCATAAACTCCCAAGAGGTAAGCAGCGTTCCCAGGGTCACACATCTCATTCCTTGAAGCTGGGACCTCAGGCTGCGTCCCCTGGAGCCCAAGCTCTTACCCGTACTGGGGCCCTCAGCTTGGGATCCTGGCTCCTTACACAGCGAAAGCCCGGGAGGCTTGAGGGAGCTTGCAGTTAAATAGCGGTCACCTGGACGGATGGGACGTGAGCCGCTCCGAGCCACGGAGGAAGGGAGCACGGCAGTCACCACTAGAGCTGGCAGAGTTAACATTCTTGTCAGCAGAGAATGAGGCAGGAATATAATTAAAACTTTGCCCTTGGAATCGCTGATTCATTTGAATTTTATTCCACACGTTTGACCGAGGAAAGAAAGAAAATGCGAAGGTTTGGAGCCCTGGCCCGGCTCTCAAGCCCAGCGCTTCCCTTAGCAGTCAGCCCACTGAGACTTACTGAGGGCCTACTGTGTGCGCTATGGGACTCTCACGGGGAGAAAGGCAGGTGCAGCCCGCGGCCGTGTTCCAGCAGGAGGGGCCCGGCCGCAAAGCGCTCCCACAGTGGTTCCCGGTGGCCACCATAACACATGCCCACAAACTTAGGGGCGTCAAACGACATGGGTTTATATCTCACAGCTCCTGATGTTGCAAGTCCCAATGTGTCTTATAGGCTAAAAATTGAGGTGTTAGTGGGGCTCGTTCCTTCTGGAGGCTCTGGGGGGGCCTTTTCCACCTTCCAGAAGCTGCCTGCATTCCTTGGCTTGTGGCCTCTATCTCCACGTCCGCCCCACCTGTAGCGCCTTCCAGTCTCTCTTACGCTCTGACCCTCCTGCTCCCCTCTGACAGGGACCCTGGAGTCCCCCGGGTCACCCAGCATCATCTCCCCGTCCTCAGTCCCATCTGCAGAGTCCTTCTTTCCCTATAATATCTTCGCAGGTTCTGGGAATGAGGATGTGCCCTCTCTGGGGGCCGTTTTCCTGCTGACCACAGTGGCCGAGGGAAGGAGGCAGGTGCTCTGGAGGAAGGTGCTGCCCGAGGAGTGGAAAGAGCCCCTGGAGGAAGAATGGAAGGGGTGATGTTAGGTGGAGGGGGGACGGGCAGGGGGGACAGCTCGGGCAGAGGCTCAGAGGCAGGATGGTGTTGAGCTCGGGGGCAGGAGGGAGATGTTGTCAGGATTTTGGCCTCTTCATCCCAAGCGATGGGGAGCCACCGATGAGACAGGATAGTCCCCACGGCAGGGTGTTGGTGCTGTTGACGCTTCGGGCCTGACATTCTCTGTTGTGGGGCATCCTGTGACGTAGCAGCGTCCGGGTCTCTACCCACGAGATAGAGTTCCCCCTCACCCCTGGCTCTGGAGTCCTACTGCCTGGGTTCGGATCCCGATGCTGTCTCTTTCCTCGTGTGACCCCCTGGCAAATTCCAAGTCTCTGCTCCCCTGTAAAATGGAGTGACAGTAGTGAGGTTCCTGAACCCAAATCTGTTTTTCTTTTCTTTCTTTTTTTTTTTTTTTTTAGCATTTTTAATTTATTTTTGGGAGGCAGAGAGACAGAGACAGAGCATGAGCGGGACAGGAGCAGACAGAGAGGGAGACACAGAAGCCAAAGCAGGCTCCAAGCTCTGAGCTGTCAGTACAGAGCCCGACGTGGGCTCGAACTCACAAGCAGTGAGATCATGACCTGAGCTGAAGTCTGCCGCTTAACCGACTGAGCCACCCAGCTGCCCCCTTGAACCCAAATCTTACCGGTATTTACTTGGCCAACATTACTTGAACGCTCATTATGAGCTACCCTGAGATCTGGGTATGAGCGTCCTGGTCCCTTGCTAGTGGCCTGTGGGGGTGCTGGGTGAGGACCTGGGCTGGATGAGATAGGTTGGCTGTGTCAGCACCTGCAAAGCAGGGGCCTGGTCAGACCTGTAAGAGAGACCCGCTTCCTGGGGGTCTCTTCACACGAAGGACTGAGAAATGGAGGAGTAAGCCTCGGTGGGGGGGGGCGGGGAGGGGGTGGACAGCTTGTGCAGATGTCCCAAGGCTGCAAAGACCAAGGCCTTTCAGGCAGTTGTGGGTGGTGTAGATAGAGCTCAAGGTTAGGGGTGGGCACAGACTGACCGTGTTGGGACAAGTCGTGGAGTCTGGACCCCGTGGTGAGAACGACAAGACCCTTCAAAAGTGATTGCGAATACTATACTATTATTCCCTCCCCAACCCCGAGAAAATCCAAAAAGATTTTTTTGAAGCGTTCCACTCACAACCCATGGAACACCGAACACGTGCTAAGAACTGAGTGTATTTACATGGTTGTGCAATCATCACCACTACCTGATTCCAGGAAGTTTTCATCGTCCCCCGGAGAAACTCTGTAAACCACCAGCAGCCACTCCCCAGCCCCAGCCCCTGGGGGCCACACATCCACTTTCTGGCTCTATGGATCTGCCTCTTCTGGATGTTTCATACTAACGGTATTATACAGCCTGTGGCTACAACGCCTGGCTTATTTCACTCAGGATGATATTTCGGGGGTTCATCCAGGCCGTAATATGTGTCTGATCTTCATTCCTTTTTTTGGCTGAATAATATTCTAGTGCACGGATGGACACGCCACGTTTCATCTATCCTTCATCGGTTGATGGGTACTTGGGTCATTTCCCCCTTTTTGGCTCTCATGAATAATGCTACTGTGAACACGCACGTCTGCGTTTTTGTGTGAATCTGTATTTTCATTCCTCTCGGGTGGAAACCTAGGAGTGGAAATGCTAGGTCATACCAGAACTCTTTTGGGGCACTGCCAGACGTGTTCCAAAGTGACGTGACTAAGGCATTTTCCACTCGCACCAGCGATTACTACGAGTTTTAGATGGAAATGGCGCACTCAGATGCCGGCAGGATCCGGGGCTGTACTGAGTGACCAGGTGCTACACGACCAACCCCAAGGCCCCCTCCCCCATTACTTCCAACAGCTGCAGCTGAGAAGCACCCGTCCCCTTCAGTGGGCTAGGATCACCAGGCCGCCACAATCCCCACTCTGCCCTAGAGTCTCCCCAGTGTTGAGGCTGAGTGGCATTTGCCTTGTATCAGCCTCCCCTGGGCTGTTGCTTTCCTTAGAGTAGAGGTATTTCTCTGTAACCGGGTCTCTGTTAAAAGGAGGAAACACTGAGCTAGTCCAGGGGGGTCTTGGACGAGAAGCCGGTGCGAAAATACATATTTCCCACTATGAAGTGTGTGCTTTAGGAGCTTATGAGAACCTGATGTGCATTGGACCGGGACAGGTAGATTCCAGAGCCATGTGGCCCCGGCCCCAGAACTGCCCCTTGGGTAGCTCTGTCACCCTCCAGAATCTGCTTCTTCCTCTGTAAGTTGGGAATATGCCTTCCCTCCTGGCAGTCACCGTGGGGCATTAGGCCAGCAGCTGGCACTAGGTCCCTGAGGTGCTCTGTGAAGCCCAGCACTGTTCTCTGGCTGTTGCCTGTGTCTCCCTCCCTCTTTGCCCCTCCCCCACTCGTCCTCTGTCTCTCTCTCTCTCAAAAATAAATAGACCTAAAAAAATTTTTTTAATAAATAAAAAAAAAAGACTATGTACGAGTCCCCCCCTATTCCCGAGACGCAGCCACCAGAGTGGTCACCGTCCTGTCCCCCAGCCCCATCCGCTCTGGTGGCTGCATCTCTCCTGGTCTCCCCGAACCGGGTCTCTCCCGGGCTGCCCTTGGCTGGCATTTCCGACCTGCGAGCGTGCATTCCTCAACTCCCCCCCCGACTGGCGGGAACAGGGGGTGCATACAGTTGGAATCGGCTGGCGGATGGGGACTGCGGGGCCGTCTTCCATGTTTTACAAGTAGCTGTGCCGCCCAGGGAGGCCTCGGAGCCCAAGGGCCGGAGCCCTGGTCAGGGGAAGCTTCCTGGCCCCGTGGCCCCTTGTCTTCCATTCCCCCACCCCCCGTCCCCCCCCACATCTGATGTGGCTTATTCGGCCTTTCAGCTGCCAGAACCCTGGGGCCACAGTGGAGCAATGATGTGGTGTCTTTTTGCTATGGATGCGCCCATTCGTGCGTGGATTCTCAGGCACCCGCCGTCCGGGGGAACCCCGTGCAGCTCACCAGGTTCCGGTCTTGGCCTTGTGAACAACACTGACTCAGCACCTTTTCCTTCGGAACCTACGTTCTGGAGGCAGTGGACGAGAAGTTCGGAGGGCGAGGAGGGCTAAGGAGACAGGGAAAGCGGGAGTCTCCACAGTGATGGGGGCTGCGTTAGATTAGGCGGCCGGGGAAGGCCTCTCTCTGGAGGGGACTGTCAGTCCAGGCCCTGAAAGCTGGGCAACGTTCACCCCATCAAGAACAGAGAGCAGGGCCTGGCCTGGAGACAGCAGGTGGAAGGGTCCTGTGGTGAGTGGGGCCTGGCATTTCCAGGGAACCCGAAGGAGGGGAGGCCGGTGTGAGGAGGAGAGGGCAGGGCCGGATGGTGGGCACCCTGTAGGCAGTGGGGGGCCATGAACTTTGTTCCAGTGAAGGGAGGCTCCCTCCTAGTCTCCTTCCTCTTCCTGGCGACAGAAGATCTCTGCTAGCCTACTGCGGGAGCGAGGGAGGCCCACAGAGGTGTGGCTCGTCTGATGTGGCTCTGGAGTCGCTTCCTTTGGTGGCCTTCGCCTTCTGTGCTCGCGACACGCAAACATGCCCGCGCACTCGAACACACGTCCGTATAAACACACAAGCTCACATGAGCACAGGCACACGAACACGCTTAAATACACGCACGCGTGAACATGCACACACGTGAGTGCGGGAACACCCGTGTGCTGGGTGAAGGGAAAGGTGAAGATACACCACAGGCTGCAGATGAGCCGGTTCGACGTGTCTGCGCCTGCGCGGAATTTTTTTTTTTTTTTTTTTAATTGGGAATTATTGCTAACATGGGTAAAAACTCAAGGCTTTTCATAAAATCTGCAGTTTTTTTTTTTGTTTTCAAAATGATACCTGACGTTTATTGAGCTCAGTATGTGCTAAGTAAGCACTCACCTGCTTAGCAAGGTTGGTATTATTCGTATTCCATATAGTAATATCATCATTATTATCATTTACTAGATAAGGAAATTGAGGCTTGTAGAAAGTTGCATACAGCTTGTAAGGGGCAGAACTGGATTCTGATCCAGAGAGTCTGACCCAGGTTCTCTCTCTCTCTCTCTCTTTTTTTTTTTTTGAGACTGCGTATTTTGCATCAAAGGCCTGGAGCAGAGCAGCCTCTGTGGGCCTGGACCCTGCATCCTGGGTCACCCCAGTCTCCACGCAGCCCTCTTCACCTGTTTGTCACCTGTCTGCCCCTTAGCAAGCAGCCTCTGAGTTTGAGACTCTCTGATGTTGATTAACTATTAAAGTGAACGTTTTGGCAATTTTTTTTTAATGTTTATTTATTTTTGAGAGAGAGAGCACGAGCTGGAGAGGGACAGAGAGAGAGAGACACAGAATCCCAAGCAGGCTCCAGGCTCCGAGCTGTCAGCACAGAACCCGACGTGGGGCTCAAACTCACAAGCTGTGAGATCATGACCTGAGCTGAAGTCGGACGCTTAACCGACTGAGCCACTCGGGTGCCCCCATTTTGGCAATTTCTAAAAAAACCTGTTTTTAGGGGCACCTGGGCGGTTCCAGTCAGTTAAGTGTCCAACTTTGGCTCAGGTTATGATCTCACAGCTCGTGAGTTCCAGCCCCACATCGGGCTCTGTGCTGACAGCTCGGAGCCTGGAGCCTACTTGGGATTCTGTGCCTCCCTCTCTCTCTGCCCCTCCCGCCCTATGCTGTGTCTCTCTGTCTCTCTCTCTCAAAAATAAACATTAAAAAAAATTTTTTTTAGGGGCGCCTGGGTGGCTCAGTCAGTTGGGCGTCCGACTTTGGCTCAGGTCATGATCTCACGGTTCTTGGGTTCGAGCCCCGCGTTGGGCTCTGTGCTGACAGCTCGGGGCCTGGAGCCTGCTTCGGATTCTGTGTCTCCCTCTCTCTCTGCCCCTCCCCCGCTCAAGCTCTGTCTCTCTCAAAAATAAATAAACATTAAAAATATCTTTAATAAAAGTTTTTTAAGGAGCAGAACTGGATTCTAATCTAAACCCTGTTTTTAATTAAGAAGGCTTTGCAGTCTGACGGACGTGCACCCAAGTCCCTTCTCTTCCACCCACTGGCTGTGTGACTTTGGTTAGGTGACCTAACCTCTCTGAACCTCGGTTTCCCTCCTCTGCAAAATAGAGGCTAAAACCAGGGTCCCCATGGGGAGAAGGTGAGAGGTCACAAGTAGAGGCCCCGCGAAGCCCCCCGTGGGGCCGTTACTGTTATCGTCAGGGTGTCTGAAGGTGCCCCCGCTGAGCAGGCCCTGCCGGGCCTCCTCAGGAGCCCTCAGGGCAGCGGTGATGGAGGGCCGGGTGTCTACGCAAACCGTGCTCCAGTCCGTGGCCAGTGTGGCATCCCCGTCTGTCTCTTCTCTCCACTAGGCCTTCGTCAAGATGGTTGGGCACCACGTCTCCTTCCTGGAGGCCCACGTGCTTCAGGCCGAGCGGGACCACGGGGCCTTCTCACAGGCTCTGCGGAGGTGGCTGGGCTCCTCGGGGCTGCCCTCCTTCAGGAATGTGAGTATCTCCCCGCCTCCCGCCTCCTCCCAGACCCCAGAGAGGGGAGAGGGGCTCAGGAAGTGGGAGTTCAAAGGGCATGTCTCACTTCCACAGACAGGAAACGGTGGCTGGCTGGCAGGCCCAGGTGGCTGCAGTGTCTGAGTCCCTCCCTGGGGCGCCTCTTCTCGCTCTGAGCTTGGAGCTTCAGTGCTGTGGCCGCTTGTGTATTCACCCACCATTTATTTATTGAGCGCCTGCTGTTTGCTGAGCACTGTGGTCCATCTGGGGTTACCGAATTGAGCAGGGACAGCCCCTTCCCTCCTGTCCTGTCCTTGCACACATAAGGACGTGCTCAGGGTGACATTCAGAATTCAGGGTGGGTCCTTCTGGAGGCACGAGTCGGCCTCAAGTCGACCAGAGGGGCCGGGGACAGTGGAGGTCTGGGGACGGAGGGCCAGCCTGCATGTGGCCCTTTGTGACTTACAGAGGCCTCTCCTCTCCACATCTCTGCTTTCCCGGAATCCTCCCTACGACCCCAAAGGAGGGATCATTGTATCCCTTTTGCTGATGGAAAAACTGAGGCCAGACTGATCCTGCAGTGGAGACCTTCAGTGTTTAAAACACAGCCGTCTTCTCAACTTATCTGCTGGTCACCTGGTCCAGGGGACACGGGACGACGTCCAGAGACATTTTGGTTGTGACTAGATGTGAAGGGTGCTGTTGGCATCTGGTGATTAGGCACCAGGGATGCCGCTGAACACCCTACAGTGTGCAGGACAGCCCCGCTTCCCCCCCCCCCACCACGGCAGGAGATTCTCTAGTTTGAGAAACCCCGCCCTAAGCTGCGTTTGATAATTGCAGTGACGGTTTCTGCCAGGTCTGTTCGAAGTGCTTTGTGTGCTGGGTTATGTGGCATCTCATTCCCATGCCAGGCTTTGGAGGAGGGACCTTTATACCACCCCCATTCTACAGATGGGAAGGATGAGGCTCAGTGGGGTGAAGGGACTCGCCCAAGGCCACATGACCTGGTGTGACGAGGCTGGGGTGGACCCTGGTTGGCCCCTCTCTGAGGCCTCTCCCTTCACAGCTCAGCCAGCCACCCTGTCCTGCCCCCCCAGGGGTTTCTCACTGTTCCTTGTGTCTGCCCGGGAAGCCCCCCTCCCTCCCACGCCTCTGTCTGCTGCCTGCCTGCGTATTTCCACTGTGTTTACTGCGTGCCAGGCGCTGCACTGGGCATTTCGTACACGTTGACTCATTTACCTTTCCCAAACGTCATGTGCCCTGGGCATCAGCATTATTCCGATTTGATAGGAAGGGGGATGGAGACTTGGTAGATTTCAGGGGTTGCAGTCTTATCGCCCACGGACAGAATGGAGCAGGTGAACTCGTTCTATTTGGCCAGGCAGTGTTATTTGAACAGTGTGCCTTGGGATGCCTGGCTGGGCTTCGCTGTCTAGTCCCTGCCAGGACCCCACTGCTCCGTCTTCTTTTACACCTGCCCGAGGCATGTGCTTCCAAGTGAGTGACTTGCCCAGGGCCAGTAACAGCTAGACAGTGGCCTCACCTGTCTCATGGTCTAGAAACTCCTGTTGATCCTTCAGAGGCTAAGTTAATGCCACCTCTTCTCAGAAGCCCTTCAGGATTGCCCCATCTCCAGAGAAATGCTATCTTTCTGCTTTCCAACAATGATGAAGTCAGCAGCTGTTCTTTTTTTTTTTTTTGTCCTCTCCCTTGAGATATGATGACCGTTCCCGGGTAAACAGGAACCCCAGTCGCCCCCAGGAACCTCCAGAGCACCCAGTGCTCTGCCCACTGAGGGCTTAGAAGCACATCGGGGGAGGAAGATCAGAGGACCGTGGCTGCCCCTGGCCCCCAGCAAGTATCCTAACAGTGGGACCTGTCGGGCCCTTGGTCTTTGTACTTTCCAGTCTTTTTCTGTGCTCTGCAGTTGTCCCCGTGTGGTTGGCACTAGTGTCCCCATTTAGAGGCAGAGACCAGGTCTCAGAGATGGTGAGTCGTGCGTCTGAGTTCAGTGCCGGGGTTGGAGCTCAGGCCTGCAGGCCTCTGAAACTGGGGTTCCCCTGCCCACTCCCGCAGCAGGATCCCACCTGGGTGTGGCTGCGCATGCCCGAACCTGCACCCTCTCATCTCTACCAGACTCGGGGGGGCCCCAGGCCTGCCTGTGGTGACCTGTTCCAGGAAGTGTATCCCAGCCAGCTGTGGTGAGTCATTCAGCAGCCCAGCATATCAATCTTGGCCCCAGGAGGGCTTTGTCTGGGGCAGGTGGTGCAGGCGAGGGTGTGCACGCGTGTGTGTATGTGCACCTGCACCCAGGGTGTGAGCTGGAGGAGTCCTTCTAGAATAATGGTCGTTGCAACTCGGGCTAGAGCCCTGACTCGGCGGGCACCAGACATCCCGCCCTGTGAGGTGGTCGGGTCATTGTCCCTATTTTACAGATGAGGAAACTGAGGCCCCAAAGAGTCGAATTGCTTGTTCACCCAGAAGGTGGTGAAGCTGGGATTCAGATCTGTGAGGCCTGGGCCCAGGGCCGCTACGCTGCGCCTCTTGGGTCACCACTTGGCCCCGCACCCTTTCTGTGCCCCGCTCTGCTGCTGGAACCTCCATCTGGGGGGTGGGGGTTCTCCTAGAGCGTCAGGATGGATTCCCCCAAAGCCAGTCAGCTGGGCTTAAGCCCGTTCCCCTCAGTGTCTGTCTCAGGTGCACACTTCCCTCAGTGAGTCTACAAGAGGCCTCCCTTCTCCCCAGTGTGAGGCCGCCCCCGCCAGCCCCAAATTCCATCTCCCGCCCTCACCCGCCCTCCTCACGACTCTGAGGGCCCCCGAGGGTCCCCGAGGGCCCCGTGGAGTGAAGAGTGGGGCAGAGGTGTTTGGGTCTCACTTGGCCCCGTGGAAATGCTGGCAAGGGCTCCTTTCCCTGTGGGGTGAGCCTCCTACCCCTCCCCTGAAAGCCCAGCACCCATCACTGCCCCCCATGACCCTTCCGGAGTCAAGGAGGGATGGCGGCCCCCCCCATGGGGCCCAGGAGGGAGGGCCCTCTGCTTTCAGCCTGGAGCTGGGCAGGGGCCTTTGGGGGTGTGTTTCCCACCCTTCCTGCCATTCCATTAGCTGGAGCGGGATTCCTGGGGAGGGCAGGGGGGCACGGAGAGAAAACCGGTCCTTGTTTTTATTAACTTGGCCAGCCCCACCTGCCCTCCGTCCTCCCCTCCTCCCTCTCTCTCCTTCCTCAGTTTGCGTGTGTGTGGGGAGGCCCGACGAGGGTGCAGGGCAGCTGGACTGCGGTCTCCCAGCGCGTCGGGAGCAGGGCCAGGAAACAGTCCCCCCACCCCTGTGCCCAGCACCAGGGGCCTAGACCTGCCCCCTGCCCGTGTGACTTGTTGCTGGCTCGGCTGGGGCTGGCTGAGGGCGCCCGGGTGTGCCAGCCTGCGGGTACCACCTCCATCACGAGCCCCTGAACCCCAGGCCTTTTACCTCTGACCCAAGCTGCCAGGGGGCGGGGGGGTGCAGGCAGTCCGTCCACAGACTGAGGGGAGGGCTGACTGGTGCCCCGGGCCTTCCGTGCTCAGGTACAAAAACGTACACGGTCCGTGCTCCGATTTTAATGCTAATGCACGTGTTTCTATGGTCCACGGTCCTTCTCTTCATCCTGTGCTACGTGAACGTTTTCCATTAGACCTTTACATGGATTCTTACAGCGTTCCAAGATTCTGACTTGTGGATTATGAAGTGAGCATCGCGCCTCTCTTCCCCTGTGGCTAAGCCCCATCTCCGGCATCTTTTAGCCGCGTGTCCGTGGGCGAGTCGCTGTAAGCCCCAGGCCGCTCAGCTGCTGGTTCGCGGACACGGGCGTGACCACAAAAGCTCTGCTCGCTGGGAAACTGGTTTGGGTTTGATGTGAAGTGATGAGGGCCTCCACCGAAGCAGTGAGAATGGAAAGGACGAGGAAGACTGTCCGAAGGAGGGTTCTGTGGGCATTGGCAGATCTGCAAAGCCAGCGCTGCCTATAAATAATGGAGCGATTTAGGACAGACCGCCTCCTCATCCAGGGGGGCGCAGGTATCGTGGGGATGGTGACACAGAGCCGGCCCTGCAGCGGCGTGCACCATTCTCCACCTCCCACGCCGCGCAAGGCTGGAGTGCTGCTTTTAGCCCCATTGTACAGGTGAGCAAACTAAGGCACAGAGAGGGTAAGTAACCTACCCAAGGTTACACAGCTGGGCATCAGGATACGAGCCCACTTTCTTAACTCTGTCCCCTCTTGCCTGCAGAGAACACTGTGATCTCTTCCCCCAGCATGCTTGTGTCTAGGGGGAAGAGATCACAGTGACCAAATCCTAAGAAAATGCGGTATATAGTTGCCTCGAAAGGGGACCCCGGCTTGCTCTGAGGGAGTCAAGGATGGCCTCTGAGGAAGGGCCATGTAGGCTGGGGCCTGGATGGGGAGTAAGTCAGTCTGAAGACAGGAGAAAGGGTGCTCCTGGCAGAAGGCACCGTGGGCCCAAAGGCCTCAGAAGGGGCCACACGCAGTGCTGAGCCGCGGTCAGAAGTGCGGTGTGGGTCGGCTGAATGGACAAAGCAGGGAGTTGGGGGACATGAGGTTAGGGACAGATTAGACAGGGTCTCAGGCCACAGAGAGGAGTTTAACATTATTCTGAGGGCAATGGGGAGCCATGGAAGGCTTCACAGCAGGGGAGTGGCATGGTAAGCCTGCTTCACTTGGAGAACTGCCAGGGCTCCTCCTCTGCCCTGAGCGAGGGCTGGCATCCAGGGTCAGCACTGCCTTGTTGAGACCTGGATGTGAGAATTGAGTGGGGCGAAGGGTACCCTCCAAGCTCTCGGCTTCAGTTGGTAGGGGGGAGCGTCCTCAGCCTAGAAATGTCACATGTGGTGCCCTGAGCTCCCCACAATCAGAAGAGAGAACAGAGGCTCCAGGTGGGGGACCCAGGTCTCCTGGATGAGTGTCTGGGTTCCAGAGACCCCGCCCGAGGACGTGGCTGTCAGCCCAGGTCGGCACACAGGGCCCTTCACATCCGGAGATCTTTCTCGGCGTGTGTGGAAATGGAAGCGTGAGGTGGAACTGGAGCCGGGGGGGCTGGGGCCTCCGAAGGGCAAGGGAGACCATGTCGGGTGTCGCTGTTGTCCCCTTGGCCCAGGCCCGGTCGCACGGGGCCCGGTGGCCACCCCTGACGTTCTGGTGACCGCACTGGGCCTCGCTCTTCTGCACCTGTGCCTGGAGGCACAGAACCGCCTCACTCGTTTGTTTGTTTGGTTTTCTGCCGAGCCGAAACATCTTGCTCACGAGGTGTCATTCTGATTAAGTTTCCGATGGATAAGAGTGAGATGCTTTCCAAGGAAATCTCTTGGGCTAATGGCAGAACCGCTTGGGGCCTGACGCCCACACAGAGCCGGGCTGCCGGGTTAGATTGCGGCCTGGCCCGGCCTAGCCTGCCTGGCCCACCTCTTCACCCGACAGATGCCCGCCGGGCAAGCCAGTAGTGTACAGGAGGGTGTCCACCGGGTGTGGGCCAGTAAGGAAGGGTGGGAAGGGAGGCACGTGGCAGAGCCCGGGCCTCCTCTAAAGCAGGAGAGAGCGTCCGCAGCTCCCTGCACGGGAACGAAGGGGTGGCCGACCGTGGCCAGATGTTCCTATTTCAGACAAAGGTGGCCGTCGAGAGTCTTACATGAACCTTCTGACGTCAAAAAGTCAGTAAGTCATTCTTGTAAGTGTTGAGCCCTGGGGGGAAACGTGCTGCAGCTGTGAGTTGTGCCCTGCATGCTCCCGGCTCTGGGTTTTAGGCTGATGGCCTGTACCCCACAGACGTCACCTCTCCAGGGGTTTCTGGCAGCAGGGAAGAGCGAGGAGGCATCCTCTTTGCCTCTTTGCACCAGCCCCGCAGGGACCCTTCAGCCTTTTCGTAGCGGCGTGTCCGCTCTCGCTCCAACGATCACGGTTCTGTTGAGCACGTATATGAAGGGCTTTCTGTGCCTTGTCGCGGCTTCCCCATAACAAGCCTGGAGGTGGCTGTTGTTATTCCGGTTCGTGGGGAAGGGACCGGAGGTTCAGAGGGGTCTATTTACTTGCCCAGGGTCACGGAGCGTAAGTGGTAAAGCAAGGATCTAATCCAGCTTTGACCTTGTTCAGCGCGTCTCTCCCCTTGCTCCGTGCTCCTGCTAAGGGCTCAGACCTCAGCCTCAATGTCATGGTTGCACACTGAAGGTCCTTAGGTCAAATGTGTCCTACCCACGTAGGGTCTTCGCCCCACTTGGGGTGTGCGTGTCTGTGTGCGTGTGTACTCAGTTGGAATTAGTTGCCAGCCTTTTTATTTTTTTAAGTGTATTTATTTTTTTGAGAGCGATAGAGAGCAAGTGGGGGAGGTACAGAGGGGGACACAGAGGGAGACAGAATCTGAAGCAGGATCCGCACTGGCAGCACGGAGCCCAGCATAGGTCTTGAACTCATGAACCTCGAAATCATGACCTGAGCTGAAACCAAGAGTCAGACGCTTAACCGACAGAGCCCCCCAGGCGCCCTGCAGTTGCCAGCATTTAAAAAACTAATTTCACATAAGAACCTGTACTTTTTTTCTCAAGAAAGCAGAGGTCTGGGCTCCTGGGAAGCGTTCCTGCCACACCACCGTCGGCTGGAGTCGCCCACACTCAGCACCTGCCTCTGGGCGTTTGGTCTTCCTACCCAGGTGGAGCACATAGTAGGTGTTCAGTAAATATGAATCAGTGGGTGCTCGTAAGGCTTCTGTGGCCCCTGACAGCCTCCCCAGATTTCTCTAGAGGCCGTCTCCAGGCAGTGGAGAGCCCCGGGAAGAGTGTCCTGGCCTGCCCCTCTCCCCTGTAGCTCCCCTGCAGCTCCCCTGCAGCTTGGGGCCGCCTCTGGGACTTTCAAGAAGGTAATGGAGATTGTGGGCGGAGCAGCCCTGCCCAGGCTGGCCTGTAGGAGTCAGCAGTGCCAGGCTCAGTGTCTCCTCCCTTCCCCGCTCACCCTATGCACCACCCCCCAGCTCCCTCCCCACCCAGGCCTGTAGAGGGAGGGAGGCTCTGCCTGGCTGGGGCACCTCCCCCTCCCTCTGCCCAATCCCCCTGGAGGGGTGACTCCGGAAGGAGGCAAGGCTTGGCTGGGGCTTTATCTGGCGGTGGAGGCCGAGCCAGGCACCAACACAAAGGAGGCAGAGGAGATTCCAAGGCTTCTTCTCCGGGGCCCTGAACTGGCCTCTTCTTCTCCTTCTGCCCTTCATCCCTTTCGGTAGAAACGCAACATGAGCAGTTGGCAAATATTAACGCAACAGCGGAGGGCTGAGTGGCGCTTGGTCCCCAGCCCCCCTACTCACCCCCCCTCCCCACCACACCAAACTGGCCCTCGGTGAGTTACACACTCACACGGTCATGGATTTGTTTGACTCCAGATATTTGGTGGCCTGTGTGGGGAGGGACAGAGGGCTCTGAGCAGGCTGGTTTGCGAACCAGTTTTTTTTTTTTGTTTTTTTTTTTTTAAGCATTGCATTCTTGTTGAGATTTTGAAGTTGACCAAGAAAGTTCCTTTCAACAAGAAGGGGCTTCTGTTTCGGGGGGACTGTTTGCTGAAGCCTATGTGGGAGAATTCCAACTTCTCCGTGGTCAGTGGGACACAGTCCCCCCTCCCCGGCAACACAGCCACCAACTTTGGCACCCACTCCCCACATCCCTGTGACCGCAGCGTCCCCATTGGCTGGTGGATGCTGTGCCCTTTGCATATGCTGGTCCCCTGCCTAGAATACCCTTCCTGTACCCTGCCTGATAATGTTTATTCATTGCTCAAGGCCATGTTGAATGTTACCACCTCTGGGAAGCTGCCTGAATGCCCCCAGGCAACGTTCCTCTGAACTTCCATTGTCTGTTCTCCTGTTGCATAGCACCTTGGGGTGCTGTGTTTTTACGTGTTGTTTCCCCGAGACTGAGAGTTTCTCTTCCCCAAGACTGAGAGTTTCTCGGGGCTGGGGACTGTCTTATCTTTGACTTAGTAGCAGCCCGGGCCCTCTGGGCTCTTCATTGGACCAGCAAAAGCTAGCACTTTACCTGCACTGGCTGGGTTCACCTGTTGCATACGTACTGTTACCGTTTCCCCTTGACAGATGAGGAAACTGAGGCTTAAGAAAGCTGGAACGTCTCGACTTAGCCAGGGGTTGGTTCATTTGAATTCGACCCCATGTTCTTCGTGCTCCAAGGGTCAAAATCCAAACACTGGAATCAGGTCGCCCCAAGTGAGGCTCTGGGGCCGGGCAGAGACGGCCAACTGAGGAGGCAGGCGCCCTCAACTCCAGCCAGGAACAAAGGCTCAGAGTGGCCTGACCTTGGTCTTTTTTCAAAAAGAGAGGTTGGGAGTAAAGACTTTTATGTGAAATCAATTGATTTTGGAAACAAATCTGAGACTCAAAAGAAATCTCGGGGGACCTATTGGCCCACAGGCCTCCACAAGCCTGGCCAGGGGTGGGGTCCGAGCCTGTTTACTGAAGGAGTCAGACTGTCCCCCTCCAGGTAACCCTTCATAGATTCTGCCTTCCCAGTTCCCATCCCCCGCCGCCCCCCCCAGAGTGTAGACCAAACTCCCGTGGTTCTTGGAGGGGGTAGTTGAGAGCATGGGTTCAGATCAGGGTTTCACAACCTTAGCACTATTGACACGTGGGGCCAGATCGTTCTTTGCAGCCGGACGGTCCTGTGCATCATACGATGGTCTCTGGTCCCTGGTCTCTGCCCACCAGATGCCTCCAGTCAGGACCATCATTAAAGTCCAGAAATTACAAAAGTCCCTGGATGCAAAATTGCCCTGGGTTAGGAACCACTGGCCCAGACGAACGACTGTCCTCAGAACCGATGATCGTGTGTGGGACACATCATTGCCTTTGCCTTTGTGTGTCTCCTATAAATACGGACAATTCCCAAACGTTTAAAAACACATGAAAGCATGGGTTCTAGGGCCCAAGAGCCCCGGGTTTGTGCCTTGATGGAGTTGCTTGCTAGCCCCGTGGCCTCAGAACGGGGTCTCAACTTTCCCGTCTGTGAAATGGGGCAGCGGTGCTCGAACCCCGTGGAATCAGCGTGCGGGATTCCCTCTGCCCTTGGCAAACTCATGTCAGGCACCGGCTGTGACGTGAGCACTGACTTCCATCACTGGAGGAGGAGCCGGGTTTCCTGAGGACTTTCTGCACGGCGGTACCCATGCTGGGTGCCCTGGACTGAACTCGGTAGTCATTTCCTCAGTTCCTGCTTGCCGTGGGCAGGCGGGCTGCCATCACTGGCCCGTGTTAGAGAAGGGCCGCTGGGGCAGGGAGAGGTGAGGTCGCCTGCCCGCGGTCAGGGAAGAGAGCAGCCCCGGTGGCCGCAGCTGTCTGGAGCGCGTTCGGGGCGGCCTGCTGCCCCCGGAGATCGGGATTCGTGCGCGGCACTCAGCAGCTGCTCTGAGCGTGGGCCGTGGGGATCCGTCTTGTGGAAACTTCCCTTGGAGCGGCCGAGGGTTCCGCCCGCACCCCCACGAGCTTGTGCGGAGCCGCTGCCCGTCCCACCAGTGGGAGTTGAATGGGGCAGCTCGCTCTGCCCCGGAGCCACTGTCCCACCTGGGCCAGCCTCCCCCTGCTCATGCCAGGACCACCCCCGGCCTGGCAGAGGTGGCGGCTCGGAGCAGGACTCCTGGGCACAGGTCTTGCCAGAGGACATGTCCCAGGTGAGGCTGGGCCATCGGGGGACACAGGCACCGGGGGCATCTGGGGTCCCCCGTCTGAGTCCCCACCCCTTTCAACACACTGGGGGCCATACTGGCTGCCACGTGGAGATGTCAGCCCATCAGGCTCTGTGTCCATCTGGACCCCCCCTCTCCGAATTGTTCATCTGCTTGCCTCTCTCCATGCGTCTCTGTGCCTCTGTCTCCTGCGTCTCTCCTTGGCTCTCACACAAGGCGCAACGCTTCACCATGCCCCCGGCCCCCATTCCCTGTCACCTCTTCCCCCACCCAGGGGTATCACCAGGACCCCACCCTCCTCAGATGGAGAGAGGTACGGAGCGGAGGGACCACGAGGTCTGAATCTGCTTCTGCGTCCGCTGGCTGGGCTGCACCGCGGACGTCCCCTGCCGTTCTTGGGGACATAAGCGCACCCAGGGGTAGTCCTGCAGTGGCGCGTGGTGCGGGGGGAGCCGTCGGTAATAACAGCTGTGAACTGAGCCCCACAGTCTCCCCAGAAAGTAGAGCTCCCAGGCAGGTGCTCTTAGCAGGTGGATCTGAGGAGGGCTGCGTGCCTCCAGCTCCAGCACGTGACCGGAAAGGAAAGAGAGGTCAGGGGAGTGGCGTGGCCGTGGGCGAGGCCCGGCTGGCAGAGGGCGGGCAGGTTCTGAGGGACGTGACGAGTGCAGGACAGCCCTTTGTTAGCACAGGCACCTGTGTGACGCCCGCAGCCGGGGTTGGGGCTTCTGGAGGAAGCGTGACCCCTTTGATGCCTAAGGAGCCCGGGAGGCTCTTGAACTTGGCTCTGTTCACGGTCCGCTTTCTTCGCGGGAAAATAAAGCATGTCCCGTTAAGCAGTAAACTCATCCAGGTGCCTGTTCTGGCTCATACCATTGCACCTAGTGATGCGGCCAGACCTAAAGTCAAGGCCAAAGTTCCCGTTACTTGGAGAGTCCTAATAATTAACCTGGAGCCTCAGGCAGAGGGGGTAATTCCGGCTTTCGAATGCAGTGAGGAGCCGGAGCAGGGAGGGAGCTCGTTCCAGGCTGGACATCGTTGAGCACCGGAGGGGAGGTGCCCGCTGGGACCTGGGTTGGGGATCTTGGTGCTGTGGCCCTGGCACCAGCTCTTCTCGTCCTGTGTCTGGAAGCTTCTTAGCTGGTGTGGACCAGGCTCCAGAGGCCTCGGGCGATACCCCAAGGAGTGTGTGGGGGGGGGGGGGAAGGAGCGGCTCAGATGGCATCAGTCACTGGTTCGAGAGAAGTGGGAGACCACGCCGGGGGCTGCTGCTGGGGCTGGCTGCCAGAGTATTTGTGCCTGGTGTGGCCTCCTGTAACTTGTCACTGGCCAGCAGGCGTCCACTGAGTATACTCTGAGCCAGCTGCCTCGGTCGATATAGGAGCCATGCCTTTTAGCGGCTGGAGGATGTCCCAGCACTTACAATTTTTGAGGCTCCTTGTTATTAAAAATCAAGCAGTGCCCAGAATTGGCTCCCACAACTGTGATTTAGTTTAAACGTTCGTGTTTTTTTTTTTGTTTTTTTTTTTTTTCAACGTTTATTTATTTTTGGGACAGAGAGAGACAGAGCATGAATGGAGGAGGGGCAGAGAGAGAGGGAGACACAGAATCGGAAACAGGCTCCAGGCTCCGAGCCATCAGCCCAGAGCCTGACGCGGGGCTCGAACTCACGGACCGCGAGATCGTGACCTGGCTGAAGTCGGACGCTTAACCGACTGCGCCACCCAGGCGCCCCTAAACGTTCGTGTTTTGAAACTGAAATGCATTTAATGCTAAAAATGCAAAGTTATGAAATTGTACTCTCGGGCTCTTTGTAAGCGACTGACGGTGTTTAAAAAGAATATGAATTCAGGGGCCATAATAATAATGAAATTAGCCGGCATTCAGTGAGCACTTGGTATTTTCTAAGCACTTTGCAGTTCTATGGGCATAACACCCCCTGAAGTAAGAAACTGTCGTTAGTCTTGTTCACCAGGTGAGAAAACTGAGGCACAGAGAGGTTAAGTAACTTGCTAAGATCACACAGCTAGGGAGGGGGGACCACTGCCGTCTGAGAGATGTAGGAATGGGCAGCTTCCTGTGCTAGATGGAGGGACCTGATTTCAGTGCTGGCAGCTCCACGTGGGGCTTCGGAGGGCATGTCACAGTGCAGATCCAGAGCCCTTTGTGACCGCCCCCCCCCACCTCCACTCACACCCTCACTCCCCAGGCAGCATGAGCCACTTTGGAGGAAATGAGCAGATGGTAGGAAGCCCCTTAGTCTTGGCCCATAGGTCCCCCGGAGGCCCCAGGAAGTGAACTCGGCCTCCACCCAAACTGTTTCTGTTTTCTCGAAAGCATGTTGGGGGTTGGCCAGCATGGTCAGCCTGCGAGGTATTCTCCCAGGCTTCTTTCCCTAGTACCTTGGGCTCTTCCTCCTGAACACAGCCCCGCCCATCCCCCCTCTGTGCTGAGGCCCACCCTGGCCTCTTCCTCCCCCACATTCCCTGTAAGTCCTCCTTGGCTGCACCAGGACCCCAGTCCCTGGGCCGGGCTTAACTCCTTTGATGCCAAATCTCCATGGGCCTCCCCTCTGTTCTTTTGGTCATCCATACATTCACGTATTTGTTCATTCATTCAGCAAATACTTACCCACCGACCTGGATGAGCTGTTCGCTATTTTGTATCCTTGGAACCCATGGAGAACAGAAAATATTCCTGCCACCTGGCAGGTGACAGTCTAGTGTGCCCCGGGGGAGATGGAAAAGTGAAGAAGCACAGGGAGATGGGTGTCTGAGGGTAGGATGTGGTCAGGGAGGTGGCTGGTTTGCTGAAGGAGGTAGAAAGGGCATGCGCAGGGGTCCTGGGCGGCTGTGGGAGCAGTGAGACCTGAGTGGACAGCCTGTTGGAAGTCGGAGGTGAAGGGGGTGGATGGAGCAGGTGTGGGGCCAGCGCTGGGACTCAGCTCTGGAGGGTTTGAGGCGGGATCTGGCCTGCGATGGTCCAGGGAGAGATGCTGTTGGCCTGGACCAGGGCGGGTCAGGGCGGAGCTGGGGAAACAGGGTCTATTCCTCGTGTGTGCACGGGGCAGGGTATTTAATTGAAATTTTTTGCAAAAATTGTAGATTTACACGCAGTTAAGCAATAATATGGGGGGGGGGTGCCTGAGTGATGCAGTTGGTTACGTGTCCAACTTTGGCTCAGGTCGTGATCTCGCAGTTCATGGGTTCGAGCCCTGCATCGGGCTCTGTGCTGACAGCTCAGAGCCTGGAGCCTGCTTCAGATTCTGTGTCTCCTTCTCTCTCTGCCCCTTCCACTCTCTTTCTCAAAAATAAATAAGCATTAGAAAGGAAGGAAGGGCATCGCTTCTCAGCCTTTTGGCTAAGATCAAGTGTAAAAAGGGAGGGAGGGAGGGAGGGAGGAAGGAAGGAAGGAAGGAAGGAAGGAAGGAAGGAAGGAAGGATGAATGAATACAGAGAAATCTCTTGGAAGCTTACCCCTTTTCCCCCAGTGGAAACATTTTGCAAAACTTTAGTATAATAATATCATGACCAGGTATTGACATTGATACAATCAGCTGGTCTTAGGGCTCCCATTTTGCTTGTCCTCATTTGCAGGTGTTTAGGTTCTAGACAGTTGTATAAATTCTACACGTTTATATTAGTTAGCCTCCTGTCTCCACCACTAGGGTCCACACTGAACAGTTCCAATCTTGCCGGGATCTCACCCCTGCTCAATCCCCAGCAGCTACCACTCTGCCCTCCGTTTCTAAAATGTTGCTATTGGGGCGCCTGGGTGGCGCAGTCGGTTAAGCGTCCGACTTCAGCCAGGTCACGATCTCGCGGTCCGTGAGTTCGAGCCCCCCGTCGGGCTCTGGGCTGATGGCTCGGAGCCTGGAGCCTGTTTCCGATTCTGTGTCTCCCTCTCTCTCTGCCCCTCCCCCGTTCATGCTCTGTCTCTCTCTGTCCCAAAAATAAATAAACGTTGAAAAAAAATTAAAAATAAAATAAAATAAAATGTTGCTATTTCGAAAATGTTCTAGAAATGGAACCCTACACCATGTAACCTTTCAGCATTGGCTCTTTTCAGCATTATTCTCTGTAGATACATCCAAGTTGCTGCGTGACTCAAGAGTTTGTCTGGATGTGTTTGCAGGGCAGAGGCCTAGTTGGAGATGCTAGTGTGGGGTTCGGGGCTGGAGGTGTCCAGCATGGAGCCAGAAGCTGAACGAGATCACCCGAGGAGACAGAGGGGATCTAGGTCGATGACCGAGCGCGAGTCGATTAAGCATCTTAGTGTACTGGGTGCAGGGATGTGGCCAGCCCAGGGAGACAGATGATGTCCCTGCAGCTGGGGTGAGGCTGCCTCGGGGCTGGGTGTCTGCGGTGGGCGTCGAAGAAGCGGTTCACTCACCATCTCCCCCTTCCTCCCCTTTCTCTGTTTGCAGCCAGAGGGCTGGGCCCCCGTTGAGGGTTTAGACCAGGGTTTCCAGGGGTCCTGAATAAAATGGGAAAAGGGCAAAGCGCTGCCCCTAAGGTGAGATAGAGTCCCTTCAACAAAGACTGACCTGACTCCCGAGATGGCCTCCGTCCTTTGGGAAGAATATGATTTCTTTGACAAAGGGATGGGGCTGGCAGGTGGGGGCCCGGAGGGGGCGTTTCTTGTGTATCTGGTGCAGCAGCCTGGCTTGGGTTCGGAGAGGTCCTGAATGCACGGAACAGCTCGTGCACTCCTGTCACCATCCCCTCCCCTCCGGGTCCTTGTCCCCAAAGTGTCCCCACCCCTGCCACCGCCTTTCGGGGCATGCCTCCCTTTTCTTTTGGCCCCCGTGCTTCCCTGTCCTTTTCTGTCTTACTCCCTCACTCTGTCCGTCTTCATTCTCTATCTCTGTTCTCCCTCTCTCCCCGTTCACCACACATTCCCCTCCTCCTTTTCATCTAGTTCTGCTTTTTCTCAGCCCCCTTCCCCATCTCGTTCCCACATTTTCTCTTGCTCTCTCCCATTTGTGTGTGTCCGCCCCTCTTGTGTCTTTCCCTTTGTCTGCGTCTCTGACCCCGTCTCTCGTTACCTCCTGCTCTGTCCCATCCCTGCTGTCTTCATCTCGAGCTTTTCTTCTTTTTCTCACTCTCAAGTATTATTTTTCCAGACCTTGGAGATCATCCATTGCCACCCTCAGGGGGCCCAGTGGATAAAATGTCTTAATCAGACCAGGACGGCGCGGGAGGCGAGCTCCCGTAAAAGGGCTTCCCAGGGCAAGTGACAGGGTGACATCCGTGTGGTGGCCGCAGCCCGGGCCGCCCGCTGGAGGGGTTGGCGGGCCCAGACCAGAGCTCTGAGAGCACCTGCGTCTGAGGAAAGGGTGGATTGAGAGGAGACTCCCAAGGCTGCCTGGATGTCTGGGAATGGGCACAGGTGACAGTCTGGGCCTTGCCTCTGAAGCAGATTCCTTCAGCTGTCGGGAGGCGACTGCTCAGCCCTGGGGAGTCTTTCTCCAGCCCGGGCAGGGGTGGGGGGCAGGCATGTAGGCGGCTTCTTGGCACCTGCTGGTTCTGGACACGTCCAAACGGCTTGTGTATCTGATGGAGAACAGCTGCCCACACTGGGGACCCTGACAAAATGGTCAATTGAGGCTGTGTTTGCTTTCTGCTCCCCAGAGCTCTAACCGGTGCTATTTTCAACATTCTTTTGTGGAGCCAACCACCTTCAAGGCCAGGCAATGGAACCTCCAAGGATTCTACTGCTAACCGGCATCAGAGTGAGAAATGTATAGCTCCCACATGACAGTAGCCAGCTGGGGAACCTGAGCCAGCTGTTGGTTCGGGCCACGGACACTCATCTGGAGGCGGACCACCCGCCAGTGGCTGGAATCTGGACACAACCGTGCCTCCTGTGGGTCGGTGGAGAATCTGTTTGACGAGGAGGTTGCTAAGCTGAGCAGACCCCTGGGAATAGGAAGCTGCTTTGATGCTCTGGGCTGGGGAAGGATCTTCCCTTCCTTGCTCTGTGCCAGGAGTGGGTCAGTCTTGGCTCCAGACAAATCCATTCGCTGATGTCCCCCTCAGATCCACCATTGCTCCTGCTGTGCCCTTTGCCCCACGATGTCCTCTCAGCCAGGAGTGCTGGCCTCACGCTGCCCACGAAGCCATCCACTAGTGACTTTTTTTTTTAACATTGATTTATTTATCTATTTATATCCAAGTTAGTTAACATCTAGGGCAATAATGATATCAGGAGTAGATTCCAGTGTTTTCTCCCCTACATATAACACCCAGTGCTCACCCCAACAAGCGCCCTTCTTAGTGCCCCTACCCCATTTAGCCCATCCCCCCACCCACAGCCCCCTCCAGCAACCCTCAGTTTGTTCTCTGTTTTAAGAGTCTCTTATGTTTGTCCCCCTCCTTGTTTTTCTTTTGCTTCCCTTCCCTTATTTTCATCTATTTCGTATCTTAAATTCCACATGTGAGTGAAGTCATATATTTGTCTTTCTCTGACTAATTTCACTTAGCCTAATATCCTCCAGTTCCATCCACGTAGTTGCAAACGGCAAGATTTCATTCCCTTTGATTGCCGAGTAATACTCCATTGTATATATAGACCACATCTTCTTTCTCCATTCATCCATCGATGGACATTTGGGCTCTTTCCATACTTTGGCTACTGTTGATGTGCTGCCATAAACATGGGGGTGCACGTGCCCCTTCAAAACAGCACACCTGTATCCCTTGGATAAATACCTAGTAGTGCAACTGCTGAGTTGTAGGTAGTTCCATTTTCAATTTTTTGAGGAACCTCCATACTGTTTTCCAGAGCGGCTGCACCAGTGTGCATTCCCACCAACAGTGCAAAAGAGATCCTCTTTCTCCGCATCCTCACCAACATCTGTTGTTGCCTGAGTTGTTCATGTTAGCCATTCTGACAGGTGTCAGGTGGGATCTCATGGTGGTTTTGATTTGTCTTTCCCTGATGATGAGTGATACTGAGCATTTTTTCATGTGTCAGTTGGCCATCTGGATGTCTTCTTTGGAGAAGCTTCTATTCATGTCTTTTTCCCATTTCTTCACTGGATTGTTTGTTTTTTGGGTGTCGAGTTTGAGAAGTTCTTTAGAGATTTTGGATACTAACCCTTTATCTGATATGTCCTCTGCAAATATCTTCCATGAGTGACCTTTCTGAGGCATGGAGACAACCGACCCTGGGAGCCCAGAGATCTTACAACATCTGCAGGCCCTCTTGTCAAAGCTTATTAAGAATTTCAGGCCAGCGATAGAGCATCAGAGCAAGTGCGGGCCTGTGTGTCTATGTGGATGGCATGCCCCCGAGCCGGGCCCTGTCTGTCCCCTACAAGTGTCACGCCTTGAGTGAGGTCCTAAGCCTGCTGAGTCTCAGTTTCCACATCTGTGTAGCGGGATTTATAGTTACAGCCTCTGCACAGGATTGTCGTGAGCAGTAATTCAGATAACGTAAGGGTCAGTGGCTGTTATTATGACTGGTGATGTTGATATTATTATTTAGTAGCTCTTCTCTGTGCTGTTCCCTCAGTGCTTTGCATATGCTGCCATGGATGTGCTTTATTTTATTTTATTTTATTTTATTTTATTTATTTATTTATTTATTTATTTATTTATTTATTTATTTAAACATTTTTAATGTTCATTTATTTTTGAGAGAGTGTGCATGCATGTGAGCAGGGGAGGGGCAGAAGGAGAGGGAGACACAGAATGTGAGTGGGGGAGGGGCAGAAATTGGGACACAGAATCCGAAGCAGGCTCCAGGCTCCAAGCTGTCAGCAGAGAGCCCGACGCGGGGCTCAAACTCACGGACCTTGAGATCACGACCTGAGCCGAAGTCGGATGCTCAACTGACTGAGCCACCCAGGAGCCCCTAGCTTTCCATTTTTTTAAACAAGAAGCTTGAAATCCATCTTTTAAAGAGAAGAGGCATTTCACTCAAAAAGTTGGGAACACAACCAGACCAAAGGAGCAAGAGACAGCACAGTGGAGGCCAAGCGGGATGCACCTGTGGGTCTGGGTTGGGCCCATTGGTGACCTTAGTGGCAGGGCCTGAAGACAGCGGTGAAGAGTCTCATGTTATTCTCACCATCACAAGGTACTTACTGGAGGATCAAGTTTCTTTTTTTTTTTTAATGTATTCTTTATTTTTTAATTTTTATTTGTTTATTTTGAGAGAGAGAGAGGGCACAAGCTGGGGAGGGGCAGGGAGAGAGGGAGAATCCCAAGCAGCACGGAGCCCGACGTGGGTCTCGATTTCAGGAACCGTGAGATCATGACCTGAGCCAAAACTGAGGGTCAGATGCTTAACCGACTGAACCACCCAGGCTCCCCGGATCGGATTTGTTTCTTAAGACAATCCCTCAGGCTGCTGTGCGGAGAATGGGTTAAGGGCCAGAGCGGCCCCTGAGAGGTGGCACAGACAGGACACCAGTGGTGATGGGGAGAGGGGTTTGGGAGGAATTAGCAGAAGGGATTGAGGACCCGTGGGATGTGGGCGTCCAGTCTGGGCAGTGGGTGGGCCCCACAGTGAGTCTCGCGACCACTGAAAGCCTCAGTTTCCTCCTCCGTGCAAGGGCCTTCTGACACCCACGCGGAGCAGTGCTCAGTTAACAACACGTGTGTAAGTAGATGGTCATCGGACAGTTCTGTCAGTGGCTGTGTGATGATGAGCGGCGAAGGCCAAGTGACTCGGTGTCGAAACAGGACGACTCTGATGCAAACCGTGAAGTGGAGGGGGAGCCGGGGCTCCAGGAAGAGGGGCTCCGAGGGTGGAGCGGCCGGAGGGAGGAGGGGCCAAGCAGGCAACAGCGGAGCCCTGGCCATGGGGAGAGAGAGATCAGACTCTGGGTCAGGGGCTGGGCACCCCCGCCTCCTGCCCCATTCGGTCTAGTTCTGGAGGAGGCCGTGACATGACTCCTCCCGCCGGCTGTCCTGTCTCCCCTCCCAGAGTGTGTGTGAGTTTGGATTTAGGAGCCAGTATCTTGGCAGAACGTCTAGGGGCTCCTCCTCTGCTAGTTTCCATGTTAACGCTTTTCCTCCAGCTAAAAGCAGAATCCACAGGGGAGCCACGAACCTTCTAGAGCCGCTGCCCAGGGTCAGCATCACCTATAGCGAGATTTCACCAGCTGGTCCCTCCTGCGAGGGCCTTCTGGGCGGGGGCTGCGCGCCGCGGGAGCCTCCAGCCCTGTTCCTCTGCCATCAGAGCCTCAGCAGCCCCCTCCTGCCACCGGCTGCTCTGGGTCACTGGGCTGGCAGGGGTTGGGGCTGGTGGCCCAGCTGGGTGGGAGGGCTCTGCCGTCTTGCAGGCATTGTGAGCCTGGCCAGTCCAGTGCTGCAGACGGGATTGGACACGCAGGGGCTGCTTGCAGAGAAGTGGGTGGAGCTCTGCTCACAGCTGTCAGAGCCTTCTGGAAGACTGGGGGCCCTGGAGCAAACACGGAACATTGCAGGCAGAGTAGCCAGGCGTGGCCTGACGTACAGAAGGCCCCAGGCCAGGACGGAGGAGGGAGGCTGGGACCAAGGGGGACGGTCCTGTGGGCTGGCTGTGGCAGGGGGCAGTGCCCACAGCCCAGGAGAGCCCGCTCTGATTCCCAGCTTGGCCTTTCACCGTCTGTGTGACCCTGGATGTGTGACCTACCTTCTCTCCAAGCCTGCTCTTTGCTCCACAGGACGGGCACCGTCGCAGTGCCGGCCTCATGGGCTTCCGCGAGCTCCCAGGGAGACGGTGGGAAGGGCAGCGGCCGCTGGCGGTCCCCAGCCCGTGGGGCCCAGAGCAAGGGACTGGAAGCGACACCTTCTCCATCCAGGTCCTCGACAGCCCTGTGTCTCAGTGATGTGCCGTGAGCTTGGAGCCACTGCCGGCTCAGATGCCCCCCAGGGCTCGGCAGGTCCTGCGGACCAGTGAGTCAGGCCGGGTGGGGGCGGTGGTGAACCGGACAGCACATGCCCTGTCTGCAGGGGCCAGCTCACGGCACCCCACAGGAATGCGCGCTCAGAGTGGCCAGATCGCTCCCTTCAAGAGAAATAGGAACTCAGTATTTATTTGAAACATCCCAGCTCTTCCCTGTTGGCAGCTAACTCGTTTTCAAATTCGCACGAGCCAAACTGGCCGTGTCTGCGGGCCAGATGCTAAGCAAAGGCCACCAGTTTGCGATCTCCAAGTACGTTGAAGTCGGGGGCGTGGGGGCGGTTCCTGAGGTTGCTAAGGTTGGGAAGCAGGTGATAAAGGGACCTCCTGAGTCCTGCACTCAGAGCTCACCCCCCAGCCCCACTCAGTCCGGGGACTTTCTGTTGTCCTGGCTCCGTACCGGGGCTGGGGGGGTCCTGGATTCAAATCTGTCTCTGCCAGTTCCCAGCTGAATATTTGGGCAAGTACCTCTCTGGCCCTCAGTTTCCTCTTCTGCAAAATGGAATTAGGGATACCTGCCTCTGTCGGCAGCTGCGAGAACAGATAGGCTGTGAATCCATAGGGCCCATCATGGCCTGGGTGCCCAGAAAGTGCTCAACACCAGGTCGCTGTGGTTGTGGAGAGGCCGGGGGCTTGGTCTGTGCAGATAGGGCTGTTTCTTCTGTCCGTTGCTTCCCCCCCCAGCCCCCAAATACATTCTATAATTTTATTTTTTTTTTTTAATTTTTTTTCAACGTTTATTTATTTTTGGGACAGAGAGAGACAGAGCATGAACGGGGGAGGGGCAGAGAGAGAGGGAGACACAGAATCGGAAACAGGCTCCAGGCTCTGAGCCATCAGCCCAGAGCCCGACGCGGGGCTCGAACTCCCAGACCGCGAGATTGTGACCTGGCTGAAGTCGGACGCTTAACCGACTGCGCCACCCAGGCGCCCCTATAATTTTAGAATTAGTGACAGGTTTCTGTGATAACACAGAGAGTTCCCATGTACCCCTCACCCGGTTTCCCTCGTTGTTAATATCTTATTTTATTGTGGTGCAGTCACAGTCAGGAGACCGACGTCAATGGATTGCTTGCTAATAACTAAGCTGCACGGTTTATTCAGACTCTGCTAGTTTTTCCCTGGTGTCCTTTTCTGTCCCAGGATGGCATCCAAGACACAAACCGTACTCTATTTAGTCACCTTGCCTCCTCAGCTGCCTCTGGTCTATGACACCTTCTCCGACTTTCCTTGTTTTTGATGACCTGGACAGTTTTGAGGAATATGGGTTAAGTATTTTGCACAATATCCCTCTGTTAGGGCTGATCTGATGTTTTTCTTGTGGTTTGATTGGGCTTACGGGTTTGGGGAGGAAGACCACAGAGGTGAGGTGACTTCGCATCACATCCAGGGCACAAGCTGTCCACAAGATGTATCGCTGACGGTGTTGACCTTGACCCCCGGACTGAGTGGTGTTTGCCAGGTTTTTCCTGAGCAGTTATTTTTCCTCCTTTTCATATTCTGCTCTTTGAAAGCAAATGGCTGAGTGCAGCCCCATCAAGGGGAGGGCCAGCTAAGCCCAAGCTCCCGGAGGGGGGCAGTACATGCAGAAGCCAATGGGAAATCTTTGATGTCATTTGGAATTAGTTTGAGATTCGTATCTCTCCTCTGTTTGTCTTTACGTCTAGCAGTTTTCACTTTTTTTTTTTTCTTTTTTGAGATCACTGTATTTCATTGTCTGAACAACTTGGGTTGAGTCTTGTTTCCACCCATTTAACTATCTGCTTGGCCTTGAGTGACTCACTGTCAAAGGGGGTGATGATGAGAATAAGGCAGCCTGTGTCAGGCTGCGTTCGGAAGCCTGACCAAAGTGGTTTAACCAAATAGGGTTTGTGTTTTGTGACACAAAACACATGACAAGTGGTCTTCATGTGACAAGAAGCCCTGAGTGGCCAGTGGAGCCGATGGCGCTTCTCAGGGAGGCTCCTGGGGACCCAGGCTTTTCCTGGCTGCTGGTCTGCTATCCTTAGCATGTGTCTCTTATCCTCATGGTCCCAAGGTGGCTGCAGCACCTCCAGCATCACTGCTGTGCTCCAAACAGGACTCCGTGAAATCGATAGCATTATCCCCATTTTACAGAGAGGAAAGGGAGGCTCAAAAGGAGAAAGCCCTACTTAAAGAGGCTGTGAGGGTCACAGACAATGAGTGTAGCCTGGGCACAGTAGGTGTCATGATTGTTTTCTCAGTGGGAGGTACCTCTCCCAAGGCCCTCAAGCTGGGAGGGCCTGGTGACCTGGGGGGAGGAGTGTGGGCCTCTGGGCACCTGAGCTCCTGTGCAAGGTCAACCTGGGGCCTCAGCCCCCCAGGGGTTGACCAGGCTCTGGGGCTGACCCTGTGTTCCTCAGAACCCAGCCCCTGAGTGGGGATGCCATGTGGCCTGCTGCTTCTGGTGGGGTGGGGGGTAGGGGTGCGGGGATGCTGGGTGGGGTAGGACAGGCTGGAGCTGCAGTGATGGCCCAAGAACAGCCAACCAAATAGCACAGAGTTCTGGGACAGTCGGCAAGGTGGGCCTGCCCCTGAGTCCTACAGGCCGTGTGGTGACTCAGTGCCCATTGAATGGGAGCCACAGGGAAGGATTTGTTGTCCTGATCTATTGATTCAGGGGCAAACCATGACTGGGGGTCCAAATCTGGCCTGCCTCCATTTTTGTAAATAAAGTTTTATTGGCACGCAACCATGCTGTTAGTTTACATATTATCTGTGGCTGCTGTTGTGCTACAAGGGCAGAGTTGAGTAGTTGCCATAGCGACCATGTGGCTTGCAAAGCCTAAAGTATTTTCTGTCTGGCCCTTCACAGAACAAGTTTGCAGACCCTGGCCTGAACAGAAAGCAGGCCAGGATTAGGAATGTGCATTTAGGGCTTCCCAAGAGGGAGATACAAGGCGGGCCAGGACTTCCAAGGGGCTGTGGGGATTTCTGGAAACAAGTGGGCTGGTGGTAGAGGACGAGCTAAGGCCCTGGGGTGGGTGAGCTTAGCTTTAGAAGACAGTGATCTGCCCTGAACCCAGTGCTGCAGCAGCCATTTGGCAGGGGGGGTGGGGGGGGGGGCTTGTCAGAAAAGAAGCTTTCCAGGGTGGCCATCTTTGGGGTTTCTGCCGGAAGCAGCAGGATATAGAAATGGTGAAGTGGCCACGAGCGATCTGGGGCCCCGGGAGAGTGTACCCCCTGTTCCTCAGCTCAGCCACCCAGAGCCACGAGGAACTGTGGGCCCAGTGCTGCCAGATCATCTGATTTTCCGAGAGAAGCTGGCAGTCTGGTTTTCATGAGAAATCTCCTGATTTGTTACATGTTTGCAATTAATTCCTTTTTTTTTTTTTTTTTAAATCATGAAGCAGACCAAGCGCATATCCGTCTGGTGTGTGGGCTCCAGGTTTGAGAACTCTGGTGTCCAGGGTGGAAGTGAGGATTCTGGAATGTGGGTAGACTGGGGAGAGCAGGCCAGGCCCAGCGCCTTAAGCCAGCAGGCTGGAGCTCTGAGCTCCCGCTGGGGGCAGTGGGGGTTGGGGGGGGGGGGGGGACCAGGGAGGGAGACTCAGAGGGGGCGGGGCAGAGTCTTGGAGCTGCAGTGTCAGATTTCCGCATCTCCCAACCGATCCCAGGCTGGTGGAACATTCCTGCCAGCGGGCTGGGAGCTGGGGAGCCAGGAGGTGGACACTCCTCTTTGCTCACCTGGAAGCCCCCGGAGGGGAATCTTATTACCAGCTGTAGAGGGAGGGGTGGGAGGTGGAGGTCTCTGAGGTCCCCTCCGAGGACTGAGATTCTCAAGGGTTTGGGTTTGCTGCTCTGTCCCCAAAGACTTGGGTCCTGTCTGATGATGGGCAAAGGCTGGGCTTAGAACTAGACAGGCCTGGTTGGACTCCAGCTCCCTGGTCCCCTGGCTCCTGCCACTTCTGGGACATGGGGATGACCCCAGTTTTGCAGGGAATCCGGGGGGAAATGGGTGTGAGGGGCTGGGCTTCTGTGGCGTCCTGACATGCCTGTGATTGGGGGCCTGGCCTCTAGGATGTGGTCTCTTCTTCCTGGCGGCAGCTGGGGCGTCTGGCTGGCTTCAGCCTCACACTCCAGCCCTTACCTGCTGATTCAAGCCACTGGCTCCCCTGGGGGTTCCTGGTGTCAGGACACCTGGTTGCAAGTGACAACAACCCAGGTCATCTTGGCTTAAGCAAAAAAGAGGCTTCCGCGGCCCATGGACAGGAAATGTCCCAGGGAAACTGTAGCCTCAGGCAGTAACGGATTCAGGTGCCCGAATGATATCGTCAGGACCTTGTCCCAGCTCTGCTTCCCCTGCTGGCTTCGATCCCAGGCAGGTCCTGCGCTGTGGTGGCAGCGGTGGCCCTCAGGCTCACAGCCATCCACTCTGGAACTTGGGGGCCGGGAAGCAGGGAGAGCGTCCCTGTCTCAGCAGTGAAGGTCTCAAGGCTGCCGGCCGCCGGCCACAGGCTCAGCCCTCCACCAGTCACGGCTGGGGTGGGTCAGGCCTCCACCCAGCCCCCACTGGAGCCGTAGGGTGGGCAGGGGCACAAGTGACCGGCAAGAAGATCGAGACTGGGCGGTGGAGATTAGAGGGCCCGTGCCCGTTCCATGCCCCCCCTACTCTCCAAGAGTTGTGCCCTGAGCCACAGGGGGCCCCCTGGGCTCATCATAGGCCGTCCCTGTGACTTCAGGCTCAGTTCTCCAACCAGCTATGAGTCACCGTCCCACACTTGCCCACGTGCTCCAAGATGTTGGCAGGGGTTTGGTCCAGGGCTGCTGGGAGGCTCTTATGATGACTTCTCCTTGATCCTGTCTTAATTATATTGATTTTCTCCCTTTTTTGGAAGTCTGTCTCCTTGAAGGAGGAGACAGAAGCCCCATCTCTCACAGGGATGCTTTACCCATTCAGAAACACCCCCCCCCCCCTTGAATGGTAGGACTATTTCAAAAAGAATAGGGGATCAGGATGAGGCCACATGACTGGGTCAGGACACTGGCTCCGGCTCGGCCAGTGACCCCTCACGGGTCCCTTCCCTTGCCTGCGACCAGGGGGTCAGGAGAAGGGACCTCTCTCTTCATGATCACAAAATGCTCTTTGGCCCCCATGCGTCAGGTGAGGGAGCGGGTGTTTGAGCTGTCATTGTTCGCCCATTTTCTAGATACTACGATGGCCAGCGCTCAGAGGAAATGGGGTGAAGAGATTCTAAGCCTCTGGGCTATCCCCAGACTGCATCCCCCAGGCTGCGAGACGTATCTTGGGGTTCGTTTCCCAGTTGTGCTCTGGTCACAGAGCTATCCCCGAGGACTTGCTTCCCATTCAGGGGGGCAGGGGACGGCCCAGGAAGGAGCTAGAGAAAGGAGGCAGGGGATAGTCCTGGGCCCCAAGTACCCCCAAGTAGGCTGAGCCAAGAATGGCGACGCGGGGCTGCCGGACAGAATGTTCTGTTGCCCTTCTGTGAGGCTGGCCCTTGGCCAAGGTGAACTGCATTTTCCAGGTATGGTGGCACAGGGAGGGAGGTAGTCCTTACACCCCGAGCACATTCCATCTTATTGGAAATACTTTGATGGTTTCCTTCTGCAGAGAAAGAGGGTTCGGTGTGGGGGGACGTTCGGGGCTTTGGGGCTTCGACATGAGAATCTGTCCACTTCCGCCCTAAGCCTGACTGCTCACCTTTAGGGGACACTGGCCACAGCCCCCTCCCTGGTCCCCTCTTTCCCCTCATTTCTGCTCTTTCTAAAACACATACCGAACTCCACACACACATTCCCGGTTAGTGACTTAAATGGCTCCCTGGTCTCTTGGGATGAAGTTCTTGGCATGGCTTCCAAGAGCCCATGTGGTCTGGCCTTGGTTTATAGCCTCATCGCTGTCCACACCCTGACCTGGCCCCATTCCGGACTGAGCCCCTGGAGTCCCCAGGTCTGCCCCCCGCCTCCTGCCACAGCGTGTGACATGCTCTTGTCTCAGCCTGGAGGCCCCATCCTGGAAGCAGGGAGTTTCAAGCCTCTGGAAACCTCCCCGACCCCCCAGGAGGAGTTGGGCCACCTCTGGGTTCTACAGGCGCCCATGCCGTCCCACCATTAGCCATCACGCGGCGGTGGTGTTCCGTGGGTTCCTTTGTCTCTCCCGTCAGTGAGCCTGGGATGTGGGCAGAAGGGGCCTGGCTGGTGCTCGGGACGTGGTGGTGGAGTCCGGCGGACGCCTGGAGGACATGGGACCCCCTTGATCCTTGGTTTCCCCGCCTCCACGATGGGGATGGCGGTCAGGGCGTCACTGTGGGGAACAAGTGTGCGGGGAGGCTGAGTGTGCATCAGCGTGGTGCGGGGCACACGCGGGCGTTGGGCTTTGGGAGAGCTGTGGCTGGCGGGGAGCCAGAGCCCCCCACCCGCTGCCCCCGCCCCTGCACCTGCAGACCCGCCCGAGCTGGGTCTCAGCTTGGGGTCCAGGAGACCGGACGGTCCAGGGAGGTGTGGGGGGAAACCGGGAGAGTGGTGAAAGGGACCCCCGCTCCTCCCTCTGCGCCCCCGAGCCCCATGCGCCTGCCCGTCTGCCAGCGGAGCCCGGCCCCCCTCCTCCTGAGGGCTCAGAGGCCTCGTCATAGAATCAGCCCCGGCTCTGCAGGAGAGTCCTCTGGGGGGCTTGGAAATACCCCCGTGCTAGGCCACGCCCCAAACCAGTGTCATCAGACTCAGGGTGGGGGGCCCCCCAGGCAGAAGTTCTCCCAGGGGGTTCCAGCCACGTGGGGTGTGCGGCCACGTTGGAGAAGCACTGTTTGACCCGGTCCTCGGTGAAACTGGGGTTTCACCCTGAGAACGGGTCTCACCAACCAGAGCTTGGGGAGGGCTGCTTCACGGAAAATCTCTTCTCCCCTCCCTTCTCAACAAAAATCCACACCAGAAATAAGCGAGCACTTCTTAAAATGGTTTTTTTTTTTTTTTTTTTTTTTAAAGTAACACATTCATATGGCACCAGCTTGAGGCGGCACAGATGGGGACCCGGTGCAGGAATGCGCAGCCTGCCCCCCCAGTCGCCCAGCAGCAGGCCCTGGGCTGGGCTGGGCTGGGGCGGGTGGGAAGGGGGGGGTGCACCGAGCTCCTGTGCACACACGTGTGGAGGGACCCCCGCCTCGCACCAGGGACACCTGCTTTCTCGGTCACTCTCCGTCACAACCTGGCCCTGCCTGTCCGTGTCCGTGGGGGCCAGCGTTGGCTCTCACGGGCAGTGCCCCCCAAGCATCCCGGAGTCTTTGTCCCGCGGGCCACGTCCCCTGCAGGATGCATCCGGTCCCACAACTGGACCTCTCTGGTCACAGAACAAGTGCGCTGAATGGCTCACGGGGTACCCCACTTTCTGTCGTTCCAGAAGTCGTCCACGCCGGCACCCCTGCCCTTCGAGCTGCCCGCGCTGTACCGGACGGAGGACTACTTCCCCGGGGACGCGGGGGACGCGCCCAGGACCCCCAGTCGCCGCCGCCACAGGCGCGTGTGAGCTCTGCCGTCGGGTCGTCGGAAAGCGACAGCGCGTGCGTGCAGCGGCTCGGGTTTTCTGGTCTTCTCGCTGTGCATTTGTGTTTTTCAGTTTCCTCTCTCGCTTCATGTGAAACGGCGGGGTTCGGAGAAGCATCTGGAGCCCCCACGCGTGCCACGCTGAGCCGGCCGGTGGTTCCCACCTGGGTCGGGCCTGCCTGGTGTCCTGGGACGGGGCGCGTGGGTCTCGGGAGCTTCGGGGCTCCGGGACCGGGGACTCGATCTCCCTGTCGGTCTGTGCCCGGCTTTGCGTGGGCATCATGGGGGATGGGGGGGGCGCTCCTTCACCAGGGTGCGTGGCTCCAGGTCTGTCTGTGGTGGGTAGTTTGGCTGCCAAGCCCCGTGCCCACGGGCCTGTGAATCATCTCAATAAAGGTGTCAAGAGCTCATGTGTGGTCTGGGTGCAAATGTCCTCTGGAAGGGAGCACCTGCCCCCTAGGCCAGCCTGCCCCTCCCACTCTGCTCCTCAGGGAGCCCTGCCTGAGGGGAGGGGGCGGCGGTGGTCATCAGAGTCCCAGTAAGAGTGGAGAGGTCACGGGGCGCCTGGGTGGCTCAGTCGGTGAAGCGTGGGACTCTTGATTTCGGCTCAGGTCATGATCTCACTATTGGAGTTCAAGCCCTGCACAGGGCTCTGTGCTGAGGATGGGAGCCTGCTTGGGGATTCTCTGTCTCCCTTTCTCTCTGCTCCTACCCCACTTGCTCTCTCTCTCTCTCTCTCTCTCTCTCGCTCGCTCTCTCTCAAAATAAATAAACTTAAAAAACAATTTTTTTAAATTAAAAACAAAAAAGGGTGGGGCTCCTGGGTGGCTCAGTCAGTTAAGCATCGGAATCTTCGTTTCAGCTCAGATCATGATCTCAGGTTCATGAGACTGAGCCCCACGTCGGGCTCTTTGCTGATCGAGGAGTCTGCTTGGGATTCTGTCTCTCCCTCTCTCTGCCTATCCCCTGCTCATGCTTGCTTTCTCTCTCTCTCCTAAAATAAATAAACTTAAAGAAAAAAAAAGAATGCAGAGGTCAATAGGATTTCCAGGGATCTTCAAAGGTAGATTTCATGCAACTGAATTTCCTGCTCTTGTCCTGAAATTCCCGATTTCTCAGTTTGGTGATGGGTATTCTGGTTTTTCTGGATTCCTCCCAGGGCCAAGAAGACACACACACTCGCCCAGCTGAATGGCAGACCCGCATTAGAATTTCAAGGAAATCTAACCTAATCAGGAGACAGAGCAGTAGAAAAGCAAGGGGAGTGCTGCATCTTGACAATTTTAGGACAATTTTCTTGGAATTAAAGCTGTAGGCAGACATCTTATTTCAAGAAGAGCCAGCGTTTTCCTTTCGTTTTCTTCTTCTTTTTTTTTAATGTTTATTTGTTTTCGAGAGAGACAGAGAGCCTGAGCAGGGGTGGGGTTAGAGAGAGGGAGACAGAGGATCAGTAGCAGGCTCTGTGCTGACAGCAGACGGCCGGATGTGGGGCTCGAACTCATGAACCCTGACCTGAACTGAAGTCAGATGTTCAACTGACTAGGCTGCCCAGGTGCCCCGAGAAAAGCCAGTATTTTTCCGTAGAGTATATCTATATATCTATATCTATATATCACTTATATAGAGATTTTTTTTTTTTAGTAAAAACTTGTATACATTGTTTTAAATTACTGAGGTATAGTTTGTATACAGAAAAATTCACCTAGGTGTAAGGTTCACTGAATTTTCACAAACCCCACCCGGGGCTAACAGCATCCTGACATCTGTCAACGAGACAGGTGTTGCTGGTGTCTGTACTTCCTGTAGCCAGAGGACGGGTGGATGGTGTGCATGTGGTGTCGTCTCTGTGTCCGGCTTCCCTGGCTGGTACGTAGCTGCAGACTGGTCGTTCTCGTGGCTGTGCTGTATTGATCGGGACTGGTTTTAATGAAGGAGGCTCAGATACTCACTGTGCACCACTGTGTCTGCTCAGGGAAAGCATAGATTCGATGGAAAGTTAATTTTTCAGGCAAGAGGCGAGGACACCGATTTCCAGAAGGCCGAGTACTTGACTGCTGGAGCTGCCTAGGCTGCTTTCTCCTTTCAGAGCCTGGCGCAGGGGCCAGGGAGAGGTGAAAGGGAGTGCCATGTGACCAAGCCGCAGCAGCCCGAGTGTCCTAAAATAGAGACCCACAGGGCTGTGGCCAAGAGCTTATAGGCTCTGAGGTCAGCCTGCCTGGGTGGCACCATCATCTCCTGCACGCTTCAGCTGTGTGGCCCTGGGTTAGTTGCTTACCCTCTCTGAGCCGAGCTTCATCCTCTGCAAGAATGCAGAGAAGGGGGGCGCCTGGGTGGCGCAGTCGGTTAAGCGTCCGACTTCAGCCAGGTCACGATCTCGCGGTCCGTGAGTTCGAGCCCCGCGTCAGGCTCTGGGCTGATGGCTCGGAGCCTGGAGCCTGTTTCCGATTCTGTGTCTCCCTCTCTCTCTGCCCCTCCCCCCTTCATGCTCTGTCTCTCTCTGTCCCAAAAATAAATAAACGTTGAAAAAAAAAAACTTTTAAAAAAAAGAATGCAGAGAAGGATGGCACCTGCCCGTTGGGTGTTCGTGAGGGTGAAAAGAGGTGACCCGTGTGAGTGCTTGACTCAGGGCTGGCCGCAAGCACCGCAATGGGTGACGTTGTTGTGGTGATTGGCGCTGTGGGGAAAGGGCTGACTGTGTGCTTTCTCCCTCGATCACTGGCATCCAAGAGCATCAACAGCGAGTGCCTTAGGGACCGGCCTTGAATTTCAGAGTAAGAACAGGCTGTGGAAGAGTTGGCAAGGCCAACTAGCCCTCTCTGCGTTTTGCTGTCCTGGGCTTCTTTTAGGGACACCCCCCCTTTCCCCCGAGTCAGCGAGGAAGGGAGAGGTTGCATGAGAACATGTGTGGAGAAAGCTGACTAATGAACTAGGATTGGCCATTCCGAGTTTTCTGGGAGTTGCAGTGCTAAATGGAGCTTTTAGGGACACTTGGGGACACCTGGGGGGGGGTGGGGGAGGGAAGGCCAGGACACAGAGCCTGCCGGCAATTCTGACCTCAGTCCTTTGAGCTGCTGGTATTCTGGAGACACCATCCTTGGGAGAGGTGACCTGATGTCCTGTCACGTAAAGGAAAGGCTTGACTACTGGCTCCAGGAGGCCCCACAGCCCTTGCCGGGGTCATTTTGCAGCCAGGGAAGAGGTTCTGTTGTGGGACGCCAGTATAAAGGGCATTGCAAATTTTCATTAAGAGCGAGGCTCTTTGGTCAGTCACCTCCCTGCTTTCCCAGCAGACGTGAACTTCATGTCTGTCAAAGCAAGAGGTTCCAAGAAGGTGGCTCACAGGTTGGCAGAAATGTGTGGTTTGCCCTGAACTGTTTAAAAATGTTTTCATGTTGAGACAACTGGGTAACCATCTGGAAAAAATAAAGTGAGTTCCATACCTCACTCTGTACACCAGGAACATTTCCAAAATTCCAAACGGATTAAGGATGAGTTAGATGTATAAAATGAATTTATACGAGGAGGCAGAAACATTGGAGAATCATTCGAAATCCAGAAGCCTTAAAACCAGAGTTAAATCCTCTGCATGGCAAAAACAAATAAAAAATTCAACCAAAAAAAAAAAAAATCCATACAGTATGATAAATCCTAAGCAAATCTGAAAGACGAGTGACCAAAAAGACAAATGACAAATTGGGAAAGTAATATGTGCAGCACGTATTATAAAGGGATAGTCTCCCTAATATTCAACAGCTCCTACAAATAAATAAGAGAAAAAATAGAAAAATGAGCAAAGGATATGAACAGGCATTTCACAGAAAAGAAAATGTAAGAGACATTTTAATCCTATGAAGAGATACTCGATCCGTACCAGTAAGTATGAAAGAATATTGAAATTCCTCAGTTTTCACGATTTCAGGCTGGCAAACACGGAAGTTTTTGATGACACTTAGTGAAATTTTGAAGAAAGAAGCGTTCTCATGCATTGGCAGTGAGACACCGTTCTGGTGGAGGTCTCTGGACAGTCCCTGTCCGAATGACAAGTGTAGACGCCCTTGAACCTGCTAACTTCACCTCTAGGGATCTCACCTCCCAATATACACACACACAGGAGAGAAATGATAAATGCGAAAGGCTCTTCTCCACATGTGGAAGTAACACGAGATTGGAAGGAACCTAAGTGTCCATCAGAATGGGATTGGTTCAGTTCTGGTACATCTATACACACTCAGACGGCTGGAATCCCATGAAATTGTAGAAATGGATGAGTTCTTTTTTTTTTTTTAATTTTTTAAGTGTTTATTTATTTTTGATAGAGACAGAGTGTGAGTGGGGGAGGGGCAGAGAGAAAGGGACACAGAATCTGAAGCAGGCTCCAGGCTCCGAGCTGTCAGCACACAGCCTGACGTGGGGCTTGAACTCACAAATCGCGAGATCATGACCTGAGTTGAAGTCAGATGCTTAACCGACTGAGCCACCCAGGTGCCCCCAAAATGGATGAGTTCTTTATGAGGAGCGTCAGACTCTTGATTTTGGTTCAGGTCGTAATCCCAGGGTCGTGGGATTGAGCCCCAAATCATGCTCCAGGATGTGAGTGTCGAGCCTACTTAAGACTCACCTCTCTGTCTTTCTCAAAATAAATAAACTTAAAGAGGAGTTCTTTGTGAGTTGGTATGCTTCCATCTGTGTGAGAAAGGCATTAACATTCTTTGGAAGGATAAACAAAAATTTGAGAACCACAAATATGTTTTGGGTGAGAAGTAGACTTTTCCCATTTCAGTTTTTTTCTATACTTTTTTGGTGCTTACCTATTCAAAACATTTAACTAAAATCAGTCGCCAGCAATGGAAACTGAGGACAGCTGGATTTCCAGCTTCTCTTCAAAAACTGGAATATCTAGGGGCGCCTGGGTGGCTCAGTTGGTTAAGCGTCCCACTGAGCCGGTGTCGGCTCAGGTCATGATCTCAGGGTTTTGTGAGTTCGAGCCCTGCATCAGACTCCATGCTGACAGTGCAGAATCTGCTTGGGATTCTGTCTCCCTCTCTCTCTGCCCCTCCCCCACTCACTGTCTCTCAAATTAAAAAATAAAAAATAAAAAAACCCTGGAATGTCTGGCAATTCCGGGCTCACACTGTTGCTGGAAACAATGAGCTAAAGCTGAGTCGCTTTAGAGGGGCTCGTGCTCTCCAGGTTTCCCTTGTATCCATTATTGTTTCGCCAATTTATTTGATCTGCCTGGCCCCCGTGGGCAATTTGCATGTGAGAGCCTGAGAACCAGAGGCCCTCAGACCCTGGAGAATTTACTCCAAGGGTGTGTGTGTGTTGGGGGGGGGGGTCTGTGAAGAAATGCAGCTGGGGAGAAGCGACAGCTGAGTGACCATTGCAGTGCAAGCAACTGGCCTGCCAGCAACCATCTCTGTGCCCCAGTTCCGAATTCCCTGGGGCCAGAGGGTGTGGTCTTACTCTAGAAGTGTGTGCTTTCCACAGCCCTCCTTTTGGAAGTGACTGACACCAACTCGGACAAAGACACTGTAAGAAAACTGTAGACCAATATCCCTCACGAATATAGATGCAGAATTTGTCAACAAAATATCAACAGACTGAATCCAGCAACCTATAAAATGGCTGATACATGGCCGAGTGGGATCTCTCCTAGGAATGCAAGGTCGGTTTAACATCTGAAAGTCTATCAGTGTAACACCCTGTGTTAATACAGGTCAAAACCCACACGATCATCTCCGTAGGTGTGGAACAAGGCATCTGCCAAAATCTAACAGCCACTCACGATAAAAACCTCTCCTTCTTGGGGTGTGACGAGTTCTCAGAGAGCAGGGTTACAGGCTGGGTAGACACCCCCAAAGGCGTCTACTGATAGGATCACCAGCTCCCTGGAGATGCTTTGTCGACCCAGGCAGCTGGAGGCACCAGGGCATCTTCCTCCCCATCTTAGAGCAAAATCCCACTTAAGCTTTTTTTCTTCCCCTTCCGCAGAAAGCTTTATTGTTTCCAGTTGGCCCACGGCTTGAGGGAGGGCTATAAAAACCGGGTGAAAAGCGGCCTGGTGAGAGCGCTCGGTTGGCTCAGTTGGTAGAGTATGAGACTCAACTCTTGATCTTGCGGTCTTGAGTTCAAGCCCCGTGTTGGGTGTAGAGCTTACTTAAAAACAACAACAACAAGCTGCCTCACGATGGGGGAGGAGAGAGATTCAGGCAGAGAAGCTCTGATACCAGGAGGTGGCAGTGGGGCCTTCAAAGGCCGCTGGGCTCTGGGAGGCTCCTAGACGTGCTTGACCCACTCTGTCTTCCGGTCAAGAGCACAACCGTCTTGGGGTTCAAAGCGATTCTGACTCTGGACAGCTTTCACAGAATCTCTGTGAGTCCCGTGGGATCCCTGTGGACTCCAAAGCATCCAAGTTCTTATCAGCGACCATCAGCTGCACGCACTTCAGCCTTGCAGGCGGAGAACAAAGCCCTGAGGCCCGCGTCTGCCTTCCTGGCCGGGACTCGTGGCCAGCGCGCTTTCCCGGCTGCACGTGGGGCTGAGTCCGAGGAAGGCCGCAAGGAGAGGACCGCAGTGGACAGGGCGTTGGGCGGGACAGGCCTCTGGCCCCACCGCAGGGCCACGCGGGCCGGGCCAGGCTGGTGGTGGGCCCTCCCACGGGAAGGACTTGCTCATGGGTTTCCCCGGGGCCACTCTGCTGGCCAGGGAGCATGGCGTTCCGTCCCCACCGCTCTTCTGGGGAGCCAGGCCCGAGGCGGAGGAGAGGGAGCAGAGCCGGAGGAGCGCCCGGAGAACGAGGTTTGTGCCTTTGTTCCGTTGGCTCATCTGTGAGAGAGCCGAGGGTAGGGGCGGCGGCGGTGACCCCGCCTGGGGACCGGGGGCTGTCCCTTCAGGCCCAGGGGCTCCTTGTTGTCCCTCCGTGAGCCCAGGAGACACGCGTGAAATCCGGTTTCTGTCGGGGCGCCTGGCTGGCTCAGTTGGTGGAGCATGTGGCTCTTGGTCTTGGGGTTGTGGGTTCGAGCCCCGCATTGGGTGTAGAGATTACTTTTAAAAAAACCTTTAAAAAATTGGACTCAGGGCACGTGAGTGGCTCAGTCGGTTAAGCATCTGACTTCAGCTCAGGTCATGATCTCATGGTTTGTGAGTTCGAGCCCTGGGTCAGGCTCTCTGCTGTCAAGTCCACTTGTGAGCTCTGGCTCCCTCTCTCCATCCCCCCTCCCCACTTCTCTCTCTCTCTTTCAACATTAAAACATCTCTCTTTAAGCATTAAAAAAAAAAAAAATTGGTTTCTACACACACGTCGCCTGAGTGTAGAGACGGGGGTTCTTAATAAGCTGTCCGACTCATGTTTGTTGAATGGGGAGAAGTGGAATCAATGCTCTTACATAGGAAAGCCACAGGCAAGTGTATTTCTCCGGGGAAGGCTCGTGCTGTAGGCCATGTTCACGTGTATGTCTTTAAAACAGTGCTTCTCAGTCCTGGTTGCACAGGGGAATTGGCCGGACCAGCCCAGGGCCAACTACATCAGAAGCCCCGGGGGAGGGGCCAAGTTTGAGCTCCCCAGGAGATTTGGATCCGCAGCCTTGAGGCGGCTGAGCTCTGGGAGAACAGCAGTCAGGGGATTTTCAGCGATTGGCTACCTGGGTTGCAGCAACCACACCTTCTTGTTTTACATCCTGCACAAGGTTTAATTTGAAGAGTGCAGGGCCCTTGACCTCTGTCTCCCGCCTTCCTGAGTGTAATGTGGAATTGGGTTTGAGTTGGCTTCTGGTTTGTGTTGAACTGATTCCACCCCGGCTCCGGAGATGGGTACTGACTAAGCCAATCAAGGTCATCCTAACTCCCAATGGCCCACTGAGATAGCTCTGATCTAAGCCCGCCAGCCACAGGAACTAGTTCTGGAATGGTCCAATTGGCTCCAACGTCAGGATTCTTGCTCACTAGGGAGGGAGGAGAAACCCTCTCCCAGGCAAGGTGAATGGGAAGCACCCTATGGACACCAGGGTGCCTGCCTAGGATGAAGGTGACCATGTGGGAGGCAGGACAGAAGGACGGTGCACCTGAGCCTTTGCCTATGCTGCTGAGCAGTCTGCCACTCAGGCATAGTGTTACCTGCGTGTCCCCTTTATCAAACAGTCTGACTTGGAGTTTCTATTGCCTGCCAGAGAGACTCCCATTTCATAAAAAAGGAGTCTAAAGCTGGGTGAGGAGAGTTCAGTGATCATTGATGGGCAAAGACTTCCCTGGGGAACACTCTGGGCCGGAACCACCTCTTGGCTCTTGGGTGCCACTCTGCGTGCCATTAGGCAACAGAAGTCACCCCAAGACTCAAGGCTCCCCCAATTCTTTGTCTTGCCTGGGTCAAGGAAAAAGTCTCATTTTGGTGCTAGTGTGCCCTGAATCCTTGTGCTTTTCCTTGTTAACAAGCAGAGCCAACCTCAGACTCACAGCCCTCAGCAAGCAGTAACAGATGACAAAGTTTTAGCATGATGCTTTGTCTTGTATTTATTTTAAGGGATGTCTTCATTAATGGCAAATGATGCTGGTCGTCTTTTCTTGTAGAGGCAAAGTTTTCCTTTTAAAAAAGGGCAGTTGAGGAGCACCTGGGTGGCTCAGTCAGTGAAGTGTCCAATTCTTGGTTTCAGCTCAGGTCCTGATCTCAGTTCATGGGATCAAGCCCCCTGTCAGGCTCTGTACTCCTCTTCCCCAACCCCCCCCCCCCGCCAAAACACAAACAAACTTTAAAGAAAAATGAAAAGGGCAGCAGAAACCTACTAAGTACATAAAATGGTTGTTAGGCAGATGACAAAGTTGGCTGTATGAACAGGCAGTTTGGGAGACACAGTGTCTGTCGGGGAAAGTGTGACGTGTTAATGTGTTGGTTTAGAGACCAAGCTCCTGTGTCTCTGCATTCACAGCAGGGAAAAACCTTTCTTATGAGGCTGGTCTTTAGCCACGATCAAGGCTGCACGGTATGGTTGGCACGCCAGTGACCGTGGGCTCAGATGTCCTGGGTCCAAGTCAGCATCTCCCCTGTGCCAGTTGGGCTCTTGGGACAAGCTCGCTTCTCAAACCTGGAGCTAGTCTTCCTACACAGGTTTTTTGTTTTGGGTGGGGGGAGGGTGCGGTGGGGAGGGGGAGCTTGGGAGTGGATGGGTATTGGGGCACTGGAGGACTCTTCTGAGGACTCAAATTATCTTGAACTCTAGTACTCTACAACTAGTCCCAGGAACATTTCAGGGATGTTCAGAAAGTACTGGAGTACTCGCAATGTATGCTAAGCTGCGAGGAAAGGTGTAGTCATGCCCCTGGCCTGGAGGGCTCCTCGGAGGACAGGGCTGTGTTTGAGTCTCTCTTGGCTCCCTCTTCCCAGGGAACCCGATATCTAGACTTGTTGCTGGAAGCAGCCACTAGCAAGTTGTGCACGGCCTTTCCCATTAATCTCTAGGCTCTCACGTATGGCTGCTTCACATACACGGTCAGTACAACGTAGCTGTCACATTCCCTCTAGTCCAGGTCGCAGCCAGCACACTGCTTACAACTATATTGGAAAAGCCCTTTTACTTCTAGCCTTTTGCTTTCTCAGTGTCCAAAAGGTGAGCGATGGACTTATTAGGATATCCATTTTGCCTCACTTAGTAGTAAGACATTACTAAAGGTCCAGCAAGATTTCATGCAAAACGGGCCAGGCGGATGCAGTTGGTTTGCACCAGATGCAAGAACGTTGTATTCTGAAAACACACAGCTGCAACAACTCATTTAAATAGTAAAGATGCTGCCCTTTATTCCATCCACAGATCATCTGCCCTGGAAAGGACTGTGGACCTCCTTTCTGTGTCCTCTTACTCAGAGCACTTTGAAATCATGACTGTAGGATTTTCAGGATCTGGAACTTTTCACCTCTTAAGCTGGTTTTGAATACAACTCCTACTTTATTTGCAATTCCATTTAGATTTAAATTATAGTCAATGTTAAAATTATTTTACGTGGAGTATGTTGATGGGAAGTAGCCAGATGATGCAAAGGATTACTAACAGTGACTATCCTTTGGTTAACTTTGGATCGATTTTTAACGTAGTAGTTGGTAGAAATTGCCTCCTTTTCCAAGCTGACACACCAAGTTTGTCTTTTCCCAGACCACCTCATGGCGGCCCAACTGATAACTGGTATGTTGGAATGCACGATGAAGCAAGCTCTTTTATTTCCAGTCTTCTGGGGCTCAGTAGTCTTCAGATGTTCCTCCATGACACTTTGGTGAGATATGCTTGCGGTTGGGGCCAACCCAATGAGCAACAGGGTAGGTTAGAAATAAGGGTTACAATGGGTAAAAAAGACCGACCATTGCCTAAGGGGCAAGAAGGCTGACCTGATGCTCTGTGAAAACCATAGATTTAATACATCCTGCTTAATTTCATTAGTAAAGAGTGTTTTCCATCACTCAAACTGACTCTCAAGCTTTAGTGGCACAGAATCCCCTAGAGAGGATTTTGGGGGCTCCCATCTTGAGAGTTTGATGCTAGCAGTCTGGTGTCGAGGTAGGGAAGCCATCCCCGTGTATGGCACTACTCACTTGACAACAAGTTTAATGGCTTCCAGGGGTGTTTCAGAGGGGCATCCCCCATCTTTGACAGATCATTTTTCAAATCTAGCAAGGACTTGGTTTTGTTCTCTGAAAAGCGTTCATCTTTACAAATGAGCGGGCACTTAGACTGGATACACAACTATAGGGCAATCAAAGGTGTAGATCCTTTTCTGCTTAGCTCTTCAGAGAGGACACAAGCCCTTTTTACAAGAGACCAAAGATGGCACAAGAAAGTTTCTTGATGTACTGAAGAGAGAGAAATCATGCTGCTAGTCGGACTCTGGAACTCCTGGCCACTAGAAAACCTGAAGGGCAAAAAGTTTCCTGGAAAGAAAATCCACAAAATTGTTCAGTCCACAGAGACATTCTCTGATTAGAAGGTGCAGATTGCTGCAGCTTTTTACTTCCAGATTATTCCAAAAGCAAACAGTAGCAACAACATTCTTTTAAAATGGCTTTTATTGAGACACTTTTAGGACTTCTGCAACATTTCTAATTGGGGATCTTCTTTATTTCCAATTCTTAGGTGGCTAAATTCTTTTCCGAATGCCAACAATGCCCACTCCCACCACCTTAGCAAGGAAGCATGCTCTCATCTGTCTCTGCTCAAAAGTCCAACCAGGAACATACCTCCCCCCCTCCACTAGTCTATCCAAGTCTCATTAGACCTCCGAGTAGGATTCGAGTCCAGGCTAAGTCCTTCCCACCTAGTAATTTATTAGGCAGACTACTTTCAAACCAAGTGTGAGATGGCTTAAATTCAGCTGCTATTACTATCCTTAAGAGAAAACAGGCTTTATCAATGCCAGTTTTTCTGATTTGGTAATTTGTGGCATCTTAATTTGGAGACATCCTGTCCTAAATCTTATGAGCTGGGGTCTATAGAATTTATAATCTACTTGTATAACAGACTTAAAAATAACTCCATGCCAGCCCCAAATGCCCTAAAGGTTCTAGTCTATTCTTGCACTTTCTCCTGTAGTTGAGAAGCAGGACTTAACATTTTAGAAGGAAGTCGTTCCAACTTTCTTTGGTCTTGTTAATGCTTTCGTTACACCTATCTATTGGAAGGAGTCTTAGAAGTTATGGAAGCCAGCCCCTTAACTCTTTAGACCAATGGTCCCGAGAGGTAGGTACCTGCTGTGCTTCTGCCCTTTGTATGGACTGGAGCGTTCTATCATAGTTGTAATTACTGAAAATGTTGCCTAACACTGCCTCCTTGTAACTGTTCTTTAGTCCAAGTTGCTATTGGGAATCTGTAAATATGCTAGCTCCTTCCATCTTAGCCCTCCAAGTGTGTGATCTCCAAAGCCTTTTTAATAGCAAGATGGTCAAGAGAATTACAATAAAAGCTGACAGAAGTTGCCTGTTGAGTACAATTGTTCCCATTATAAGGTGAAGACCAACATTTACTTCCTTTAGAAGGAGGCCAGGGCATTAACATTCTGCTTGCACATGAATGCCAATCTGTTTACATCCTTTTATCACGGAGACATTTACACATACAAGCAGGCTCTGCTCCTTAAAAAAAAGGGGAACTGAAAAACTCAAGGATGTTTATTTTAGCAGTTAAAAAAGGAAAAAGACGAAAACAAAACCAAAAGATTTTGTAACAGGTGCCTTGAGAGAAAGCATTCTTTTATGCCAATGGCACATTGTGGTCTTTCACAAGTTTCCTCAGTGGCCGTGGCTTGTCTCTGATGAAAGTGAGCCATGGCATCAGCTGGCACAAGACATAATGGACACAGGACTGTAATGTGTAATAAAGCAAATATTTACATTAAGCACAATACAGCAATTTATTTAGATGCTTAAAATGAATACAAAGGGAAATAAAGATCACAAAATTATACATACTACAACAGTGTGTCATATATTAGATGGTATAAATGAATACACCAGGGTGGTGTTTAACTAAAGATAAAACTAAATATCCAAAAATGCAGCACTCATTGGTTTGCTGCTTCAACACAACACACTTTCATACAGATCTAAAAGGTGTCAAAATTAGTAGCTGCAAAGTCAATTCTTGCATGTGATTTTAGCTTAAAAGATTTCAGAAAACAGATCTGAAATACCAGTTTTTGTTTCTGTCAGCTGTAATGTCAAGGATATTCAGAACAAGAAAAATTCTATAATACAAGAGAGTCCAGATATATATCTTACGTGGCTGGCCTCTGTTGCAAGATTGTACAAGGTTATGTGCAAAAACTAAGTCTGTCCAAAGGTCCATACTAGCGCAGTTTCAAGCTTTTGCTAGGTAAACTAGGTATAGCGTTTATTACACAGCAAGGGCAACACTAAAAAAAAAAAAAAAAAAAAAACAAATCTATGATGGGTACACAATAACAATATCATAGGCATCACTTGAATAGGTCTAAAAGACTGTACAAATATACATTTCAACTATTCAGAATGAATACATGAAAAAAAATTGATTTTCCCCAAAGTCTACTATACACACGGGACTGGCAGCTTGTCTGTTGGCCCTGCACCACCATGCGAATCAGGAGAACGCCTCCCAAGGTCATCCAACCAAACATTTTACAGAGGGAAAAGAAATGTCGAGAAGGCAGAAAAGTAAACCTCTGCTTTTCCTCGTGTGCGTTCGTGAGCCACCAGCTTCTTGGGTTTTCACATTTATTTACCGTGTCTGTCACAGCAAGTTCTGAAGCCAGATCAGCCGATCGTGTGTCACAGACTTGGAAACCACCACCGGGCTGCAGTGGCCACGCGTCCCCACAGCCCGATGACCCAGCGCTCAGAAGGCAGTGCCAGTGAGAGTACAGCTGTGCAGTCCTGCCGCCAGGAGAGCAGAGTTCCGGGCTGCAGCAGGTCCCCGATGCCAGAGAGCCTGGCACTTAGGCCTGCTGGCTGCTCAGTTTAACTCCGGCGAGGCTGCCGTGCATCGGCTCAGCAACCCCATCAGTCATGTTGTCAAACTGCTCCCCGTCCTCACTGTCAATTGTGCTATTCTGCCACTCAATCTGTGGGTTAGATAAGCGCTCATCATTTTCAGATGCATTCTTCCACTGTGACTGGTCCTTGGACCAAAACCCTTCGACTTTTCCATAGGAACTATTCTTCCATTTCAACTGCTCTCTGTCACCTTGCACGGTAGCCTTTTTTTTGGCAGCTGGCTTACTGCTTCTTGCATCTTCACTCTGGGAAGACTCATCAGACCAGGTTCCTGGTTTCATTTCACACGCGTTGTCCTCAAAGTCTGACACTTGCTGGGAACCAGGACCACTCTCAGACGGAGAAGCACCGTCTTTCCACTCAACAACATCATCCTGGTCAACCTCACTGTCAGAAGCATCATGCATTAGTTTGGTTGGTTCCTCAGTCAAATGAATAGTTCCATACTTTGAACCATCCTCCTCTTTTTGGTCTAGCTTCTCCGATTCTAAAGCATCCTCAGAAATGACCTTCGGTATGTGTTCCTCCGGGTTATCATTAGGGAGTTTAGGCTCAACTTCAAACACAGGGTCAAAAGGGCTACCACTTCCATTGGACTCTTCTTCCAAATTTTCAAAACTGTCTGAGGAGCTGTCCTCGTCCTTCCCAAGGCTGAGCTTTTTGTCAGCAGTTTTACTAGCATTCACTCTGGAATCCTTCTCATCGTGGTTCTCAAACAGCCACTCGGCATCAAAATCCATCTCGTGCTTAACTTTGTTTAGTTCTTTCATGTTGAAGCCCAGTAACACACCGGGCTTGTACTTTTCACAGTCTCGGACACACTTCTTCCTCTTGTTGCTAAAATGGGAAGCAATGTCACTCTTCCACAACCATAAACTGGCAGCCAGCTTCTCAATTTCTCTCCGGGTGGGATAGGGCTGTTTGTTGAAATACTTCGTTAGGAAGCTTTTCCTGGCTTCGTAGGAATCATCTTCGTGACCCTTGGGGTCTAAAGCTAACACAACAGGCTCCTCGGGCTTCTCCTCAAAGAAGCTGGGCGAATCGCTATCCTCATCTAACTTTCGCTTTTTCAGCAAGGGAAATTCCACTTGCTCGTAAGTGCGCTTCACGGGTGCTAGGCCTGGTGACTGATTAAGCCGAGAGGGCGCGTTTGTCTTATCCTGGCCGTTCTGGGTCTTTCCGACACCCCTACAGTGAACGAGATGCAGAGTGATAGTCGAGGCGGTCATGTTGCTGGTATACACACCAAGGCAATGGATGCACTTGTAGGTGAGCTTTTTTTCCACGGGATGAACCGTCTGAATAACTTGGTGCCTCTCTCGTAGGTGATGTGCAAGTGCATCAGATATGGGTCCTTTTAGGATTGAAAAGCAAAGAGGGCAAAGGGTTTTCCCGACATCTTTTTTATAGGGCACTGCTGCTTGAGGTGAACTTTTAACAGGGATATCTGCCTTTTCCTGAACTTTTGGCTGTGGCTTTGGAGGGACTGGAGGGTTATTTTGGGCGTGGTAAGCAACAGATTCGGCTGGGGCATCCCTCAGGTTGTATGTGGTTACAAGGAGATGGATGTTAGTGTGGCTACCCTGCTGCAATGTCAAATCAAAACTCAAAGTAGAATCTGTTTTAGGTCCCATCTCTTCATCAATGTGAACCATCCGCATGTGTGCCGCCATCTTTTCCACATCATTGAAAGTTGAACGGCAATATGGACAAGACAGACCGTGAATTAACATATGGTTGAGCAGGGTGTCTGTGGGCAAATAGCGATTACAGTAGAGGCATTTGCTAGTAAAATTGTGAATTTTCATAATGTAGTTGGCTACTGCTGGGACTTTCTCAGCTTTATGTTCTTTTTCGAAGTGCACACTATAGACATTTTCAGGAAAAAGCTCGTTACAGATTGTACATATTTTCCACTTTTGAGTTGAGGAAGTATTGGCTGGGGGAGGGCCCGTGGCAGCTGCAGTAGGTTTGGAACTGGACTGACCTAATACTCTGGATGCCTGTGACTGGGAGAGGGAGGGAGACTTTAACTGGCCTGATGAGAGAGCAGAGGCATTAGCAGACTGCAGGGAGTATCTTGCTGGTGCCTGGGACCTCTGCTCTGACCCAAGCCCGTAAGATCTTCCATTTCCACTTGGAAGTAGCTGCTTCACAGACTGAGACTGCTGAGGGATGGAAACTGGTGCGTTGCCACCTAGACCCAGTCTCATTGACTGACCAACGCCATAGCCCTGGCCTACAGATTTGACTCCATAGTTATTCTGCTGGAGGTGAACATTAGACATCATGTTGACTCCTGTAGAATTTAAGTTAGGCTTTGGTATTGAGAGTCGATTTACCATCTGCTGTGATGGCAAAGACCGGACATTTCCAGAAGCAAGGGAACCAATTCTCGACTGGAGTCCCATGCCCTTCTTCTCTTGAGGTTTGGGAGCAATCAGCATCAAAGGTTTAGATCGGGGAACCACCACATTTGTGTGCCCAATCATGGCAGTGACCTGATAGCCTATGCGTTCGTGGTCTTCGATGACATGTTGTACCAAAGCTTCGTAGGACTTTGGCATGAAAAGGCATCGCTTGCAGTGAATACTGCTCTCTTCCCGGGCATTTGAACCTAAAGGGACTGCACCGTTGAGTGATTTTTCACCTGCCTTTGCTATGTAAGGTGCTGCCACATGCTGAAAATGTTCCCTGTAAATGTGCTTCCTAACTATTTCATAAAGAGGATCTCGGTAAGTGCACTTCTTACAGTAATAAACAGCTTGTTCTACACTGTCAGCCTGCTTAGGTTTAAGGCCATCATTTTTGCTTTTATCTTTGAAAGTGCTGAGGCTGCTACTTGGTGCGCTGGCGTTTGGAGCATGAAATATTTTAATGTGTGTTTCCAAAGTCTTTTTGTCTGCATTGAAGGTACAGTAGGGGCAATTAAGGAGAATCCTATTTTCAAAGTCTTCACTATGGACATTCCGGAAATGACTTTTGTAGGCAGAGAAAAATTTTGAAGAAAATGGACAAGCACTGCAGCAAAAAGGTTTTGTCCGGTAGTCCTAAAGAAAAGACAAAAACTAGAATGAGAATGCCACTTCAGATAGGCGCTAACAAGTTCTGGGTCTTCCCCCAGACATCCTCTATTTTTAATAGAGATATAATGATATTTTTAGAACTGAAACTCTGTAATGCATTAATTATTTTTCCTTCTGCAAAATGGATTTATAAAATATAAACCCAGATGGAAAAGCAGTTTGAAATCAAATAATTTTATTTTGTTTCCAGAGTATAAACAAAATACTCCGTTCCAGTTTTCCTCAATGTTTAGAAAAGATCAAAGTCATATTTGCTGCAAAGACAAATGGCTTCAAAGATAAACATTTTACAGTTAGACACGACAAGAATAAACCCTGTGAAATCACTTTCACTCCCTGAATCAGTAAATCACTAAAGGTTTCAGACTTACTCTTCAGTAAAACTCAGGGCCCAGAGTGCTGTGTGCAATTAGGCAGTAAGATATAAAGGTACACCTTTTATCCTTCCCATCATGGAGAATCTTCAAAAATCTCAGAACATTTTTTCCCTCTGATCGAAGTACAGTGTAGTATTCAGATTTCATTGCTGATCAAAAAGCTACTGATTTGAAGAGTCTGCTTTCTTCTAGAAGCCTTTCTTCTAGAAGCCATGCTCTCTTCTCAAGCAAGAGCAGCTTCAAAAGAAGTAATGAAGTGACAGCTGCTTTGACTCAAATTAAGAAGTTAAATAAAAATTTCTTATAGACTATGAGCAATGCATGGTGTTAAAAAGCCAACAAGTATTGCAGAATATACTGATTTCAAAGAGCAACTTCCAGAATTATGCTCATTAGCACCTGTGCAGTTTGTCCTTTGAAGACCGGTGAAACACCAGCTGGGCAAGAGATTACCTTTCCTCCGTAGAAACTTGCTTTGTTTCAGATGCTGGTTTGCAGCAATATTAAATACTCCCCCTTTTCCTTAAAGCTCAACCCTTATTTAGTGTTAGAATACGAAGCTCTGGGATTCATAAAACCGAATTAAGTGACCTGTCCCACTGGAAAGCTTTTACATTCTAAGACTTCTGGTTAATACCTTTTAGAAGAAAAAAACCAAGTAACTATACTATCAGATTTCTGACACAGAGTTGAAAAGTAGTAATTCCCTAAGTACATTCCGATGGACAAACAGATCAATAATCAGAGTTACAATCGCTACTGAAATAGGTAATGGTAAAGTCCGCAGTGACAATCACTTCTCCCTGTGGGACAGGAACCACCACCCATACCCTTTCTCTGTCACATCTTCACCTGTTGACACTTGCTGGTGCCTTGAACTACCTAATAGTGTTTTTAATTCCAATCTGTAAAAATTTAAGCTACACCTGTCACTGCCATCCTAACAAAGCCACCCTGCTCCACAGAGGTCGGATGACACCAACCTAGAAAAAAACACCCTCTCCAAAAAAATAAGAATTGTGACAGACACAAAAATAATGATGGATGACCTAGATGAACAGAATGCTGGAGGGAACATTTTAGAAACAGAAATAAAAGAGCCAAAGTACTTCTGTGAGGGAATGTTGATATACACTGGGCCTCAGGACCTTTAAGTAACAAAATTTCCTATTCTCACACTTGAAGTTTCTGTCCAATGACAAAAAAGACAAATTCTTCCTAGTTTTCCCGCCACCTAGGAAGTGGACATTTTCCACACTAGGTTGCTGCCTACAAAACGATGCATCATTACGAAAAAGCCTAGAGCTGAAAAGGGGATGTACCAAGGATGCTGTCATTAAGTCCCCTCTGCTACTTACCTGATTTTTTGTAAGTGAAGGGTCCCATAGTCCTACATCCTCCCATGTAGTGTTTTTCAAATAAAAGTCATTAGGTTCAAACTGTTTAAAATCCTAGAAAACAGTGAAAGAAGCTTACAAAAACATCATGATACCAACTCTAGCCCAACCTGACTTAAATCCCATCTCTTGGCTAGAGCTGGGGAGACACACAGAAAAACCAACCCCACCAAGAACTAAAAGTTAGGAACGATAAGGCTATTAGGAAATAGAAAAGGCATATGGAAGTTGCATTCAACATCTTCTAACAACCAAACATTCCCCTAAATGGTCAGCCAGGTTTCCAAGGAAACCAATTGAAGTTCTAATTAAGTAAAAAATTCAGCCACATATTAATACCAAAGCCCCTTTCATTAGAGTATTGTAACTCATCAATTGTAGTATTAAAATGGAATATGAACTAGCAATGTTTGCTTAAGGCACCATGGATGTGACCCTGTTTCTGCAGGAAAAAAAAAAGGGGGGGTTGGGGGGTGGGTAGAAATGGACTGGGAAGAAAACTCACGATTTCTGAACCCACAAAAGGAAGAAAGAAAGCTATTTGAAGAAAGTAAGCAGTATCGTGTTAAATTTATACTCTCCTATAAAAATTTAATGGCCCATTTTCTCCCCAGGCCAGGAAGATAGCAAAGTCTTAGGAGAAAATTCCTCTTGGCTCCTAAAAGGTTCACAGTTCCCTGTGGAAAAATCAAGTACGTATAAATTCCAGAGGATGTAATGGGCGTAGTAACAGGAGGAACACATCAAATGCAGGATAGAAAAGGTATCTTCACATTTGCGTTTATTCTTATGCAGATTACCCAACTGAGTGCAAAGTGGAAGTGGATGGACTGTTTCATTGGGCAGATCTACCTGAATTTGTGGGGTTGGAGAGGCAGTGAACTTCCAGGCTTGGGGACAACGTAACTAGAAGCCCACTTTGGAGAAGCTTTAGTCTTCATCATACACCCCTAGAGTATTACTCATGGGAATCCGGAAAAGAAAACCCGTTGTATGAAGGAAATCACTTTTTAACTTTCAATTCCATCCAAACGTTTACTGAGTGCCTATTATGTACCCAGCACTGCGCTTGGTGCTGCTTATACGTGGATGGGCAAGGTAGTTCTGGTCCCTGGCCAGTTGGAACTTAAAGGCTAGAGGGGAAAACGGCTTTAAATATTTCAACCAGAGGCTTTGACCAACTAACCAGCAAGATCTGGAGCAAGGAGATCTGGAAAAGGAGGAGACCAGCACACTGGCTATCCCACAGGGCTGTTAAAAGCTCGTAGAATAAACAGGTTAGAAAAACAGTTTGCAAAAGTCCAAACTGTTACACAAGGGGAAGATAATCGTCTATGATGGGTCAAAAGGGCCAACGACTGCTCAAATCCTAAGGAAAGAGACAACAAGCACCCAAACCACCACGCCTCAACAATCAGAAGGTCAACCAGAACACTCAGGCATATCAGAATGAGAACAGGCTCTGGAGTCCCGCAGACAGACCCTGCCATATGCTCAGCTGTGAGGTGAACCTATTTCTTTACCGGTTCTTCATCTGAAAATTGGATGAGAATTCCTACATTTCCCCCAGGGGTTGTTCTAAGGATCTGAATTTAGAGACCATTTTAAAGCACCTAGTAAAGTGTCTGACACGTATATGTCCTCAATGGTAGAACTGCTTTTGCTTCATGATGCAAAGATGAAAAAGCCCATTTTAGGGAGAAGGGAACAAGTTTAGCCAACTGAGAAAGCTCCGGGGAAGCTAATGCTGCAGTTAAAATTCAGAATCCCAGCTAAGAATTAACCATCCTGGCTGCTGACACAAAGTAATGGATCAGAAGCTGAGTCATGTTAAAATTAAAAAATGGCATGCTACTTACTTCTATGTGTTCTTTACAGTATTCCAACCCAATGTCACTAAGTATTTTTTTCACAGTTTTCCGGGCTTTTCTTAAACTGCCAAGATTGTTGACAGGAAGTTGGAACATAGTTTCTATTGGAAAAAAAAATTTAAGTCAAGTCAAAACACGTACAACTTGTAATATTTCCTAGTTCCACTGATGGCAGGACCACAAACCCTGGCCCACTGACAAAGAAGGTGAGCAGACACCCTTACCTAGTCTGTTCTGGTACTTAGAGCAGGCAGGCAAAATAAGTGCTCTCTGACCTTGTCTAACAGGACATCTTACATCACAGATGGACTAGGAATCTAATCTGGCACAATTCTAGAGCTTAACTTCATCACCAAACTGGTTTTTTTAAAGTTGAGAATTAGGTTAATAATACCAACCGATTATTTTAAAATTGAGTGTGAGTGCTTTTCTCCTTGTGATGTTGAGCCTCTGAAAATAGAAAAATGTTCACCATTCCAGCATCATCGCCACATAATTTTGAGTGCCAGGGAAGAGAAGTGTTTGTTTTCTGGGAACCGTCCTGCATGCTGCTATGATATTCTTAAAGAAATCTCCTTCAGTGTTTCCATATACTATCCCGACTACAGACACTAACGGTTGTGTAGCCTGCCCCCCAGCCAGCACCACACCTGGACAAAGGCACTCACTTATATGGTGATGGGGAAAGCTAGGCACTCAGCATCAGAGCAAGTGCTGTGTTACAGATTTTAGGGGAGCCTTTTGAAAAATGAAAAGCCTATATATGTGTGAAGGAACTGAAAAATTATTTAAATGACCTAACACATTAAAGCAGAAATTTAGATCCACTTCACCAAGTTCCTTAAAAAACAAAAGTTAAGAAAATAAAATTAGTATTTGTATGGCTTTCAACATGATCATTTATATTTTCCTATAAAATATGGTAAGAACTTATCTAGTAGTCCAAATAAATATTGTAGGATATAAAAGAGTTCCAAAACCCCAAACTAGAGGCAAACCTGAAAGCCAAAGCATCAGGAATTAAAAGTTTAATACATGCAAATCTGGTTTTCTAATTAATAAAGGCAGGTACTCTCTAATATCACTACCATTTGTAAGCACGACCATAATCAACTAATCCAAATGTAATACAGAATCGTGTTGCCTCATTTATCATTCGAATCCAAAAGTCAGTATTGTGGACTATGAAAAATGGAAGAGAGTGAAGCCTACACCAAAGCAAATAGTAACTGCTAGAATTTGGTATGTCACCAGAACTTAGAAGTTTCAAAATATTCTACATGAAGTACTGAAGTGTAATTGAGGTCAAAAAAGAAAAGCACTTCACTAAAAAAACAAAAAACAAAAAAATCAGCCTTCCCATGCTCAACACCAAACTCCTCTATCAGCTAAGAAGCAGGACTATGGTGCCCTCCACACTGTGCCATCCAATAATCAGCCTAGTGGTTAACAGGGGACTCAGAAGTCACTTTGCATACAAATTAACGTGCATTCAAGACCAAATCCATTATTCCTTGTGGAAATTTTATTGCTAAATTGTTTTTAAATCATCTCTTCGAAACTTTTTAACTAGTTGCTTAATGAAACCATTCCCCAAACTAGGTCATTTGGAGAAAGCCACCTGATAGAAATGTTTCAGAAATAACAGGAAATGTTACAGGCTAATTCTGAAGAGACCAGGCATCAAACAGATGCCCATAAGCACGCAAGTCTGAGAAGGGACATTTTTGTTTATTCAATTCCTAAACTCTGTGGGCCCAAACCCAGCAGTTCTTTCCGAACTTGCCTAGTCAGTCCTGCTTTACTTCAGAGGAGAGATGGGCCCAGAAGGCAGCCATTACTGGTCTTCCCTGCCTGCTGGACAGAAGCAGCTCAACATCTCAGCAAAACAAATGCCCAATGATCTGGAAATGTCGCCACCACCGAAGCCACCCACCTATACAGAAAACATCCAGGGGAGCTCAATTGCTGCAGAGGATAAAGGAAAACGCATTCTCCTAAGTGCCCACCATTCACAGCAAGCAAAACTGTTTTAAGACCTCCAACTGAAGCACCTCACTGTATGGTGGGTACCCAACTTATAACCCTATAGGTCTGAAAAAGTGAGTATGCTCATAAAGGAGCTTAGCTACAAGAAACTTATAATCTATAAAACTTGGTATTTCAGCCATACAGTAAATCTCAAGTTTACTTAGGCTGAATTAAACAGATATATAAATAGTGAACATTGCTTACCAGAAAATGTTGTACAAAAATGGTTTTTAATGATTAGCAACTAGGAGGAGCCTAAGTTTACACTGAAAGATACAGAATACTCGGAGTTAAGATTCCTGGCATTTTTTTGAGGGGGAGGGGGTGTCTGGGTGGCTCAGTTAAGCGTCTGGCTCTTGATTTGGGCTCAGGTCATGATCTCACAGGTCGTGGGGACTGAGCCCCGTGTCGGGCTCAGCACGGAGTGCAGAGCCTGCTTGGTATTCTCTCGCCCCTCCTCCCGGTTATGCTCATGCCCTCTCAAAATAAACAATAAACTTTAAAAAATGCCAGTTTTTTGTTTTTTTTTTTTTAATTATCTGGGGAATCCTTTCCACCCCCTTCCTCAGATGGAGGTACCCTCCATGTATCTTGCTTATGGAGATCACTTACAAGATTATGTCCATCTGGAGCGAGAATAACACATTTATTCATATGTGTTAGCACTATCAAAAACATTTACAAAGACTCTTGTTTTTTAAGTAAAACACTGCACAAAACAGGCACACAGTGTACGAATATAAGCAAAGAAGCCTCCCTCCTACTCCTGCCCTCCAGCAATGGAGCTCTCCTCCTTCCTATAGGGGCCACCGTTATGTCAAGCTTTTCTACAAGCCAAAGGTTCCAAAAGAACATTTCCAACAAACTCGTATCTGTGAATGTTAGGATTAGTATGGATGATAAGAAAAAGAACTCAAGAGCCCTACCTATGTTGTTGTTTTCCCCAGCCTGTTGCTTGCTGTTAGGAAACAACTTCAGGGTGCCTTGAGTGGCTGCGCTCTGTCTGTTAAGGTGGACTTCAGCTCAGGTCATGATCTCCCGGTTTGTGGGTTCAGGCCCCGCATCGGGCTCTGGGCTAACAGTTCAGAGCCTGGACCCTGCTTCAAATTCTGTATCTTCCCCTCTCTCTGCTCCTCTCCTGCCTCTCAAAAATAAACATCAAAAAAACAAAAAACAAAACAAAAAAACTCCAACTGCTGGCTTTAGGGTTCACCCATGTTATCTATTTGATTCATACTTTAAAAAAACTTCTATAAGAGTAACTCCTGGCCTCCTCTGCACCCCTAAAAAGCCCTTTAAATTAGAAACCTGGACAAGGGACCCATACCTTAAGTGACTGAGGGGCAGGAACAGAGTAAATAAGAAATCAACTGGGATTAAGGGCTGTTTCCTCACTTAGGTAAAAACAAAGTGTTTACAACAATTACTCTTAGGGAGGAAGATATCTTACAATGTTAAAATTGTCTGGTGATGGGCTTTCAAAGGAATGCAGGATAGTCTTCCTCTCCAGATTTGTCCCCAGGTGGCTAGTTCTTTCTCTTGAACCTCCCTGGCCGTGAGGATGGCTATTTCACCAGGTCTGCACCATTATCTCAATACCAAGGAGAGCTCCCTTCAGTCATACCATAATCCTTTCAGCTCATGGCAAAAAAAAGGGATAATATCCAATATAATAGAATGGAACCACAGTTGACCTGTTTGTCACTTCTGGAGAACCTATACTTTGTGCTCAGAAAAGGGAGATGAACAACAGGACCTAGTTGTTCCCTTCAAAAATCCATCGTGTCTAAGGGACAGGACCTATAGAGCACACAGTAGGCACTCGGGCACTGGAATAAAAAAGATGGTTGTTTTTACCTGCTAATGTTCCCCCCTGGAGCCACCCCTGGTACAGATGATGTGCCATTAGGAGGCCCTTCCTCCATTAGAGCAGAGTGTGCAGGACTCAGGTACACCAATTAAGAGTATTCTATCTCTACAGACACTGACTGGTAGAGTTAGTTGGACATGTGCCCAAACAAGACTGATAGTGATGCTGAAAAGGATTCAGGACCTACTACTACATGCAGAAAGCAGAGGGAAGAAGGACACCTGTTCGACTTTTCCTAAACAAGAGCCAAGTACATGCCCATTTCTGCTTAAGCTTAGTTCATGTCCCTTGCAACCAAAAATCTTAGTAGACCACTGGGCAGTGGGAAACAGAAGAGGAAGTGAGCAAGAGAAAAGATGAAGAACTTTATGCCAAGTAATTACATTTGTAAATTAAGTCTAGCAGGAAGAATAAGAGTTTGCCAGGAAGACAGTCATTCTGAAAGATGATGTGGCCCCTGGTTTCATTAATCAAAATAAACACTGTATGAAAAGAATCACTTTCTAAATTCTAAAAGCTCAATGACCTATTTATTTTTTATACTGATTTATTTTTTGAGAGAGCCTGTGAGTGAGGGAGGGGCAGAGAGAGAGAGACACTCAAGCAGGCTCTACAATGTCAGTGCAGAGCCCAACGCAGGGCTCAAACTCACGAACCGTGAGATCATGACCTGAGCCGAAGTCAAGAGCTGGATGCTTAACTGACTGGGCCACCCAGGCGCCCCTAAATGACCTATTAATAAGAGTTAACATTTCCAAGTATTTTATTAATGACTGAAAATAAGCAGCGTTTGGGTAAGCATATGCCATCTGATGAACTAGACTTAAAATATCAGTTTTTGAGAATGATTTAAATTCACTGCTGCTGAATGATTCAGCCACACTCCTTCCTATTGATCTTTTGAGAATTATATCCACACCTACTGATTGGGGCCAAAACATTAAAGTTTTAGTAATAATCCTGGCCAAACTCCTACTCATGCACTTTCTTAGAAAGCACCAGTCAGATGGCAGAAATGAAGATCCGAGATCTGTAGCCCTAAGCTAGAGAGGAAATGAAAACACGTATTGAAGACTCATCAAATACATACTCCTTCTGCCCCTCCATATACCAAGAACAGAAACATTTCTCTACTCCACATACCAAGAGGGTAAATGAGGCAGAGTGAGTGTGTCTCATGAGGACGAACCATCTATATAGGCTGAATCTGTACACAGGAAGGACAATACTACCTCACCGTGAACTTTCCTTAGGAGCAAAGAAGCCATTATCTGAGAAAAAGAATTATCCTTTAGGAAGCAAAATCTCTGCCGAAAGGCTTGAATCAAGCTAGGTGTCGTACTCAGGTTCTCCTGGGTTAGGAAGACGAACAGGAATCCAACAGACGGTGCTAGTTTATCTGGCTCAAGGCAAGGTTGGCAGGACCTGATGTACCAAGAGTCAATGAGGCTTGTCTATGAATGGTAAGGTCCCTCACAGAGCCATCAGATCAAGGATAGCATCCTTTAGTCTCTGTTTTTAGGGGTACAAGAAAAGCAGAAAACATAACTGTGCCCACAGAAAGTTAAATCAAAAACAAAAAACCCAACCTTAAACCTTTGACCAGGCACAGATAATCAAACAAGCCAGAAGAAAAAAAAAAGCCCCCACATCAAACTTTTCCTTCAAGTGTGGATGTAACATGGGATCTTTCAGTATTACAATTCTTCATATTTTTATGTGCATTCTTATGTTTCCCAAGTTCTTAATAAGAACATATGGTGCTAATTTAACATGCCAGAAAATACGGAAGTAAATACGACAGCATGTCCTAGTTTCCATCACCCCCAAGTACAAGTGCAACTTTCTCGTATCTGGGAACCAAAATCGAAGAAGCATATACCCGAGTGACAACTAATGCATCAATTATGTTAGTGATTATAACTTGTAATTATCTTAAGCAAATGTTTCTAACAATGCACTGAGAGCTAGCCAGAAATGGTTACTTCTTCCTGGTAACACCGAAACATAAGCTGCTTAGTCTAAAACCAGGGTTTTCAACACCCCCGACACCCCCTTTGAAGAGGAAACCCTGGTTTCTAAACAAATCTTAACTGAATTATAAAAAAGTAGAGGGACTCAGGTTGAAATGGGAAGAGAAAAAAGGAGAAGTCTGTTCCCAAGAATCTCCTTGAAATAGTTACTTGCCTAAACTGTTTCTAAAGCAAATATATATGCCAAGGTGGCAGTTGTGAAATGTAGAATCGGGACCTGGTGGGCAATCACCCAAAGCAAGAAGTTTGATGGCTACAGCAGAATTCCAGTAGTTGACTGAAAATCTCCGCCACATAAATTACAGTCTGATCAGAGTATGGTTATCAGAAGCCCACAATAAGCCTAAGGATTAAAGTACAGTTTATACTTTGATGTTGTCTTTTAAACCTTTCTACATTAAGCTGTAAAGAAAAATACACATCTGGGAAAATCTTTTACTGGGGGCTGGGGGTGGGATCAAAGGCCGGGAATTATGCTATTACTAGTGAAGAAAAATGGCAGTTGTTATTTTCTAAATTAATAAAGAATTAGGAAGACATTCAAACTACTACAATATGAACAATTACATTTTTGAAAACATCCTCAGTCCAAATTAACATGTAAGAAGAAATTCAGACCCTTGATATTAAGAAAACAAAGTATTCCAATGTTCTAAGGATTCAACTATTTATATAAAGATCTTATAACCCACACTGGGGTTTAAGGGTCAGATATATTTTAAGTTTAAATCGCAAACTAAATTTTATTTTTTAAGCACAGACGTTTTAAGATTTTCATGAAATCTTCATGCTACCTATGATGTACTTTTTTTTTTAAAAAACAGCTCTTGTGACGTCTCTGTGGAAACATTTAGGACCCATTAAAATAAAAACTAGGCAGAAAGAAAACATTTCCATATTTGTGCGCTCACTCTTCCTCTTACCACCTCCTCAGCAACATATTTGATACCAGTCGATATCACAGAGCATAAATGTGGTTATTGTAAAACACAGTTTCTTTTATAATCAGTTAAGTGCTTATCTTTCCTGATAATTCTGGGATCAGAAGCAGTGAACAGACACATCTTATTTGCTTTTAAGGGTGTCACTAAGTCCTACATTTAAACTAAACCAGTCGTAAAAAAGTTTGTATGTTTGTATTTTGAAAAAGAAACCCTGTAAAAGCCTTTCTAGAACAACCTTCCAACGAGTGACAGCGTTGAGAGCCCAGAGCCTAACATTCAGTCTGGAAGCAATCACCCTACTCAATCTTTTTTTTTTTTAAGCCACAGTCCTGAACAGAAGCAGCTAATCTTTCAATTTCCTATAAACTTGGGCAAAAGACCTTGCAGATGCCAGAGGCTCTTCATAGAAAGGCAGCTCTAATTATCATCTCTCTTTCTCAATCCCAAATACCACAGAGCATGTAACTGATAATCCAGGAGCAGAATGCTCTTCTGGATTAGCAGATAAAACTGTGCAGCATGAGAGGTAGGAAAACAAAGTTTAGGCTCCCTTCTCCTTAATTAACAGAAATTGTGAAGTAGTGTTGAGGCCGCAACAGGGGTTTATTAGGAAAGCCCAGGAGGATGAGGAAGAGAAATTACTTTGCAAATGAAGACACACTTGTACCAAAAACTAAATCTGAATAATGAATTATTTTGCTTAGGATAATCATGTTAGAACCCTGTTAATAAAGAAGCAGACAGGAAATGTAACCAATTTCTGTTTTATTCTTATCCACTAACTGCATTGACTCTTACTATTCTCTGATAATAATAAATCCCAATGGAGTTCATCTTGTCAAATACAAAACTGCCTCCAGAAAAAAAAAAGACATTTTGATGTTCTTCAAGTCTTAACCAAATCAATGATTAAATTCCTTAAGCTTTCATACTATTTTTTTGGTAAGTAGATGGCAACATGAGTGTATTTATGCAAATATAGCATCCTGTACAACGTTTGGTCATAGGAACACTTTTGGCCACTGTTGACGAACCATGGGTGAATCCCTCCCACAAGCAGCCCTGCTCTAAGATCATCTCTCTGCCTGATCACCTTGAGTGAGCACAGCACAGACCCTGCCAGGAAGCTTGTCCCACGCCGGAAAGCTCTGTCCACAAGCCTAGAGCTCTCAGTCCGGGTACAGAAATCTTTAATCCTCTAGCCACAGAGCAGCCTTCCACGTTTTTCAGACCCTTTCTCCTCCCAAATATTCCCCCTTCTCCAAGTTACCCACACTCAGCTCTTTTCACCATTGCTTCTGCTATCACAGAAGCCAATCTCCAGTGGACAGGCTCCAGTCTGTCAATGTCTTTGGTGCCCTGAATAAACTTATTCCAGATATGCTAAATCAGAAGGTCAAATGGGACAACACTTCTCTAGTTCTGGATGTTACTGGGTTTTTTTTCAAATTTAATTATTTTTTAAAAAAGTAATCTCTTTGCCCAACATGGGGCTCAAATTCATGACCCTGAGATCAAGAGTCGCATGTTCCACTCACTGGGCATGCCCTGGATATTATTTTTAAATTAATGCTCCTGAAAGGTGTTATTTGTGTTGGCGGCAGCCACCTCACATGTGACAATTAACCAAGATTTTTTTTTTTTTTAAGTATGTGCTGCGTGTTTCAGTATTAGGTGGTTCAGTTGGTGAGAAAAAAAAAAAATCTGTACTGAGTCCACGTCTGGTTTGAAGGGAAGTAATTATCAAGTCTTTAAGTATCTTTTCAAGTGAAGGGGCAAGAGTATTCTGATTCTAAAGTGGAACACTGTGAATCACTGAAAGAGCCTCAGGGTTGCCTAATCTAAACTCTTCTCATTTTACAGATTAGCAACTGAGGTGAAGCACCTGACCCAAGGGTGATCAGTTTGTCGGTGACAGAGCCGGGCCTCAAGGTCATCTTCAGATCTAGGATGCAGCCCTCCTCCCATTACCCATTTGGACCAAGGTCTGATCTCTGACACTGAAGGTAATAAACAAGAGCATGTCAAATACATACATCTCCATACGCCAAAACTTCAAAACTCAAGACTGAAATGGCCTTATACAAGCTCAACTAAACTAGCTCAAGAGGTGAAACTGTGATTAAGAATACGCACATATCTCAGGTCAGATGGCCCCGTGAGATCCAGAGAACTGAAACAAGAACTTAGTTCTGAGACCACTTGCTCTAAAGTGCCCTTACCATCACCACGAATGCCAACTCACTAAACAGTCACGCTGGAAGGATATCTAAATCGTAATAATAACTTGCAAAACGCAAACCACAACCTTTGTATCCCTAAGTAAAACGACAGCTTTTCAAAAACAGACGTATCCTATGTCTCTCTTTTACCACCTTCCAATCATCAATACTCGAACCATGCTACTCCAAAAACTGCTTGGGAAAGAAGAGGCTTTGGTGATCCTTTTTCTTTTTCTGGAGAACAGGGTTAGGCAGGAGGCTGGTCTGCTTTCAACTACCTCTTAGGCTCTTTTTGGCAAATAAAGTTCCATTCATTTTTGTTACAAAAGCAACCGGGAAATAAAAACCTACATCCACGTAAAAACCTGTACATGAAATGTTCTCACAGTAATTATTAACACCCAAGGAGAAACAACCCAAATCTCCATTAACTGTTAAATGGATAAATAAAATGTGGTATATTCACATAATGAAATGATCCAGCCATAAAAAAGTACTGATATATGCTCCAACACAGATGAAACCTGAAAACATCGTATGAAATATAATGTAAAAGAAGTCAAAGATGTCAGCTGCCAGAGGCCACTTGTTATATGATTCCATTTACACAAAAGGTGCAGAATAGGCAAATCTACAGAGACATAAAGAGTAAAGGTGCCAAAGGCTAGAGGAGTTGGGGGGAAGGTTGAAGGTGACTGCTAATGAGGACCCGGTTCTTTTGTGGGGTGATAGCTGCACAACTCTTTGAATATACAAAAAAAAAAATCATATATTTCCTGGGGCTGAATTGTATGGTGTATGAGTTACATCTCAGTAAGACTGTGACAAAAGAAAAAGGCAACTGGAGCTAATATAACAAAATGTAGAAAAGGCACGGAACACGAATAATCATACCCAAAGGCAAGGGTTAACATTGGGTATATTGATCCTTCTGGATTTTTACACACATGCAATTTTTCTTTTTTTTTTTTTTTTTAGCGTTTATTTATTTTTGGGACAGAGAGAGACAGAGCATGAACAGGGGAGGGGCAGAGAGAGAGGGAGACACAGAATCCGAAACAGGCTCCAGGCTCTGAGCGGTCAGCACAGAGCCCAACGCAGGGCTTGAACTCACGGACCGTGAGATCATGACTTGAGCCGAAGTCGGGACGCTTAACCGACTGAGCCACCAGGCGCCCCCAATTTTTCTTTTAAAATGAAATGCATCTGTGCATCTCAAGCATTTAGTCATGCAGCAAGAAAAGCAATGTTGGCTGAGATTTTTTAAATTTTTATTCTAAGAACTGTGCTTTCCTTCCAACAAGGTAAATGCTAGCACAAATGGCTATTCTTCACATAAAATGTGGTTAGCCTGAAATGAATGGAGGTATGCTTTTATTTATTTAAAAAAAAATTTTTTTATACCTTAACTAATGTCTCCACCCAACATGTGGCTCCAACTTACAACCTGAGATCTAGAGTTGCATGCTCCACCAACTGAGCCAGCCAGGCACGCCTGGAGATATGCTTTTAAATCAATTTATATTGTGTAAAAATACACGTCACAAAATTTACCATCTTAACCATTTTAAGTGTACAGTTCAGTGGTATTAAGTAGTCATAATACCATTTTACCATCACCACCACCCATCTCCGGAACTCTTTTCATGATGCAAAAGTGAAACTCTATACATTAGACAATTAACTCCCCATTTCACTCCCCTTCTGCACCAGGCGACCACAATTCTACTGTCTCCATGATTTTGACTACTAAGTATTTCATGTAAGTGGAATCACAAAGTCTTTTTGTGACTGGCTTTTCCTTTTGCACAATGTCTTCCAGGTTTGTACGTGTTAACCTGTGTCTGAATTTCCTTCTTTAAAAAAAAAAATAAAGGTTTTTTTGTTTTTTTAACGTTTATTCATTTTGAGAGACAGAGAGAGACCAAGCACAAGTGAGGGAGGAGCAGAGAGACAGGGAGACACAGAATCCGAAGCAGGCTCCAGGCTCTGAGCCGTCAGAGCCTGACGCGGGGCTCGAACTCACGAACCGTGAGATCGTGACCTGAGCTGAAGTCGGACGCTCAACCGACTAAGCCACCCAGGTGCCCCCAAATTTCCTTCCTTTTAAAGGCCGAATGATATTCCATGCTATGTACGTGCCACATTTTGCAGTTGATGGGACACCTGCGTTGCTTCCACCTTTTAGCTATTGTGAATACTGCTGTGAACATGGGTGTACAAGTATCTTTTCACACGGTAATTCTGTCTCCACAGCGGTTCTACCACTTACATTCCCATCGACAGTGCACAATGCTTCCAATTTCTCCCCATCTTCACCAACATCTGTTAACTTTTTATCACAGCCCTCTTAATGCGTATGAGGTAGTATTTCACCGTAGGTGTGATGTGCATTTCCTTAATGACCATGAAGGGTACTGAGCATCTTCATGTGCTTACTGGCCACTTGTATGTCTTCTTTGCAGAAAGGTTTATTCAAACCATTTGAGATATGCTTTCACATGTAAAATATACTTGGGATTTCCAAGACTTAGAATTAAAAAATGAAAAATATCTTGTAAGTACCTTTTCAAAAATACTCACATGTTGAAATGACCATACTTTGGACTTACCAGGTTAAAAACACATTACAATTAATTTCATTTTTAAATTAAATGTTAACATTAAATGAAATTAAAAGTTAAAATGTGGCTACTGGAAACACAGACAAACCTTGAAGGCATTAGGCTAACTGAAATAAGCTGGTCACAAAAGGACAAATACTGTGATTCTACTCACAGGAGATACTAAATGTCACTACTGGAAAATCTGAGGCAACAATGCTGAATATGGGACCAAATAAGGTTTGCTAATAATTTTATCAGCATGGATAGTCTGGTTCGAAATCAAAGGCATTTATCACTGAGGAGTCTCTGCCAAAACTGAATATTAAGCATCTGTTAAGATTTCTTTGCACAGGACAGCTCTTCTAGAGCAGGTCCTGGATGTACAGGAACGTTGAAGGCCTTTGTAAAATTCTGGACCTTTTGGACAGTATTAAATGAATGACTCTATGGTAACATACTAATGGTCCCCAACTGTTGAGTACTTAAAAAAAATCTCAGTGAAGGGGTGCCTGGGTGGCTCAGCTGGTTAAATATCCGACTCTTGATTTTGGCTCAGGTCATGATCTCATGGGTTAGTGAGATTGAGCCCCACATCTGGCTATCCACAGACAGTGCAGGCCTGCCTGGGATTCTCTCTCTGTCTCTCTGCCCCTCCCCTGCTTGTGCTCGTGCACTCGTTCTCAAAATAAATAAACTTAAAACATGTAGCAGTACAGAAAAGATTTTCAAAGATTTTCCATGTGTTAAATTTTTAAATGACTTTACATTTCTTTCAAATGGTTATAAAAGTAGAACTGCAAAAGGGGAGAGGTCCTAACAAAAATAAATCAGGAAGGCTTTTCAAAGGTGACACAGTGATGAAAATTTAAGTTTACTAAGTTTTGTTTTCTTCATGTGGTGTGTGTGGCTCATTAATATCAAACCACGAATCTAGTGGGAAATAAACAGCCCCATTCACATTATCTTCAAAATTACAATTACACTGTGACTCAAATGTTTTATTTTAAATACTCATCACAGGTGAGTTCAGATTTAGTAAAACTATGACCTGAAATTATAATTGATACAGTGTGGTAAAGAGGTAGTCATGGCTGTAAATTACAATCACTATGAATCATTTTTTAGCAGAGACTGATCTTCCTGATCTCAACTGATGGACTTAAGAACCCTTAAAATATGCAAGAAGACAAGGGTGCCATCTCAGTATCCAAAGCAAAGAAAGTCTATTGAAAAGATCTTGCTTGGTTTCTTCCCCTCTGCTAGATCTCTAGCAATCTACAATGGTGGCTGACACATAGCAGGCACTCAACACATGTCGACTGAATGAACAGTCCCTGCCGAGAAAGGACTTACAGAGATGACACCCCATAAATATACACAGGAAAAGAAGCAAAGTGTCAGATGTGTGACAAACTAAATGCACTGAGGTTTCATAAAAGGGAGAATTCATTCTCAGCAGGGGAGCTCAGGAGAAGGTGGAAATAGAGGCTAAGCTGGGGCCACTAGGTTAGTTGAGAATCTGCATTCACTGCACAAAAATAAAACAAAAACAAACAAACAAACAAAACCTTGCTGGCACACAGTTCCAGAGGTGGGAAAGCAAGTTTTAGGAAGTACTGTACAGAGTCCAGAATGGCTGATATGTCAAGCTTCTGAGTAATAATGAATGACAAGGGTTGGAAGGGTAGGTCGGGGACAGGAAAGAAGCCTTGAGTGTGAAGCTAGAGTCTGCTGCTATGTCTGGCAGGCACCAAGACGCTGCAGATACTAAAGTAGAGAAGTGATACAGTTCTAATGGCACTTTAAGAGAATCCATCTGGCCATGGTCGGCAGGTCCCATTTAAAAAAGGCCTAAAGGAGGTCTATAAAGAGTGGCATACCAGGCCTAAGCAACTGTCAGAATTGCCTGAGAGAGCTTACACCCATTTCAGATCTACGCGATCTGAAAGGTCTGCAAAATCACCAGAGCCTTAGGTACAAGGTAAGGTAAGGTAAGGTAAGGTAATACGATATTGAAGTGATAGCAAAAGGTGAAGTTCAAGGCTGAACCCTGTAGCCTACATTAAAATCTGTTTTTCAGTAAGACTATATTGTTTTTATGAACAAAAATGTAGCTGACCTATCAGCCACATGTAAAATTGTTACCTCACAGCTTCAAACTTATGTAACAAATAGGGACACAACAAAGTTTTCCTCTGCTCAAAAGAAAGATGGTACAATGTAGTGATTAAGAATACAGCTCCAGGGGCGCCTGGGTGGCTCAGTCGGTTGAGCGTCCGACTTCAGCTCAGGCCACGATCTCGCGGTCCGTGAGTTCGAGCCCCGCATCAAGCTCTGGGCTGATGGCTCAGAGCCTGGAGCCTGCTTCCGATTCTTTGTCTCCCTCTCTCTCTGCCCCTCCCCCGTTCATGCTCTGTCTCTCTCTGTCCCAAAAATAAATAAACGTTAAAAAAAATTAAAAAAAAAAAAAAAAAAAAAAAGAATACAGTTCCAGCTCCAGAGCTGGACAGATCTGTGTTCAAATCCTTACTCTTGCCACTTACTAGCTTTGTGAACTTAAAAATGTTACTCAACCTCTGGAGGTCTGTTTCCTTATGGTATAACCAGAAGGACACTATCCCCATTGTTCAAGTGCCAGAAGGATTAAATGAGATGATACCAGTTAATATTTATAGCAGTTATCATTATTATCTTAAGCCAGATCAGATACTGGAATAATCACTTTGAAAATTATGAGCTCACACCACAGTATATATAATCTTTAAAAAAAAAATATGGACTATTATTACTGAGAATCAGACGTGGTTGCCATATACCTGTCCCTATACACATTATAACGCACATTCACACACATAACAGTGCTTTCACAGAATATGTTTATGGGAGCTTTTCATGTTAAAGAGTTAGCATATTCTTAACTTCACAAACTCTGCGGCACTTAAAACGTTTATGCAATAGCGTATCTGCAGGTACCCACAATAAGCCTAGGTGACTTACAGTCACATAGAAACTTAAAGGTGTGATCTAGATTTTGCATATTTATTATTTTAAAAAGCATGTGGGTCACTTCTCTTTTAAGAAGACTTTCAGACTACAAGACTAGTGCCTATGACTGGAAACTCCCTATTACTTGGGAGTATTTAGATTTCAGATGAGATTCCTAGCTGTGACCGCCAGAATCTACAGAACACCAATGGAACCAATGGCTTTCAGGGTGCACTTCTGAGTGTGTGCTGAAACTGTTAAGATATATACGTGGATGGAAGGGGAGATGAGGCCAGAGGGACAAGATGACAGCTGAGCAACTGGAGGTACGGTCCCTAACCCTTCATTGATATTACATACTGGAGTAGACGCAATTTTATGGGACAGGGAGAAAGATGCCTCACAGCTTACCGCCCACCCCAAAAGGATGGAGACCATCTCTAACACCCTAATCTAACTTCAGAGAGTATGAGACGGGGAGGATTTCCCAATTTACTCCGTTTTAAACAGGCATTCCGGCAAGGCAGGGACACAGCGTGGGGCACGACTCCAACACTCTGGTGCCTACGTAAGAACTCCATAGCTTAGTGATGCTGCTGTCAATTTAGGTGGACAACCTGGCTTAAGAGATATGTGAACAAGGGAAATCAATTCACAAGTGGGCCTAAGAAGACATCTAGGTACATCTACTTTTAATCATTCCAGTGACATGTCCTTGTCTTTGCATCTAAATCGCCTAAGACGAAAAACCGGTTATTTTTAATCCCTTAATGATAACATGTCCATGCTCTATCAAAACTACTCAAATAATTTTCCCAGAGTAAGGGAAAGGTTAGTTTTCTCCTCATCCATGAATAAAAGAATAATTTACTTGAATCACCTCAAGTTTTTCTAAGCTACCTCCGAAGAGTCAAAGTTTAGGCAAAGCTTTCTTTGTAGCAGAAGCATTATTCTTGCAGCAGTCTTTGCCCCTTGCTGGCTCAACCCTTCCACCTTCTGCAGAGAAGTTTTTTCTTGGTGTTGTTTTTAAGCCTAACTGTTTCAGAACCAGGACTTTGAGCCCACTGTGTCACACACTTCCAGTCTCCCTTTCACGAGAGCAAGAACTCCAACTACTGACTTATGTTTACAACCCCAACTTAAAATTTTAATGAGTTTTTCTGTATTTCCACCAGACAGAAGTTTTTTCAGATATATCACATTTCAAAAGAAACCACTCACACAGGTTTCCAATTGTTGCCAGTTCCCACCAGAAAAAGATGCAGATTTTCAAGGGAAGCACAGGTTTCCACACAAAACTCTTCAACGGAGCACAGAGGGTTCAGAAAAAGGAAAGGCAGAAGGGCAAAAGCCAGCAATTATCTGTCTAAGCAAAAATAACTGCTCAGAGGAGACAAGGAATAAGACTGCCCTAAACCAAAACATTGGAAAAAGCAACAGGACCACAAACAAACTTTCTTTTTAGATCCTTGGACAGGCAACTCCAAACTAGACACACACTACTTCAACTAACCACCCCCCAGCACAATTTTCACCGGTGCTCTCTTGCCGGCCTCTTTGTGAAGCCCACTTAGGATCCTTGGGTATTCTCTGATACACAAGCACAAAACATCACCATGAAGCGTTTGTGTGTGCCCTCATCAGCCAAACAGCACATGGGAACCTATAAAAGCCTATGTTCCAGGCACAGGCCTGGCACAGACACATTCTGTAGCTCACTTCATCAGTGCATGTCGCAGTGCCTTGATTTGCCCACTTGTGAAACAAGGACAATCCTGAGAGAGTTGAGAATGGTTTCATAAAGTGCCTGGCAAATAAAACAGGCATACCATTAATATTATAATACCATAAAGGCCAGCAAAGAGGCCTTTCCACTCACAGCTCACCCTTACTAAAATCATCAACCAAGTCATGTGAAAAGTGACACATAAACAGCAACAAGCCACAGCTGAGTGACTCAATTATAACTCTATACCCTTACTGGAGAGGGAGTTAGGATGTGTAGGGATTTATTTTTAATTCTAAGGGATGGTCAAACAATGCACAAGTCTCCTACAGATCACATGCATGCTTTTGAGTTAAACCTTAACCTTAAATCTTAAACTGCAGTATATGTTCAGGGCAGTCTTCCCTTAGTAAACTCTACCAAAAGTTCTTATGCTCTCCTTAATTTCTGAACCTTCATTTCTGGAACACTGCTGACATTCTGGAGATTTCAGTATTTCTCTAGCTGCAGTGTTAGAATTAAACCAGGGATCAATAAAAGCAAGGCAGCTTGTGAGTGCACTTCAAAGACCTACAGGCAGAGGCTAGCTAATGCATACACGGAGAGGGAGAACCCAGATGGAAAGAATGAAAAGAACTTTGCATTTTACACTCATTAGAAAATGTGCGCCCTCAATCAAAATGGTTCCTTTATATAGCTGGCTCACATTTTATCTCTGACTTCCTAAGATAGACACATATATCACAATATAATCAAGTACACATATCTGTACCCCAGTTTGAGAAGCTTGATGATACGTGAGGAGAGCCTTCTTCCAGTGAAGCAGAATATGGATTCTCATTTAAGCAGACTCCTAAACTGCCAGAGAGCAAAGGTAGATCGCAACCAAAACATAGGTCTAAGGAGTACTAAGACCCTGAGAGACTGAGAGAGCACAATCAGCCTTTCCCTCACTTTGTAATTAACAGGATCAGGCTATAAAAAGCATAAAGTCACAATGGAATTGTGGCCACTCATGCTGGGCCAAACACAGATGGCCTCTTTCATAAAGTAGCTCAATGATTAAGGCAGAAAAGTGCCAATGAGTAAATAAGAAATGGCTTCTACGTTCAAAATTATCAATTCAGTTAGCGTGGGACGGTTTCTCACCAATTTTAAACGCCAAGTTTCCAAACTAACATAAAATGTATAACTGACAGTGATGCACAGCAGCAAAATATGGCCATTTGTTCCAGACTTAATGTCACAGGCTCTTAGAAAACTAGGAGAAGAAAAACTTCCTAAGTTTGTGAGGCTAAGAACATGTCAGGCTCTGTGAATCTAACTAAATTATTTACTTAGGGGAGCAAAGTTTTACTTAATGTTCACGTCTCTTAGGCAAATAAATGAAAGTTAAACTCCCCATGAAAAGTATTTTATCTTCTGGAAGACATAACAGACTTTAAAGTGAAAGTCTTTTAAAAGTCCAGGATGAACACGTGGATTATCACACAACAGTTTTGAGCATCTTGGTAAAAACTACAAATTAGCTTCTAATCTTATCCTAAAATAAAATTTTTCATTTTTTTGTACTTTTCACATTTCTTAAAAGTTTATCTAAGATTTTAACAGGTTATTAAAAAAAAAAACTACAATGTCTAATTCATTTTTTCCATAGTTAACATACTGTTTCCCAACTGCATCTCTAATGCATGGACTTTGTATTTAATAACAGGCCAGTCATTTTCAACTCTAAAAAAGCGGGTTGTATTTGAAGTGTGTATATACACATGCCCATTAATGGACTCAACCTGCCAAAGTCTATTACAACTTATGCAATTTTTGTTACTTATATATAGTTCCCAAAAGACAAAAATACTACTGAAATTCTGAGGTTTTTCTTTCAATCTCTCTCTACCCAAGTATCGATCCCTACTTGCTCCTTTTTAACAGATCAGCCACATCATCCTCGTTAAAGTGATTCCCACAATTAAACATGTAGCCAGTGTATGTACATCTTAAATATGTGAATCAATAGACTGCTAAATATCTACATTTTAAAATACTGAAAATTATATTCAGTAGATATTTTTCAAATTCTGTGGATAGTTACTAGTAAAGCGACCTTATTTAATTCTCCTTTTCATAATCAAATAAGTATGTGCATTTACATTATAACAAAAACCAAAAGCCATTTTTACTTGATAAAAGCCTCTTAGCGGGTTATTTGGTAGCAACTCCATGTTCATGGAAAAGCCTATTCTAATCAGAGACTCTTTCTGGTCTTTAAAAGCTTAGCAACTCTTCAGATTGGGTCATCAAAAAAAAAAAAACAATAATTGTGAACTTACTTGACACTTAATCTGTTCAACATGGTGACGTTTTATTTTAATATAAATAGTATTAGAACTTTTCCTGCACTCTGGTTTAAGGAAAAAAAAGAGAAATTTAAGCAAAACAAATTCACAGTGTGTATGTTTACAACCAATGACTTCCAGGATAGCCAGGGCCAGAAATCTTTAGAGATTCAAAGCCCAATCTCCTAAGTTTTCTATACAGAGACTTTAAGAACCAGAATCAAAGATTTGGTTAGTTCAATGTATAGCAGCCTCTAATAAGGTAATTTCAGTAAATTTCCAACAAGGGCCAAGATAAATTAGGAATTTCTATTAAAAGTTCAATTAAACAGAATACCCATCCCCACCCTCTGGTTTATTAATGCTTTTTTTTTTTTTCTGTACTTTTAACAAGCCCTCATAGGTTTACCTAAATTCCAGCCTTCAAGCCCAATTGTTTCACCTTTTATTTATTTATTTTGACTAGTAAAACCAGGAAACCTTGAAACTGCAAAATACATGCTTTCTAAGAGATCACAGCAAGTTTTCCTGTAGGGGAAAAATGGCTATTACCACTAAGGACATCAGTTAACACTGTATCGTATGTATAATTTGCCAAAGCAAACAAAAGCACCTTCACAAACTTCACCTCAAACATGGACTCAAGTAAGTTGTTTTCAAATTACTCATTTAAAAACTCATACAAGTATATACCAAAGACCAAGTACAGGTCAAAATTATACTTGTTTAATAAATACTGAGCAATTTTTAAAATTATAATTAATACCACTTAGATTTAGTATCTGATTCTTGAAGTCACTAAAAAATTGCAAAAGCAATACTTAATTGTCTCCAAATGGAATATCTGAACCAAACTGCCTCCTTTTCACTCACCAAAATGTTACTTGGCAGCAAATGCTCAAGGAAAATTCTCCCTTAAGCACCAACCGAATAACTGTGTCTATCAAAGAATACATCCATTCATATCCCCACAAATTTATCTTGGTGTATCTATATAAAACTTGCAACAAAGTCTTAAAGTACCCTCTGAGTATCAACTACCACTGTCAGTCATTGGTAGCAAGTTCATGTTCATGGAAAAAGTCTGTTCTGATCAGAGAATCTCCAAGGTTTATAGAAGCTTAGCAACTCTTGAGACTGGTCATCAAGATAACAGTAATTGAGAACTTAACTTTATACACAAGAGTGCAGAATGCAAACCATTAAAACAATATTAGCAACTTAAAAATTTTTCTCTTGTACAAGCCATTAAGTCATTTCTCTGTTCAGAACCCACGACTGCAACCAGCTCTAACCGGTTCCTTGAGGAATGTGGCTAGGCTGATATTTTGGAAGTGTTGGCTTTGGTGGTGACCAAGGAGGAAGAAGTCTCTGGCCTCCCTGTTGCTGCAGTTCCCACCCTCCAAAATGAATATACCCACCGGTGTGAATTGACAATGTGGTCCAAAGAGCAAGGCAGGAACGGAGTCCAGATCCTCAAAATGGTAGTACAGGGCATAACCACTAGGCCACCTATCAGTTCAGTACAAAAAGTACAACCCTGTGCATCATGGTGCAAAAGCTGGGGCCTAGGTTTCGCATTGTGCATCTCACACCTATGGAAATAACAAGAGGAGTAAAATCTATAGAAATCAACACACCCTAAGAAGGTGGGTGCTCACAGAAGACCGGTGTCAACACTTTTGCAAAGGTGGTTGGCTACTGAAGATAATGAACGGCAATTACAAGTCCAAAGTTGGAAGGCAACAAAATTTGACAATCAACTCTGTTGAGTTTGACAACGAAGAACTCAACATGGGCTCGATGTTTACCAACAAGGCTTTGCAAATCATGACACCCATCTACATGCTTATGAAAATTACTACCCCACTGAAATCTAACATCCCTCAAGAATGATTTTTAACTCTCAAAGACTTGGAAAGATTTGGGCCATGAAGAGAGGAGGTTATCAGCAATACTCCCAAACCCATTACTCTCAGGTTTTAAACTTTCCCCCTTTACCACCTGACCTTGGAAAGACATGGTGACACATTCAAAGCTTAAGGTGGAAGAATTCCAGAGAACAGGAAATCTGTGTACCAAGGATGTGCCAAGAACAAATGTGGATTGTCAGGGTCAACAGTTCTGAACAAGTCAAAAGACAGAACTTCTAAAATGCTGGGTGGATTCTTTAAAAGAAATAAAATCACCGCTCTTGAGTCACTTAATCCTTCGCCATGTTGCTGTCAGCTCACCAACTAAGAGTGCGAGAGCGTGTCTTGCTGGGTCCATTTTCCCATGGTCTGTAGAAGGCGCTGTGAAGCACATCCTGTTCTAGCTCTGGGGCCCTTCCCCCCTCTGCAGCCTTACCCAGTGCAGGGAATGCGCCCCCTACTGACTCCAACACTCATCGCCTTTAGCCGACTTGGCTGCGGTGCATTTTGGGTGGGGGCTGGTATTTTCTTCGTGGCCATAAACCAGAAGCAACAATGCAGATTTATAAAGAAACTGTATCAAGCTACCCAGGAGATTTTTTTTGTTTGTTTGTTTCCTCCTGAAGGTTCAAGACACTGGCACAAGAAACATCAGGGATAGGAATTGGGCGTGTGGGGATGGACAGCATTAAAATGGCAAACACAGGAAGCAGTTTGGTTCTTTTTCCCTCCTAAGCCTTTGTCTGAGAAATGGGGTTATGGCAAGAACTGTCCAGAGGAACTGGTGAATGCAAGAACATCAAGAAGACTCAGTGTGGACACACGTGTAACTAAAAAGGATATCAGACCTTAGTGCCTGATCTTGGGCAGAAGAGGAAGAGAAGCAATCGCGCCTTTTCCAGCAGACAGGCATCCAGGTTGGGGGGAGGGGAAGGCAGGCAGGCAGGCAGCCCAGAGGAAAAAGAGGTGAATAAAAGGGTGCTCAAAGAACTCCTCCCCATTCATTGCATTAAAAAAAAAAAATCTTTTCGCAGCTTTCTGAAATTTCCATTTTTTACCGTCTTACTGCAAAGTTGGGGCTCAGCATGCTCGGAAGAGGTCGTGCTGACCAGGCAGCTGCGACTCTGAGAAAAGGGGGTGGTGGTGGACTCCGTGGTTAGGATAGGAGGGGAGCTGGCATGTTAGGGAGGAAGGGTTGCACGGCGGAGGCACAGACTTTCCACTCCCGTGCCATGCATGCTCCCCGCCCCCCAATCTGTCCCCCCTCCCCCCAGCTAAGGGTGGGCAGACCTGGCAGAAGGCTCGTCCCAAGCACTGGGGGTGTGCGTGGGGGGCTCGTTTTGGGAGGGGGGGGGAACGGGAAGAAGGAATTAGTTCCAGGGATGGGAGCTGCTCGGTTCTTGCTGGGGGCGGGGTGGAGGGAGATGCCATCAGCGGCACGAGCTCCGGGGGCCAGGCTGGCTGCTGGCCTCGGCGGGCTCACGGGGCGGGGAAGGGGGGTCGGGCTGCAGGAGGAGGCGCCTGGACCCCGGAGCGGAGCCCGGGTAGCGGTCCGCGCCGGGGCGGGCGCTCCGTCAGCACCGGAGTAGGCGAAGGAGCGTGTGCGGCCGGAGGGCTGGCGGGGGAAACAACAATGCGCCCGCGGGGCCGGCTCGGCGGGAGCGGGGCCGGGCCGCGGGTCGGCGCGCGGCGGCCGCCGGGGCTTACCTTGACTCGGCCTCGAGGCGCGCGCGGGGCCGGCGTGCTCGGGGGCCGGGCGGCGGCGGCGGCGGCGGCGGGCGGATGGCGGCGGCACGGCGGTGGCGAGGGCGCGCCCTGGGCCTCGTCGCGCTCCGGCTCGGCGGGCTCCGGCTCGCGCCGCGGCCGCGGCTGCTGCCGGGGGGCGCGGCGGGCGCAGCAGAGCGGCGGGCGGCGGCGGCGGCGCGAGCGGCTCCCTCCAGTCCCCGCGCGGGCGGCGGCGGCAGCGTCGTCGAGCGGTGCAGACAAAGGAGGGGCGGAGGGAGGAGACGGAGGGTGTGGGAGAGGCGGCTTCACCGGCGCGGGCAGGCGGGCGGCGGCGGCGGCCGCGCTCCTCTCGCTCCTCAGCAGCGGGGACCGAGAGAGGGAGCTGTGTCTGAGGAGACGCCAAAATCCCCCTTAGCGCTGCCCGCGGGAGGGGGAGGGGGCACAAGATGGCGGCGGCCGGGGGGGGGGGCGGGAGTTCAGCTCATGGATCCCGGCGGGCGGCGGAGGGGAGACCGGGCCGGCGGAGGCGGCGGCGGCAACGGGCGGGGGAGGGGGCTGATCCCGCGTCTCCCCTCAGCAGACAATACAAGCGCCTCGGAGCGAGTCCCCGAACCTGCCCTAGCCAAAATGGCGGCCGAGAAAGAGCGGAAGTGACGTAAATACCTCATTAGCATAAGAGGACTCATTGTCCAGCTAAGTAGGGGGGGCAGTGGGGGGCTTTACCCCTTCCCCCCATGTCCCCCAGGAACAACTGTCTCACTCCCACTTGTGCTTGCACCAAACTTTTTTGGAGGGAGGGTGGCACCAGCACCCCCACCTAAGAGAAATTATATAATCCCTTCTGAGGGGGAGCTCTCGCGAGAACCAAGAGGATTTGCCATTGACCCACTAGGAGGCGCCGCGGATAATGGCCGCAGTGCGCTTCCAGGGCCCGTGTGCACGGCGGGCGCCTTCCTCCGGCCGCAGCGCCGGCGGCGGAGGCACAAGCAGCGGGCCGCAGCACGCCCTGCACTCAGTCAGGTGGCCGTGCTGGGGATCCCTGCGCGGGCCCAGCTGGGCCTGGACTACATCTGGCGGGAGGGGGCGTACGGGCAGCCCGGCGGCTCCACGTGCCGGGAGGCCCGCGCTCTCACGGGCCCGGCGGCCGCGGGAAGGGCAGGGGCACCTGGCCGACCGTGCGCGATGCCTCCTGTCTTAAATGAGGCGTGAGGGCCTCGTGCTTCACACACCGACTGGAGAGGAGACACAGGCCCTCGGAGGCCTGGCTCCGTTCTGGTGGGGTGGGCTACTCGGTGGGCAGGGGCTGCGTCTTACAGAAGGCCGGCTGCCGCCCTGGGACTGGACATTCTTCCGGGTCGGTGATGGGCTCTTCTCTTTGGCCTGAAGAAAACAAACGGGATCCCTAGCGCGTTGAGGCCACCGGACTGGTGAAGCCTGAAGATGAGAAGGGGTGTTGCCAACGGGCCTCCCCAAGATGCTCAACGACTATGCCAACTGTAGTCTCGGGGACACTTTTAGGGTGACCACAATCTGGATGGCACACGGGCAGTCTGCCTCTCGATTTAGGTCAACCCCAACCAACACATCATGTCAACGTTTCTGAACCCACCTTTCATAGCAGAGTGCATCTGAGAGTATGTATGTCCTTGGCTAAACAGCCTGGAGAGTAACGAATACCAATCATGAAGGTTTAACCAAGCCTGTTCTCTTAAGGTCTGCTCTGTAAGTACGTTGATCTTGGGCTGTTTCTCTAAATTTCAAGTTAAAATAGTTTCAAACCATACCTAACATCTCAAAAGATTCTCACGTAATTCAAAATAGTACAAATTGTGGTTATATATAGCTCAATGTTGAAGACTTCAGTTAGCGGGCTTAAACAAGCCATTTCATCCAACCCCATCTCCGAAATTGTAATAAAATATATCTTTAAAAGCCCAATCAATGTTTCAAGGGAAAACAATAGCTGGAAAAGTAAAAAAAAAAAAAAAAAAAAAAAAGGGGGCGGGGGAGGGGCGCCAAAGCATCGGATTTAGAGAAACAAAGATGAAAAACCTAATTACATGTTGCAGAATACAGGCAAAAGCTACCATCAAATAAGCAAAATAATTTTATCCCAAGTTTAGTTTTTCTTAGATATACTTAGATTTCATACAGTGACAATACAGATACAAAGGGAAAACATCTGGATTTCGTCCTTGGCCTAATTTACAAAGTAAAAAGAGATGCTAGATTGACATGTAAATGTTTAAGAATATTTTAGTGCTCATCATATTTACTAAAAAAAATGCATCTAAATAGTCCAGATTTTCTAAATAACTTCTAAGTAATGAAAAGTCTTCATTGCTCAAATACTTTCTTTACTATAAATTCCAATAGTGACAGTGTTGTAATGACTGTGGGTGTAAGAACCAAAAAGATTAAAAAGGCAAAAGATAGCTATCTACTCTAGTGAGTTCTGAGGTAGTTACTTCATCTCTGCTCCACAGACCTGACAATAAAAACTCTGGGTTTAGATGAAGTAGAAGAGATTCTAAACATTCAACCACAACAGCAAGTACGGTGTTTCATTAGCTTAAAACTAATTTTACATCCAACAGTGATGAGCTTTCTAGTTGTTATTAATGACGAAGAGACGTCACTTCCCCAAGGGAGGTGGGTCTGTAGTGTGCTGGCTGGCTACATAGCTCCGTGTAAAAGGGAAACAGAATAGTAGAGGCCCTATTGGAATGTGTCCTATGGATTCAATTATGGGAACAGGTAATGTTCAAAATGACACCAAAGGTTTTATGTCCTGGTATTAATTTCTGGTAGTATCTGTTAGAAATGCAATGGAAAAATCAGACTCTGAGTTTCTTTAGCAGCCAAATTAAGCCAGGAAAATGTAATTAGGAATACAGTTCAATAAATATGCTTGTTAAATAACTTAGAGATGTCTCTTATCTGCAAGTCAACTCGTTTCTAAGCTTATTTGCTCAAAGTATGACTTCCTGCAAACTTAAAAGATACTGTATGTTCCATAAGCTATACTACAGTTAGAAATTTCGTGTTTTTGAAACACCCAGGTTAGACAAGATAGGTACACAGAACATTCGTGCTGGCTTTCAGGAACAACTTAGCCTGCAATTTACCTGGCAGAACACTTACAGCTTAGTAAGAGTAAGATGTTTAAAAAGTGCTATAGCAGCTAAGTCTTAAAAGTCATTAAAATATCGATACCTTAATATGTCATCAGTATTCTTTTCTTACTGATAGAAGCTACTGCTCAGGATAGGGGAGAAAAAAACTATGCCATCAACTGATGTCAAGTTTCCAATTCACAGTATGTATTTTAAATAGACTTGCTTTGACAGATGTAATGCTTCATCAACACAACAGCTACAAAGGGCCAAATTCTAAAATTGTGATCTGGATATATTATTTTATCTAAGAAATTTGAGATACATTTTTTAAGAAGGGGCAGATGTGTCTACTTGTTCATTCATACAGAAACAGCCATATATATTTCATGAATAAAATTAACATTTTTCTTACTTCTGACACTATTACAAAGAGCTATGAATCCAGTTTTTATATACTTCAAAATCTTCCCCATGTAAGAAATTCTGCACTCATATTCTAATGAAAGCAATATTTTCTGGGATAAAAAAAAAAAAAAAAAAACCAAATACATTTATTTACAAGTCTTAATACAGCAAAATGCAAGTGAAAATTGAGAACACTGCTCGTTTTTCTAATTTAATTTGACATATAAAATGTAGTTTCCTCAGAAAAAAGATTGGTATGAAATTTACCTTACCTTATGATTTATGCTCTAAGAGTACATTTTATAAAAATCAGCAACCAGGCTTCTTTTATGTTTAAATGAATCAACATGATAAGTATAATGAATAACTTTCTTTTTATGTAGTAGCAAAAAGAGTCAATAATCCTTTCAAGAAAGAGACTATTTCATTTCCTCCCAACTTGGATTCACCGTAAACACGATCCACGAAAGATATTGGAACCTAGTTAAAAAAATATATATGATAAGTCAGCCTTCAAAAATATTAGAAAGGAAGTATAGCAGGCATACACCAATACAATACAAATAAAATTTAACTTCTGATAGCCAAGTCCTTCAAGTAAGTTCACAATTAGAGGATTCTTACAGCAATTGTGTGTACCTCCAAATCTTTAAACATTTCATTATGTAAAAATCGGTCATATGAACCAAATCTACAACTGTCTGAAAGCACTGATCCTGAATATTAAGCTGGTTTACCAAAGTTTCAGCCTGTACTTCAAAAAAAATTGATACTCCAAAAGTACAATTTTTCAGTAGTCCATTAAATTTATCTGTCACTATGTTAGTGTTCAGTTAAAAATCTTGGAACGTCCACACGAGAAATGGCAATCTAGTTAGCTATTTTCTTGCTATGAATACAAACATTAGTGTTAAGTGAGGAGAGCCTTCCCTGAGAGCTCACTAGCTGGATGGAAATATTCCTGTCCTTTTCATTTACTCCTCGGAAATGGCAAAAGGATTCATCATTAGGGTGGCTGCTGGCAACGGCAAGAAGAAAAGGAGCAAAGACACTCATCCCACAAGGCTGGGTGACCAGAAGAAAGGGCAAAATGAGTAAGGTACCAGTAGCTTTTAATCCTTTAAAAGAGAATGCTGCCTTCTATTAAAGTTTTACATCTTAGGTCAAATGTAGGTAGTAATTTGGCAGTGAAATGAATTTTCATCCTTTAGTGCACGGACATTCTAAACAACTGGAAGCTTTCCACATTTATTCAGTAGTTGTGCAAGTTAAACTTTTTATTATAAAAAGTGTAAACCTATTGTTCCTTTACAAGGAATACAGTGGACTATTTACCATCAGTTGCCTACCTCGCCAATAGTATAATTCAACTGCCTTGCCCGAACAATCATCTCCATCTGGAAGACATAGCCTTTGGAAACACATTTTTCTATTAATTTCTGGAGGACTTCTTTTCGGTATAACCTGTGAGAAATTAAAATATACATGAACACCTAGGTAAATACACTTGCCTACATGTAACCTGATCTTTGGAAAGTTCACTGGTATTTATAAAACCTAAAACTTTCACTAGCCATCTGTATGCAGAGAAGTGGTCACAGCTGATGATTATGACACTTGTCCTGAACCAGAATGGTCATGAAATATTTGGTAAATAATTCAGAATAATTTTGAAAATGAATTCTTAGTGTCTTTTAAGGAAGTTATAAAAATAGGGTAAAGTGAATCACTTGAAGCAGAACCACCCACTGTTTTTAGTTTTTAAATTTTCTTAAAATTTATTTTTCAGGTTGAACAAAGGGAAACTGTTCCAAATATTGCAACAATAGAGTTGACAGATGATGATGAATCCACAATATAAAGCAGAACACACTCAGTAACGAACAGGTGTTTCCTCACAAATGCCTATGACCAGTTTCTATTTCCCAAGATCTACTAAATAAATTCCCTGGGATAAACTGAAGTACCTCTAGGGGACTTAAGGGAGAGTTCCTGAAGAAAGTGACTGGGTTCACCCACAGGACTTCTTAGCTCCTCTGTCTTACTCTGTAAATTTGATGGGATCTGTTTGGCCTGCTGCCCATCTAAAGTTGGGCTGGACATCTGTCCATTATACATATCTAACTGTGACCTTAATTGGTAATAGCTGTATCTTACCAGGACTGCCTCAATCCTGTGATGCCTAAATTCCTGTCTTAACCTAGCTTAACCTAGAGTGTCAATACTAAAAAACAAAACAAAACAAAAAAAAAGAATCAACATTTAATGGAAAAGAGCAAGTATCAAGTAATATAAATTATCAACTAATGCATGAGGTTTAGGCCTTAAAGTAGAGGAACAGACATCTTCTAGCTTCAGAGACAAAAAAGTGGCAGTCTTTAGTCATTTGGCATGGTCATACGAAACAGTTCATCTACTATAGCAGTTCAAAAATTAAAAACATACCCCCCCCCCAAAACAAACAAAAATTACCCCTTCCCAGCCTGGCAGGAGGCTTTATTCCAATTAAACAAGGCTTGCTTTTTAATTGAAAGCATATGGAGAACAAGGTAACTGAAGTCTTTAAACTTTTCTGTGGACTGTGCCATAAATATTCATATAAATTGCAGAAAATTGCTGGTAGACGTGTTCTTTGGAGCACATCACCAGTGACAGCCATGTTCTGAATAAGCAGTTGAATAACCACCTTGGCCCTCTGGGGGCCCCCAAGGGGCTGAGCACCAGTGAGAATGTTAACAAACACACTAACCTAAGCCCTGCCTTGGATGCTCTTTAGAAAGTACACATTTTTCCTTAAGAAGATGCTTAGGCCTCATTAGCAACTCTGAAGGAACTTCAGTCGGCCTTTGTGTGTTCCAGAAGAAAAATGGGGTAGAAATGAAAAGCATTTCCTAAATAAGCCACTGTATAGCAAGAAAGTTTATATAGGAAATATAAAATTACAAGTTTTTACTGTACCTGAAACTTCCTGTTAAATCAGATGCTCCTGGTCTGAGCAAAATCTGAGTTATAAAATTGGCCCCACGGCTGTTAAATAAAACAATCAGATTTTCTTTATAAAATACATTTTTTAAACAAGAGAAACACATCTGAGATCAAAGTGCTAAAATTGCTACACAAATTTCATAAATACAACTGTTTCACAAAAATGTCAATTTTATAGGGGTGCCTGGGTGGCTCAATCAGTTAAGCATCTGACTTGAGCTCAGGTCATGATCTCATGGTTCATGAGCCCCACATCGGGCTCTCTGCTCTCAGTGCCAAGCCTGCTTCGGATCCTGTCTCCCTCTCTCTCTGCCCCTACCCCACTCATGCCCTCTCTTTCAAAAATAAACATTTAAAAAAATGTTAATTTTATAAAAAAGTTTAGTCAGTAAAAGATTTGACATTCTCATTTTTCAGAAAATGGGGACTTTTATTCTCAAATGTGACATGTAGAGGGAACCTATAAAACAATCATTCTTATAAATTTTAGGTAAGAAAGGTAACATTTTAAATTCAACTTGCCTATTTGCCAACAGCCATTATTTAGAATTATGAGCATCTCTCAGAGAGCAAAAGGGATCAGGGATTTGGAGTATCCTTTTCAGATTCTAATCAGCAACAAGGGATTGTGGATTTCAAGTAATGCAACAGGTCAGTCTGCATAAATATGGCTTTTTTTTTTTTTTTTTTTTTTTAAAGAAAGTATACAAGTGGGAAAGGGTTTTGGTTTTTGGCAATCTGTGGAAATTGAACAAAGGTTCATTCTGAGACTGTGTCAGTCTCCTTGGGCCACTATAACTAAATACTGCAGACTGGGTGGCTTATATTCATTTCTCACAGTTCTGAAGGCTGGGAAGTCCAAGATCAAGGTGCAGCAGACTTGGTTCCTGAGGAGGACCCTCTTCCCAGCTTAAAGGGCTGCCTTCATGCTATGTGCTGAGGGGAGGAGGCCAAGAGAAGCCAATCTCTCTGGTCTCTTCTTGAAAGGGCACTAATCCTACCATGAGTGCCCCATGGTCACTATATTTAAATTACCTCCCAAAGGCCCCACCTCCAAATACCAATGCTTTGGGGGTAAGGTACTTTAACACATGAATTTTAGCAAAGACATCCAGTCTACAACAATGACAGGATGTGTGCTTCCAACACAACCAAGTATCAGTTTCAAGCTATTACTAATAGCTATTATTAACATTTCAAAAAGACTTTACTTGCCCTTGGAAAAAGTGACTTTTTTATTGCAGCTATTTTAGTAAACTCCGATTCAGAAAAAAAAGTTTTCCGGGGCAAACTGGAAAGAACAGTTTCTCTCCAAAGCCAAGGTAACTAACTACCAAGGCCCTCCCTCGGAAAGATTATTTTTATACAAATAACATGATTAGTCATATAGCTGGGATAATGGCTAATTTCAAAAACATTTTCCCTTTCAAGATGCTTCTAATAGATAACAAAAAAATTCTAGGACACAGTTTACCTCCCCAAGATGGGTTTAATCAAAGGAAAGCATGTGTATATGTTTATGTGTGTATGTATACGTATGTACTTGCAGCTCTATTCAAGCGAATATATTTTTTTTTTAATGTTTATTTATTTATTTTTGAGAGAGGGAGAGAGAGAGAGAGCATGCACATGCAAGAGTGAGCACGCGAGTAGGGGAGGGCAGAAAGAGAGGGAGAGTCCTAAGCAGGTTCTGAGCTGTCAGCGCAGAGCCTGACATGGGGCTTGGACTCTCGAACTGAGATCATGACCTGAGCCAAAATCAGGCATTGCCGCTTAAATGACTGAGCCACCAGGGTGCCGGTCAAGATAATGTATTTTTAAATGGGGGGTTGTTTTTAAAATATGCAGCAAGGGTGAGACAGACTTGGATTCTAATTCTAATTCTGGATCACACAAATGAGACCTTGGGTAAGTGATTACATAATCTTTCTCAGGAGTTTATATACTAAGTCAGTGCAGACATTAACAAGTGATGACAAACACAACTCAATATAACTTAATGATCCAACTAAAAGCTGTAAATTGTATCTGATCGGGATTCCCTTATTTTAAATAAGAGTTCTGATGACCAAATTCAGAGGGGTCTGAGAGAGAGAGATCACTCATCTGTTGTTCTGAATGTTGGTTGTACAACAGAATCATCTGGAGAGCCTGTGGAAAATACTGATGGTTTTGCCCCACGTGTGGTGATCCATTCAAATGGTGTATATAGTGTGTGTGTGTGCACGGGAGAGAAAGAGCGAACAGGAAAAAGTAGTGTAGGATTTTTTCTCTGCTTTATCCAACCCCTTCATTTCACTGAAGGCTGGGGGTCCTACAGGTCTTAAACGACTTGCCCAAGGTTCCACATTTAAGAAGCAGAACGGAGATGAACTCAACAGAATCTTCAATAGGGATGAAAAGGGTGATAAAAAACACTAACATTAGTAAGAATTTGTATAAAATTATGTCGTCATGTGTAACATAGTAAGCTGGATAGATCCTTTATGGATTAGAATTGACCTCATCTTCCTAATAAGCACAAAAAAGTGATGTAGATTAAATATGCTCACAAATTCCTTGTGGATGAAGACCAGTAAGAAGTGGATTCTCCTTCCTCACCACTTGATTATGGGCTTGCTTTGACCAAAAAGGAATGCTGTTAGCTCCAGAGCCTAGGACTAGGAGGCCTTGCTGCTGCAGCCTTAGGACTCTTGGATGCTGCCCTTAGGATGCCATGTGAAGACACTGGCCAAGCTTTCCCGAAGGTGCAGTAGTGAGATGCCCCAGACAACAACCAGCCCCAACGACTGGATACAGGAATGAGGCCATCTTGGATCTTTCAGCCTACCTGACCCTGACCTTCCAGCTGAAGAAGCTGCAAGAATGAGCCCAGGTGAAGCTAGCAGGGGAACCATCAACCAAGTCACAGAATGAGGAGAAATAGTTGTTTTAAGTCACTCAGCTTTGACACAGTTTGTTATACAGTGATAGAAAACTGAAACAGTATGTTTCATTTCCATTTTATGATGAGGGAAGTAAGGCTAGAAAAGGTACAATATGCTATGTGACACAGGGATTAAATGACACAATCAGGATTTTAACCCAGGTCTGACTCCAAAGCCTCACTACTTTTGCTGCTTAGTAATAGCTGATCATGAAGTGTCTCATTTATTTGAAATGATTACATACATTTGAGATGACTATATATATATACACATATACATATGTACATACATACATACATATACATGAAGTTAACAATCTGGTCCCAGAAATCCCAAAGCACCATGGTGATTTAATCCAAATACCTGTTACAAACATATGTCCAGTTACAGTAAACAAGAGAGAAACCATAGCACATGTCTATACCTGATTATTTTTCTTTTCAAATCCCAGCCATATACACCTCCATTTCCTTTGTAGCGAGTTCCAGAGACAATGTCAAAATTACCCTCCTTCTGCTTCCTATAGAAAAAATCAGTTGTCAATTAGAAAAAGCTATTGAGCTTTCAATAGTTATTTTCATGAGTTATACAAAAAGAACTTTTAAGACTTGCACAGGAAATATAATGCCAAGAAAACATGAACTATATATACCACTAAGAAATCTTTTGATGTAATATTTCAATTCTGATTTTTTTCCCCTTTGTTAACTTCTAAAACTAAAAAACTAGTACTTGCTGATTGTACCATGTGAAACCATCCTAAGATGTAATCTCCCTCCTTTCTGTTCTCGGCCCCATGAAGTAAACAGTGCTAAAACAGTCTGGTAACCCTCCAGACCTTTCTCTTTGCAGAAAGATAAAGACACACAGAACTCCAGGCTTTCTGGTTGCTTTAACAAAACTGGAACCCAAAAAAGTACATTTTGCAACTGCCTTGTGTACATTAACCACATACATAATGGAACCATGGACATCCCTATAGGTCAACAGAGAATTTCCCCATTTTTTCCAATAGCTGCAAAAATGTCCCACAGAACACTGAACCTACATACTTATATGGTTGTTTTCATGGTGGGTTTCCCCACCAACAACACAACCACAATGAAGTGTGGCAATGTTTTTATAAATGTACATCCTGGTGCTTAGACGACCCAAAGTGGAACCTAACAGATTTGCCAAAATAAAGCTTAGGAGTCTTTCTAACAGGTATCACCAGAAATTACTTTCCAAAAAGGTTGTAGCAACTCCCATTTCTCCGGCAATATTTGTGTGTCCACTTCCCACCATCTTATTGGCACTAGATGTGCTGCTCTTTAAGTTTGTAATTATGACGAACTAACGGGTAATAAAATACTACCACAGTTATTTCAATTGCATTTCCCTGACAACATGCCAGGGTATCTTCTCTTGGGTTTATCAGCCATTGGGCTTTCTCCTACATATGGCCTATTTCTGTCTTTCACAAATTTTCTATTCCCCTGATTTCATTTCCTTCACAGGTCAAAGGGGCTTTTGGGTATTAAACATATAAGCAGACAAGGTATCTCTGAAGGGACTTTATGCAGAGATCAAAGGATGAGAATAGTTGGCTATGAAGGAGAAAGGAAAGAACATTTTAGGCAAAGGAGAGGGGCAGAGGGGCCAGATCACACAGCAGTTTGAAGGGCAAAAAAAGAGCCTGAAGTGATCTAAACAGGGGAGAAACGTTACCTAATTTTGTTTTAGTATATTCAGCTTACACTGAGCACAGCTTCCACATTCTTATTCTGAGAGGTTTCATGTTGTTTTGGATTTTCTAAGAATACAACTATACTACCTGCAAATAAATACAAGTTTGTATCCTTTATCAATATTTATACTACATGCTTAATATATCACTTAAAATATCCATGTATAATAACAGCTGGTATGCCTAACTTGATGCATTTATTAATGATTCAACATTTCACCAATTAGTAAGATGTTTGTGTTAGGACTGGATTTTCTTCATCAAGTTTAAGTGGTTTCCTTTTCTTTCTACTTTCAAGTTTTCATTAGAGGTGACCCAGGAAGTTTATCAAATACCTTTTAGCATCTACAGACTCAATCATGCTTTGTTAATGTGATAAATTATGTTGATGAATTCCTGATGATGAACCATCCTGGCATTCTTGGAATAAACCCTATTTGTTCATGGTGTTTCACCCTTACAATGCAGGGCTTAATTCCATTTAACAAAGTCACCTTCCATCTTTTCCCATATTCTGGAAGAATTTAGGTAACAAAGGAATTATCTGTTGCTTAGTTCCTAAAATATATCAGTCACATATCTATAGTCAAGAGCCTCAAATCGATATGTTGGTATCCATTTTGACAGCAAACAAAATAGCATGTCCGTTTTTAATTAGTAAAGAATGAAAAAAATGAAAAGAAGTCCAAAATCAACATAAATGATTTGAATTAGAATTCTTTCAAATATTAGAAATACCTACCTAATGAATTCAGGAATAAATTTTGGCTGAAATTAAAAAAAAAATAAACATGAAGTCAGTAAAACAGGCTTAACCTATCATGAATAGCTAACAAAAAAAGATACCACTTACATGGTGTGAGAGATCAGCATCCATAATTATTATGTAGTTTCCTGTGGCATGTTTCATTCCATGAATATATGCAGTTCCTAAAAACAAAAACATATCCATTAAAGAAAATCACCAGAAATGCTTAAGTATACTCGTGAACAGGCGAGAAATTAAATTAAGCATCTGAAAAGCATACAGCAGTTCTCCAGAGGTAAAACTAAACTACCGTTAAATCCTATTTATTCAGAATAAAAAACATCTCGAGTCCGTTCTTTCATCTCCAACTTCACCTTAGTCCCAGACACCATCTTCTGATACTTGGATCCTGACCTGGCGAGTATTGCCCTGCCTCTGCTCTTCCCCATCACTCCTGTCCCATCTTCATAAAAGCTACCCAGTGAATGTCTTCTACGCTATAAGCCTAATACACTAGAGCCCTGGTCTGGTGTCTGGGATCAAAGGCACAACCAGGAATTATTTAGCCACCCTCATGCCTAAAAATTCCCTATGGACCTGGCAAGTAAGGGTAAATTGGGATTTGAGGATTCCTGCATTCTCCAGGTCCAAGCCACCACAGTATCTTCTTAGTAAGGGCAAAGTCTTCTAAATATTTATGAGAGTGAGTGAGCGAGCGAGCGAGCACGGGAGTAGGGGAGGGACAGAGAGAGGACAGAGGATCGACAGAGGATCTGAAGCAGGCTCTGTGCTGAGAGCAGAGAGCCCAACACGAGGCTGGAACTCATGAACCATGAGATTATGACCTGAACTGAAGCCAGACGTTTAACCAACTGAGCCACCCAGGTGCCCCAAGGCCGAACTCAGTTCTAACTTCCTTTGCTCAAAAGTCACCATCACAGCTTTTTGGATTGCTACTGACTGGTTAGTAATTCCTGGTTGCTTTCACAGCAGTTTCCAGATTACTTCAATCCCAAAGAACTTCTGGGTTCAGATATTCAGATACTTTATGATGCCAGAGAACTAAGGGTCTTCAGGACAGCAAGTACTCGATTTTTAAGAACTGTGCTTCCAGGGCACCTGGGTGTCTCAGACGGTTAGGCATCCAACTTTGGCTCAGGTCATGATCTCACAGTGCGTGAGTTTGACCCCCAAGGGATCTGTGTTGACAGCTCAGAGCCTGGAGCCTGCTTCGGATTCTGTGTCTCCCTCTCTCTCTGCCCCTCCCCTGCTTGTGTTCTCTTGTTCTCTAAAATAAATCAAATAAACATTAAAAAACAACAAAAAAGAACTGTGCTTCCTCCATGCTCTCTCAATTTTTTAATAAAATTACTATTATTTCCCAATATAAGCAACTATAACCAAAAGAAAAGAAATAAAGGCATTCAGATATTCATCTCGGAAGGACCAAGTTCATCTGAGATTTTCTATAACCTCCTATAATTAAAAGCTGGAAAAGCTTTCTTTTTTAAAAACAAAGAGTAACTGTTTACAACTTCTAAAAAAATACTCAAAGATTTAGAGCTAAAGTGGTGTGCTGGTCCCAACACATTTGCTCTCGGACCCCTTCTCTGTTCTACACTCCATGGAACTACAGTTCCCAAGGGCTCTTGTCAACTGGCTGCCAAATCGCTTTGGGAGACACCAGGGGATAGTTGCCAGGAGAGAAAAGGAAAAGTCGAAGTGTGTCCCCACTCTTACACTGCATCCCAGCACTGACTGGGTATCCCCATGGCTCCAGCTCCTGCCAGGTAGCCCCCACTCCATTATTCCAACCCCTTCTAAATAACCTGGGGTTCCCGGGCTCCAAAAGCACCATCTCCTATTGTTGCTTCTTTCGAGGGGTGGTAGCAACCACTAGCTGTTACTAGTCTGAGTAGCATCACAGTTCCATTTGGCTTCTCAGCATTCCTTCACCTGCGTAACCAGATTCTTCGTTATTAAATTCCCTACATTGAAAGACTGACAGTGGTTTCTGCTTTCCCAACTGGGCTTTGACAGATAGAGACAACTCAAGTTAAACCATTTCAATGTCACTAAGAACATTAAAAACCATTACAGGAGGACACTGTATTTTGGCCCTGTTCCAAATTGGGAAAACACATACTGGATCACCTTACCAAGGCAAGGAGCAGGTATGAGGGGTGAGAGGTTATACTTACCCAGTCCTAACTTTTTCTCACGTGGTCTTAGAAGCTACAAGAATAAGAAACAGCATTTTAACACACACACACACACACACACACACACAAAACTATTAAAAATTATTTTTTTATAGGTACTTACCCTTTTTAACAGAAACATAGTTCCATATGTTAGACCTTATATTAGACATTAAGCAAAGTATGCTTAACATTTTTTGCCAAAGTGAAAAAGTGCTTAGTATTTAATAACAAATCAAATAGTTTAACAGCTTGGAAAATTTCACCCCAACACTGCAGGCCAAATTTTAAACATTTTTTTTTTCCTGGAGTTATCCACCAGAAAACAGTATGTAAATGGTATATTATATCTATTACTTAGCATTTTGAACAACATCTACTGGTTCCTATCCCTAGGAAAACTGAGGATTTAACCCACTTATTCCATATCTTCTTGGAATATTTGATAGCCACATTTGTTTCCCCAATTCCTTTTGTGATTTTAATGATTTAGTTTTTAGTTCTTGATTTGTTTTCCTTTTTATTTTTCTCAATTACAAAAACACAGGCTTAAGATTACAAGTTAGACAATATATGGTCATTCATTAGTTAATGGCATTCAGGTTGGTTCCAGGTATCTGCGCCACTACAAATATACCTACAACAAAGACACTTGTACATATATCCTTTTGTATAGGTCCTCTTTTTTTTTTTTTAATGTTTGTTTATTTTTGAGAGACAGCGTGAGCAGGGGAGGGACAGAGAGAGGAGACACAAAATCTGAAGCAGCCTCCAGGCTCTGAGCTGTCGGCACAGAGCCCAAAGCGGGGCTCAAACTCACTAGCTGTGAGATCATGATCTGAGCCAAAGTCGGATGCTTAACCGACTGAGCCACCCAGGCGCCCCGTTTTCTTTTTTATATAAAGTTTATTTACTTATTTTGAGAAAGAGAGTGCACCAATGAATGGAAGCGCACCACTGAGTGAAAAGGGGTGGGGAAGGGGCAGAGAGAATCCCAAGTAGGCTCCATGCTAATCAGCACTGAGCCCTAGGCAGGACTTGATCTCAGGAACCAGGAGATCATGACCTGAACAGAGATCAAGAGTCAGATGTTTAACTGACTGAGCCACCCAGGTGTCCCAAGGTCCAGTTATTTCTGCAATTAGCACCCTAAAAGTTGAATCACTGGCTGAAAGGGTATTTATACTCCTTTCTTTGAACTCCTTTTATGATCTTAAATGCTGACATCACTCCATCAACTTATCCTGACTTTATCCTTGGATGACCTCATTACATTCTCTAATGCCACAATTACATGACTTTAGGGTTATATTCCTAAATATATACACATACATACATATATATTTAATGTTTATTTTTGAGAGAGACAAAGCACATGCGGGGGAGGGGTAAGCCGAAAGGGGACAGAGGAGGATCCAGAGTGGGCTCTGTGCTGATAGGAGACAGCCCCATGTGGGGCTCGAACTCACAAACCACAAGACCATGACCTGAGCCAAAACCCAGAGTTGGATGCTTAACCACCTGAGCCACCCAGGTGCCCCTAGGGTTATATTCCTAACAAAAAAAATTGTATTTTTTCTTTTCTTACTGTTTCTTACAGGGCTCAAGCAGACTCACTACTGAGCCTATCTTGTCCCCTTCTGCATTTGCCAGTCTATAAGCAGGCTGCCTCAGACTGCAAATCTCTAAACAGAGTATTTTCAGTTCAATTCAACCAGGACAGATTGTAGTACTTTTTACTACATGCAAACTGCATGCAAGTCTTGGGGAGGAACAAAGATAAAATACACTTCTGCTTGATGAGCTCTTACAGGAGAACTAGACACTCAATCAATCATGTACAGTAATTAAAATTTACTGAACAGGGAGGGGCGCCTGGGTGGCTCAGTCAGTTAATTGTCCGACTTCAGCTCAGGTCATGATCTCATAGCTCGTGAGTTCAAGCCCCACGTCCGGCTCTGTGCTGACAGCTCAGAGCCTGGAGCCTGCTTCGGATTCTGTGTCTCCCTCTTTCTCTGCTCCTCCCCCACTCGTGCTCTGTCTCTCAAAAATAAATGAGCATTAAAAAAAATAAAATTCACCTTAGATCTTCTATAATCCTATGTTTCTGCTATTAAAGTCTTTTCTTAAGTGTTTATAAAACATAAACCACGCTGCATATGAAAGAATGCTGTGCTACAGTTAAAAGAATGAGAAAATTTAGTAATAAAAGATCTCCAAGCTATAATTACAAATCAACAGAATAATGCAGGAAGATTACATCTACGTTAAAAAAACAAAAGCACCACCTTACCCAGTTCTCCACATGTAGACCCATGCGCACACATGCACAAAGGTCTGAGGCCACCCCCACCAAACTGCTGACAGAGGTCTCCCCTGGGGAAGGGACTAGGAGGTTCATAAACGGCAACTTCAGTTTTATCAGTAACTTTTTCATTTGACAACAATGTAGTTTTTTCATTTCTTAGGTAATAAAAGTTCACACTGTTTCATTTAGTGTGCTGTACTTTCAAATCCTTAATTCCACCCCCTTCCTTTTCTGCCCCCTCACATCAGTGAGGATGGCTCAAAGCAGTAAAGGGCACAACAGAGCTTATCTCACAGCCATCAGGACAAGTGTGAACTCACAGAAAGTACGTGCAGGAGGGCTGGGCACACACTCTGATGAATGCTCACCACAACTGCTTATAAGATACTTCATGTGACCCTACGATTTGGTAAAAAACTTATTTTCTAAAAAATTTTTACTATAGAAAATCTTGACATTTTAGAAAAACCAGGATCAACAGTATTTGAGTGGACTTTTTTTTTTTTTTTTTTTACCATAATGAAAATAAATCTTCAGCTAAGAAAGGCTAATTATAGTGGCGCCTGGGTGGCTCAGTCGGTTGGGCGTCCGATTTCGGCTCAGGTCATGATCTCACGGTTTGAGTTCGAGCCCCACATTGGGCTCTGTGTGCTGACAGCTGGAAGCCTGGAGCTGCTTCAGGTTCTGTGTCTCCTTCTCTCTCTGCCCCTCCCCCACTTGTGCTCTGTCTCTCGCGCACGCGCTCTCAAAATAAACTAAAAAAAAAAAGGCTAATAATTGTACTTTCCTCCTGTTTTGCAATTCCGTACTATCAATGAGGCTCCCTTTTTTTTTTCATTTTATTTTTTCCATTTTTGGCTGTTTATATAAAGTTCTTATGAATTATGGTTTTGTACATCTCATTAGGATACTGATCTTTTTGTCAGAGGTAATATTTTGGTGTTTTTAAGTAGTCAAACCTCTCAATCCTAGTTATATTTGATGTTTTAAAAGTAATGAACATGCATTACATTATCAGAACTTGTAAAAATACTAAACTATGGAATAATATAGGTGATATAATCTGACCTCAGGTTGGAGGCTGAAACAGATGATGTAAATCAAATGTCATGTAAGCACTCGACACAGAAAGGCTGAAGCCCTCCACAACCTCAGCTCTCCCTGACCTATATAACCATCACTAACAGTTCAAGGTATGTGCTTCTACTTTTGTATGGTCCCACCTCTGCTATTTATTAGCTATATGACATTGGAAGTGACTTAACCTCTTGGCTCAGTTTCTTCACATAGAGTTAAAAAACAAACAAACTTCCTTCATTTTCTGAAACATTCATTCCAGCCAGTTTGAAAGACCAGCAAACAAAGCATCTGGTGCTTAATGTTTTGAGATATTGTAAAATAGCTTCAATAATAATCCTTCTCCATCTTCTCTCCCAAGTAAACTTGTGGCACTTGTCACTTAAAAGCAAGAAGGGCCATTATTGTTGCCTGGCATGGCCTGATATTGTTGAGGGGGAAAAAAGGGCAGTTTTTCTAGTTTAAATGATTTGAAGATCATAAAATAACAAAGGAACTATAAGAAAATCGTAATAGTGAATGCAGTTTTTTTCTCATTATTTTGAATTTTTTTTTATTTTTAAAAAAATTTTTTTTCAACGTTTTTTATTTATTTTTGGGACAGAGCAAGACAGAGCATGAACGGGGGAGGGGCAGAGAGAGAGGGAGACACAGGATCGGAAACAGGCTCCAGGCTCCGAGCCATCAGCCCAGAGCCTGACGCGGGGCTCGAACTCACGGACCATGAGATCGTGACCTGGCTGAAGTCGGACGCTTAACCGACTGCGCCACCCAGGCACCCCTCATTATTTTGAATTTTATTGGTTGATGGGAAAAATGGAACTCTTTGAGGGCCATATTGTTTTAGCATTTGAAAAGGTCAATTTAGTAGACATATCCTAAGATCAATCAATTATACCTCAAGGCTGAAGTTCTATAGCAAAAGTATTCAAAATATCGTCAGGTTGATATTCCTGGCTTAAACAGAAGTGCCTAACTCAGAGTATTCTACATGTAACATGTGATTTAGTGGCTTTGGCCCAGAACTTGTAAAAGAAAAACTGGGGGACTGTGGCCAAAAAAACGAACCTAGCATCATAAGAAGTCACTGACAGAAGGCTGGAAATCTGTCAACTTTTAATCTCTTCCTGTACATCTGGAGGAGGATTGGAAGGGTGATAGATCTTTGAGTTGCCCAGATGTGATATGGAAAGAATAACTAGCATAGGAGAGATTTACTATGTGTGTAAGAGGAACATGTTCCCCTTAAATGCTTCCCTTCCATCAACCAATATCTCCTCCAACTTGTGCACCCTGCAACAGTTTTTTTTATAATGCTTAATTGCTATTTCTTAAGATGAAAATATCAACAAAGGTTCTCCAGGAGACCTCTTTCTTTATATCTATACCAATGGTTCTCTTTTGGGAGGAGTGGACAATTTTGCCCACAAGAGGTCATTTGATGATACTCAAAGACATTTTTGGTGGCCACACTGGGGAGACGGGCTGCTAATGGCATCTAGTGGGTGGAGTCCAGGGATGATGCTAAATGTCCTGTAACATACAGGACAGTCCCCCACATCTAAGGATTATTAGGTCCAAAATGTCAATTGTTCCAAGACTGAGAAACTCTGGTCCATACAAATTCTAAAATACCCAATGCTCAGAATGTGTTTAAATCTGGATTCAACTGTCTGCTTGGACCCCAAAATTACCTAAAGTAGAGCTCACAAGTGTATTCAAACACTTATGAATAAAAACCATTATAAAAATAAACCAGTGGTCAAAAATAAAAATTATAGGGGCACTGGGCAGCTGAGTCAGTTAAGTGTCCAACTTTGGCTCATATCACGATCTCGAGCTTCCTGAGTTTGAGCCCTGCCTGTCAGGCTCTGTGCCATCAGGCTCTGTGCTGACAGCTTGGAGCCTGGAGCCTGCTTCAGATTCTCTCTGCCCCTCCCCTGCTCACACTCAGCCTCTCTCTATCCCTCAAAAATAAACATTAAAAGAAACATTTTAATAAAAAATAAAAATTATAAAGCCATTATAAAATGAATTCTACATCTAAGTTACTCCAACAGAAAAACAACACCCTTTAAAGTACAGTGGGAAACTCTATAAAGTTCAAGACTCAGAGAGTCAATCTACTCCCAGATGATTGTTCTACAAAGAAAGATGCCAAGTGCTCTGACAAATAGAAAGATGCCAACTTCACATGGAAACGATCACGTTTCCCAGCTACAAGCTTTTATAGTTGCAAAAAAGGGGAGCAAGAAAGATCATGACACATATTACTAATTGCAATCCAGTTCCATTAATATTCCTGTCAATATCATGCTTTAATTTTGCCCTTCAAGAAAACTCATCTGCAGAATAAGTTCTGAAAACAGACTTTATCCAAAGGCTCACTATTTTGCTGTAAAATTGCTACTGACCCAATTTACCAAAGACATGGAAAAACTCAAGCAAGATGTTCTTTTTCATTTCAGTTTCTAGAAAAACAGATTGACTTTAAGTATTGTCATTTCTCATCTTTCCCCTACAAACACAACTAATGTGACAGAATGTTCACGTGACTTACAATTTTGTCTGACCCATAGATCTTCTCCAACTGTTCAGCAACATCCCTTGTTCCATCTGGGCTTCCATCATCTATGATTATAATTTCATAGCTGATTCCACTAAAATAAAAAAAAAGTTTGTATTGCTTGCAGAGACAATACTCTCCAATTAAAAAATAACTTTAAAATTACTATTTCCTCACCAATATAAGTGGGAATTTATGTCATATTATTCACCAAAGAAAACTTCAATTACCAAATGAAACAAATGTCAAACATTTAGTACTTTACCTCCAAACTTGGCAGTCTATGGATAAAAACATTACAATGAAGTCCTGAGATAAAAAAAAATTCTCAAATCAAAAACACACTCTTTAGTTTAAAAACTCACAGCGATTACATATACATCTGTCCATTATATACCATAGGATATCATAAAATTTTACTTACCTACTTTGGAAGTGGTATTATAGAACCTTAGCATCAAGTCTTAGTTATAAAAAATATTTCAAAAGTACATTTAAAAGATATCTCAAGGGGCACCTGGGTGGCTCAGTCAGTTGAGCGTCTGACTTCAGCTCAGGTTATGATTTTGCGGTTCATGAGTTCGAGCCCCACGTCAGGCTCTGTGCTGACAGCTCAGAGACTGGAGCCTGCTTCAGATTCTGTGTCTTCCACTCTCTCTGCCCCTCCCCAGGCTGGCGCTTTGTCTCTGTCTCTCAAAAAAAAAAAAAAAAAAAAAAAAAGCTTCAAAAAAAAAGATATCTCAAGTTGACTGAGTTGCTGAGTTAATATTCTTTTATTTATTTTTAATGTTCTATTTGAGAGAGACAGTGTGCATTGGGGTGGAGGGGGGGGGTGGTGCTGGTGAAGCAGAGAGAAGGGAAGACAGAATCCCAAGCAGACTCCACGCACTCAGCATGGAGGCAGAGGCCCAAGCAGGCCTCTAACACACAAACCGCGAGATCATGACTTGAGCAGAAATCAAGAGTTGGCCACAACCCATTGAGCCACCTTAGACTGAATATTCTTTTCAATTTAATCCCAAATAAATTTAAATAACATAATCAGGAACAAATAGGATTTCATTTCATCTGTCAAAAAACCCTCTTTAAAATGGTGACATAATCTTTACACCACTATTTCAAATAGTTGTACCATTATCTCACGTCATTAGAAAGAGCACAGAAAATTACATAAGATTTTAATGTGCTTCAAAATTAAAATCTCTCTGCTGGCTCTCCATTAACTTTATGTTACAGTTTCTATTCTAAAGATAAGCCAACACAATACTTGGATGTACATGTGATCACTGCATCTTCCTCCACCCCCCTTTTGGATTTTTTTTGGATAACTTTATTGGGAAACTTAAGGACAAAGTAAAGGAAGCACACCAAACCCCCACAACACTGTTTCTTCTTGGTCTTAATAAACATATGTAAGGAAATCAGCAAGAAAACATTCATTCTGTTAAAAGGCTTTCAAAAGTCAGCCCCAAAATCCAAAAAGCAGGGTAAAATCAGCCCATCTGTTAAGCCTTCTCCGCTAGGTGCTTTAGTACTTAACAAGCCAAAACCTGTTAAGATGTTGATTCCAGTTGATATGCTGAAAGAGATATACTTCATAAAGAAATGAAGTCATTCATAAGCAAATTATTCCTTTCTCTCATTTCAAAGTGCCCAGAACACCTGAGGGTAAGGGTAGTTTAAAGGAATCAAGCTAAACTCCCTTTAAGTAATCTGACCATATCTGAAAATAGTTGTTTCCTTCATTAAACATCACTCAGATTAAAGTAAAAAATATTTGAGAATCAGAAGACAAAATAAACAAGATCAACTATATTAAGATAATTTCTCTAATTTGCAAAGTGGTTGTAAAAACCAAAATAAAAAATAAAGAAAAAGATATGAGTACAAAAACTGCAAGAAGCCACGTACATCAACACAGTTAGTTACAGGGCGCCTGGGTGGCTGAGTCGGTTAGCGTCTGATTCTTGATTTCGGCTTAGGTAATTTCATGATTCGTGAGTCTGAGCTCCACGTTGGGCTCTGTGCTGGCAGTGTGGGGCCTGCCTGGGATTCTCTCTCTCTCTCTCTCTCTCTCTCTCAAAATAAATAAAATAAATTTTTTTAAAAAAGCAATATTTTTCATCAATTAGCATTTTCAAAAACGTTAAGTTTGATAAAGCTCAGGTTGGCTGGTTGATAGGGAAACAGGCACTCTCCAAATAATGCTAGTCCTAAGGTGGTACGATCATTTTTTCTGCGAGCAATTTGTTGATTTTTATATTTTTGAGAGAGAGAGAGAGAGAGAGAGAGAGAGAGAGTAGGGGAGGGGCAGAGAGAGAGGGAGACAGAAGATCCAAAGTGGGCTCTGCACTGAGGGCAGGTATGGGGGTGGCAGTCAAGAGCTGCGAGATCATGACCTGGGTTGAAGTCAGATGCCCAACCGACTGAGCCACCAGGTGCCCCTAAAGCTTTTTTAGTTTTTTTAGTTGTTTTTTTTTTTTTTTTGAGAGAGAGCAAGGGTGACCATGCAAGCAGGAGAGGGAATAACTGTCCATTTTAAGCACATCAGTTGACCCAGTAATTCCATCCTGAAGACTTTATCCCCAGTACACTAGTAAAAGTATGAGCATGTTTGCTGTAACAGTCATTTAATAAAGGAGCATTCAGTGTGTGTCAAGCGCTCTTCTAAATGCTGGACAATATGGTGTGAACAAAGTACCTGTTTTCATTCGTAAAACAAAAGTCAAAAAAGAAAAACAAGAAAGCTCTAGAAATAATCTGTGTTCACGGAGATGACCTGGTTAAATTATAACACAGCCATATAGAAAGTTACTTAATTTTCGAAGTTTGTATGTGTTGATACAGAAAGATCTTCATCTATACGCGATCCCACTGGATCTAAAACAAGCTACTTCATACTGATACCAGGATCTTCCGAAATCTTAAAAACATTGTATAACACTTTCAAATTCAAACTCTAAAAACCCCAGTTTCTAGCAACCACACCAAACATCCACTAGTGACCAACGAAGTTGCCCAGGCCAGCAGCAGCTCCCTAACCCACAGAGATCAAACCTCATGCTTACATAAGCACTCAGCACGGGGGCGGGAGTGAGCGTGCTCGGTTAGTCTCCCGGCTCCTGCCGCATCCTGACCACCCAGAAGTAGGAGTGAGGTCAAGCTTTCAACCTCGCTCCGACTGAAAAGGTGGACAACGCTACTAAGAAAAAGACAACCAGGGGCGTGGGGTGGGGTTGGGGGACAGAGGATGGGAGTGTACAATAAAAGGAACGTCTCATAAAACCCAAGGGCAAGAATGAGAACCCGAGACACAGAATGAACCCCAGAAGTATCCGCCGCCTCTTTCTCGCAGGGTGGCCTTCTCCCCGAGGCTTCCCTCAAGAGCCGAAGGGAGGCCTGCAGGGACTCCTCGCGCAGCCAACTGCCGACACCCAGGCCGGCGAAGCCAGCTCATCTCATTCCTCAGGGAGGGCGGCAGGGCACGCTACCTCTCGGAGAAGCTTTTCACCAGCAGCCACACGATGAGCGGTAGGTTCTCGCGCTCGTTGTAAGTGGGCAAAAGCACCGAATACTTGTCCTGTCGCAGGACGCGCCCCTCCGGCTCCCGCCGAGACCTACGAGGGCTACCGCTCGCTTCCTCGGAGGCCATGGCGGAACTGCGCGAGACGCCGGAAACGGAATGACGTCACGTGGCGCGGGAAGGGGCGGGTCGGACCGTACCAAATTCGGGAAGAGGGAGACAGTCCATGTGGCCAGGTTCTAGTTCTCCTAAGGCCCTCCTCATGGTTCCGTTGGAAATATCCAGGAGCTATAAATCTTTAAACTTGAATCTTAGGGTTTCTTCAGGAAGTGCATGTCTAGTTTTCGCTTTTTTCCCCAGCTCCGTAAAATTATTTAGTTTATTCCAGTCGCTAGGAGACGGCAAGCCGGAAGCGGAAATGCTCTTCAGGACAACTTCCGGGAGGGGCGCCATGGCTTCCAGGGCGGAGGTACTCGCCTTGCAGGCTCAAGTTGCCCAGCGCGAGGAGGAGCTGAGTTTCCTGAAGCAGAAGCTGGCGGCGGCTATTTTGGCGGAGCAGGAGCCAGAGCGGCTGGTTTCGGTATCACCCCTGCCGCCGAAGGCCTCCCTGTCTCGAGATGAGATTTTGCGCTATAGCCGGCAGTTGGTGCTTCCTGAGCTGGGCGTGCAGGGACAGCTGCGCCTGGCCGCTGCATCGGTGCTAGTAGTGGGCTGCGGTGGGCTCGGCTGCCCACTGGCGCAGTACCTGGCAGCGGCCGGCGTAGGCCGCCTTGGCCTTGTGGACTACGACGTAGTAGAAATGAGCAACTTGGCCCGCCAGGTGCTGCATGGCGAGGCACTGGCCGGGCAGGCCAAGGTCTTTTCGGCCGCCGCCTCGCTGCGCCGCCTCAATTCGGCGGTGGAGTGCGTGCCTTATGCAGAGGCGCTTACGCCAGCCACGGCGCTAGACTTAGTCCGCCGCTATGACGTGGTGGCTGACTGCTCTGACAACGTGCCCACTCGCTACCTGGTTAGTGACGCATGTGTGCTAGCCGGCCGGCCTCTCGTGTCAGCCAGCGCCCTGCGCTTTGAGGGCCAAATCACGGTCTACCACTATGACGGCGGGCCTTGCTACCGCTGCGTATTCCCTCAGCCACCTCCAGCGGAGACGGTGACCAACTGCGCGGATGGCGGGGTGCTCGGTGTCGTAACCGGGGTCTTGGGCTGCTTGCAGGCGCTGGAAGTATTGAAGATCGCAGCAGGCCTGGGCCCGTCTTACAGCGGCAGCCTGTTGATCTTTGATGCGCTCAGAGGCCATTTTCGTTGTATTCAGCTTCGGGGCCGCAGGCCTGACTGTGCAGCTTGTGGGGAGCGGCCCACAGTGACTGCCCTGCAGGACTACGAAGCCTTCTGTGGCTCCTCAGCCACTGATAAGTGCCGCTCTCTGCAGTTGCTGAGCCCAGAGGAGCGAGTTTCGGTCACCGACTATAAGCGACTTCTGGATTCAGGCTCACCCCACCTGTTGCTGGACGTTAGGCCTCAAGTGGAGGTGGACATCTGTCGTTTGCCTCATGCCTTACACATCCCTTTGAAACGTTTGGAACGGAGGGATGCAGAGAGCCTGGAACTCTTAGGAGAAGCTATCCGGGAAGGGAAGCAGGGCACACAGGAAGGGGCAGCTTTCCCGGTTTATGTGATTTGCAAACTGGGCAATGACTCCCAGAAAGCCGTGAAGATCCTGCAGTCCTTGACAGCAGTCCGGGAGTTAGAATCTTACACAGTTCAAGATGTTGTGGGGGGCCTTATGGCCTGGGCTGCCAAAATCGATGGAGCATTTCCACAGTACTGAGGTGGAAGGGAGAGTCTGACCCGAGGAAGATGGCTGTGTTACCCAAAAGATACATTTATTTGCATTTTTTTCCCAGGAATGTATGGAAGAGCCTGAATACCTCAACTCCTTTATATAAGGGGCTTTGTTGTCGTAACGTATTGGATGCTGTCATTTTCAGTCATATTACTGTTTCTGAGATCTGTCTTGTGTTTTTAGCACTCGGATGAGGTCTTGAACGTGTGACTTATAATGTTAAGTGACAGGGCTTTGCGTTTTGATAGATCGTGTGTCCTTTTTTGTCCACCTCCCTCAATCAAAAAGTACTTTAAATCGTCCGTTTTGATGCTTGGAAAAGTGTTGTAAACGTAGTTTTACTAAATTGATCACAGATGATATACTTAAGGTCAGTTTGATGTTTGCTAAGACATTGTTTGGGTCTTTTTTCTGCTTCAAAGGATAGACTGTATTGCTACCGAAGTAAGTGTTTAAAATGTAAATTATTTTAATTATGTGGGGAAGGGTCATTCTATTAAACATTTCGGATTAATATCAAAGTGACATATTTGTAGTTTAGCAAGATAAAACTTTGTAGTCTGTCAGTTTCTCTTACAAATTGATGATTTAGAAAAAACGTTTCTTATAGTGTTGTATACATGATATACTGCGGTTTGGCTTGCTTTGATATCTTCAAGCTTAAGTCCCAACCTTCTGCCCTCCCCTGTCCTTTTTTCCTTATCCAACCTGTTATTTTTCTTTCTTGCTTTACCGGCCAAGGACCCCAAATACAATACTGAATTAAAGTGGAATAGTGAGCATTCTTATCTCCTTCACAATCAGGTGAAAAACTTGACTATTTGACCAGTATTACTTGTTATTGCTTTACTGGAGATTCCCTTTATCAGATTAAAGAATTTTCCTTCCGTGTATAGTTTGCTAAGCTTTGGTTGAATTCGTCAAGTGCTTTTTCTGCATTATTATGTGCTGCTTTTTTTTCACTTCGGTTAATGCAGTAAACGACATTGATTCTTTTTATGGTGGCAAAACACACACACACACACACACACACACACACACAATTTACCTCTCAATAACTTTCAGGCATACAATACAGTATTGTCAACCACACGCACACGCTGCGCAACTGATCCTGGAGCCCCCATCCCACATGGCTGAAACACCCACCAAACAACTCCCACTTCTCCCCTTCAATTTACTCTTTCTACTTTGATTTAATCTATTTTATTCCAGGATTTTATGGCAGTACAAATTGTAGGTGCTTTTATGTTTATTTACTAAACAACATTTTCATGAGATGGAAGGTAGTCTGCCTAACTTCTAAATACATACAAAATTAAAAGCAAAGATTTGGTGAGTATCTGGGGCAAATTGAGTACATGCCATGTCAAAAGAGCCTCCACTCTCCAGCTGATTGTTGCCTGCGAGTCTGTAATTCTCAGAAATCACAGATGTGTGGAATCTTTGTATCTCTGGCTATGATGTATATACATAGAATATATACAGTATGTATGCAAAGTTTATGCGGGCCAGACAAAACCCTCTGCAGGTCAGATTTACTCAGCAGTCCGCAATCTCTGATATAGACTCTTAGTTTATCATAAAAGGATGGTATTATTTACCAAATGCAAAATTAGGATAGCCCTTACTTTTTAACTGTGAAATACGGTAACCCACATTACAGGAGCAGGTTTCTTGTGCTTTTTCCCCAAGGAGTTGTGGAAATGAATGACTGAGGCCAGGAGAAGAGAACAAAGATAGCAGGCCTGTGTCTCAGCTTCTTACTTCCAGTACAAAAGCTGCTTCTGATCCATATTAAACAATAAAGTGGACGTAGGAACTCCTTGATATTCTAAAGAGTGATGGCCTAAAGTTAAGCAGTTTTGGTAGGCCCTGCAAACTTGGTTGTCAATAGCACAGGTGACTCTAGCTGCTGACGTGGGAAAAGGGCTTATGAAAGTGAGATACGGTGCTTCTAAGTATCTGGGTGAGAGCCTGGGAGCTATTCATTCCAGGAGTGATGGCCAAAGCCATGCACAGAACTGATCTGAGACCACTCGCTGTGCAATGCTGCCCCATCTAGCACTAGGGGGAAACTGCTAGGGTACCTCACTGATCTTACTTGACCTGGCCCGCTACTCTCCCAGAAAGCCCAACACTTTAGCCACAGCTCAGGGCAGAAAGAACCGGCTTTACATCGATTGCTCTTTTTTTTTTTTTTTTTTTTAATCTTTATGTTTGAGAAAGAGAGAGACAGAGCATGAGCGGGGGAGGGGCAGAGAGAGAGAGAGAGAGAGAGAGAGAGGGAGACACAGAATCCGAAGCAGGCTCCAGGCTCTGAGCTGTCAGCACAGAGCCGGACGCAGGGCTCGAACCCACGAACCGCGAGATCATGACCCGAGTCAAAGTCGGACGCTCAGCCAACTGAGCCACCCAGGTGCCTCCATCGATTGTTCTTAGCCTTCTGAGGTATGTCTGTTAGAGTAAATCCTAGTCACATGCCTATATCCTAGTGGCAAGAGCGGCTGGGAATGTGAGTTTTGACATCTACAATCAGAGGCAGAACTCAATCTGGGTTTTTTTTTTTGAAAAGATGGGCTGTTGACATGACAGGTATCTGTTACAGGATCCAGATTTTTTTATTCTTTGCAATTTTGTTTTCTGTGGGGATTGTGGCCAGTTTTTTAATATTCATATGGGATTTTAATTTGTAACTTTTTTCCTTTTCATTTAACACACATCAAGTGTACCAGTCACTATTCTAAACTCTGGGATAAAGAAGAACAAGAGATCTCCTGTTTCAGAATTTACATGTAAATGGGGGGAGACCAATCAACAAGTACATTTGTGTTGAGTGTCATAAACGAAATGAAACTGCTGTTTGGGGGTGGGGAAGGAAGAGCTATTTTGCATCATTAGCTCTTCGCAGAAGGGTCCACATGAAACCCAAACGTAAATGGTGATAATGAGCCATTTTGATTCGGGAGAACATCCCTGACCGGGAGAAAAACAAGTGGAAAGACCCTGAGGCAAATAAACTTGTCAAGTTCAAGAAACTGAAGAAGCAAGTGGGTTGTGAACAATTGAGAGTATAAGAAGGCAAGGTTTATGGAGATGGGGAACACATGAAGTACGTAGTAGACCAGAAGTTTGGTTTTTAGTCCAAGTAAAATAACAGCTTAACATTTATTGGGCACTTACACTGTGATTTGGAATTTGAACCCAGATGGTCTGGCTGAAGAGCCAGGGCCCTAAGCAATATGCTATACTGCCTCTCAGTGAGAACTTTGTAACTTTCATGTTTCACTTTTGAAAAACAATCCATGCCCTGAGAGTCCGAAGGGAAGAGCTTGGATTTCAGACGCAGAAGAAATGGACTCGGATGCCCTTGGCTTGCACGCTTCTCTCTATGGAAGGAAAGCCTGGAAATCCTCTGACACCAGTGGGTTACCTAGGTAATGTCTGGTTAATAACGAGCCACTTTGGTCAAGGAAGTTGAGAAATAAGGTCTCAACATGAGTCACAGATGGTAAATAGAAGGGTTGCCAAGGAGGGGGGTCAAAAAAGGGCAGTAAGTCTCCTGAGAATGTTCCCATAGAAGAGGAACAACTTTTTTCCCCCCAATGTTGTTTATTTTTAATTAGCTGCTCCCTCCCACAGCAGCAGAGGGGCCCCCTCAGAGCCTGAGGTCAGGTATGTAGCCTAGCTTCTTCACCCAGGAGAAGATTTGTTTGTTTTTATAGGTTGTATCTTCTCAGGATTCCATGTAAAGTGAGGTAGCCCTGTCCAGGTAATAATAAAATCTCATCATTTGAAATAGTGCACCTGCTTTAAGATTCAGGATAATTCTGGAGTCAGTTTGGAATATTAAAAAAAAATGGTGCAGGGGTGGTAAAGTCTTTCACAAATAAAACGGTAAAAAGGGTTAATTCATACCTTTGATGAACTATAATCTCTGAAGCACTCAGGATATGAGAGAAAAGCTCATTAAGCCAGCTCAGAATTGGGGTAATAGATAGGATATCATTTATTACGAAGTTCTATATAGTGGTACTGATTCTGGCTTTTAATCTTCAGTCCAGTTATTCAGAATGTAAGAAACAATTGTGAATTGTCTAGGTGTTTCGTCCCTTACTCAGAATGCTATTTGTCAAACAAGCTGCTGAAGGGGAGGAAAGTGAAAAGTCTCAGGTCTTAAAATTTCCCTCCTCGGTGGCACCTTGGTTATAAAACCAGGGGTAGGGTGACACTGATGGAAGATATTTTGGGCATTTTTCTTTAAGTTTGTTTATTTTGAGAGAGACAGAGAGAGTGCAAGCAGGGGAGGGGCAGAGAAAGAAGAGAGAGTCCCAAGCAGGCTCTGCGCACTAAACCCACAAAACTGTGAGATAAGGACAGGAGCGGAAACCAAGATCCCAGCAGCTTAACTGACTGGGCCCCCCAGACCCCCCTGGGCATGCTTTCAAATGAGCAGTGCTTTACCCAGTGCTTTCAGATGAGGGAGGCCAGAGACAAGGTATTAGAATAGAACAGTCCAAAGTTCAGGTGAGTTGAAACGGGACTCTTAAGTCCAGTAAAACTCCCAAGCAAGGCTTGCTTTATTGGGGAACGAGGGGAGGTGGTGTTTTACAATCTTGACTTAATCATCCCCTGGGGTGACCTCTGGCTTGTCTACCCAACAGCCTCCCCAGTTCCACTTTCCCCTACACTGGCAGGGCTGAAAATACCCTTTCTTAGCCTCCCCTGCAGTTTTTGAGGAACGTGCCTTTCTAAACACTTTCTTCCATCAAATACGGTTCAAATCTGTTCACCATAGTCATGCCACATCTCTCCATCAATTCTGTAACTTTTAAGAAACACACACACACCATCAGTTAGTTGCACTGTTACCATCCCAGGTCTTAAGATAATAAAAAAGGAAGGGGGCATAGGGTGGCTCAGTCTGTTAAGCATCCGCCTTCCGCTCACGTCCTGATCTCACGGTTCGTGGGTTCGAGCCCCGCATTGGACTTCCTGCCGTCGGCACAGAGCCCACTTCAGATCCTGTCTCCCTCTCTCTGCCCCTTAACCGCTAGCGCTCTCTCTCTTAAAAATTTTTTTTTAATGTTTATTGTTGAGAGAGAGAGAGAGAGACAGAGCGTGAGTGGGGGAGGGGCAGAGAGAGAGGGAGACACAGAATCCAAAGCAGGCTCCAGGCTCTGAGCCATCAGCCCAGAGCCCAACGCGGGGCTCGAACTCATGGACCGCGATATCATGACCTGAGTCGAAGTCGGACACTCAACCAACTGAGTCACCCAGGCGCCCTTCTCTCTCTTTTAAAAATAAATAAACGGGTGCCTGGGTGGCTCAGTCGGTTGGTTGGGCGTCCGACTTCGTCTTAGGTCATGATCTCACCATTCGTGAGTTCGAGCCCTGCATCAGGCTCTGTGCTCTGTGCTGACAGCTCAGAGCTTGGAGGCTGCTTCTGATTCTGTGTCTCCCTCTCTCTCTGCCCCTCCCCTGCTCACACTCTCTCAAAAATAAATAAACATGAAAATTATTTTTAAAAAGCACATATATTGAAAAATAAATAAACATTTAGAAAAAGATTTTTAAATGTACCTTTGTACAGCAGGGACTACTGCCTTAAATTTATACTAATGGAAGCATCCTTTTGGTAGTCTTGAGAGCTGTGAAGGAAAATAGGACTTTTAGATCACAAGTTTCATTTGACATAATGAACAACAGTTAAATATCTATCCGGCATGGAGCTTCAAGTGATTTGTAAACTCCGTAACTCCAGGGGCTAGCCAAGAAAATGAGGAAGGGTGGCCAGCTAGGGACCCTGGCGGTCTAGGATTACACAGCACGTCTAAAACCACTAAACAGCTTCAGCCCACTTGCCTGTGCAGGAATACGGGTATGGTATTGCGAAATCTTTCAGTATTACGAAGAAAATCTGGATGTTTGGAGACCCGAACTTGGATCCTTGGAGTTTTCTGTGAAATCTCCTGATTTGGAATGTTGAGGATGAATTTTAAAATTCTGAAACTGTTTTACCAATGGAAACATACCTGTAGGCTGGATAAAGGCTTTAGGTTTAAAGAGAAACACAAATGACAGCAAAACACGATTTGAGTCTTATGTAGCTTGGTGCATTTGGAGTTAATTAAGTTAATTAAGTTAATTAAGTGTTCGGGGTAGTAGCCTACAGTAGTTTAACAATTTTAACACCTGTATTATATGCTTTGCATTTATATTGTATTCATAAGCTGATCATCTTAGGTGGTTCAAGTTTTGAAGGCAAGTATATTTTTTTGTTCATTTTCATGCCTTGTAAATCTAATATAACATAAAGTGGTTTGAGATTGATATTTTTCAAAGACTGAAAAATCGGTATCGGGGTGTTTTGTGTCAATCTATGCTCTGCTTTTCCTAGTATTTTGATAAATTGGTGATTGCATGTAATTTCTTTTTTTGTTTGTTTACATTTATTTATTTTTGAGAGACAGAGAAACAGAGCAGACGTGGAGAGGGGCAGAGAGAGAAGGAGACAGAATCCAAAGCAGGCGCCAGGCTCCGAGCTGTCAGCACAGAGCCCGATGTGGGGCTCAAACTCACAAACCATGAGATCGTGACCTGAGCCAAAGTTGGACGCTTAACCGACTGAGCCACCCAGGTGCCCCAACTGCATTTAATTTCTTAGAAAAAGGTACCTGCATAATAGCTAATCGGAGTGGAGATGGGCACATATGATGGAAATGAGAGTTTACATGATATATTTGGAGATTTGCCACCTGTAGTGTTTAGGCCGTATTAGACCCATAAATTAACCTCTAATAACAGCAGGAAAAAAGAGTATGGTTAAATGGGTTAAGTTTTCTTAAAAAAAAAAATTGAAAGATAGGTGATTCATAATAATTATCTGAAAAAGAGATTTTTATTATCCTTTTGAACATTTACTTCTTTTTTACCAATTTTTTAAATGTTTTTTATTTTTTTAAATTTTGGTTGTTGTTTTTTTTAATTTATATCCCGATTAGTTAGCATATAGTGCAATGATGATTTCAGGAGTAGATTCCAGTGATTCATCCTAACAGTGTCTTCCTTAATGTCCCTTACCCATTTAGCCCATCTCTCCCACCCACAACCCCTCCAGCAACCCTCAGTTTGTTCTCTGTATTTAAGAATCTCTTATGGTTTGTCCCCCTCCCTGTTTTTATATTATTTTTGCTTCCCTTCCCTTATGTTCTTCTGTTTTCTATCTTAAATTCCACATGAGTGAAATCATATATTCGTCTTTGACTAATTTCGCTTAGCATAACCCCCTCTTGTACCATCGCATTGTTGCAAATGGCAAGATTTTATTCTTTGCTTTTTTAATGCTTTTATTTATTTTTGAGAGACAGAGCACAAGCAGGGGAGGGGCAGAGAGAGGGAGACACAGCGTCCAAAGCAGGCTCCAGGCTCTGAACTGTCAGCACAGAGCCCAACGTGGGGCTTGAACCCATGAACCATGAGATCATGACCTGGGCTGAAGTCAGACACCTAACCAACTGAGCCACCCAGGCTCCCCTTGATTTCATTCTTTTTGACTGCCAAGTAATGCTCCATTGTATATATATACACCACATCTTTATCCATTTGTCAGTCAATGCACATTTGGGCTCTTTCCATACTTTGGCTATTGTCAATAACACTACTATAAACATTGGGGTGCATTTGCCCCTTTGAAACAGCACACCTGTATTCCCTGGATAAATACCTAGTAGCACTATTGCTGGGTCGTAAGGTAGTCCTATTTTTAGTTTTTTGAGGAACCTCCATACTGTTTTCCAGAGTGGCTGCACCAGCTTGCATTGCCACCAACAATGCAAAAGAGATCCTCTTTCTCCGCATCTTTGCCAACATCTGTTGTTGCTGAGTTGTTAATGTGAGCCCTTCTGACAGGTGTGAGGTGGTATCCATTGTGGTTTTGATTTGTATTTCCCTGATGATGAGGGATGTTGAGCATTTTTTCATGTGTCTGTTGGCCATCTAGATGTCTTCTTTGGAAAAGTGTCTAGTCATGTCTTTTGCCCATTTCTTCACTAGATTATTTGTTGTTTGGGTGCTGAGTTTGAGAAGTTCTTTATAGATTTTGGATACTAACCCTTTATCTGATATGTCATTTGCAAATATCTTCTCTCATTCTGTCGGTTGCCTTTCAGTTTTGCTGATGGTTTCCTTCGCTGTACAGAAAATTTTTATCTTGATGAGGTTCCGATAGTGTATTTTTGCTTTTGTTTCCCTCGTCTCTGGACAAGTAAGAAGTTGAGTAAGAAGTTGCTGTGGCCAAGGCCAAAGAGGTTTTGGCCTTCTTTCTCCTCTACGATTTTGATGGCTTCCTATCTTACGTTTAGGTCTTTCATCCATTTTGAGTTTATTTTTGTGCTCTACACTTTCTTTAACCAGTTCCCCCATTGAAGGACATTCAGGATTTTTACCTTTTTTTTTTTTTTTGCTATTAGTAATAGTGCTTCAAAGAGTATCTTGATATTTATATCTTTCCACAAATACATTTAACAAATAATCAAGTGCTTCCTATGTGCCCAGCATGGTTCTAGGAACACCTGTGAGAGTATATGTGTAGGATAAATTTCTTGAAATGGTATTGTTTCGAAGAGAGTGCTAAGCTCTGATTTTGAGTAGGCAGTGCTAAATTTCCTTCCCAAGGGGCTATATTCATGTTCTCCAACATGCCTATGAAAGGCTGTTTCCCAACACCCTTGCCAGCTTAGTGTTTTCAGACTTTTAGATCTTTGCCAATCTGATGGTTAAAAAAAACCAGCAACACCTCATTGCGTTATTTTACATTTTTTACTAGAAGTTTGAGTAGTGTTCCATTTGTTTAAAAGCGTTTTTGAATAAGAAAGTTCTTTATTCTTTGCTCATTTTTCTACTGAGTGATCTCATTCTTATTGATATATGTGTATAATTAAGAAAGACCACTGGGGGGGGGGATCTGTATTCCTTAGCAAAACGGTTTTGAATGAATTCATTCTGCAGATATAGTGACAGTCCTCTGTGTCTCAGGTGCTGGCTACGTTCTGGGGACTCAAGGTAATTAGGATGTGAGGCTTGCCTTCTTTATTTTACAACTTCATACATGTCATTTACAGAGCATTTCTAACCTACATTATTTCATCCAATCCTTCAGCAGGGAATCAATTCTTTATCTGAGATACAGGGAACTATCTCTTGTTTTCAGGGTCATCTTATGTGTTCTTATCAATAATAGATTTCCTTGAAATAATTTAGTTGGCGGGGAGGCTTATTCTCAGAGTGGAATCCTGCTGCTGCTAATGAGATGAGCCTCTCTTGTCCCTATAGAGCGTCTTAGAAAAGATTCTACTGTAACCTGAGTGAAATTTGCAGCTGTTCCCAAATATTTTATGTGTCCTGACCATCATCAGAAAACCTTTTTCTTGGAGCCATGGCGGGACATTGTAAGCAATGAATGCCACTGTAAAGAGACCTGTGTCCTGTTCGTCCATTGCCAATGGCCTCTTGTTGGGTCTTAATTTAAGAGGAGATGGTTGGGGTCAGGGCACTTAGGACACCTAGACCATTAGTTAAGCTCAGATATTTCTCTCTGTCTCTCTCTCTCTCTGTCTCTCTCTCTTTTAAAAATAAAGTTTTCTTATTTATTTTGAGAGATGCAGTATGCACGTGAGCAGGGGACAGGGAGAGAGAGAATCCCAGGCAGGCTTTGCACAGTGCAGACCCTGATGTGGGGCTCAAACCCGTAAACCATGAGATCATGTCCTGACCTGAAATCAAGAGTTAATGCTTGAACCACCCAGGCGCCCCAAAGCTCAGATATTTCTGATACATATTCTTTATTTCCAATGCATGGGTTGCATATACTATTTTATTTAAGATTCTCTATGTACACATTTATGATATAAATTTACACTTGAGTTGCTTGATTTGAAAACAAGCATACCATGGGAACTGGTTTAGCACTTAGTACTTTTCCAAGCCCCTGTCTCACTCCTCCACTGTACTACCAAAGCTTCCTGGGATCTCCTCCCACATCAGTGGCTTGCACCCAGATTCTCGTCCCAGGACCCCTCCTCACTCAACTCTCTCCTGGGAGCTGACACTCAGCAGGTGTCCAGAAAGCATGTAAAAAAATGTCTCCGGCAGCTGAAGCGTGTAAAGAAGACTGGCATGGAAGCTTAGGATCTCATTTCTTTTTGTTTTGGTTTTTGATTTACTTTCTAATTAAAAAAAAATTTTTTTAAAGTTTATTTAGTTTGAGAGAGAGCCAGAGACCAAGCAGGGGGGCGGGTGCAGAGAAAGAGGGAGGGGGAGAGAAAATCCCAAGCATACTCTGTGCTGTCAGCTCAGAGCCCAACTTGGGGCTCAATCCAAGGAACCATGAGATCATGACCTGAGCCAAAACCAAGAGTGAGACACTTAACCAACTGAGCCACCCAGGTGCCCCTTGACATATAAAGCAGGACTAGACAACATAGTTGTCTTAGTTCACCCTGGATTTTACCTGAATGGACTGCATTGCATTTGGTGCATTCCACAAATACTCTGGTTTCTTCCGCGTGCCGGGTACTGGAACTTCTCCTCTGGAACTTTATTTCGGGGGCCCTTAGGAAACACACGGAACGGACGCCCGCCGGGGCTTCTCCCTGTGCCCCTTCCCGCCCCCGGCCTGGGCTCCCCAGCCACAAGGTTGCACAGGGAGGCAGAAGCTGAAGGGTCCAGGCAGAAGTAATCACCTCCTCACACCCATTGCAGCTCTGGGCAGGCTGATCGCTTGGCTGGATGCTGGGGACACCTGATGGTCAGCAAGGGACTGACCGATGACAGTCGTCCAGCAAATCAAATCTACTGCAAATCTCACAAAAGATACAGAATTTCACAAGGCTAACACAGCTGATGTTGGAGAACTGCTCAAAGCTCCCAAAGGCGCCACACGAGGATCCGAAAGACAACAGCAAAGAGGAAATTCACAGGACGATGCTCCGAGAGGCACTTGTGTAGGAGAATTATGTGAAAACAAACAGGAGTCTTTTAGAACATCAGCGAAACTTCACATAATTTCCAGGAGTGTCTAGAAATTATATTGCAGGGCGCCTGGGTGGCTCAGTCGTTTAAGCGTCCGACTTCGGCTCAGGTCATGATCTCACGGTCTGTGAGTTCGAGCCCCGCGTCTGGCTCTGTGCTGACAGCTCAGAGCCTGGAGCCTGCTTCGGATTCTGTGTCTCCTTCTCCCTCTGCCCCTCCCCTGCTCATGCTCTGTCTCTCTTTGTCTCAAAAATAAATAAAAACATTTTAAAAATTAAAATAAAATAAAACATTAAAGCTTATGTGCTGACAGGTCGGAGCCTGGAGCCTGCTTCCGATTCTGTGTCTCCGTCTCTCTCTGCCCCTCCCCTGCTTGCATTCTGTCTCTCTCTTTCTCAAAAATAAATAGACGTTAAAAAAACAAAAATAAAAAAAAGAAAAGAAATTATATTCCAGAAACAACCCTCCTTATGTTTGGGCTATGAGGGTAAAGTGGTCGTTTGTTGGAACACGGAATGGTTTTTGTTGAAAATTTACCCCCAAAACCTATTCCTCGTCTATCCTTTGTTCCAAGGATGAGATTATAGTCCACAATAACCCACCTTTTGTTAAATAAAATTATTATTTTTTTTTTATTTTGGAGTAACTATCGATGCACCACAAGTTGCAAAAAACCTACAGAGTCCATGTGCCCTCCCCCAGTTTCCCAAGTTGCTATCTTGCATAACTATGCAACAATATCAAATTGAGGGAAATGACATCAATACAATCCAGACTTCATTCAGATTTCACCAGCTACGTGCATTCATTGGTGTATATCTTTGCAGTTTTATCAAGTGTAGCTTCGTAACAGTAAAGATACAAACCTGTACTATGACCCCAGGGATCCCTCCAGCTACCCTTTTATGGCCACACCCACCCGCCCCCATTCCCAACCCCGGCAACCACTAGTAAATAATTCTGTGACTTCGAGAATGTTACATAAATGGAATTATACAGCGTGTAACCTTTAGCCACGGGCTCTTTTTCACTCGGAGTAATTTCCCTGAGGTCGCTCGTGGGTAGAATAGTTTTGCCACAAAGGAGAAGCCTCAGTTCCTAGCCCTCAGGACCCGTGAATGTGACTATACTTATACGGCCAAGGGGTCTTTGCAGATGGAATTAATTTAAGGATCTTGGGATGTAATTATGTTGGATATCTGTTGGGCCCGAAGTCCTACGCCTGGTGTCCTTGTAAGAGAAAAGGGAGGGAGGAGTGAGAGAGAGACCCACAGAGGGGAAGGCCACACAAAGACAGAGGCTGGCGCGCCGCACCTACAAGGCCCAGAGTTCTAAGAGTCACCGGCAGCCGCCAGGAGCTGGGAGACAGGCCTGGAAGATTCTCCCTCGGAGCCTGTGGTGGGAACCGGCCCTGGGGACACCTTGTGTTGGATTTCTGGCCTCCAGAACTACGAGAATAAGTTTCCTCTTCGTAAAGCCACCAAATTCATGGTAATTGCTTCCGGCAGTTGTAGGAAACTGGCAGAAACCCCATCCAGGTTGCTGCGACGATCCCTTTCACTGCTGAGTGGGGTCCGTGGTGCGTGTCGTGCAGTGGTTTAATTGTTCATCTGGTTATTTCCGGTCTGGGGCTATTACGAAGAAAGCTGCTAAGAACATAGACATATTTTCAAATAAATTTTTACTTTCATTTTTCAAGAGAAAGCCCCGAGGAAACTTTTTTCCCCGCCACTATTTAATCTGAAATTTGGTCTTCCCCCCTCCCTGTTTTTTTCTTTAAATATTCATTTTTTTTTGAGAGAGACAGAGCACAAGTGGGGGAGGGGCAGGGGGAGAGGGAGACACGGAAATCGAAGCAGGCTCCAGGCCCTGAGCTGTCAGCACAGAGCCGGACGCGGGGCTCAAACCCACGAACCGTGAGATCAGGACCTGAGTGAAAACCAAGAGTTGGATGCTTAACTGACTGAGCCATCCAGGTGCCCCTGGTCTCCTTCTTAAGTAGACTTACTATAAACAGCCTTTTCCTAGTGGTAAGGAAAATCTGCCTAGCTAGGGCCCACTGCCGTTAGCTCATCTGGCTGTAAGAATTGCACCCTGGTGGACCCGTAGTTTTGGACGGGGGCGCAAATTAGACTGGCCAGAATTAATGCAAAGTGAAAGGCTGCTTCAAAAGAGCAGAGTTTAGAAATTCAGTGTTAGGACTCTCACCCCGGCCTTGTCTTCTTACATCTGGGGATTAGCGCCCGCTCCAGCTGACATGGCATATGGAGAGCCACGTGAAAGACCCACAGACCACACAGGGTACGCTTGCCGCTTGACACGCATGAGGAGTTTAGAAGAATGTTCCGGCAGCCTTGGGAAGGAAGGCTATTGAATACAGCAGCTTACGCGGCTTGGCCGAGGTTCTATTTCCCTTCTGTTCCTCAGCCAGGAGAGGCTGCGGGGCCTCGAGTCAGTCTCCGCCTTGCTCCTTGTCTTTTTCGAATATTTTTTGAGCACTCTCTCTGTGCCAGCACTGGGGGGAGGGGGGTGCGGTCAATAAGGTAGACATCGCATGCTCTTTACTCCCAAAGCTCGTGTTGTAGTGAGAGAGAAATATTTTTTTACATTGTTTTCAATCTTTATTTTTGAGAGAGAGAGAGAGCGTGAGCAGGGGAGGGGCAGAGAGAGAGAGAGACACAGAATCCGAAGCAGGCTCCAGGCTCCCAGCTGTCAGCACAGAGCCCAACGCGGGGCTCGAACTCACCGACCGCGAGATCACGACCTGAGCCGAAGTCGGACGCTTAACCGACTGAGCCACCCAGGCGCCCCTGAGAGAGAAACATTTAAAAAAAAAAGGCACAGACCTGGAACGAGCCACATCATTTCCGGGGCCCCCTATTCAAACACTGCCGAGAGTTTCACGGTGGAGACAGCGGAGCATTAGACGGTATATGGGACTCTATGTGATTGCACCTGCGGCTGGCCTCGAGCACAATTACAGGGGGTAGGGCATCTGGGGATGTCACAGCTAGGGATGAATAGTGGCGTGGGTTATTGACACCCAGTGAACAGAGGTCAGGGACACTGCTAAACATCCCATAATGCACAGGACGGACTCACGACAAAGATTTATCCGCCCCCAAATTTCTAGTTGTGTCAAGGTTGAGAAGTCCCGCTTCAATGACAATTTTAATACATGTCTAAAAAAAAAAAACCCAACCCCAAAGTCAGAGGGTTTTATGAAAACATACAGCTAGGGGATCTGCCTTAGTCTGGGGAAGGCTTCTTGGGGGAAAGGCCCTTTCAGTTGAGACACAAAGAATGTGTATGCCTTAGCCAAGCCCCAGAAGAGAGGCGGCAGCGGCTAATGGGGTCTTGCAGGGCGTGTGTGTATGTGTGTGTGTGTGTGTGTAAATTCTTAACATCCTTTTCATCCCTATGGAAGCTTCCTCCACCTTTGTAATTAAAATACCTACCCGGCCACTGGGCTTAGGTATGACTGGACTTGCTCATATGCTGTCCCGGCCATGCACTTACCACGCCAGCCTGCGGTCTCACCACGAGGGACAAAGCTGCTCTGTGGTTCACCAGAGTACCCCCTCCCCCGCTCCCCCATCTCACAAAGAAGAGCCAGGAAGGGGCCAAGGCATATATGCCCAGTCCTCCCCCCCACCCCCCACCACTCACCAGCTGGGTCAGCTGTCACCCTGGAGGGTAAGTGAGGGTCGAGCAAAGACAGACTATTATTTCAGGGCAGTGTTCCCCACCATGGCCGTGGAGTAAAATAGGCTGGAGCCCTTTGAAAAGCCCTGTTGCCCAGGGAAGCATTCTAACTCAATGAAGCCCCAATTTAAGACGGGTGTGTGTGTCAGTCATTGGTTTTTATTTTGTTTTTGTTTTTTAAAGCTCCCCCCTCCCAGGACTTTCAGAAAAACCACAAGATGCCCAGTTAACTTTCAGATAAACAACGCAAACTTTTTTTTTTTTTTTTTTAGTTCAAGCATGTCCCAAAGATTGCATGGGGCGTATTTATAATGCAAAGGTATGTGTTGTTCATCTGAAATGGAAAGTTAACTGGGCATCTTGTATTTCTATTTGCTAAATCTGGCCACCCTGTGATGCCAGATGATTCCCACCTGCAGCCAAAGTTGAGGCCCCCCCCCCGCCCGCCACCCCGTCCCGCTGAACCAAGGAAGCAGGAAGTGTGGGACGTAGCTGTCCTCCCACACTTTCCCGCCTTTGGTTCTCTTGACCCATTCAGCGTAACTATGAAGCCTATGGACAAACCAGGGTTGGTCTGTCCCCATGGGGGGATGGATAGTAGCCCCTCTGGCCAGTCCTGGGCCTGTCTTCTCGAGCCGCAGTATCAGCTAGTGCTCCCTGAGGCCCTCCGGGACCGATTGGCTCAGCAGTGGGCTGGGAAAAGCATGCTCTTTAAATCCACACAAAGCCCACTCAGTACTCATCACTGAAAATTAATTCCCTATTTTCCTATCTCAGATTACGTCCAGCCCTGTGATCCAATGTGGCTCATTAAGCGCTCAGTAATGAGATTATATGTACCCCCAGAATAAAAGCCAACAGTATATTCCCCCACATTTGAATATAAAGTCTTTATTATATTCCCAGGGTGAAGTAATGTCCAAAGATTCCTGGTAATCGGAAGTGCAAGTAAACTGAAGTCCAAAAGAATTAAAGGCTGAGCTCAAATCCACTTGCCTCGTAAGTTGTAAGACCAAAGCAATTAGGCTCCAAATTCATCTTCCCCTGGGTTCCTGCTCGGCTCAGTCTCAGTCAGCCCTGAGGGGTCTCATTCCCATGCCAGGTAGAGCTGGGGTCCTTCAGGAGCCGCGGTCTGAGCTGTTTCTCGGTCTCCGAGGTCGACTTAGTCTCCCGGAGCTCCCGCTTAAAGGACCGAAAGAGAGCAAATGAAACCAGGATGTGACGGCACCAGACGCGCAACCACAGCATTATCTGAGGGTGCCAATTCCCGCTCAGAGCAGCCCTTCCAGCAAAATGATAGTGCTACCCCCCACGTCTCGGTAGTGTCCAGGCCCACGTTATGATTGCTAATGGCAAGAACAGAAAATAACGTTGGTACCAGCTTCATCGAGATGCAGTGCAGCCAGGTGGAGTTTCCACACGTCACAGCTAGTACACGTACATCCAGTTGGAAAAGGAGTCAGAAGGCTTGTTTTATAAAGGGCCAGAGAGTAAATATTTTTGGCTTTGCAAGACATATGGTGTCCCTTGCAACTACTCCGCTCGGCCATTGTAGCATGAAAGCAGCTGCAGGCAATATTTAGCCGAAGGGTATGACTGTGTTGCAATAAAACTTTATTTATAAAAATGGGTGATGGACCGTAATGGGCCAGTCCTTTAATTGGGAGAAATCTCCCACCAAAAAGTTACTTTTGGCGCTAGCCATTTACCATATCCGGGGGGAAATCCATGTACCCATATGTCTTCTTCCTCCCAGAGTAGCACTTAAAATGTTTCTATCTTGGGGCGCCTGGGAGGCTCAGCTGGTTGAGCGTCCAGTTCAGCTCAGGTCACGATCTCACAGTTCATGGGTTCGAGCCCCGCATCGGACTCTGCGCTGACAGCTCGGAGCCTGGAGCCTGCTTCGGATTCTGTGTCTCCCTCTCTCTCTCTGTCTCTCCCCCGCTTGCACTCTGTCTCCGTCTCTCTCAAAAATAAATAAAACATTAAACATTTTTTGAAAAATATGAGGATCTCATTTGAAGTCTTTTCCTTCCCACTTCAGATAATCATTTACGGCAAATAAGCCTCTTTGTGTTTACTTCCCCTTTGAGCCTTGTGCTTCCAGAGCCTTTATGGGAACAGGGCATGGTTTCTTGGTGAGATGCTATGTCAGGGTCTGGCCTTTCTGTCCACGGGGGGCATTCTGCAGGAGTGGGCTACACGCTGCTAACGGGGGTTCTTAAATTGGCGGGGGCCGGAAGGGTGAGGGCTGGTGTCTTTGGCAGTCTAGGACTGCCCATGAACCCCTTCTCAGAATATCCAGTTGGCTTCCTTCGGCACACAGAGGCTTATAAAGGAAGTCACTTACAGGGAAACACAGTAAACTGTAGAAAGAAATTTGTGACGTAGGGGTATTTGTGCTTCCCGTGTTTTTGTGCTGTTTGTGTATCAGATAACAGTCCGACGACAAGGTCAACCCCCATGACTGAGCATAAGCAATATTTTGGGATACTTGCAGCAACTCTGATGCATTATAAAAATATCCGTGATTTCGATCTGTGGCCAAATCATAGGTACCGTTAATCTGCTAGTACTGAAATGCGGCATGTCGGTTAAAGGTGTGTGAGCATTAAAGATGTATTTGTTTTTTTCCCTGATCCAAGTTCACAGACACCCCAGGCACTCCTGGAAGGCTGTGGACCTAGTTTAAGAACTGCAACTCGTTTTGCATTTCTCCTCCTCGTCTCATCCTATAGGCAAGGCTCATTTGGAGTTTTAATGGTTTAACTCAAGGGTCGGCAAACATTTTTGTAAAGTCCCAGACAGTGAGTGGTTTTGGTTTTGCAGGCCATACAGTCTTCCTCACAACTACGCCCCTCCACAGCTGTTACAGGAAAGCAGCCATACTCACAGTATGTAAATGGATGCACGAAGCTCTGTTTGAATAAAACTTTATCAACGGACCCCGGAATTCGAACTTCATGTATTTTTTACGTGATGCAAAATATTATTTTCCTCGTGATTTTTATTTTCAACCATTAGGGGGAAAAAAAAGGCAAAAACCATTCTTAGTTTGCAGGCCACACAAGAACAGGCTGCAGATGGGGTTGGCCCACAGGTCACAGTGGGGCCAACCCTTGGTTTAGGTTGTTTCTCAAAGCTGGTCACCGTCCCTTTCCTCCTCGAGGAAGGCAGGCACAGTGTGCTCGCCCTCGGGTTGGTTTTCTCGGCTTTCTCTCTGCTTTCTGGCCCTGCCATTTGTTTTTCTTCCGTATTCTTCTCGTGGGGCCTCCTCATTCTTTGTGGGTCTCTTCAGGTGAGATATACGGAGCTAATTCGAGGTCTACCAGGAGCCTCCATACAAGCCTTTTTCCCTTTTCTTCCTTGACTTGGGCTGTCTTCCCTGGGAGACACTCTCCTCACAGACCGACATCTGGACCAGCCACGACTTGGTCTATGATTCCTCTCTAATTTGCCTCATCTTTGCTGAAGTCATCTTTGGACCCATGACTGAATGAAATCTGTAAGCCTGCTTCTCCTTTGGATGCAGGCAAGTCCTGTGTGCTCACCTGAGTCCCTGTTACCGCGAAACTCACCCAATAATAATTTTGATTCTTTTACCGCGATGTTTTCCTCTCGAGTCGGAGCCACTTGGTCTCGATGTCCCTACCTTCAAGGGATGATTCCATTCTCATTCTTCCTTTGGAGTCTCTCTCTGCAGCTGTGAAGGTTTTCTGTGTCTCTGCCCCATATCCGATGGCGGCTCTAGGCTGTCAAGATCTGGCCTTTCTGCCTCTGGTTGCTTTCTCTGGGTGCTCGTCACAGTCAGGATTCTGCCTCTCTTCAAATGCGCCTGTAGGATACGATCCCTTTTCCTTGAAGACTTTGGTCTCTCCTTTCTCATTTGCGCCTTCATTTTGGTCTGGCTGCCTTCTGAGATGTTGACGTTCGTCCCTATGGACGTATCTTGTTTCATCCTTAGCTTCTTCAGCGACACCCCCTTCTTTTAGTAGCTTTGTATGATGGAAACTTTCAATCACAAGAGGAGACAGAATAGCAAAATGAAGCCCCATGGGCATCCGTCAACTTGCGAGCGACCCTCTTTATGTGTACCCCCCACCCACCTTCTCCTGCCTTTAGTAGCTGGAAGGAAACCCCAAACATGGTTACTTCTATCAGTTTTCTATTGCTGCATAACAAATTACCACGGACTTCACAACTTAAAACAACACACACTGGGGCGCCTGGGTGGCTCAGTCGGTTAAGCGTCCGACTTTGGCTCAGGTCAGGATCTCACGGTCCGTCCGTTCGAGCCCCGCGTCGGGCTCCGTGCTGACAGCTCAGAGCCTGGAGCCTGCTTCGGATTCTGTGTCTCCCTCTCTCTCTGCCCCTTCCCTGCTCAAGCTCTGTCTCTTTCTGTCTCAAAAATAAATAAAAACATTAAAAAAAAATTAAACACACAGTTTACGATTTCATAGTTTCCACGGGGCTGGAGTCTGGGTCTGGGTTAGCTGACTGTTCTGGTCAGAATCTCACCAGGCTGACGTCAAGATTTGGTCAGGCTACAATTCTCACCTGGGGCATGAAGTGCTCTTTGAAGCTCACTGGTTCTTGGTAAAATTCATTTCCTTGAAGCTGTAGGACTGAGGCCCCTATTTTCTTTCTGCCATTGCTCGTGGGAGCTGCCTATAATTTCTGGCCGTGTGGCACCCACAAACAGTTCACAACATGGCTGTTGGCTTTCTTCCAGGCCAGCAGGAGCACATTTCTCTAACTTACTCTGTCTCTGACCTCCAGATATTGGTTAAACAGCTCGCCTGATTAGGTCAGGCCCACCCAAGATAACCTTCCTTTTGGTGAATTCAACTGATTAGGAACTTACGTTTACAACTGCGGCAACCCCTTTCGCCTACATGTGACATATCACAGGAATGGTAATCCTCATATTACAGATCACACCCATACTCAAGGCAAGAGAGATTGGGGATCGTCTTAGAATTCTGCCTACCACATCATTTTGTCCATATTTTTAAAAATAAGGGCTTTAAAAAAAAGTAATAACCACGATACCATTATTGTATCTGAAGAATAATAGTTCCTTAATATCATTGGATATCCAATAAATATTCAAATTTCCAATTGTCCCAAAAGTATTAGAATTTTTAAAAAGTTGGGGCTCCTGGGTGGCTCTGTTGGTTAGGCGTCTAACTTCAGCTCAGGTCATGAGATCGTGGTTGATGAGTTGGGGCCCCGCGTCGGGCTCTGTGCTGACAGCTCGGAGCCTGGAGCCTGCTTCGGATTCTGGGTCTCCCTCTTTCGCTGCCCCTCCCCAACTTGTGCTCTATTTCACTCACTCTCTCTCTCTCTCAAAAATAAACATTAGCATTAAAAAAAATTATATAGGGGTGCCTGGGTGGCGCAGTCGGTTAAGCGTCTGACTTCAGCCAGGTCACGATCTCGCGGTCCGTGAGTTCGAGCCCCGCGTCGGGCTCTGGGCTGATGGCTCAGAGCCTGGAGCCTGTTTCGGATTCTGTGTCTCCCTCTCTCTCTGCCCCTCCCCCGTTCATGCTCTGTCTCTCTCTGTCCCAAAAATAAATAAATGTTGACAAAAAAATTATATAAAAAAAGTTGAATGAAGATTTCTATAAAGTTCACATATCCCAGTGGGTCAATCTATGTTTTACGTTTCTTTTCATCTATAGACTACTTGCTCCAACTTTTCTTTCCCCCTGGCGGTACGTGTGTTGAACACACGGGGCGGCGTGTCTTGTAGAGTTTCCCACGGTCTGGATTTTGTTGATTGCAGCCCCGTGGTGTAGTTTCAAATATTCCTCTATCCTCTGCTGTAAAGTGATATTTTGATCTAGTGGCTGAATCAGATTTAGGACCAATTTTTTTTTTTAACATTTATTTATTTTTGAGACAGAGAGAGAGCATGAACAGGGGAGGGGCAGAGAAAGAGGGAGACACAGAATCCGAAACAGGCTCCAGGCTCCGAGCGGTCAGCACAGAGCCCGACGCGGGGCTTGAACCCACGGACCACGAGATCCTGACCTGAGCCGAAGTCGGACGCTTAACCGACTGAGCCACCCGGGCGCCCCTCAATTTTTTTTTTTTTTTTTTTTTTTTTTTTTTTTTTTTTTTTTTAGGCAAAGCATCTTCATAGGTGGAGATGTGTTCTTCCAGCAGGAGGCAGGTAATGTCTCTGTGATGTTAGCAGCCTTTGATGGTCTACAAGGATTTTTAAAATAGGCTCATTTAGGGGCACCTGGGCGGCTCAGTCTGTTGAACCTTCGACTTCAGCTCAGGTCACGATCTCACAGTTTGTGAGTTCGAACCCCACGCCGGGCTCGCTGCTGTCAGCCTGTCAGCATAGAGCCCACTTTCGATCCTCGGTCCCCCTCTCTCTGCCCCTCCCCCACCCGCACTCTCCCCAAACTAAACACAATTTTTCAAAATGCTTATTTATTCATTTTTGAGAGAGGGAGAGACGATCCCAGGCAGGCTGTGCCATTTGTCCAGAGCCCTACGTGGGGCTTTTCAACTCCCTCCCCCCAGTGCTTTGGTTCTAGCAATGCCTTGAGCCGTGGGCCCTACAAATCCATGATCCTACAACCTTCTCACTGCACCCCAACCCATCATTTCACTTCCCTCTAACCCGTTCTAGATTCCCTTGTCCGTCACGACCATCACGTTCTAGCATATTCCACGCTCTTGGCCTTCTTGCTGTGTTACATGCGCAACAGACATGTGTTATATGTTGGCCAAGCCCCCGAGCTAACTAAGTCCAGCGTAGCCCTGCAGATGCCTTACTCAACGTGGCCAGAGAAAATAGTGCCAGGCTGACTGGCGTGGCTCTTTAGCCAGGTGAGGTCGGGCTGCCCTCAGGCGGGGTAGGGGGTGGAGAGTCCGCTTGAAGTGAGCTGAAGAGTAAAGCAGCCGTGAAAGGTCATCTTCTCGGCCACCTTCCCAATTGCTCTAACTCAAACCTCTGGACTGACTCTCCCTGGGCATTGAACTGTGTGGCAAGTAAGCATGGGGTCCCTGCCTGGCCAGATCTGGTCACCTGCAAGGTGCGGAGGGGTGGTTCTTGCCTTAAATGGTTTTTATTGTTTTGCAGGAATGGGGAGGCCGGCAGATCAGCAGATGACTGCCGTTGACAAGATGGTTTTCTTTTTTTTTAATTTTTTTCTTCTTTTTAAAAAAATTTTTTTTAATGTTTTATTTATTTTTGAGACAGGGAGAGACAGAGCATGAATAGGGGAGGGTCAGAGAGAGGGAGACACAGAATCTGAAACAGGCTCCAGGCTCTGAGCTGTCAGCACAGAGCCTGACGTGGGGCTCGAACTCACGGACTGCGAGTTCATGACCCGAGCCGAAGTCGGCCGCTTAACCGACTGAGCCACCCAGGCGTCCCGACAGGATGCTTTTCTACCACAGCTCCCAAGCGGAGGGGGCATGCTATGGGACAGCCACACGGGGAAAGCGCTGGGGCTGGGCAGAGTGAGGGGGAGAGGGGAGGTGGACAGGTGCCTTTACTGTGGTTACTGTGAGAAGGGACGGGGAGACAGGGTGAGCAGCCTTAAGACTGGCTGGCTTGAATCATTTCAGCGGGCTCTGGGGCAGGGGGACTGTCCCTAGTTGCTTGGTACCTGGCCCGGGAGTGATTAGGGCAGGTGGGTAGGGCCCTGGAGGATGAGAGCACAGGACAGAGGGGAAGGTTGGAGGTGTGGCTCCGGAGCCATTGGTCTGCAGAGGAAAAGTGAGCTCCCGGACAGAACAGTTTACTGTCTCTAGGAATTGCTTAGCTTTGGGAGGGGCGGCCCCTCCAGGGCCGGCAAGGCCCCCAAATGTGAAAGCATCAAAAATACATAGTGACAAGATAGAATTACTATACTTCTCCAACTAAAAATCCAGTTTCCCTGGGCAGAAGTAGAGACAGACGCTGGGCAGGCGGAAAAGATCCACGGCACAGAAATACAGTTCCAGCCGCTTCTGGCCCCAAATGTGAGCCCTGCTTTCTTGGTCAGTTCCTGTCCCAGGGCTCCCGGAAGGGCCCTCTCTCCCCGGGGCTGGGATTCACGGCAGCCCCGAGCCTCCTGGTTTGCCCTCTTGGGGTCTGAGGAAGCATCCAGCTCCACCCCCGGGGTCCCAGGGCCCGTGGGGGGCACCTGCCACGGCTCTCCATTCTGGACGGCTGTCGGGAAAAGCTGACAGTTGACAATGGCTGCGGTTCTCACTGCTGCTGGCACCAGACCCTCGTGTTTCATTTAAAACCTCCCAGAAACTGCGTCTGCTGTCGCCGGGAGCGAGGGGGTGATCTGAGCAATTGAAGATGTTTATCTTCAGGCTTTAACAGGAGTGTTAGTCCCCGTAGAGGCACAGGCACTGGGCAAAGTGAGAGACACAACAGCAGGACAGCTGCCATTCGGACGGCTTCTGCTGAGAGACGACTGTCAGGTTTGGGGACACATGGTGTGCCAAGGGGCCTTGCCCCTTTAGTTCCTGCCTCTTTACTCATGGAGACCCTTCCCCAGGGAGCTGGGCGCCCCTCAGGAGCTGCAGATTGGAAGGCGGCCTCCTTTGTGGTGTTGGGGTTGGGTCGCGTCCGAGTTGGGAGCTGATCCATCCAGGCCCCGAGCTCCCCCCTCCGGCCTGGATCCTGTGTGGGGACCGAGGGCTTGGCACGCCAAGCCAGCCTCCTCGTGCGGGAGGCTTTTGTGCTCAGCCTCGATCCTTCCATTTGCTTCAGCGGCCCGTTGCGTCCTGCATCTGATGCCAGCGGGAGTTTCTGCAAACCCACGTAACGGTTTTCTCTGCCGCTTGCAAAGGGCTTGAACTGGTGCTGGACTGACGTTCGGGTTTTTGTGAAGGATTGGTTTGGGGACCATCTCCAGCTTTATGGACCCAAAGCAGCTTGGCGTGCCACACAGATCTCCCAAACTCGCCTTTCTACAACCCCTTCTGCAGCTTTGAAAGTGGCCCCGCCATCCTTCCGGGCGCCGAGGCCACAAACCTTGGAATCATCCTTGCTTCCTGTCTTTCTCTTACTGCCACATCCCATCTGTCATCAGACACTGTTGGCTTCCCCTTCAAAATACAGCCAGAACCTGCCCGTTTCTCACTGCCTCCGTTGGTCCGGGCACTGTCACCTCTAGCTTCCCTCGTAGCCCTGCTGTCACCTCGCCCACCTCACCCACAGCAGCCAGAGGGAATCAGTTAATAACGAGGTGGTCTCTGTCGCCCCTGTGCTCAAAATCTTCCCCTGGCTCCCGTCTCCCTCAGAGCAAAAACCAAATTGCCCAGAGGGCGGCCATCTGATTTCTTCACGTCTCCTGCTCACTCTGTCCCAGGCACACCGCCTCTCTGCTGTGCCTCAACACACCAGATGTGTGCCTCAGGGCCTTTGCACGGGCTACTCCGGCTTCACCCACATGTCAGTTTTCAGGGAGGCCCTCCCTAATTAGCTAATTTACATAACTTAAACTTTGAAAATGCGATTTCAAACCATACCTCCTCCCGGGCTTTTTCCTGCTTTGTTTTCCTCCATGGAGTGTCACCCTCTGCTGTACCATATGTTCCCCTAGTTTGTTTGTTTACCATCTGTCCCTAGAGCATCAGCTCTGCAAAGGTGGGAACTTGCGTCTGTTTTGTTCCCTGCTGTATCCCAGGGCCTAGAACACAGTAGGTGCTCAATAAATATTTGTCCAATGATTGATCAAATCACCCGGGCAACCACCTTATGGTCTGAATGAGGGTTTGGAATAGTTGATGACCCCTAAAAAAAAATGTGCTGGATGTGTCTGAGCTCTGAGTATGCATAAGGGCTCCCCTTCTGTCCACAGCTCCCAGAGACGGTTCACTTGCCAATCTGGTGGCTGAGGGAGTGAGTAATCTATTACTCTTGCCTGTGAGTGAAAAGTTCCATTGATACTGTGTCTACACATTCTTTGAAAATGTCAGGGGGGATGAATCATGGGCTGAAGGACTGTACCATGGAGCTGGCCAGTGAGTTGGCTCCATGACTAAGTCTCCCCCCCGTGATGTCACCAGAGTCCCAGCCCCACCACCCAGCAAAAGGGAAAAGCAATTTCCCTGGAGATGACTGACCCGACTCTGGTGTGGCCGTGCCAGCCCCGAGCAGTGTGGGCTTAAGTCAAAGGCGTGACCTGCGGGGACACTCGTAACCGCGTGGCAAGTCACTTTACTTCTCTTGAGTTCCCTTGTGCGTAAAGTGGGGATAATGGTCATTCATTAAACCACCATGGACACAAAGTAGGAGCTGGAGAGGGTGAGTGAACCAGCCAGGGAGGCACCTGTTGCTGAGAGAGATAGGTGACAAACAGGTAAGGGAAGAAAGACAACAGTCGCACCATTGAGAAGCTAACGAAGGGGATAGAACGGGATATAGAGAGCTGGGGTGAGCTGGGTTGGGGGGGCCGGTGTGAATGGGGACTTCAGGGGGGGACGGCGCCAAATAGAGACCTGTAGGTAGGGACCGAGCGATGTGAAAATCTGGGTGGAGGAACCATCAAGGGCACCAGCCATGACGTGGGAAGAAGCTCCCAAGGTTGGAGGGCAGAGACCAGTGTGCTGCCGTGGGGGGAGGGCAGAAGAGGGGGTGGAACAAAGTCAGGGTCAGAGGATGTAGGGACCGGAGAGCCCAGTGGGAAAGTTGTGTTTTATGAGCCTGCCAAGGGAATGTCGTGACGTATAAAGCGCACAAGGGCAGGAAAGACGCGTCCTGCCTTCGGGGGTGGCTCTGCTGGAGGGGCACAGACCCCTGCTGGAGTAGGAAAGACCCTCTGGTGGGTTGTCTCCTGGGCTTCCTCAAGTCTGCAGTCTGTCCGGGCAGGGCCGGCCCGGGAAACCAGACAGAGATCCCGGGGAGGTGCAGGGTGGCCGGCTGAGTCTGGGTCATACCTAGGGCCACATTGGGCCCTTCGTTACCTTCGAGCAGCAGCGGCGTGGAGGGTGGCTCCCGATAAGCTACTTCGACACCGCAGGGCCACGTTTATTGGGGGCTGGCCATCCATCACATCTTCAGGCTGCGAAGACGTGAGCGATGGGGCTGACATCTTCCATCTTCGCGATTTTCTGCTTCTGAACCGGAGAGTTGCCGCTCCGGCACCAGGAGGGGGCGCTAGATCACTTTGGAAAAGGTCACAATGTCTACTAGACTTTTTTTTTTCCCCAAAGGTAACATTCTTTAACTCAACTTTCTTACGTTAAAAACACACTTTAGGCTTATTTTTAGAAATAACGTCCACGAAACCATAGATTTTCTGTACTGGTTCAATCTTTTCTCTAATGCCCACGAAAATAAATCCATCGTGACCACCGCAGTCCTTTAGAGAGCACGTCTGGTAAGCCAGGCATCGTCTAACAGCTCTATAACGATGGCTTCGTTTAACCCCCACAACAACCTTATGAGGTCAGTACTATTATTATCCTCGTTTTACAGATGAAAAAGTGGAGGCAGGTGTTCCCAGACTCGCTGTGAGTCCCACTGTGGCCGACGGTAGAGGCACCCACAGGAGGTATCTTGAGTAGTCAAAGCAGAAAAAACAAGGTTGGCAACCAGGGGCTGTGGGGGAGGGGGAAATGGGGGGGTTCAATGGGTGCAGCGTTTCAGTTTTGCAACACAAAAAAGTTGGGGATCTGTTGCATGACAATGTGAATAAATTGAACGTTCAGATGGTAAATTTTATGTGTATTTTTTTGAACCACCATTGAAAATTGTATTTATTTTTTAATTTTTAAAAATGTTTATTTTTGAGAGCACACACACACGTGTGAGCAGGGGAGGGGCAGAGAGAGAGGGAGACGGGATTTGAAGCAGGCTCTGTGCTGTGCAGAGAGCCCCTTTTGGGGGTCAAACTCACGACCCTTGAGATCTGACCTGAGCCGAAGTTGGATGCTTAACCTACTGAGACACCCAAGTGCCCCTACCACCATTGAAGTTTTTCTAAGAAGTAGAATAAAATTTTTTCTTATTTGAGGTCCAGCCATGTAGATGTTCTCCAGTGCAAAAATAAAGGTTCAAGGGGGCGCATGGGTAGCTCAGTCAGTTAAGCGTCCGACTTCAGCTCAGGTCACGATCTCACAGTCCGTGAGTTCGAGCCCCGCGTCGGGCTCTGGGCTGATGGCCCAGAGCCTGGAGCCTGCTTCCGATTCTGTGTCTCCCTCTCTCTCTGCTCCTCCCCCGTTCATGCTCTGTCTCTCTCTGTCTCAAAAATAAATAAACGTTAAAAAAAAATTAAAAAAAAATAAAGGTTCAAGGACCACAGGAAGAAAGCTGTGTGCAGTAGGTGCCTCAGCATGGTGTCCGTGGGAGGGCACAGAGACTGGGGACCTCTCAGTCTACCTTGTGACAGGCTTGGTGTCACTCCAAGGGCCCTTGTTTGGGGGAGCATTCTGAGCAGGGTGGACCATGAGTGTGATCTAGTATGCCTTTTTTTTTTTTAAAGCTAAGTATTTGGTCACTGAGTCACGTATGTATGTTTGCACGTATCTTTCCCTCCAAAAATGTAATGAGACTATCAAATGATCTGGCTTCAAGGATTAAGCTTCAGATTTATTGATGCTTTCCAAATTGAACTCTTGAAACAGAGACGCCTGCAGTGTTTAAAGAAAAAAATCCAACAACACAAAAAGAGTAAAACGTAAGTGTCTATCCTCATTCCCAATTCTGAGACCCCCAGCCTCCTGCCCTAGAGCAGCCATGGCGATGGGGCATCTTGAGTGTCCTTCCCAAGGTGATCTCTGAGTTTGAGGACTGAAGACAGAGGCAGCCGGGCATGTGAGGGTCTGGGAGAAGACTGTATTCCTCTTGTGTTTACATTATCCCAGTTTTGGGATTGATGTCTCCTCTGACGTGGAAACCAGAAAACTATTGTGAAGATAGCCCACCACATGCCTCCATGTGACCGAGAACACATGTTAGAGATAGTCTGAATGAGTCCTCCCTGTGGATATGGAAGACCATGGGGAATAAAGGGGATCCTTGGGGAGAACTTCTTCCAGAAGCATAGATCTTAGAGGGTTCTCACCTCCTTCATGGAGTTTTACAAGCGAGGTCGGTGGGGAGAGCTTGGGCTTGACTCAAGGCTGTACTTCTTGGAAAAACCTGTAGGTGGGGCTGAAGGATAAAGAACAGATAAAAACAGCGGCCCCGGGACTCTTGTTCAGATCCACCCGATTACCACTCCTACAGCCCTCGCACAAGTACAGCATGGGAATGCCAGCTTCTGGTACGTTAATATCTCTGAGATCCACAAGGCGGAAATTAATGGACACTTATGTAGCATCTGTTACGGGGCGAGGCCCCTCCAGGCTTCTTTGCATAACAGCATCTTTCTCCTTCTTCCTTCTCAAGACTATAAACATCCGGGATCACGCAGGGAACCGAGATTGAGTGGATGAGGCAGAGGGTGTGAGAAACGCGTCTCCTTTTATTAGGTGTTTCGCTTCTCCATTTTGGGTGGGTGTCAGAAGCGCAGAGAAAGATCTTTCCGTTGTAAGAAACGTTACAGGCCCCAGAGAAGCAACAGACGCTCTGGTTGGAGGTCAGGCAGTGACGGGTCTGCCTGCTGTTGGGGGCAGGGGACTCTGAGCCACAGGACAGCACGCGACCATCGGGAGGGGATGGCTGTTCCTCAGCCTGTGTTCCTCACCGGCGCCTGCTTGGCAAGAATACAGGCCTGGTGCTTCCCGAGGTTCAGATTGTGTCGAGAAGCCAGACGTCTAGATCGTTATGCAAGAGCTCCAGGTTTTAAAATGTTAGCGACTCAGGGGACAATGTGTGGTCCAAATAAAAGGCTTCCATGGGCTATAGATGCAGTCTCCACATTGCCAAGTCTCCACCTCTGGAAAGAGTTGCTATTGGTCTCTTGGTTGGGGGGTGGGGGGCAAGAAGGGAGCCCTAGTGAGTGTCACCAGGTGCCTGGGAGGAGACTTGATGTCTGTCACCTCATGTTACTGTTTATCTACTCTGCGAAGCGCTCTGAGTAAGCAGAAGAGCTCGAGCCTCTCTGCCTGCTGTCGCTCTGTGAATAAGAGGCCAAGCAGAGTGGGAAGCCAGGCTGTAGTGCCTCCTTCAGAAGTTAGGGACCAGGACATCTGGAAATCACCCACTCAGAATGAGCCTGCCTCCCAGCAGCACTCTTCACAATCCCGGAAGGGTGGAAACAACCCAGATGTCCATTAACTGGTGAGTGGAGAAACAAAATGAGGTCTATCCACACGAGGGAATGTTACTCAGCCATAAAAAGGAACAAAGTACTGATACATGTCGCAACATGGAGAAGCCTTGAAAACATTATGTCAAGTGAAAGAAGCCAGACCCAAAAGGCCACATATTGTAGGATTCCATTTATATGAAACGTCCTGGGTTGGCAACTCCACAGAGACAGAAAACAGGTTAGTGGTTGCCAGGGTTTGGGAGGAGGGAAAATGGGGGGTGACTGCTCAATGGATGTGGGGTTTCTGTTTCGGGTGATGACAACGTTCTGGAACTGGATGGTAGTAATGGGGGCTGCCCAACGTTGTGAATGTACTAAACGCCCCTGATGGTAAATCTGATGTTTTTTGTAATAAAGAGAAGCCACTGGGGGCGGGGGAGATCAGTCTGTGGATCCCCCTCCCCTCTGGTATTGAGACTGCCTTCGTGCATCGCAAGGTTTCCTGCGCGGTCACCTGTCACCTGCAGATCTCCTGACATGCAGTTTCGGATGCAATTTGTCTCTGCAGGGCCTGAGAACCTGCATTTCAACAGGCTCCCAGGCGAGGCTGATGCTGCAGGGCCGGGGACCTCGGTACCTTAAGAACTAGTAAAATAGACACAGAGTTCGTAAGGAACCTGGCCAAGTCCTCCACCTCGTAAGTGGCCAAGCCAACACTTTAAACTCACTCCAGCCAACTAAACCTCAGGGGAGGTGGGGAGGCCACTAATTGATGCTAAGGGTTAAGCTAATAGTTAAGTGGTACTTTGTGTTGGGCCGAGGGTTCAGTGCTCGAACTTGGATGGGGAAAAAAAAAAACCCGTCTTTGTTTCACTAACCTCGAATTGAAATTGAGCATTTTCTTCCACTATGTGCATAGCAACAAACCCCCACAGTATTCGCAGTGCCCTTGGCCTATGATGGAGTTCAGGACACGGGAGAGAACTCAAGACCTGCCTTCTCCAAATGTGCTGTTTCGACATATTGATTATTTGGAGCTGAAGGCACTGGAAAAACAGCAGGTGCAAAAAAGACACTGTGACCTCCCTTTTCCTTTTTGAAAGCAGGAGATAAACTCCCACGTGAAAGATGTCTCCTCCTGCACCAGAAGGAAAGCAACATTCTTATCACCAGAGACAGGGAGTCTCGGCAGAGAAAAATCTGCACAAGCTCTGCTGAAATAACTCATCCTCCTTTAGCCTTCCCATGTATTTTGGTTACCTTTCCGTAACTGTTACTTTGTTCAACCCAGTGTAGCACAGAGGGCTTGCCATTTCTTTGGTCCTCACTTCCTTATGAGGGCTCCACCTCACTTGAAACTTTTGTGAAATAAACATTTGTGCTTTCTCTCTTGTTAATCTGTCTTTTGTTACACAACCCAGCTGAGAACCTAGAGGGGTAGAAGGAAAAAGATTTTTTCCCCTTCCCCTACATGGATCCCTCACATGACAAATCCCAGATATTTTTCGTAATTCTTTACACTTGCTGCAGACATCTTGAAATACTGTTCCTGTCCCACGTTACCTCCAAATTGTGGTTAATTGGGAGCACTGCTATATCTTGTTAATGGGTGAGTAAAGAAGCTCATTTATTATTGAACTGCCGACTGGTTTTAAAAAATATTTTGAGGGCATCCCTCTCTCCCTCTAAATAAATAAATAAGCAAATGTTAATACATATTTTGATAACTGTATCTCAGCATGGTGGGTTTCTATTGCAGTCCTATGCATTTTATTTCCTGAATTGAAGACTGTTGTTCTGAGCAGGTGTCCATGGCCCAAAATGGTTGAGCACCTGTGTTTTAGGTGCTGTGCTTTACAGGCTCTGCCTCATTTAACTTTCAAACAGCTTTTCATGGGGCGTCTGGGTGGCTCAGCCGGTTAAGCATCCGACTTCCGACTTCCGGCTCAGGTCATGATCTCATTATAAATCTGGCTGCTCAGTGGGTGCCAGTTTCTGGCAGCCTCTGGGCGGTACACTGTGGTTGGCAGATCGTGGTGTTTACAGCAATACTAACTGAAAACTTACTATGTGCCAAGCAATATTCTAAGCATTTTACGTGCGTTAACTTGTTTTCTCTCTGCAAAACAACCCTGTGAGATAGGCATCATCATCGGCATACCCATTTTACAGATGAGGAAACAATGGCTGAGGAAGGGGAAATCGCTCCCTCTCGACCACTTTCAAAGCCATCCGTTGATTGTGCCTTGTTTGGATTGCCATGGTGACAGCCTTTGATTGGGTCGTGTACCCTACAAGGCCTGCCACCCTTATTATCTGACACGCCTCCCAATTTCTGCATGCAGGTTGTTAGTCTGGGCCCTGTAGTTTTCCATTTGAAATTTCATCCTCTGCTCAGTCTCCTGAGACCTTTGGGGTAGGAATGGGAGTGGGGGGTGTCTTCCAGATTTATCTCAGGGGTTCCTGACCAGAACCTCTGGTATCGATGTTTTTCAAAGCCCCCGCCCCAAAGAGAAGCTTCTAGCGTAGCATGGCTGAGAACTTCTGGATAACTTAGGAAAGAACCTCAGCCCCGCTCAGTGTGATGAGTCCTGATGACATGCTGTCCACACGCTGCCTTGGTTGTGCCTCTTTGCAAATGTGTGCAGAGCGAGACATGAGCTAGAGGCTGGGATGGAGCAGGGGGGAGAGGAGACACCTGACCGTGACGTCATGACCTGAGCAGCTCCCAGTGGGGTTGGGGGGAGGGGAGGGAGTTAAGGAGAAGGCGAGCTGGAAGAACAGTCCAGGTAAAGAGGATCCGCAGTGTGGCAGAGAGAGAGGCTGAAAGGTTTGGGTGTGAACCCTTACGCGTTCAACTGCAGCTTGCCCGGACCTGAACCTCCTGTCCTCTGCTTCCCCACGGCCTGGGTGCAAACCCCTACATGCCCAGAGCTTCCAAGAGAGGAAGGGGAAGCAGAGAAGGAAGACGATGGGGAGAGGAGCTGGGGCCTGGTCACGGAGGACTGGAGATGGCGTTATGGGTCTTAGACTTAAAAAAAATTTTTTTAAACATTTATTTATTATTGAGAGACAGAGAGGCACAGAGCATGAGCAGAGGAGGGGCCAAGAGATGGAGAGACACAGAATCGGAAGCGGGCTCCAGGCTCTGAGCTGTCAGCATGAAGCCCGACGCGGGGCTCGAACCCATGGACCGCGAGATCATGACCTGAGCCGAAGTCGCACGCTGAACCGACTGAGCCACCCAGGCGCCCCTATGGGTCTTAGACTTTAGCTTGAGGGTCGAGGTGTTTACTTTTTTTTTTTTTTTAAGCACATGGGCCCCAGAAGTTGGTAAAGGTGGTTGGGGCAGCAACGGAGGTGACCAGCTATTGTGGTTTGTGCAGGATGTTAAGCACCAAACCAGGAAAGCCCCAGGCAAACCGGGACAGCTGGTCACCCTGGCAGAAGCCAAGTGTCCCATCACCTTCACCTCTGCCTCCTCCCGGTCCCACCAGTGTGGGTTTGGACCAGTGTCTCTCAAACTCCACCGTGTACATCAGTCATCCAGACTCTTGTTGAGATGCAGACAGATTCCACTGCCGGGGTAGGGCAAGAGAACCTGCATTTCTACCAGCGGCACCCATGCCCCTGGTCCACGCACCAGAGTTTGAGTAGCAAGGGCTGAGAGCACACTTAGGTTCATTGCAAACCAGCTACTTTTTAAAAAAAATGTTTATTTATTTTTGAGAGAGAGAGCAGATCCCAAACAGACTCCCTGCTGTCAGCACAGACATGGGGCTCGAACTCACAAACCATGAGAACACGACTGGAGCTGAAATCAAGAGCCGGATGCTTAACTGACTGAGCCACTCAGGATCCCTGCAAGCCAGCTACTTTTGACCATGACGAGGAGAGAGCGAGGCTCTCATCATCCAAAAAGCACACTTGTATTTCCACTGGCTTGTCCGGGCCCCAGCTTTGCAGTGCAAATCAGCTGCTGAATATATTTTTGTTTAAAATCCACGCACAGCACCCACAGACCGTGCCCGTCACAGGCACGGTTGGTTTGGTCTTTCTAATTGGGTGCGATGGGGTCGCCTTTGGTATCTTCCTCTCCTCCTTTCTCCTCCTTTTAGCTCACTTACTTCTCACCCCACAGTAGGCTAGGTCAGTGTGCAAGTGAAGACATTCCCGGGGAAGATGAGAACTCTCCCTGAGCCGCCCCCTGGAGAGAGATTGCAATAAAGAATTGTTTCCCTCTCCTTCTTCCGAGCAAGTAGAGGCAAGTTTGTTGAAATGCTGGAAGGGACAACAGTGACACTTGAGTTCCTACGAATGCGGTTTTGAGGGGAAGGAGTCTGTTCGAGCCCCCCCCCCGCCCTGCTCCCTCTCACTGCTGCATAGATAGGATGGCTCCAGAGCGGTCAGCACGGCGGAGCTGGGTCATGTGTGACCTTGGCAAGTTTCTTATTCTACCTGTAATGTGGGGATAGTGATGGGGCCTGCTGAGCTGGGCATTCCCTGTTTGCTTCCCACACCCATTCTCTGCTCCGGGGGACTGGCCAATAGAAACTGCATCTCTCAGGCATCCTGCCTTCTGGCTTCTGGTTGGGTTTGCAAAGGGAGGCACTGGCAAAAGATGGGCATTTTTTTTTTTTTTTTTTTTTTTTTTTACCTGTTTCCTCCCTGCTCGGGCCTGCAGCTGTGGGTTTCTATACGACTACAGCTCCTGCTGGGAAGATGCCTCTGTAGCTCCAGGGCTGGGGATGTGTTCCGATTACCAATGTATTTTGCCTGTCGGCTCCAAATTCACCCTTCAATACTACCTGTTCTGTGATAACGCACAGGGCTCCGCAAACATCCTTCCTTTGTAGTGAGTGCAACGTTAAACGCCATCAGTAGAGGGCGCTAAAGGGATGCGGCTGGCTCACCTGTTTTCCTGCTTAGTCCGCTTTCAGCCCAGGGGGTGGAGCATGTCCCCAGGCCAGGCCAATCAGAGCACTGACTCCTGGTGGCCTCACTGCTGGACTCAGGGGTGGGCACATGGTCTAAGCCACCTCACAGTCAGAGTGAATCGCAAAACTTGTGGCAGGAGCCACCCAAAAGGTGCCTTGCTCCTTCCTGTTGGACTTGAATTTGAGGAGATGAGAGGCGGGGCGTCTGCAGCCCCGTTGTCACTATGCAGGGAGAGTCTTGAGCTGCCAGGTGGAACAAGAGAGTGGAGCCCAACAGGTGGAGGCTGTAAGATGGTGACTCCTCATGACTTTCAACAGCACCTGAGGCGGGCAGGACCTTGGACTTTCAGATACGTGAACGTATGAATGTCCTTTCTCCACACTCCTTTCTCTCCACTCCTCACTTAAGCCAGTTTGAGTTGGGTTTTCTGCTATTTGGAAACATAATAGTCCTGCCTGATATAATATCCATTACAATTTTTACAAAGTGGCTTTAGGAAAAAACTACGACCAAATACCTCCTCCTTGCCAAACACTTGATTGCGTTATCTCACGTGATCCTTTCCCCGTCCCCGCACAGCCTTGGAGAAAGGCATTATTATCCCTGTTTTCCAGATGAAGAAAACAATGCTCAAAGAAGCTAGGTAACTAGCTCAAGGCTACTTAGTTAGGCACTGGTAGAAACAGGACACAGCCCCTCATAGCACCCCATGCTGCTTCCCAGCAGAACGAAGCCATTTGTCCACCTTCTCGAGTGGCCCGAGCCGTGCACTGCAACAGGGAATGCACACTGGCTGCAGGGGAAGGCAGGGGGGAAATCTGGGTCCCCGAGTAATTGGACAATACAGTTCCCCCACATTGATTATCTAACTGCTAATGAAAAGATCTCCCAATTGCGGTCCTGCCAAACCTGTTGGAACGAAGTGCGAATGTGCATTTGTAATTAGCAGCCGCTGCCGTGCAGGCAAATGAGAGACGTGTGAAAGTCCTTTGGAATGTTATAAAAAAGCAGACTAAGGCATACCCTTGTTATCTTGTGTATGCTATTAATTTACCAGACCTCTTTCATTGTTGCTAGTTGAGTTCTCGGGGAGCAATTAACACTAATGGCCATAGCTACTATTTATTGAACACTTACTATGGGCCAGATTCTGTTCTTGATGCTTTATAGTGTTTGTTTCACCCAATTGGCTCATCACTCCAGGTTGATGGGGCTTATTATTCCTTTTTTTTTTTTTTTTTTTTTTTTTTTTTACAGAGGACCAATGAGAGGTTTAGTAACCTACCCGGAGATACACAGCAAGGCAGTGTCAGGGAATCGAACTGGAGATTCCTTGGCTCCAAATCCCAGGATCCTTCTTTCTGTTCTGGGACTTGGAACGCCTTCTGCTACTCCAAGTTTTCCCACTCATCGTAATAGCATGTGCCTATCTGGGGTGGTTTAATTAAGAAAATTGGGCGGATTGACTCTTCTGAAGGCAAGTGTGCCTGGTTGGCTAGAGTGCTCAGTTCAGCTTTAAGACACTCTTATTCTTAAGGCTGTCTTGATAGATGCTAAGGTTCACAGGACCCTTCCTGGACGCCCAGTTCAGACTCAGGTATGCACCACTCAGTGAACGTGACAGAAACCCAATTCATTGAATCATATGAATAAAAAGTCCAGTGGAAGGGATGGCTTCAGGTATTTCTGGTTCCAGAGATTTAACACTGCCTAGAACCTAGTTTCGCTCTCTCTGTCCTTTGGATCTCTTTCCTGTGTATTGGCTCTATTCTTAGGCCAATCTTTATACCATTTCTATACCACTCAGGTTTATATTCAGTGAGCAAGAGAGAAGATCTTTGCTGACAGGCCCATAAGAATCTGAACATCCGTTTGGAGGATAGATTCCAGAAATATATCTGCTCTAAGGTATCCTCAAGGACCCAGATTCTCATCTTCCTGTCCGACTGCCCTCAGCACTTAGCTTGTATGTTTATGGTCACCTCCTGGTCCAAGAGGGCTGTTTGAGATCCAGCAATCGCATGTATGTTCCAGGAACAGGAAGAACAGAAGTACCATCTCCTCCCTTTGAGGGAACCTTCTCAAAGTCCCCCACAAGACTAGATCTCACTGGCCACAACTAGGATTGGCCATTGGCCATTTGGTCGCATCCAGCTGCAAGGGAGGCTGGGAAATATAACCTCCATTCTCAGTGGCAGCACATCTGGATCAACTCGGTGGAATTTTATCGACATCAGTAAGAAGGAAGGGGAGTGTGGCTGTCGGACGGGCCACTAGAATTTCTGTCCCAGTGGCCGTTGGCAGAAGCTAGTGGAGAGAGGGAGTCCAGGTGCCCACTAAAGCCGGCAGGCAGTGTTGTGCTGAGGTCGTATAGCTCCTCCAACGTGAAACGGGTATCTTAGAAGGAGCTCCGGAACAGTGGCCCTAAGTTCTGGATTGCTAAATAAGCTCTGCCACGAACTGGCTGTATGATACACGTCATTTTGCCTCTTGTGCCTCAGTTTCTCCCACTGTAAGATGGGGATCATAATCCCACCAGCTGGATGTGCTCTGGCTGCAAGCTGAGAACGCCTGACAAGCAGTCGGATGACCAAATTGTCCAGGTTTTCCGGGAGCTTTTCTGGGTTCAGAATGGAATGTGGCATCCACATTCAACCACCCCGGGCCTGGGCAAACCAGGGTGGTTGGCGCCCAAGTGGCAGCAACTTAAATCATGAAGACATCCCCGGGTGGGTCCGGCAGCTTAGTCACATCCTCGCGGCCTCCTGCAGGCTCTTGGCGTCTTTCAGCCCCGCCTCCTTCACCGGTTGGGTTTCCTTCCTCCCAGCTGACCAGCCCCTGGTGACGAGTGTGGCCACCCAGCTGCGGCACCCATTGCCTTAGCCCGGGCTCCCTAGAAGCAGAAGCTGGGGGGCTGAGATGGGGGTTAACGGGCGCGTGATTTAACAGGCGTGCTCGCAAAAGACACCAGCAAGGGAGGAGGGAAGCAGGACGGCGCGGGGAAGAGGGCCAGGTGTGGTTTCAGCTGGAGCTGGGTCTTAGCAGGACCCCATGGGGAGCTGGGACGCATGCGCACCATCACGGGACGCGCACGCCCCGGGTCAGCGGGTCAGTGGCTGTGCCCCTCTGGATGCTGTGAGTCCCTGGGGAGGGCGCTGCCATGAGGCACGACAACGCACAGAAGCTGGGGCTGGACACCCACAGCGTCTTCTACCCACGTGCCCGCTCAACTGCATCCAAGGCAGAAGGGAGGAAAGAGGAGAAAAGGGCTTTCTCCGCCCAGAGGGAATACATCCGCAGTAACCTCAGGCCGGCTTCTCCTGGGATGTCATTGCCAGGGCTGGTCACGTGCCTGCCCCTGGGACATTCCGGCAAAACGGTGATCGGATGACCTTGGCTGGCCTGAACCCTGGGACTGGCTGAACGCTCGACCTCCTGGTGGGGAAGTCAGGGGAACAGCCTTCACGAAGGCACCCAGCAGCCTCTGCCCCCCGAGACTGAGCACTGATCACAGACACAAGTGGCTGTCACTGACCCTCTAGATCCTTCCCCAGTCCCTGCAGGCAAATATGTTAGACTCTCTTGGGCCTCCCAGTGTATTCTCCTTTGAAAGCAAAATATAGCCCAGCAGCCCCTGATGGGATACAATTGAATACAATTGAATAGCCGAGGGCCAGAGAATAAAGGTACTGCCGGCCTCTTTTCTGCCCGCTCCGCTTTCCCCACAACTGTCCCCAGATTTTTATGCCAATTGCAAAAGACCTCTGAGCTCCCAAAGTGAAGAGGCTGTTCCTATTTAATTGACTGTATGGAGAAACCGTTTCTGTCCATTTAGCAGCAGTCCTGGCCACCTATTAAATGCACTTGTCATTTAAAGAATGATTCTAATTACTTTTTTTCTTGGGGGCCCCTGAATGTATAATAATAAAACCTAATAACCAGGAACCCGCACCTAGGATCTGGTCCTTTATTATGCCCTGTCCCCACATCCCCCACCCCGCCGCACCATTTCTTAAAGCAAGGCCAGATGACGGCTTTAAATTTATTTCAAGAAATTCATTTATTTGGATTTTACAGGTCCTTTGCATAAGCAGCACGTTCGTTCCACAAGAGGAAAAAAATCTTTCAGGCTGTTTTTTTGGTTGCAAACAAAGCCCCACAGTATCTTTTCATACATTTAATTCAAAATACAAAGATGTTGGTGGAGAACTAAATTCACACGGGAGACATTGTTTCCAAGCAGAAACCGTCGGGTGACCTGGGTGAGGGGCAGGTTTTCTGCCTGCCGTAATTGTAGTGTCATTGCAGAGGAATAGATTTTAATGAGATTCATGTCACCGTATATATGAGCAGATAGGCCCAATACGTGTATGTATTTTGTAGGGCTCTGTATAGAAGTAAGGGATTCATGTGGATTTGTTGATTCAGCAAGTGTTTATTGAGCACCTACTATGTGCCAGCTGCTGTCCTAGGCCAGAGATGCTCCTGTGAAGGTCCCTGTCCTCATGGAGCCGAACATCTAGTGGAGAGGAAAAGACCATAAGCAAATAAATATATAATGTGTCAGGTGACAATAAGGGTTTTAGAGGAGGATGAAGCAGGGTAAGGGGGCTGGGTGCTTTAAAAAAATGGATTTTATTACCATTAAGGTATGGTGAGTCCAACAGACTAGGAGAAACTGCCATTGAAAAGCCAGTTTGTGGGGTGCCTGGGGGGCTCAGTCAAGCATCCCACTCTTGATTTTAGCTCAGGTCGTGATCTCGCAGTTCATGAGATCAAGCCCTGCATTGGGCTGTATGCTGACAGTGCAGAGCCCGCTTGGGATTCTCTCTCTCCCTCTCTCTGCCCCTTCCCTGCTTGCTCCCTCTCAAAATAGATAAATAAACTTAAAAAAAAAAATAAGCTAGTTCGTTATACTCACAGTTCCTAAGAGGAGGGGGCACACCTAAAGGGGGGGAGGGCACATGGGGAGGCACCAGGGCTGGTCAGAGGCAGAGGTGGTGGGGGGTCTGTGGCAGGAGTCTTTATCGTGATCTCTGAGGGAAGGAAGAGGCGGAGCCAGGCAAGCCGGCTTAGAATTGTCTAGTTGAATGACTTCAGCAGGTCCTGGGGGACGGGGGCTGTTCCTGGTTGTCTGGTACCTAGCCCTGGGGTGATTAGGGCAGGAGGATGGTGTCCTAGTATGTGAGAGCCTGAAAAAGGAGGTGGTTGGGTGTGGGCTCGGGACTGGCTGGTATTTGAAAAGCCCATTTATGGGCGCATCGTTGCTCATCTCTAGGCATTGGCTAATCCTGGGAGGGGCCATCCCTCTAAGGTCTGCAACGCCTTAGATCAAAGCATCAGAATACAGAAAAAAGAAGACAAGGTTAATACACTGGGGGCATTCTGGGAGTGAGGTCTTTATGCAGGGCTGGGGGAAGAGGTCAGATAAGGCCTCTCTGTTTCAGTGACATTTGAGCAGAGAACTGAATGAAGTGAGGGAGCCAGTGGATGTATCCCAGGGAAGTGTCTCCCGGGTGGAGGAAACAGCAAGTGCAAAGGCTCTGAGGTCGGGCTGTATTTGGTCAAGGTTCAAGCCGAAAGGAGAGACCAGAAAAGCAGATCAGGGAGGTAGGGCTGAGACCCTGGCTTTTACTGCGCACGGGATGAATGTCACCGGGTTGCAGGAGGCGGGGTGCTCCCGGAGGGTGAGCATGATGGGACTTGGGTTCTCTGCTGCTGTGCAGAGAAGGGGTGGGGAGAGGAGGCAGGGAGGCAGGGAGCCCAGAGAGGAGTCTCTGGCAACAGTCCAGGTGGGAGAGAGAGGATGGGGGCTGTAGCAGTGGGGGGGACCAGCGCAGATTCTCACTCTCAGCCGACGGGCCAGGATGGGGAGAGGTCTGACAGAGCGGGAGACGCAGGAGAACGAGTGTTGGGAGGAACCGTGTTTGTTTCTGAAGGAAACATGCATGAGGCCATTGAGCAAATGGAGCGCTGAGTGAAAACCATGCTTTCTTTGGCTGCTGTCCTTCTCCAGGCTCCTGCAGCCCCCGGGCCTGCACCCCCATCATTCCGTATGTTTCCATGTATCTTCTTCGTGTGTCCTTTCACCATCAGATGAGCAGCACCCCTGGGGCAGGGACTGAGTCCAGTTCCGTTGTTTTGTTTGTTTTGTGCCCAGCTGCCGTGATCACGCCTGCCTCAGAGTAAGTGCTCTGGAAATGTTTGTTCAGGGCGTCTACTTTGCAGATCTGAGTTTTCTCCCTGGGAGGAAGGATGTTCCCAGCAGGGACGTGTTTCCATGCCCATGTGTTCCCTCGACAGCTGGTGGAATGTCCCGATCTTCCCCGCCTCTTGGCCTTTGCACTGGCTGTGCCCTCTGCTTGGATTGCTGTCCATCTCCCTCCTCCAGGTCCCTTTTACTTACTTTTTATTTTTCAAAATGTTTGTTTATTTATCTTTGAGAGAGACAGAGCGAGCATGCATGGGAGCAGGGAAAGGGCAGAGAGAGAGAGAATCCCAAGCAGGCTCTGCACTGTCAGCGTGGAGTCCAATGTGGGGCTCCAACCCACGAACCGTGAGATCATGACCTGAGCTGAAATCATGAGTCGCACTCTTAACTGACTGAGCCACCCAGGTGCTTCCTCCAGGTCCCCTTTTAAATGCCACCTCCTCAGGGAGTCCCTCCCTCACTCTCTCTCTCTTTTTTTTTTTTTTAAGTTTTTTTAATTTAAATAATTTCTACACCCAGTGTGGGACTCAAACTCACAACCCCGAGATCAAGAGTTGCGTGCTCTCTCGCTGAGCCAGCCAAACGCCCCCCTTCCTTGACCCTCTTAAGTGGCTGTTCTCCCTGGTCCCAGTCACTCCTTGCCAGGTCACGCTGTGCTTACCGACGTCAGAAATTATCGTCTTCGGTTCGCATGGTCCACTGCGGGGGAGGTGGTCTTGGTGACTTCCCTGACCCCCTCAGGGGGACGGGTGCTCATGCCCCAGCAGCTGTGAGTGCCAGGTGCTCAAAGCCCCCACCTGCACTTCTTGGGAGACTTGCCCTTGGCCAGTTGGAGTTGTCTTGCAGGATATGTGGTGGGGGGTGGTCAGGGTAGGATCAGAACCAGGGAGGGGCAAGTTGGGGCCAAATCATGTCAAGTGCCACGGCACTTGCCTTTACTTAAAATTCTGATATTTTTTTCACCATGGATTTAGGGTATTAATTTTGATTTTTTTTAAAGATTTTCTTTTTTCAAGTATTCTCTGCACCTAACGTGGGGTTCGAACCCACAAACCCGGGATCGAGAGTCGCATGCTCTACTGGCTGAGCCAGCCAGGTGCCCCTAATTTTGATTTTTACAAAACACTGCATTAAAATCTGATTTATCTTGATTACTGAGTCTTTTTTGGCCTCCCCTTAAATTCTCTGCTCAAGGGGACAAGTCCTGAACCTGCTCAGAGGTGGGGCCTGAGAATCTGTATTATTAAATTGCCTTCCCAAACCCCTGCTGCAAGTCTTAGAGAAGCTCCGAGCTAAATTAGAGATGGGGGAGAACCACGTGACCTAAGAAAGACAACAAATTAGGAAAGGCCTTCGTTGTTTCCCATAGAGCAGTGAGTTCGCACACCATCATCCCAGCTGTACAGAGTCAGATGCCTGTCCCAGGGTCAAAAGGAAAGGCTCAGTAGGGCAGGGGCAAGGAATTTGCCCCAATGCTCCCATGAGAAGGGGTCTTATATTCAGTGTGATTTGGAGCTGGGCTTTCTGCATTACATTCCACATTGCCAGGAAAAAGTAGAAAAGCCACAGTCGTCAAGTTGGTCACTTTTGTCCTAGAAGCAGCAGGTTAGGTGTTCCAAGGCCTCCTACTTCTTAATTAGGGCCAAAGACCCCAAATCCCTCTCTGGGTGTGAGGGTCAGTGTCTAGAGCTCCTCTGTCCCTCAAGGGAGGTCTGGAGAGGTGCCCAAGTCTGGGCCTCTATCTTGGCCACCAGCACAGATCAGAATCTGTGGAAGAACATGCAGACGTCTCAGCCCTTCAGTGACCCCAGCTCCTTCTCTGCACAACCCCAGACTCTGTCTTCAGTGTGTGTGTATGTGGGGGGGGCACATCTCCCCCACCAGGGCTGTCCCATTTGGGGCTCCCTCCTCCACCCCAAACGGTATTTGCTTTCCACTCCCCTCCATTTTATACCCCTCTGTGTCACGTTTCGGTCTGTTTAGCATTTTCAATTGACCCCTGTCTCTCACAGCCACTTTGAAGGAAGGGGAGAAGGTCATCCCATAAATCTAAGATATTAGTACCGTGACGGCAGTGCTGGATTGCTTCGGTACCCGCCAGGCTGGGGAAGTTAGAGCTAATTAGTCTGAAAACTTACTTTTCAGGCATGAGTCACTGGAAGCAGGTGTCAGGGGAGCCTTTAACAAGGCCCTCGTGACTCAAATGATGTTTCCACTCTGCACTGCTGTGTGTACATCGTGCTGAGATGGCCATGGCCATGCCCCTCCGCCCAAGACAGAGAGGGACGTGCTTGAAGGCCTGTCTACTTCTGGGCCCTCTGTGCCGTCTCCCTCCACTCATTCATTCATTCATTCCACGGATGTTTCGGGAGCACCTACTAGGTGCCAGGCCCTGTGCCGGGTGCTGGGAATCGGCAGTGCGAGTGGGGCTCACAGTGCGAGAGCAGCGCTGACCTCCTCGTGCGGGAGACAGCCCATAACTGAGCGGCAGAGAATAAAGGGCACCTGGGAAGGTCGACAGGTGGATGAGGAAGATCAAGCAGGGTAGGAGGGAGTTGGGGGGAGAGGCTGGTGTGCATTCTTTAGAGAGGTGGGCAGGGAGGCGAGGGAAGGGGCAGCCTCGCGGTGTTCTTTGGGAAGGGCATTCCCAGCAGAGGGATCTGCAGGTGTGAAGGCCGGAGCTGGGAACCGGCTGGGTGGGTCAGAAGGGCTGAGGCCCCTGTGGCTGGGGGCGGTGAGCAAAGCAGAGAGAGGTGGGTGACGAGGCTGGAGAGGAGGGCAGGGCCTGGGTCACTCAGGGCATTTGGGCTTTATTCTCGATGTAATAGATGGCCACTGGTGGACTCAGGCAGGACAGTGAGGTGGTCAGATTTGGGTCAGAGCGTGCTTCCTGCTGCCGGCCCAGGGGAGGGGCCGTGGCCAAGGCAGTAGCGGCTTTGTGATGAAGAAAGCAATGTTGCCCTGCCTGTGAGGGTGACAGCAGGCTGTGGCCGTGCCCTGGGGGTGAAGCCCCCTCCCTGTCCAGGCACAGGGGGCTCTGATGCCCTCGAGCTGAGGAAATCTGTTGGCAGGCTGGGGGTCTCTCTATGATGCATCACCCACACTACCTGACATTCCCAGTCAGAGGGGTTGCCTTTGCTTCCCAGACTGCCCAGGGGACCACGGCCACCTTCCCAAAGCATCCATCCTACTCTAGGTGTAGATTCAGGTAAATGATTTAAAGCATTTTTTTTTTTTTTTTTTTAAGAATGTGACAATAAATGTGGATAGAAAAAATCCACAGTGGTTTTAAAAAATAAAATGAAGTGACTTCTCCTTTATAATCGGCGATGCTGACAGGCCCCCTTGGCGTCTACTTAACTGCTGGGGTGCCTTGGGGGAAAGTCGGAGAATCGTAAGGTACAAGGAAGAGAACGGAGGATATGAGAGAAGGGAAAAGGGAGGAAGAGAGGCCAGGAAAGTGAGAGGAATCGAAAACTAGGGGAGGATATGTGCTATTTGCTGGCCATTTCCCCAAAGGCCTCTGTTCTCTCTCTTTTCCCCAACGCCCCCTGGGCCCCACCAGGCCTGAACGACCCAAGGAAACAGGCCCCTGTACTCCCAGTACCGGCCCTGGCTGGCTTTGCAAACAGCTTCCTCTCTTCAGAGCCCTGGGGAAGGCATTTTCTCTCTTTTTCACTGGTTTTCTTTAATTGCATGCGATCCACACTCCACACACACATTTGCTGTTGCCATTTGTATTTTTTTCTCCAGGCAGGCCCATGAAGCAGGTCTTTGCTGGGCATGTTATGTACATGGTGGAAAGAACAAAGCCATCCCCTTATTGAGGGAAACAGACATGGGGGGTGGGGGGTGGGGGGTGGCGGGGGTGCTGGGCTCTCGGCCAGCTTCTGCTTCACTTGTGGAGGCAGAGTGGCAGGGGCTCCTCTGTGGACCTTGCAGGCTTCCTCCTCGGGGTGTGGTTCCAGTCGGTTCTGTGCCAGGGCCGCGCTCAGAGCAGCACGTGCCTGAAGAGGCTTCTGATAGTGACGGCAGTAGCTTCAGGCCGCAGAGGGCAGGCAGAGCTGGGGGTATCCTGGCGGCGGCGGCGGCGGCGGCGGCGGTGGGGGCGGCGGGCTGTGTCCTCTGGGCTCAGTTGTTGTCTCTGGTGTCCGAGGAGGCACTTCCGAACAAGATGTCACTGTCGTGCGACATGCTGCTCAGCTGCGACTTGGTCTTGATGAGGAACTGCGCCCTCCGGAACATCACCCTCTCCTGCTCCTGCTTGAGCTCCAGGTAGGAGCGCGAGAAGGTGTGGAAGATGGAGGTCACCGGGAAGGCCATGAGCAGGATGCCGCTGAGGATGCTGCTGAGCGCCACCACCTGGCCGGGCGTGCTCCGGGGCACCATGTCGCCGTAGCCCACGGTTGTCATGGTGATGACGGCCCACCAGTAGCAGGCAGGGATGCTGGTGAACTCGGGGCTGTCGGCCATCTCGTTCTCGATGACGTAGAGAAGGGGGGCAAAGAGGGCGATGGCCACGCAGAGGAAGAGCAGCAGGAGCCCGAACTCGCGGGTGCAGCGGCGGGCCGTGAGCCCCAGCGTCTGCAGCCCCAGGGAGTGGCGGGCCAGACGCATGACGTACAGGATGCGCAGCGCCCGCAGGACCCGCAGCACCAGCCCCACCTTGTCCAGGTAGCTGTTGCCCGCGCCGGACTTGCGGCGGCCCGCGGAGGCGCCGTCCACCAGCAGGGTGATGTAGTAGGGCAGGATGGCCACCATGTCGATCAGCGTCAGCGGGCTCCGCAGGAAGGCGAACTTGCTGGGCGCCTGGATGAGCCGCAGGAGGAACTCGAGGGAGAACCAGCCCACGCACACCGACTCCACAATGAAGACGTTGCGGCACATCTGCGAGCACCGGCCCTGGGAGAGAGGCGGGGAGGTCAGGGGGAGAGGTCAGCCGTCCTCCCAGCGAGGCCGTTGCGTGCCATGCCCCGGCCCCTCTCTAGTGAGGCTCCCTTCCTGGGCCACGCCGGCCAGGCCGAGGGCTGCAAGCACCTGCATCCACCGCTCTTCATCTCTGGAGGCCACACCTGGCTCCTGGATTCCAGGCCCCGCCCTTGGATTCCAGACCCTGCCCCTGGATTCCAGGCCCTGTCCCCGGATTCCAGACCCCACACCCCAGATTCTATACCCCCGCCCCCGGACTCCAGGCCCCTCCCTTGGATTCCAGACCCCACACCCCAGATTCTATACCCCCGCCCCCGGACTCCAGGCCACGCCCTTGGGTCCCAGACCCCGCCCCTGGATTCCAGACCCGACATCCCAGATTCCAGACTCCTGCCCCCAGACTCCAGGCCATGCCCCTGGATTCTAGACCCCACCCCCCAGATTCCAGGTCCCACCCCTGGATTCAAGACCCCAGAAGGGCTGCCTCCTTGACTCCACCCCTGGAGTGTCTGATAGGTGTCTCAAATTTATGCCCCAAAGTGGCTCCTGATTTTTTTAAGTTCTTTTTATTGATTTTATTGGCTATAATTGACACTTAATATTGTGTAAGCTTCAGGTGTACAACATGTTGATTTGATACATCTATAATATTGCAGTATGATTACCACCACAACCTTAAGCTAACACCTTTATCACCTTGCGAAATTATCATTTCTTTTTTGGGGGGTGGAAACCCATCAAGATTTAGCCTCTTTGGGCTCTTGCTTTCCCCTGCACACCTGCCCACCAGTGCTGTCCCTTCTTAGCTATCCACCTTTCCAGTTGCTGGGGTCTGGGAGACTCAGCCACATTCTAACCCCTCTCAAATGATCCTCAGGAAATCTGGTTGGTTCTTCACTTAAAATTATTCCGGGGCATGTAGGTGGCTCAGTCGGTTAAGTGTCCGACTCCTGATTTTGGCTCAGGTCATGATCTCTCGGTCTGTCGTCACAAAGCCTGCTTGGAATTCTCTCTCTCCCTCGCTCTCTTCCTCAAAATAAGTAAATAAACATTAAAAAAATAAAATGATTCCAGAATCAAACCACTTCTCATATGTCTGCTGCCCTCACCTTGGTCCAGCCACCGTTCTCTCTTGCCGGGACGGTCGCAGGCACCTCTTTCCTGGGATCCCTGGTCCCTACAGTGTATTTTGCACACAGCCAGAGGGATGCTGAGAACACGAATCAGATCCTGTCCATTCTCTGCTCAGCACCTTCCATGGCTCACAGAGATAGCTTGGAGTCCTTTCTGGGACACATGGCCCTGCTGCTACCTCTCCCACTCCCTAGCCCCCCTCCTGCCCCGTTCCTGTGCTCCAGCCTACACCCGGGGCTACCTGCACCCCCAAGCCGGGCCTGGAGTTTCTGCTCCCCCTGTGGGAGTCTTCTTCCCGGAGACACCCACATGGCTCTGCCCTCCTTTCCTCCGGCTCTTTGCCTCATTATCACCTTCCCGGGGAGGTCTTTCCTGATCCTCGCCCTGATTAAAAGTCCCCTCCTCCCTTTGTCCTCCACGCTGATTCCCCTTTCCTGCTCTGTTTGTTCAGTGGGCTCGTCATCTCTTAACGTGCTTTATAAGTTACTTATTTGTCATGTTTATTGTCAGTTTCCACCCTCCACCTCCCCTGTTCCCCTGACCCAGCTGATTATAGCCCCACAGGGAGGGGCAGCTGTGTTCTCTCTCTGTTCACCCTCAGGACCCCAGTGACTGGAACGGCCTGGCACGTGACAGGTGACCAATTCATGTTGGTCACCAGAATGGATGGAAGCACATGGGACTGGCGTTTATTTATTTACTATTATTTTTAAAGTTTATGTATTTATTTTGAGAGAGACAGAATGTGAGCAGGGGAGGGGCAGGGAAAGCGGGAGGATTTTAAGCAGGCTCCAGAGTGGAGCCCAAGAGGGGCTCGAACTCCTGAAACTGTGAGATCGTGACCTGAGCCAAAATCCAGAGTTGGATGCTCAACCCACTGAGCCACGCGGGTGCCCCGGGAGTGCCGTTTAGATGGGAGTGCCAACTCAAGGCCAGGTGGGCAAAGGGAGCCCAAGAGAGGTGGGCACGGGGGTGGGGGGTGGGGGGGGGAGGCCTGCCAGAGAACACAGCTGTCCTGCTAAGTACCTCCTGACGACTGTCCCAGGAGAATTCAGGCTGCGGCCTCACCAAAGTCTGCAGGGGGGCTGGAAATCTGGAGTTCTGCGTGAAATTCCTGCGTTTTAAATGTTGCGATAATTCAATACAGAGAAACCACTCTGTGGGCCACTCAAACGCATCTGTGTGCCGCATCTGGCATGCGGGCTGCCAGCGGGTCTCTCTGGTCTGCAATGGGACTGGGCGGGTAGACCGTCCCCAGTGGCTTCAGACCTCCGTCTGACAGAGTGGGCAGGTGCGTGTGGTGCCAGCCTGGGGCACCTGTCATTCCTGGGCACAGCTGGGTTCTAGGAGGCTTCCGATAGCAGCTCTCTCTAGGAATACGTTAGAGGCTGGAGAGATGAACTAGGCCTGGGTGGGGCTCTGAGGTCCCGGTCCTCTGTGATGGGAAGCCCCCTCCTCTAGAAAGCCCTCCTGGAGTGTGCCCCCTCGAAGTATCCCCAGCACAGTTGGCGGGCCTCTCCTGAGAGCCCCCTTGGCTTGGGTCTCATGCTCAGGGTCACAGGGGTATCCCTGTCCCTCCTGCACTAGACCTGAAGTCCCTGTAGCTGGAATACTCATTCTGGTCACCCTGCAATGCCTGGCGATGCCTGAAGACAGTGCAATACACTCAAAGGTGTGCTCAGGGAGCAACTGAAACAGTGAATCCCACTGGTCTCCAAAATGAAGTCAAAGAATGGCATTTTCGGTGAATCATGAAGAAGTCCAGGCATGATTAAAAAAAAAAAAAAAAAAAAAAAGCAAGGGTCAGAAGTTGAACAGAACAGTGGCTTTATTAGTATTTTCCTGATAAAATCAGGATTGCCTATGTTGGAGTGAAGAAGAAATTTATGCTACACACAGGTGCTTTCGGACAGGTCTCAAACAATGAGCCTTTTCGCTTTCTTTTTTTGGCAGGTGCATGTAATCCTTATCGTTAGCACTTCCTGCATGCTCCAGCACCAGGCATCATTCCAATCACTTCCCGTAGACTCGCTCAGAAAGTGAGGCACAGAGAGGTTAAATAACTCGCCCACAGACACGCAGCCAGAGTGGACAAAACGGGATTCAAATTCAGGCCATCTTCATCATTCCCCCTTCTGCGTATCAAAAATTGATTTTACTGGTTGAGTGCTGCTTCTTTTCAATACTTATTTTAAAAATTCAAAGTATAGGGGTGCCTGGCAGCTCAGTCTGACTTCGGCTCAGGTCATGATCTCACGGTTCACAGGTTTGAGCCCCGTGTTGGGCTCTGTGCTGACAGCTCAGAGCCTGGAGCCTGCTTCGCATTCTGGGTCTCCCTCTCTCTCTCTCTCTCTCTGCCCCTCCCCTGTTCGCGCTCTCTCTCAAAAATAAATAAACATTAAAAAATTTAAACAATTTAATGTATACAAAAGCCCTAGAAACCCCCCATGTATCATGAATGCAACAGTTGGTGTTAACTTCCTTCATAACATATGTACACAGAAAAGTCCTCGTGTGGTGAGCAGTTCCAATGTTCCATCAGAGTTCACGTGAAGCACTTAGCACATGCAGGGTACACAGCCAGTGCTCAATAAATGCTGGCTTGGTGCTATTTTTACGTTGAGTTCACACAACCATACCTATTTCTCCATTGCCTATACAGTTTGTAGCTGTCTGAATGTTTTGGTCTTGAAGCTTGCTTCTAGAATCGTCCCTCCCCACCACCCCTCCCACCCATATGGGGAAAGGGTCCCAACTCAAAAGCCCAAAGGTCTCATACACTACGAAGCTGAACTGGGGAGCACACACTTTCTGTAGACTCACCGCCCCCCAAGAGCTGCTGTGTGGACTGCACAGGGGGCACAGGCCAGAAGGCCTGCTGTATACATTTTGAGAGGCTGAGAGTTCAAATTAAAAAAAAATTTTTTTTAATGTTTATTCATTTTTGAGACAGAGAGAGAGCATGAATGGGGGAGGGGCAGAGAGAGAGGGAGACACAGAATCGGAAGCAGGCTCCAGGTTCCGAGCCATCAGCCCAGAGCCTGACGCGGGGCTCGAACTCACAAACCGCAAGATCGTGACCTGAGGTGAAGTCGGACGCTCAACCGACTGAGCCACCCAGGCGCCCCAGAGAGTTCAAATTTTTAAATGAAAAACACCTACTTTTATTTTTAAAAGTTTTTAGAGTTTTTTTTTTTTTTTTTTTTTTTTTTTTGAGAGAGCGAGAGACAGTGCGAGCAGGGGAGGGGCAGAGAGAATGAGAGAGAATCCCAAGCAGGATCCACACTGCTAGCACAGAGCCAGATGCAGGGCCCGGACTCTTGAGCTATGAGATCATGGCCTGAGCTGAAATCAAGAGTCAGATGTGTAACTGATGGAGCCATCCAGGCACCCCCAAAACACCTCAGTTTTAAAAGTTGGCAACCAAGTCAGACTTTTAGGGAGCACGGTACGGGCCAATCACACACTTCCGTGGGGCTCTGTGGAGTCCCAGGCTGCCATGTGGGCCCCGTACTTCCTGGTTTAAGACCACAGGATTTGGATGCAGTCAGACCTGGGTCTGGGCAAGCTGCTCTGCCTCGGTGTTCTGTCACGTGGGTATAAGAACCCGTCCTATACCGAGGTGCTGGAAGTTTCACTGAGAACTTAAGATTTAAGCAGAACTACAGCCCAGACCCTGGCTCCTAGTAATTGCCTGCCGTGTGCTACCCCTGAGACCCGAGCACACACCTCAGTCAGGCCATGGAGCAAACACTTTACACGCATTTAACACAGAGATGCTCACTATTTGAGCACATGTGCACACACACATACAGCTACCAATAAAAATTATGTTCAGGACCTGGAAAATGGTTCTGGGATATTTACAAAATATATAGATATATATATATATTTATAGACATATGTTTTTTAGGTTTACTTAATTGTTTTGAGAAAGCCGGAGACAGCACAAGCGGGGGAGGGGCAGAGAGAGAGGGAGACAGAGAATCCCAAGCAGGTTCTGCACTGTCAGTGCAGGAGCCCGGTGCGGGGCTTGAACTCATGAAACCATGAAATCATGACCTGAGCCCAAACCAAGAGTCGTATGCCTAACCAAATGGGTAACCAACAGTCACCCAGGTGCTCCTTAAATATATTTTTTACAACCGTTTATTACTTACTTTTGAGAGAGAGAGTGTGAGCAAGGGGGGGGGGTGCAGAGACAGAAGGAAACAGAAGATCTGAAGTAGGCTCCACGCTGATAGCAGAATCCCATACGGGGCTCAAACTTACCCCCATATCGTGACCTGAGCTGAAGTCAGAGAAAGCTCAACCCACCGAGCCACCCAGGCACCCCATTCTGGGCTATTTTTAAACACGGGAATTAGGAGGGCTGAGAGAGGGATCACGTGGGTGAAATAAATTTTGAGGATATATTATGTGTTTAGCCCAGGGGCAGGCACATCATAAATCACATCATCCATGTAGTACTCACTCATTTGCTCCTTCCCCAGAGCGGCTGAGCACCTTGTCCGGGCTGGACCCTGTTCTAGACCCCGGGGGGCACAGCGCACACCGGGAGGGGCCCGGGGCTCACGTGTGAACGCGGAGTTGGACAACACGCGTGGAAACAGGCGGTCAGAAGGGACTGGAGATGCTGCTCAGCCAGCGCAGGCCAGGAAGGCCTCCTGGTGGAGGGGACAGTGCGGGGCGCGGAGGGTGTGGGCGTCTGGGAGGGAGCGGCCTGCAGGACTGCTTGGTGTCCTGAGTGCAGAGACCCTCCCCGCACGCAGCCACGCAGCCGGGCCCGCGGCTCTTACCTGCTCCTCCTCTTCCCGCAGGCTGGGCAGGGTGCTGATGGACAGGTTGACGGCAGTGACGGTGACGAAGAGCACCGAGAGGCAGGCGAACACCTTGCCCGGCAGCCCGGAGTGCGGCCTCTCCACCATGTCGCGCAGTCTCCGCATGCAGCGGCCCAGGCGGCCCTCGCCCTCGGCCGCGCCCTCGCTGCCGGGGTCCTCGCTGGACGGCGGCTCGTCGTCGTCCTCCTCCGCCCGCTCCACCACGTCGGCGAACTCCTCGATCTTCTGCAGGTAGCGGCGCTTGCAGCAGCCGTCCAGGCGGTCCTCGGCGACGCCCCAGTACAGCAGCTCCTCCTGGAAGGACAGGGCGCACATCTCCCGCAGCAGGCGGAGCTTGCCGGCCCGCAGGAAGGTCAGGATGGTGCCGAACGCCCCCGGGTGGCGGTCGAAGAAGAACTCGTTGCACGTCACGTCGTAGTCATCGCACACGTTCAGGATGTCGTCGAAGTTGGTGCAGGCCTTGAGCTGGCCCAGGCGCGTCAGCGGGAACTCCTCGAGCGTGGTCCAGGGCAGCGAGTACTTGATGCCGCCCACGTTGATGATGATCTGCCGCCGGCGGTCGTCGGGCTGGCCGCCCTGGCGGGGCGCGTCCTGGGGCCGGGGCCGCAGGCGCTGCGCGCGGCGGTAGAAGACGCCCTTGAGGGACTGGCCCTGCGGGAAGAAGGCCGGGTGGAAGGAGGCGTCCGAGGTGCAGCTCAGGGCGCTGTAGTCGTAGTCAGAATTGTCTCCCGGTAAGAGGGTCATTTTGGGCCTTCACATCCCCCTCGGGCCTGGGGGGAGAAGGGAGGAGAGAGCCTCAGCGACTCCAGAGCCTGGGCAAGCAGTCCCGAGGCTGCAGACATGTGCTGTTAGGGACCGAACTGTGTCCCCCCCGGATTCATAGGGGAAGCCCTGAGCCCCGCGGGCCAGCAGTAGGAGGCAGGGCCTGTGGTGTGTGTGTGTGTGTGTGTGTGTGTGTGTGTGGTGGGTGATTAGATTTAGATGAAGTCGTGAGGGGCGGATGAGTGCCCTTCTAGGGGGGAGGAAGAGACACCAGAGCTCCCCCTCTCCCCACCTTGCGAGGACACAGTGGGAAAACAGCCCTCTCCCAGCCGGGAAGAGAGTCCTCACCAGAAGCCAAGCACACTGGCACCTCGAACCTGGCCTTCCAACCTCCAGAACCGGGAGCCAGGCATGTCTGTGGTTTCCGGCCCCTGCGTGGCTGTTTTGTGACAGCAGCCCAAGCCAAGACATGCACTTAAGAGTAAAATGAGAATAGTGTCATTCAGCCTTTATTGCACAGAACGATTCTTCCACATCCCCCTCACTTAGGCCATCAAAACTTACTGAGCGCTCCCGTGGCCCAGGCACTGCTCTAAGCACTGGGGGTTTGCACGGAGTCAGACACGGTCCCCGGCCCCCCACCCCCACCCCCCCCCCCGAGCCGACATCCCAATGGACTGCCACACGACACCTGTACTATTACCTACCTAATGCTTTGTTTTAAATTAGCCTGGGTTTTTTGTTACCATTGTATTCATGTGGCTTGGAAAGTCAGTTTAGCGTAGACCAGGGTTCTCGGGCCGATTCTGTTCCCAGGTAGACGTGTGGCAATGTTTTGATGGTCATGACCAGGGGAGTCCACTGACATCTAGTTGATAGGGGTCAAGGGTGCTGCTCAACATCGTATGATGAGCCGGCCAGACACCACAGCAGAGAATTCTCTGGCCCCCGAAGTGCACGGTGTGAAGGTGGAGAAGCGCTGATGTGGTGGTTCCTCATGGCCTGGGCAAGTAGTACTTAACCTTGACCTGTTTCAATTTCCTCATCTGTACAGTGGGTAAAACCACTTGGCCTACTTCCTAGAATTGCTGAGAGGATTCCATGAATTATGTGCATAAGAGCCCCTCGTAACAGTGGCTGGCACATAGATACTCAATCATTTTTGTCTATTATTACTGTTTGTGTTTATCTGAAAGGGACACCTTGCTTTGCTTCCATAAGTGGAAAACCTGTATCACTGGCCATAAATAACAGGCAGTGTCCAAAGAAACGCATTAATTATCACAACAGTGTCACAGCTGCTCATGTATCAGCAAACATCATTTTGGGGAGATAGGGGTGAACCGGACAGGCATGGCCACTCCTCCAGGAAATGTTCCTTGGCTCTTCTGGGTGAATTGAGTCTTCCCACGCCTGTACCTGGGGCATTATCTTTGCTATATCTGTATGCAAGCCTGGCTCCTTTATAAGACTGCTTGCTCTGTGGGGCAAGAACTGGGCTTGATACTCCGCTCCGAATCCCCGTGCCCAGCACTGTAAGAGCTGAAAGGGCTTCCCGAATGAGGCCAACGTGATGAAGGCACTTCTGAGAACCTGAGGTCAAAATATCTGCTCGCCCAGGCCTATCTTTCCCGACCCTCAAAGCTAACCAAGGCTATGTATTCATTCATAGCTCATGGGCTGAATTTGGCTCACAAATATTCTGCCTGGCTTGGAGATTTTGAAAATGGAGGAATTTTGTGTAAAAATTTATATTCTCGGTTTCTCTTGAAAAAAAAAAAAAAATCAGACACTAGGCAACATTTGGCCTACATTCCGGCTGAGAAATGACCGCCTCCTGTCGGCAGGGTGTGCATGCTACAATCTACCACAGTCCCCGACCCTCCCTGTTATCTTTCTCACAGCCACTCCCCTTCACTCATGTAGGTTTCCTTCCTGGCCCCTGTAGGCATTTGAGTTGGGGAGACCCTAGATGATGGCAACTGAGCTCTCCAGAGCTAAGCCGATCCACAGGAAAGTATTAACAGTCTAATACTCTGCTTTTAAAAATCATCATCCTTCCCTCCAGCCCAGTACCCCGTGGAAGCAAGTGGTACCAGCAAAGTCTATCAGTGCCAATGGAAACCCACTGCCAATACCTGAGCGTCAATCTGTGCTATGGACACGTTCAGGGAAAATGCACGAGCGCGCACACGGGTGCACGTACACCTGTATGGATGGAAAGAGTTCAGCAGGAGCCAGGCGGGGGGGGGGGGGGGAGTCCATCTGAAAGAGGCTCCCATCCTAAAGGAAATTCTTTTACATAAAGCAAATCGTCACTCCACTCATTTGTCTTTGGGGAAAGTGTCACAGATTGGGTGCTGGGAAACTAGGGGACACCTGCGTTTGAAATGAAAATGATTTGATTTTAGAGTGTTGAGAATGTTTCTTAACTTCGCCTAAAATTGGAACCGATCTCCTCGGGCACAGCCTGCCAGAATCCTTTGGGGGAGCGAGAATAATCCCTTTCAGGCACTTCACATTAGCGGTACCGCTTTTCAGCTCTGCTGTCTTCTCTTTGCCACCGAAGACAAGAGGAGAGGCGACATTCTGTTTGGCAAGAGTGGTGGCGGAGGAAAAGGAACATTCATTCCTCTTGTCCTGCAAGCCCTGAAGAGCCCCTGTGAAACCCCCTTGGCTGTAATCACCTCTTCCAGAATGTCTTCCTTCAACCTGTAGCTTTCCCGCCGGCAGAAAGCTCCCCCAATTAGAGATCCCTCGTTTCTTCCTCCCCTGACTCATGTCAGTTGTGAGTCAAAGCCTCAGCGTCCTATGTGGAAAGTTATCCTGTTTAGTGTGGAGAAGGGAACAAGAGCATACTATACGGTATGGAGAAGGAAAAAGCCCACTTCGTTTGGTCTGCTAGCACGTGGAAGGCCAGATGCTAGGGTTTGCTAACTGAGGAACAGGCACGCTTCTCCTTGGCCTTTGGTCTTGGGGACACCTCGTCTGATGGGTGTAGGGAGACGGCTCTGCATGCTAGGCTCTAGAGTCTCGAACGAAGTCCAGAAATCAAAGAGGCCCCAAAGCCCTGTTTCTGGAAAACAATGCCACTTTTCACCCAGCCTGACACCCTCCTGAGAAGTTTGGTCTTTTAAAATTTCTCTCCGGTATTATATCTGTCAGTTCCGGAGCACCATGGATTTTGGTGATTTTGCCTCTGAGGGGCTGTGGACGGTTGGGAAGAGAGCTGAGAACGGGGCTGTGAGGATAAGGATGAGGGGGGGGTCCAGGACTGTCATTCTGCACTTGCTGCATGTTGGGGCTGTGACAGGTCTATAGGCAAAGCGAAGACAGACCCAGCCCCTGTCTTCAGGGAGTGGACATTCTAGTGGTGGAGGCGGTCCCTAAGTAAGGTCATTTCAGGAAATAGAGCAAGGAAATGACAGCAGCATGAGCTGGAGGGGTCTGGGAGGGCTTCTTGGAGGAGGGAACCTCCGGGCTTTGGTTGGACCGGAAGGGGCGGGGGGGAGAGAATGGATTCCAGTGGTGCCATTCACCGAGGAGACGCTAGGTGGCGCCATGATGAGAACGGAGTTAGGGGCAGCATTTGCTGGCTGTGGGATGCGGGACAGGAGGGCAGGTGGGCAAATCCGGGAGAGAGAGCAGGGGTGAGGGTGGCTCGCATGGGTGGGTGGATGGACGGATGGTCGGATGGAGTCAGACCACACCAAAGCTGACCTGAGGATTTTGTGTGTTTGTGTGTGGGGGTGGGTGGGTGGCAGCGTCATCAGCCCTGGCTGGGCTGCAGAGGGCGGGAGGACCAGGCTGGCAGAGAAATGGCTTAGCCCAGAGGCTGAGGGGCTCCCCGTGCCCAGCACCCACTTCCCTATCGAAGCCGCACTCCACACCAGGTCTGGTGAGCACAGGTAGACACCATTGGTGGGGCATGTGTAGGCAGAGTAACGCGACCCCACCTAGATGTCCTAATCCTGATCCCTGGAGCCTGTGAATATGTTAGATTACACGCGAGGAGGGATCAAGGTTGCCAATCAGCTGCCTTTGAGATGGCAAGATGATCCCGGATTCTCTGAAGGCCCAAGCAATCACGAGGGTCCTTAAAAGATAGAAGAAAGAGGTGGGAAAGTGTGTCAGACGCAATGCGATGTGAGGAAGACGCGACTGGCCTTGAAGACGGAAGGGGCCACAGGCCGAGGACAGCAGGCCGCCTCTAGAAGCTGGTAAAGGCAAGACCTGACTCTCCCCTGGGCCCTCCAGAAAGGAACACAGCCTTGCTGAGACACCTTTATCTTAGCCCCGTAACGCCCATTTGAGACTTCTGTCTTCCAAAATGTGAGGTAGTAAGTTTGTGTTGTTTTCAGCCACTCAGTTTGTGGTACTCGGTTACAGTAGGAAAGTAACACACGGGATGCTGAGAAAAACCAGGTCCTACTCCCGCTCTGGGGTCAACCTGCTGACTACTCCAAGCTGGAGAAGAGCTCACTGGCTCTGAAATCAGGAGACCTGGGTTCCAGGCCAGTCACTCTGACTTGGGGGAAGTCAGGCCTCTCAGACTCACTAACCATATCTGTGAAACGGGGATACGACCAGCTCCAACCTCCTTGACTTATGGTGAGGACTAAGGCAGGTGACACAGGGTGATGTGCTTGGCCCAATGCCTGACACACGGTGGACCCTCAAGGGACACCTGCTGTACTATTAGCTAGAAGAGAGGTCGGTCATCTTTCTCTCCACCAGCCAAGGGTGACTCCTTTCTTGACCCGACCCAGTAGGATCTGAACCCAGCATTTGTCTGACCCCCAGAGCCCACTGCTGGAGGGAGTACAGTCTGGTACAGTCTCTGGGAAAGCTGTAAGGGGTATTGAGGGAAGTGATGGATGTTGCTGCAGTATGGCCCAGGAATCCCAGTCCCGGGTAGATTTCCCAGTCCTGGGTCCACAGGGATTGTGGCACACAATAGTATCTTAATTGTACTCAGATCTTTGACTCAGGGTCTGCTTCTGGGGAATCCGATCCAAGAGAGGAACAAGGCACAGGAAAGCATGTCCTGCGTTGCCTGTGGTGCTAGATGTCCCTTGGTGTCTATCCCAGGGTGGGGGTGGGGGGGTGGGGGTGGGGAGGGATGGACAAGCGAGTCGTGGTAGACACAGATGGCAGAGGAATTAGAAGCATTGAACTAGATGTAGGTTTAGTAACACATTTAGATCTGAAAAGCATGATGCCGAGTGGAAAAGAAACAGAAGTTTATAGCACTATGCTATTTATGTAAATGAACACACACACACACACACACACACACACGTACGTTACATATTTCACAAAGACTCAAGCACATGGAAGGATCTATATCAACCACAGGGAGGATGCCTGGCAGGGCAGGGGGAGGGGACAAACAGGGCGGCTGGAACGAGGGAACCATGAACAAGACAGCCTGTGGCATCGGCCAGTGATGAAGAGCGGCATGAAGGTAACACAACTCTGGGAGTTAATCCAGGTAAAGCAAAATGCAGAGCACAAAACCAGCCAAGTCACCAGGTTCTGAATTGCCCCTAGGGCTCAGTGAAGATACAGATTCTTAGGACCATCCCTAGACCTTCTCAGTCAGAATCTCTGAGGTTGGGGGGTAGGAATTGGCATTCTGATTGGCTCCCTTAGAGATTCTCACGTGTGCTCAAGTTCAAGGGAGACCCAAAGAGTGGACGCCTTGAAAACCTGGAGATCACCCCCCTCAGGGGCCGGGGGATGCTAGAGCTGCTCTGGATTTTGGTAGGGAGCCCCCTGACCAACTTTTCCATCTCTCTGGAGGTTCGGGAAGGCTCTGCGGTACCCAGTAGAAACCCTTCTGGTGTGAGAGAAAACCTTCTGCACTGGGGCCGCCTTGATCAGATTCCCCTTTGTGAGCCTACAGATCTGCTGAAACTCCCCATGCAACTTCTTTTGCTTCCCTTGTGCGCAAGTTATGACAGAGGGCTGAGGACTCATTTCCGAAAATAAACAGTCATTTAAACCGTAAGGAGTCCTGAGTGGCTGAGGCTGCTCAGAGCCCATGCGGCCGCTGTGTGGTCAGCGTCTGACTACGAATGGAGGTACGAGACCCGGGGATGGGGGTAGGAGGGGAGAACGGGATGGGACGAAGGTCCAAGTCCGGCTTGCCTGGCCGCCCCAGCTGCTCCTGCTGATGAGCCTTCGGCCCGAGACAGCCATCTGCACCCACCGAGTCACCGGCCCTCTCTGAGCCGCTTTCCTCCCTATGATGTGTGGATGAGTGTGCCTACCTCACAGGGCTGTTGTGGGGATCCGGTGAGTGGAACTCCTCTACGGGAAGTAGCAGTGCTGCCCGACTGCTCGCCCTCATGGCCGTGTCCCGTCAAGGTCACGAATGGGTTCCATAAACTGCTGCGCACTCATCCCGACTGCTAAGACGCCTCCCGGCCTTTTTCACAAACCACTGGTCTCTCTTGCCTCTGTTTTCCAGCCCTGTGCCGATCCCTGGGGACGGAGCTGTCTGTCCCTCTTCTGAGTGGGAGGGGGGATGCAGGGAGAGCGCTGAACACTCACAGCGCTGTAAGAACAGCAACCACGGCCACCCTTAATTGCACACTCAGTGCTAGCTGCTGTGCTAAAAGCCTTAATTGAGTGAGTCATGTCAGACATGACCATTAACACCCCCATCTTATAGATGAGGAAATTGAGGCTTTGAGAAATAAAAACTCAGGATTCTGGTGACAGAAGTGATGAAGCCAGAATCAATCTTCGCCTATAGGACTCCAAGGCAAACTGTCTGTATTTCATTGCTTCCCTGGATTACTGGTTCCTGGGAGGAGGGAGAGGTCTCCACCACCTGCAGCAAGCTAGGGACTGGAGCTCGCATCTCTTACTTTCTACGGACAAGCTTTTGGAAAGTCTTTTGTGAGGGGGTGGGGAGCAGACAACCGCCCAAGGCTGGGGGAAACACATTTATTCCTATTGTATATTTGCATTAAGATATCGACAAAACCCTTGATGTTGTCAAAGTCTGAGGTGCCATTTTGGCCTCAGGGCAGAAGAGCTCTCCTGTGGTGTAAACGGGTTCCAGCCAGAGGTGAGGGTGTGGCCTCTGGGCCACACTGCTGGGTTCACCGCTTCCTAGCTGTGTGCCCTTAGGAAAAGTGACTGCACCTCTCTGTGCCTGAGTGTTCTCAGCACACTGGGGTAATTATCCCACCTTGTAAGTGCTTGGAGCTGTGGCTGTGCATGTTAGGGCTCTGTGTTTGCTAGAAAGGCTTTTGTGTAGCAAGGCTGGCACCTCCCTTGCATTTCTTTAGAGGAGGAATGTGAAGTGGAAAACACCCGTTAGAAGAGGGGGCTTCGGCGCTGGGTCTCCTCTCACCTGGCACCCACATCAAGTCATCCACTTGGTTGGACCTCAGTTTCCCCATCTGTAACATAAACTGAAGAGGCAGACCCCTAAGGTAGGCACAATAATGGTCCTCCTAAGAGGTCTATGTCCTAATCCTCGGACCCTGAGAATATGTGACCTTACGTGGCAGAAGAGATTTTGCCGGTGTGATTAATTAAACCCATGATCTTGAGGTGGGGATATGAGCCTGGATTATCTAGGTGGCCCCCCGTAATCACAAAGCATCCTTAAAGAGGGAGGCAGGAGAGTCGGAGTCAGAGAAGCAGATGTGATGACAGAATCAGAGGCCGGAGTGATGTGGAGCCAGGAGACAAGGATGTGGGCAGGTTCTAGAAGCTGGAAAGGGCAGGGAAATGGATTCTCCCCCAGGAGGAACACAGCCCTGCCGACCCCTTGATTTTAGCCCAACGAGACCCATTTTGGACTTCCGATCCCCCAATCTGTAAGGTACTAAATTTGTGTTGCTTTGAGCGGCTACGTTGGTGGCAAGATGTGGCAGTGGGGACCTAACACAACCTCAAATGCCAACTTGCTAAACGAAAAGCATTTCTGTCCTGAGCAGCTCAGGCTTTCGCTTCTTTTACTCACACCACGATTCTCAACCTGTGCCCTCACCCCAAGATCTCTCCACTCCGTCCTTGCCCTGCCAGCGCGGCTTCATCTGTCAGGGGTAGGGGCTCCTGGCTGGGCTGATTCTAGAGGCATGCTGCATTAATTCCCAATTAAAGCATTAAAATGGATCCAGCCAGCGGGCTGGCCCAGGTCCCAGCACGCTGGATCTCCTCGAGATGCGGCGCCTGCATGGAGACTCTGTCTGTCTTAGTTACCTGCTGTCCATCCTTGTCACAAGGCAGCCGTGCTGGGCGGATCTCAGTCCTGCTTCCCGAGAGCCCAAGATACTGGTGGGAGTGAAGTATTTGAGGGAGAGCTGGCTCTTCCCTCCATCTCCACCTGCTCCCCAAAAGAAAATGTGCCAGAGTCCCTGCACCCCTCTATAAAAAAGACAGATTGGCCTCCGGAGTCTCCTTATGCTGCTTCTGGCAAAATAACACCCAATGCACATCTGTCTTCCACTGGGAGCTGTTCTGGGATGGAGGCAAAGGTTCTTTTCTATTTGCCTCCTCGCAGCCCCGAACCCCGGGAGCACAGGCATAAGCAGAGGAACAGTCTGGGGGAGCAGCGAGGACCTGGGGCAGCAGGCAGGGGACACTGCACACGCAGCCCTTCTGTTCCTTTTCCTTCAATAGGTGTTAAGGCTGCAGTGCCTGTGGCACGGTGTGGCGGGGCAGTGAGGAAGCAGGGAGAGCCTGGCTGCACCAGCCTGCCCTGGGGAGACGCAGGTGTGACGCAAAGCCACCACAGGGCAGGGGCAAATCTGAGGCACGATGCAGGTCCTGTCGGTGGCCCACTCACTCTGTGTTCTGATTTTGCCAACCAAATACTGTCTGCTCGATGATAAAAATGGCCAACAGTGATTGAGTGCTCGCAGGCTACACTTTCCTGCCTCTCCCTTTTTATTCGTCCTATTTAGAGTGGCCACCATTTTCCACCCAGGGACTGCATTTCTGGGTTTAACAAACCAGCCAAGAGTGGTTTCCCAGACCCCTATGTCTTTGGCAACCGGAAACGCTGACTCTTCATCACGGATTTGGAAGAGGGATGTGGAGATAGGACAGCCCAGTGAAGACACTTTTTTGGGGTCCAGGGGGTTAATTCCTAATTTCTGGTTTGAGTGTCTTAGCCCTGCACCCGGGGGGGATGTTCCCTGGAGGCATCTCTCAAGCCTTTTGCCAGGACCCAGCTGTGGGTCTGATGCAGAGAGTTCAAAGTGGCAGTGGGATGGGAGCCTGGCTCCCAGATCCACCCCAACCAGGCTCTGTGGTGCCCCCAGTGTGGGTTCTCAAACCTTGGGACAGGGGTCAAGGCTCCCTTGTTTCCAGCACACGCACAGTTGCCCACAGGTTTGGAGACATCCTTCCACTGGAATGGACTGCTTTAGGGAATGACCCATAAGGGCAATCCCCAGAGGCCATCCTAGCCTGTCTTTCTAACTCACCGTCCCTCACTCCCCACTCGGCAGGGGCCTCTGCAGAGGTCCAAGACAGAGGACACTGGGGCCAAGCTCAGGTCCGGGAGAACCCCAGAAGTCCACTCAAGAAAGCCAGCGTGCCCAGGCCACCTGTCCCTCCCCTGGCCCCGGCACTGGCCCCAGGTCTCCGGCAATGCCAAACTTCCCCTGAAGACTTGCTCCCCATAGTGGCTCCGGCTGCTGTCATGTGTGTGGGTATCAGACACGCCCTAGTGAATAAAGCTCTGCTCAGATTCATAGAGGCAGGAGCCCCTCCACCCCCCACCCAATGAATCAGAGCAGCTCCCGCTCCCTCCTGGCACCCCCCCCCCCCCCCCCACCGTGCCTCATCTCAAGGTGTCAGTGAAGGAGGTCAGGTCTCCATGTCTGTCTCATCCTCTGGGTGACTTTGGTGCCTGGCACCCTTTAAGTGCTTAAGAAAATGCTGCCTGAACAGACAACTTTAGTGAACCGTCATTGGTGGGAGCCTGCATTCATCAGTGTTAGATCAGGATTTCTCAACCCCCTTCCCCATGATCAGCCTCCCCTACGGAGCTTTTTGAAGACATTTTCTTCCTATCCAAGAAACCTATTCCAGCTTTTCCGCTCCCCTTGAGAATGACCGCATTACAGGAACCAAGGAAAAGGCGATTCTGCTTCTGCCTATACACAGAGGGGCTGCTGCAGTCAGCTACCTCTGTAGGCTGGGGCCTCCTCACCGCCGGGGCTGGGTCTCAGTCCCTACTTCTCTCCAGGTTGCAAGATGCTTCCATCCTATCCCACCCGCATCCCATCCCTCTCCTTCAGTGTTTTCTCCCCAGCTCAGCGCCTCAACAACTGTTAAGTGAATGAAATAACGCATGGGAGGCACTTGGCTTGGTGAGCTGCGCACAGTAGGTGCTCAACGCAGGTTTGTTCTATTCATGAATGAATGAACTTCTCTCTTTTCCTTTGGCACCCAGACTCCAGTCCATCCAGGTCGAGCCCCTCCTGGGTACGGAGCCCCTGAGGTTAAGGAGGCGACCACTTTTCCCACCATCAGATGCTAGAGGCTCCAGGGAACACAGCCGTCTTGGGATCCCGAGCGCCAAGCACACAGTGGGCGCTCAATAAAAGCTTGAGCAAATGAATGACTTAGTAAAGCCCATCTGCACTGGTGGAGATGCTGCATTCTGTGCCTAAGCATGGAGTGAATAAGCGAGTGACGGCCCCCCCTCTATCACCTCTCCCCAACACTCCCTCCACCCGGGATCCAGAAACCTCCGCCACAGCCAGGATTGCGCCCCTGCCCCGTCACCGCGGCGGAGCACGTCCGGCACTTCGCACCCCGGGGGACCGCTCGGGAAGAACTGAAGCCGGACCCGCACCGTGACGGTGGCGAGCGCGCCCCGCGCCGCCGTCCGCAGCCGCTGCCGGGTCCTCGGTCGCCCCAGCCTCCCAGCCCCGCGACTTTCGGTGCCTCCCCCCGCAGGGGGAGCCCGGGGGTCACGGCCACGTGCCCCCCAGCCCGAGCCGGAGCCCGAGTGTGCCGGCGCGGGGGCCGCCGCGCGCAAAGTTCCCACCTCAAGTTCCCGTCACGGCGTCCCCGCGGCGGAGTTGGCCCGGCCGCGGCCGCGGTCCCCCTGGGCTCTGCCGGCGGGTCCCGGGCGAGGGCGCGAGCAGGGGCCGGGAGCCGCCCGGGGCCGCCTCCCGGAGCCGCGGGCAAACTTCGGCCCCCGGGCCGGCTCGGCTCCCGCACTCGGACCCAGGGCCGCCCCGCCTCCGCCTCCCGGTCCCCGCCGGGCTCCGAGTGCGCCGGGAGCGCCGCGCCGCAGCCGCCGAGGGAGGGAGCGAGGCGGGAGGCGGGACGGAGGGAGGGGACTGCGCGCGGGGCGGGGAGAGTGGGCGCGCGGCGGAGAGCGCGGCGCTGGCCTCGCCCCGCGGCCGGGTTCCGCGGGGGGCCCGCGCCTCGGGTGGGCAGCGCTCCGCCCGCCCCCTGCCGGAGCCCCGCCGGGGCCGCGCGCGCGCGCCCCTCCGCCCCGTGCTCCCCGCCCCCTCCGCCCCGAGCTCGCCGCCCCTGGGCCGTCCGCGCCCCACCTCCCCCCCCCACCCCCCGAGGTCGCGCGCCTCGTCACGTGCGTTCCCCCCGCGCCTCGGGCGCCCTGCGGGTCCTGGACCCCTCGCGCTGCTGTCCCAGGGTCTCCACGTGCCACGCAAAGCCCCCGCATGCGCTTCAACCTTCTGGGGGCCACGGGCCGTGCTTTACCGCGAGGTCCCGGTGCACCGTTGCCCTCGGGTCCCTCATGTCACCGCGCGACAGGGACGGCACGCGCCTGGCGGCGTCAACTTCTTAGGGACGGCACCTGCCGCGCCGGGCGCCTTTCCCTCCTGGTCCGCGTGGCCCGGCCGCCGCCGGCACCCCTGGCCGACGCGGGGCACTCACACCGGGCCCTGGGGTCCCGGGGTCCAGCGCCCAGTGCACAGGCAGCCGGTCAGGAGCGACGCCTCGCTTCGAAATTGGTAGGAGTCGCGCTTTTGCTGGGGAGTTGGGTTGGAAGGCTGTGCCCGAGGGGGCGCCACGGCAGAGCCGCCTCTTAGTGTCGCTGGCCTCCCACCCTCCTTTCCTCTTTAACTTCCAGCCTCTGTGGCCTTTCCCCACCATCAGAGAACAAAGAAAGGCTGTGGAGAAACCCTGATGTGGGCCCGGTCTGACACCTGGTCCTTAAGCGTGAGTTGAACGCCCACTGGCGCCGTGGTGGTGGGGACTACGACTGACAAGGACTTGTCCCCACAAACTCACCTTCTGCTCGGGGAAAGGCCGAGCCAGGAACACCGAGAACGAACGAGCAGGACTGCGGTCTGTGAGAGGGGCGACGAAGAAGCCGGAGCAGGGTGGGGGGTACAGAGCGAGGGGCGAGACCCCTTTAGATTGACCGCTGGGGAGGGGACGTATACACAGCCATGAACAAGGGTAAGGAGCCCATCTTTGGAAGATGTGGTAAGAGAGCTTTGCAGCTGGATGAAACAGCAAAGACGACGATCCTGAAGCAGGAAGGAGGGAGGCATATTTGAGGGAGAGCAGGGGCATCGCAGAGGAGTAGTGGGGAGGGTGTGCAGGAGAGGAAGTCTTCCTGGCTGTGTGGGCTTTGGTGCTCAGGTGGTCCCTGGAGCACACTTTGAGAAACAGGGCCCCAGGTGGTAGGTCGGGTCCCTGCCTTCCCGTCCCGTCTGAAAACTGGCATTTCTGTCTCTTTCTCCTTGCGGATTGTCCGTCTCCCCCGCTAGACATCAAGCTCCATCAGGGTTGGGACTATGTGCTGTCCCTCTAGCATCTTCCACATTGCCAGGCGCAGACAGACCAGGCTTCTGAAAGAGTCGTTGGGGGAGCACTGAGGACAGTCCTAGGGGGTAGATTTGATCATTCCAGGGAGACACAGGACTTGTCCAAGAGCACGGGAGGAAGGTGCAGAATAGAAGTGCCCCCCCCCCCCCCCTGAATTTCTGATTCAGTGGGTTTGGGGTGAGACCCTTCTAATAAATTTTCTGGTCATTCTGATGTTCCTGGTCTGCGGCTTTGAGAACCACTGATGTTGAAGACTTGAAACTCAACCCAGCGGGGTCTGACTTTAAAGCCCACATGATCTGCCACATCCAGTGGGGTGTCTGGTGAGCTGGACCTTATGAGCACCTCTGGGAGAGGGGTACTGTCCCCGGGGGATGGGCCTATCAGAACACTGTGTACCTGAGTCAGATGTTGTGGTGACCTGTGGACAGAAGACCCTGAAACACAGGGAGACCATCCCTAAGGACCGTTCTTCCCCCCTCCCCCCTGCCCCCCATTCACCCACATATAGAGACTCACTTTCTGTGCCCAGGAGTTAAATTACTGCCTGCTCTTATCCCTGACTTGTGCTAAACTGTGTCCAATAAAACTCTTTTAAATCCTTTTAAGGAATTTCCTCTTTGCAGTTCCTCCCTCCCTTTAGAGCCTTCCAGATTTTCAGTTCTTCTCTTCCTATCTTCATCTCCCTCGTGAGAAACATTCCTTCCCAAGCTGTTGTGTGGAAATGCATGTTGGTGATGCCGGTGAAGGTTTTGCAAAAAGATGAACCGCCCCCCCGCCCCCATCCGAAGCTTGCTGAGCACTTACTAGGTGCCAGGCAGTTCGCTGGGCGATTTGTAGGTGTCTGAGGTGCAAAATGGGTTCTGCCTCCAGCTCGAACACCTGTCTCTTTGGCTCTGCTGGATTAATTAAAAAAAAAAAAAAGTGAATTAGTTGCCAAGCTTTAAAAAGTGGGAGATTTCACCTAACATTTTTTCTTTGGAAACACTGAGCGATCTGGCTGACATCCCTCGTGGGGGTGGTATGCTGGGTCGGGGACACCCCTTTGCCTGTGGTTTGCCTCTTGGCCCGTGTCGTCGTGTCATTTGCGGTACCACTGGGCCCCTGGAAGCCTGAGTTACTGACCTCTCATCTTGGCAGATTGTCTAGGGTCACACAGTAAGTGGCAGAGCTGGACCTGAATCCAGGCCTGTCTGACCTAAAAGCCCAAGCCTGTCACTGGGAAAAAAAAGCTGCTATTAGAGCGGGGGCAGGAGGAGGATGTGGCATCCCTGGCCCAGAGGACATACCTTAAAAGGGAATTACTGTCAGCGGTTTAAGAATATGCTTTCCTTCCCATTCATAACCAACTGTCAGTAAGTCATAAAGTTCTAGCTTGTTTTTCCATGGCATGAAGGGTTACCCAGAGTAGTCCAAGCTTTTTTATCCAACCTCCCCCTTGAGATGGGAGGGCTTAGATTCGCAAGGCTGGTGGTTAGTTAGGAGAGGAGTTTGGAGAGGGAGTGGGGTGGGGATGGAGGGAGCGCCTTCACCACCACCTCCTCCCACCACCTCCCGTCACTCTGCCCCGGGCACTCTGCCTTTGTGAGCCTGGGACACCCCAAGCCAGCTCTGTCCTTGTGCCTGGAGGGATCTGCCCCCAGCTCTCCATCTAACCTTTTCCTCCCAGTCTTGGGTCTCAGTCATCCCCTTGGGACCTACTGGCACAGATCAGGGCACAGGGGGTGAGGTTGAGGCGTACAAGGGCACGGCTGTATTTAAATCTTTATTTTAAAAGTTAATATTTTGTTCATCATGGGTTTGTTTTGTACTAATTTTGATTAGAAAATATTAGTGTGTCAAAATGTTATTTATCTTGAATGCTAAGCTTTTTAGTGCCTCTTTAAATCCTGCACCCCCAGTGGGGGCCTCAGCTCTGCTCCTGCTCCAGGGTGCTCTGGACCAGCAGTCAGGAGACCTGGGTTCTGGTTCTGGTTCTCCTACTAGACATGCTCTGTGAGTGGACACAAGTCCCCTCGGTGGCCCGAGCCTGTCAGCTATTCCATCTGTCCAGGGAAGGGGTTATACCTGCCTTTAGTTCTAGAGCGATCCGAGACACCCAGCATTGCTCTGATGGGTTGTGCATTGTGTCCCTCTCCTGGGGGCTTTGGGACTGTTTTAGGCCTTGGCGACTCTGGTCATTATGGGATGTCACAGTCCTTTCCTGGGTACCCCAAGTGAGGTGTTCCTCCGTGCAAACGCCCAATCTTCATGGCTGCTGTGAGCAATCAGCATTGATTTTCTTGTTCATTTTTCTGGCCCTGGGGGAACTTTTCTGTTTGGAAGTGTGATCACACACCCTATTCTTTGAGGTCTTGCCTTTTGTTCTTTGGTTTCATTCATTGGACCACGTGACACACATTCATTAAGGACCTTCTATAGGTCACGCACTGATCAAGCACTGGGGATACAAAAGCCACATTTCCAGCCCCAGAAGAGCATTTGTGGTAGTGAGGGAGACTGCACGAAGGCCGATCCGATCCGTGTGCTGTGAGAAGTCTGCCTGGGGTAGAGGACTTCCGGCCCAGTTAAGGCCGCGCTGAGACAACTGTGCGTTGTCCTTTCCCCTGGGAGGACCCTGCGTCCCCGCTTGTGATCCAGATGCCATCAGCCCAGAGCAGAGTATGGTCACCTTCCTGATAGAACCTCCTGGAGAGAGTGCTGCAGTGGTACAGTTTGGATCCACATTTGAATGGGCAGAGCTCCAAGTTAGACCTTCCAGTTCCTTCTCACTCCCCTTCTTTATCCAGTGCCTCCTCTGGATTGTGGTTGGTTCCTTGGTTTTTCCTAGTCCTGACAGCCCTCGCAGCCCGTCTCAAAGCCCACCTCTTCCTTTGGTTTTCCTCCACTGCCCCAGCCCTCAGGGGACTCTCTCACACTCTGGTCCAAAGCCTTTATCAGCTAATAGGCCCGCTGCCTGGAGCTTAATTAAGATCTGTCTAGAGTTCCTTGTTGCAACGGTGCCTTGTTCCTTGCCTGGCAGTCAGTGACAGCCGGGAGGGCTCTGTCCCCTCAACTCCGAGGATGCAAACAGAAGCGGCTTGCTAGGGCTTCCGTGTTTCAAAAATAATGAGTTATGTGCCAGCATTTGTAAATCAGGAGATCTTGCCCAAAAATCTGGATTTCTGGCTTCCCTTGAAAACTTAGAAGATGTGCCAACCCCACACCTTATATTCCTCCCTGGCAAAAATTGGCTAGAACTGGTAGCAGCTTTTTCCTTTAGACGGAGCTTGGGTTCTCCAGTTTGCCACAGTCCGCACTATTCCTTCATGCTAACGGGGGGGGGGTTCCCTTTATTCATCCTCTTCACTCTCCTGCCCCCCCCCCATAGGCTTTGAGATTTTAACCCCTGCTTTCAGCTTTTTTTCTTCAAAAGGAGAGACAGCTCATCAGAGCGTTATGTACTGGCAGATGCTTCACAAGACTCAGAGGGAGTCTGGCCATGATTACTGGAGATTTGCTGGGTAGACGGAGGAGGGGAAAGTCAAGAGGGTGCTTGCTATAAATCCAGTCCATAGATTCTTAGGATCGATGAACTCACATTGGTGTTTGAACTTGGCTGGTACTTTTTTGCTTTACCTGTACATGTGGAGAGATAGTTAATGTGAAAATGAAACAATAAAAGCATTAAAATGAGGTTACTGAGAGCACACTGTTCTCAGATTTTTACATTTACTTTTCATCTGTCTGTGGGCAGTATTGGTTTTTAAATTTTTAAGTTTATTTATTTTTGAGAGAGAAGGAGAGAGTGAGCACGAGTGAGGGAGGGGCAGAGAGAGAGGAGGAGAGAGGATCCCAGGCACGATCCGCACTGTCAGCACAGAGCCAGGAGAACAACACTTGATCGGGGTTTTGTTGTTTTTTTTTTTTTTTTTTTTTTTTAATGTTTATTATTTTTGAGAAGAAGAGAGAGTGGGAAGGGGCAGAGGGAGAGGGAAAAAATCCCAAGCAGGCTTTGTGCTGTCGACGCGGAGCCTGACATAGGTAGGGCTCAAACTCACAAACTGTGAGATCATGACCTGAGCTGAAATCAAGAGTCGGATGCTTGACCAACCAAGCCCCCCCAGGCGCCCCCCCACCCCCGCTTTGCAGGTAGTATTATTATTTTCCCCATTTTCGAGACAAGGGAACAGAGACCCAGGTTAGTTACTTGCTCAGGATCGCACGGCCAGGAAACCTGAAGCTTGTGATTGCGGCGTAGCCAGAATGACCCCGGCCCCTTCATTTTGGCACAGTTGGAGGCACCGGTAGGTGATGGGCTCATTATTGTTTTCTCTGGGGTGGTCCCCCTCCTGTCTCCCTCCTGTCAGGTGGGGCGCGTTCTTTCCTTGGCACAGGGTTGAAGTTAGCCAGCCCGCAAGCCTGTTACTGCAGGCTGTTAGATCCGGAGACACGCAGGGGCGAAAGCCTTTGGCAAGGGGAGCATAGGGTGGGGAGAGGGGAGGCAAGAAAGCAGTGGCCCCACCAGCCCGGGCCCGGTCCCCTTAGACGGCCCATGGATCCTGCAGGCACCGGGACCACCATCCAGCCTTTGGGCATGAGCTCATTTCCTGTGTCCCCACGTCTGAGGTCAGCGCCCCATTGAGCATCCATCCGTCTTGCTGCAGTGGAAGATTTTAGTACTCTTGTCGTTACTTTGCATTGCTTCTGGGCTGCGTTCCCTCTTATTTCATTTTCCTCTGAAATCCTGAGCTCACCCTCCTCAGCAGCTGACGGGACCATTTATTTCCAAGGCTGCAGCCGGTCGGAGGGCTGCTGACAGCTAAGCGGAGCCCTCTGGGTTTTTGCCACCCGGTTTTGTTCCCGCAGACAGGGACGGGAGATAGGAGAACATCTTCATTTTGTAGCAGCAAAGCTGTCAGAGCTTTGGAGTCTCAGCTCTATCCACTGTGTCGCAAAGGGCGCTGCCTTGGCGGACTCCGTCCCTCGTCTTCTGCCCTTTGGGACTCAAAACCTTAAGAGAGTGCAGCCCGTGCTTTGCAAGTGTCCTGTCAAGTGCTCCTGGAGCTCAGAGAGGGTGAGAGATGTGTGGGGTTTGCACAGCAAATGAGTGGCAGAGCACAGGGAACAGCTCCGGCCCCAGCCCTTTTGCCTTGTATCAGCCTCTGCCTCTTCAGGGTCTCAGAAGGCCGAGCTCCCAGGGGACACCCCCGCCCCCCACCCTACAGACTAACCACCTGGCATGCATTTCTGCCAGCTCTTTATGAGGCCTGCTCCTCCCAATCTGGTCTCAGCTCAGATGCTCCCTCCTCAGAGAGGCCGCCCCTGATGCCTCCATCTGAAACCCCCCCCCCCATCACATTCTCTCACATCTTCCATGTTCTTCTCAGAGCTCTGATCAGTGCCTGAAATGATCCCTATCAGAGTTTAACTTACGTTTTTTTTTTTTTTTTAATTTTTTTTTTCAATGTTTGTTTATTTTTGGGACAGAGAGAGACAGAGCATGAACGGGGGAGGGGCAGAGAGAGAGGGAGACACAGAATCGGAAACAGGCTCCAGGCTCTGAGCCATCAGCCCAGAGCCTGACGCGGGGCTCGAACTCACGGACTGCGAGATCGTGACCTGGCTGAAGTCGGACGCTTAACCGACTGCGCCACCCAGGCGCCCCTTAACTTACGTTTTTATGATCTCTTCCAGCAGAACGCAAGCTCCATGGGGGCAGGACTACATCTGTCTTATTCACCGTTCTCTCTCAAGCACCTGGCCCGCAAGAGGGCTCCACAACTCTGTTTGGGTTGAAGGAATAAACCTAGCCAAGGTGGATTTGGGGGGGACTTCAGACGGTCCTTAAACAAGGAAACAGTTTTCAGGAAGCAATGAAAAATTAAACATCTGCAGAGTCACCTTCATTTGCTTCAGGGAGGATTTGATTTGTGGGAACAAAGTCCACTCTTAAAAACACTTCAGGGGCACCCGGGTGACTCAGTTAGTTAAGCGTCCGACTTTGGCCTCAGGTCATGATCTCACGGTTCATGAGTTCGAGCCCCACGATGGGCTCTGTGCCGACAGCTTGGAGCCTGGAGCCTGCTTCTGATTCTGTGTCTCCCTCTCTCTCTGCCCCTCCCCTGTTCATGCTCTGTCTCTCTCTCTCTCTCTCCCAAAAATAAAAACATAAAAAAAAACTTAAAAAAAGGCTTCAAGGCCATCCATCTAGCCACCCATTTATTGGTGCATTTGATGCCATTTTGCTAAGTGCTGGGTCCAGGCCATGCTCTGTGCAAGGTGCTGGCCATGCACAGATGAGAGGCTGAGGTTCTCCGGGAATCTTCTCAAATGGGCTTAAATACAAAGGAGAATCCATTGGGTCACATGGTTGAAAAGTCTAGGGGTTGGTCTGCTTGATTCCAAAGCCCCTATTCTTTAAAAACTACTTAAAAGTATTAATGTATAGTTTATATAGTGAAATGCCCAGATCTTAAGTGGGTGGTTTGATCCATTTTGACAAATGCATGCACCTGTGTAATAACTCATATACCTATCACAGAATAGGACATCTCCATTACCCCAGAAAGTTCCCTCAGGCCCCTTTCCAGGCAAGCCCTGCCGCCCCATAGATAAGCTTTGTGTCCTCTGGAATTTCACGGGAATGGAACCATATGGAAGGGACCCTTTTGAGCCTGCCTTCCTTTGCTTAGCATAGAGTTTGGTGTTCCGCAGCCATGTTGTTGCAAGTGTCCGTTCGTTCCCTACTCCTGCTGAGTAGTGTCCCGTTGTGCAGACACACCCCGTTTTGCTTTTCCATCCATCTGTTGATGGGCCCTTGGATTGTTTCCAGTTATGGGCGACGTGACCAAAGCTGCTGTGAACATTCATGTGTGAGTCTTTTTGTGAACATGTGCACTTGTTTTTATTGAATTCCTAGGAGTGAACTTGCTGGATGTAAGTGAAACAAAAATCCCATATCCTCCACAGCGAAGATGTACCACTTCCCTGTGCTGGAGTCTTCTGTCTGGAGGTATGACTTGAGACTAGTTGTGAACTGCGTGAGGGCACAGACCATTGGCGTTTGAAGCCCTGTGTTTAGTAGCTCGTCCATACCCAGCATCAACGAGGAGGTGGAGGGCAGAATCTGTTTGGATTGACAGTTGTTTGGAGACAATTCTCGAGGGGGGGTTTTGCATTTCTGCACATCTTGCAAGGAGAGGCGCTAACTGCCTTCCTCCCAGACTCTATTTTAGATGTTTGTGCAGTGAATAGCTCTGGAAGATAGAGATAGTGTCTTTCTCCAGAGCAGAGGGTAGACATGTTTCCTGTCCATTATGAAAGATTCGAGTTTCCGAATATTATTCAGACCAAAAAAGGAAGGACATTGTGACACCGGCCGCAACATGCACGAACCTTGAAGATGTTATGCTACGTGAAACAAGCCAGTCACAAAAAAGATAATGTATGGTTCCACTTCTAGGAGGTCTCTAGGGTAGTCCCATTTAGAGAGACCAAAGTAGAAGGATAGTCACCAGAGGGTGGGGGGAAGGGCAAATGGGGAATTGTTGCTTAATGGGTATGGTGTTGCAGTTTCGAAAGAAGGAAAAGCTCTGGAAATCTCTTGAACAACAATGAGAAACTACTTAACCCTACAGAATTGTATACTTAGAAATGGCTAAGACGATAAAATGTATGTTATGTGTATTTACTGCACACACACACACACATACACGCACACACGCATGCACACACACGGATTTGGGTTTCCTAAGCTCAGAGTTCCTATCCTATAAGGTAACTCATTGCATGTCTTTGCACTGCTGTGTGGGAACTAGAACTTGGAGGACTGGAGCAGGAAAATGCTGATACTCTTGTTACTGCTGTGCTGTGAACTGTCTCTTATCTCTGACCCAGGGGTCTCGTGTCTTCTGCCAGCAGTCATAAAACTGGCAAGCTAACTTGCTGGCTACCAAGTAGGGTAAATCTCAGACTCCTCATAGTTCTTGACAAAAGCGATCTCTAGTTTTTCCTTGCAGCACTTTTTACAACTGTAGTTAAATTTGTATCTTTAAGTACTTGTCTGCCTCACTGAACTCTACACTGTCTTGTTCAGAGCTTTGTTCCCAGGGTCTCACACAGTGCACTTGGCACATGGGAAATGCTCAATAAATATTTGTAGAGCGAATGACTGGATGGCTGGATGAATGAATGCTTGCTGCCTTGATCCCCCTGTCTCTTCTTCAAAGAGAGCACTTCTGGAATGGGTGGCCTGGCTTACTCTCCCAGCTCCTTGGAGGCAAGCTCCTGAGGGAGCCATTTCTGCTTTGGGCCAGGCTGGCTCTTGTCTTCCCCACCCCCTCCCCTGAGCTACCGAGGGCACTTCACAGGCAGGAAGGGCCCACTTCTCTCCATCTGCCAGCTGTTGGCTTGTAGTGGTCAAGTACCACTCTGTCCACTTTACAGAAGAGGAAGCAGGCTCACAGAGGTAGAGGCCTCGTGTAACTCTTGCCCTGGGTTTGACCATTCACTGTCCAGTCTCAGGGGGGTCCAGGTGCTGGGACTTTTGTTCCCATAGGACCACCAGCGACCTTCTGGACATCAAGAGGGTAGGATGGGGGTGGAATGGAGAAATGTCTCGGACTGTTGACAAGAAGGTTGACCTGCAGCAGCTCAGTTAGCACTCGACGGGGTCCTTGGGGACCTCTGAGCGACTGCCAGTGGAAGGCCCTGGGCTGGCTCTGTACAGCTCACGAGCTCACCTCACTGGCAGCGGCCAGTCTGCAGGGGTGGACCTGACTTCCTGGGCTCTCTTGACGCCGACTTGGATCGTGTTCTTGCTCCTTCCAGGTCTGGTCACTTCAGACTCCCAGGTTGGTCGAATCTCCTCCAGCCGCCCCGGGATGGCCGTCTCTGGCAATTTCTTTGTTCTCTTTCCATAACATTATCACGGAATACATTTTATACCTCGCTCCCCTTGGGGCCTCCCATTTATTTGCAAGAGCTTCCTTTTGAAGTAAGAAAAAAAAAAAAAAAACAAAGGAAGCTTATCAATTTCTCCTTTCTATGGAAACAGTTTTTATTCTCTTCCCCATAATGAGGATCCCTCTGACTTACTGGGGCAGAATCTCCATGGGAAGGGTGTACAGAGAAGGCAACCAGAATATAAATACTCATGTTTAAGATAGGTCACCGTGGCACTTGGGAATTGTGGTATAGGTCCGGGGCCGAATCGGGCCTTCCAGGTTCCATCCCTGGTCAAGTCTGTGTGTATCTAATAGGCGCCTCCTGTGTGCCAAATGGTTTGTTGATTTGTGGACCTTGAGTGCATAAAAGATATACTTTCTTCTCAGTGGTAAAGCTGTGGTTCTTGTGGTTCTGGGCTGGAAAGAAAGGTCTTCTGGAGAAGAAAAGTTAGCCATTGCCACTAGGAGTAGTTAGCATGGTCATTGACCCACCCATCCATCTTTAAACAAACACTTACTGGTCACCTGCTATGTGCCAAGCCTGCTGGATTGTGGGGATATGGCTTTGGCCATGACAAATAAGGTCTCTGTCTTCCTGCACTTCAAATATTAAACAAGTAAATGAATCCGTATGTAATGGCAGATCACGATAAAGGAAGGGTGGAAAGGTGGCACAGGTGAGGGCTTAAGAGCGGCATGGGCAGCTCTGGGAAAGTGTTGTCCAGGGCTAAGTATGCCCCGCCCACTCAGCAGTGGCTTCTTGAAGGGCTTAGAGCCGAGTCTCCAGTGCTGTGTCCATGTTGCATGTCCCTGGTGTTCTTTTTCTGCTAGTGAGGGACTCCCCGTGCTGAGGCATCATTACCCTCACCCCATTCTCTTTGGCTCCTGCCCAGCTCACGCTCCCCCAAATCCAGTCCCTCAGCCGGGTCCATCGATACCCCTCGTGCCCTGGACCACCCCTTGTGTGTCTGCTCCAGCCACTCCTGCTCCAAAACACCAGGCATCTGGAAAGTTCTTCCCTAAGATATCCACGTGGCTTGATCGTTCGCTTAGGTCTTTGCTCAAATGTCACGTTCTTGGTGAAGTCTTTCCTGGTCTCCCAATTAAAAATTCTGACAACTCCACCCCAACTCCAGGCCTCTCCATCTTCTATCCTGTGTTCCGTTTCTCCTTAGCTTTTTGTCATCATGTGATATGTGTGTTTTGATTAGCTGTTGTTACCCTTAGGTCAGAAGCGATGAGAGGAGAGGGCAGTTACTGAATCCAGAGGGAGAGCACTGTGGGAACAGAGAGAGCTGTGCTGTATGGACCAGTGATCCTCCAGGAGGGACTCAGGCAGCCTGATGCAATTCCGCTGCCCTCCTCACTCTGATCTTGCTGAGGCTCCCCCTTGGTCAGGCCCGATGAGAAGATGGGGACAGGAACACATCAGCCTCCAAGGGCATGGAGAAGCTGGGACAGTGATGCAGAGGGGAGTGGCCTTCAAACTCTTGTTTGGAGCCCCAGGGCTTTGCGAAAGAGTTTTGGGGACATCACAGTGGGCAGAGAGGTGACCCAGAGGACTTGACTTTAATTGGCCACCAACATTTCCCCCAGTATGTGCGTGGTGGAGAGAAGACAGAGAATTACAAGGCCTGAATTTGAACTTCAACTCTCCCAATAAGCAGGTATGTGACTTTGGACAAGTCATGGCGTCCTCTGAGTCCAGATACTCCTCTGTTAAGTGCAGCTCAAACTCCCTGCTCTGCCTCCCTTTCTGGATGGTTGTGATGATTCAATATGGTTCAGGATGTGGGAGTGCTTTGCAAATGGCAGAAACTTGGACAGAATTGGTTGTTTTAATCTCAGCTGCCAGTGCATGCTTCCATTGTTGACTCAAAAATTCCAAGTCTAGATACAAAATGTGTTGCTGGTCACCATGAGGACCTGGGAGTGACAGGTGTTTTCAGCCCAAAGAATCCACTGATTTTTCTGATGAAAAAATCCACAAACTTTTTAAGATTCCAGGTGTTGGTAGCAGTGTTACCCATCAGTATGCAAGATACCCAGCTTTTCCTGGGGGTCTACAGACAAGATCCGGATCCCAGCTTGATAAATGCCTCAGACAGTAACTGGTCCTCAACCTTGGTTTCTCCCTCACTCTAGCCATAAGGAGCACCTCTCTGGGGGTGAGGGAGGACGGCAGGGTGGTGGGCAGGGCTGTGTGCTCCTTACAAAGCTGCAGGAAGAGTGAGGGGAAACTGTAATCCTCCCTTCTTTGTTTGGGGGCCCACGGGCCATTCAGTAGCAGGGAGGAGACCCCTCCCCCCGCCCCGCCCATGGCCAGAGCCCTGTGGTCCCAGCTCCACGGATAGCAAGAACATTGCCCATGGTTGCCAAGGTGCTGAGCTGCAGAGGGCATGTCTCTTTAGCAGTCTGGGCCACCAGCCCAGCGTGAAGTTGGCTAGTGGGCGTGACGCGGCTAATTGCTGTGATTTGGCATCCAGTAGTGAGTACAGCACACTGGGGGAAGTGCCAGGGTTAGGGGCGGTTCTCAGCCAGCCACTGCTGCCTGCTGCCGGTCTCCAGCTCCGATAACAAGTCAGAACCCTGTTCGTTATTGGGGGCGGGGAAGGAGGCCCTCGTTTTCTCCGCTTGGCAGCTTTGAATACATTCTCATTTCCTGCCACGGGGTCCTGTCTCTCAGCGGCCCGGTCTGCCTCCTCCTTATTCCATACCTTCAGACAAGTTGCTTCCTTTTCTGGGCCTCGGTTTGCCCATTAGTCAAAGGAGGAACTTGTACTCGAAATGAGATGTTTCTTTCAATTTGAATATGTTGCGTTTCTAGGCAGGGTTTCTCAGCCTGGCACTCTTGGCGTTTGGGGCAGGATCATTCTTGTCATGGGGGGGGGGGGGTCTGTCCTGTGCATTGGAGGGTGTTTAGCAGCATCCCTGGCCTCTAGCCGCTAGATGACGGAGGCATCCATCCCAAAAGCCATGACCGACAAAAACCACTCCGATAAAAATAATGATGAAAATTCCCCGGAGAGCAAACTTGTGCCCATTTGAGAACTAGTGATTCAGGGTAGAGGCTGAAGCTTTTGTAGTTTGTGGGAAATACTTCCCCTGGGTGTTACTCTGGAGGGTAACTTATTATCATTATTAGTCCTTGTATACATATCTATCTATATTTATCCATCGATCGATCATCTATGTACCAGACACTGGGAATATAAAACTGAATAAGACACGCCTGTCCCTGCCCACACAGAGCCCATATTCTAGATAGGGCTTGGGGAGAGAGAGACGATATTCATGTAACCGCGTGAAGTGATGATCCAATTTCAAATAGCACCTTGATAAAACAGGTGGGCCCAGTGGGACCATAGGGGTCCTTATAAGAGGGAGGCAGGAGTGTCAGAGAGGAAATGTGATCATACAAGCAAAGCTCGGAGAGGAGACAGGGTGCTGCATTGCTGGCTTCGAAGATGGAGATCGGGCTGCCAGTCAGGGGATACAGGCAGCCTCCAGAGGCTGGCAAAGTCTAGGAGCCCATCTGCCCTGGAGCCTCCAGGAGGAACACAGCCCTGTTAGTACCTTAATTTTACCCAGTGAGACCCATTTTGGACTTTTAGCCTCCAGAATTGTAAGAGAAACGTTTGTGTTTTAAGCCCCTATACACTCATGGAAATTTGTTATAGCACCCCTGGGAAAGTCAAATGTTTCCCCAAACTGGGTCTAGCATTTATTCCTGCTATCTCCTCTCTATTCTATTGTTCCATTGTAATATTTTTTTTTAATTTTTTTTTCCAACGTTTATTTATTTTTGGGACAGAGAGAGACAGAGCATGAAGGGGGGAGGGGCAGAGAGAGAGGGAGACACAGAATCGGAAACAGGCTCCAGGCTCTGAGCCATCAGCCCAGAGCCCGACGCGGGGCTCGAACTCACGGACCGCGAGATTGTGACCTGGCTGAAGTCGGACGCTTAACCGACTGCGCCACCCAGGCGCCCCATGTAATATTTTTTTTAAAGAAAAATGATTATTCATTTTTGAGAGAGAAAGAGCATAAGCAGGGGAGGGGCAGAGAGAGAGAGGAACACAGGATTCAAAGCAGGCTCTGGGCTGATAGTCAAGAGCCCAAGGCAGGGCTCGAACTCACAAACCATGAGATCATGACCTGAACAGAAGTCGGACGTTCAACTGACTGAGTCACCCAGGCACCCCCGCCCCCGCCCCCTTTATAATGTTTAAAGTCTATTTATGGCTTATCCTTCCATCTTTTTAAAAACATGATCAAATATGTGTATTATCAACCATAAACATATAGCCAAATGCATATATATTTGTGTCCTTAGATTGATAGCGTTTTATACATTGTCTTTTTCTTGCTTCTTTCACTCAACCATATATCGTAGAGCTCACTCCACGGCAGCAGGTAGAGATACTCCTCATTCTCTTTACTGCTGTATAGAATTCCATTGTGTGACAACACCATTTTTTATTTATCATTCTCCTTTTGATGAACATTGGGTTGCTTCTAGATTTTTGCTCCTGTAAATAGTACTGCAGGGCATATGTCTTCTCTTGCTTTTGCCAGTGTATCTTTGGGATAGATTCTGAAATCAAAGAGTAAGTGATATGTAATTTTGTAGATATGGTCAGTGTCCTTCCATAAGGTTATAACATTTTGGGGTTTTGTTTTGTTTTTGTTTTTTAAAATGTTTTATTTATTTTTGAGAGAGAGAGAGAGCAGGGGAGGGGCAGAGAGAGAGGGGGACAGAGGATCTGAAGTGAGCTCTGCACTGACAGCAGAGAGGCCAATGTGGGGCTCGAACTCACGAACCGTGAGATCATGACATAAGCTGAAGTCGGATGCTTAGCTGACTGAGCCGCCCAGCCGCCCAGGCGCATCACCACCTACAATGATCAAGAGAGCTGGCTTCCCCCAAACTTGGTCAAAAATATATGTTTTTTCAGATCTTTGGACTTTAGCGAATCTGATAGGGAGAGGTGGGTTAGCAGTGTGGTTTTAATTTACATTTTTCTTATTGTAAGTGAGGTTGAGCATCTTTTTTGTATGGTTCATAGACATTCGCATATGTTTTTCGTGAATTGGTCAATAACATTTGTAATGAAGAAACCGAATGGATGAATGAATGAGCGAATGACTGAATAGATCAGAATTTCCAGGAAGAAGATGAACTGTATGAGGCAGGGCTATCAGCCTCCTCTTTCTTGGTTTCCCAGCCACTATCCCTCCTTCTGATGCCCAGCCCCATGCCGGGCACCCCACTGGTGCTTGGTAAACTTTATCATGCTGCAGTGTGGAATCTGAGAGCATTTCATTTTTTTTTTAATTTTTTTAAATTTACATCCAAGTTAGCCTCTAGTGCACCAATGATTTCAGGAGTAGATTCCTTAATGCCCCTTACCCATTTAGCCATCCCCCCTCCTGCAACCCCTCCAGCAACCCTCTGTTTGTTCTCCATATTTAAGAGTCTTTTATGTTTTGTCCCCCTCCCTGTTTTTATATTATTTTTGCTTCCCTTCCCTTGTGTTCATCTGTTTTGTCTCGTAAAGTCCTCATATGAGTGAAGTCATATGATTTTTGTCTTTCTCTGACTAATTTCACTTAGCCTAATACCCTCCAGTTCCATCCACATAGTTGCAAATGGCAAGATTTCATTCCTTTTGATTGCTGAGTAATACTCCATTGTATACATATATACCACATCTTCTTTATCCATTCATCCATTGATGGACATTGGGGCTCTTTCCATACTTTGGCTATTGTCAATGGTGCTGCTATAAACATGGGGGTGCATGTGTCCCTTCAAAACAGCACACCTGTATCCCGAGGATAAATGCCTAGTAGTGCAATTGCTGGGCCGTAGGGTAGTTCTACTTTTAATTTTTTGAGGAACCTCCAGACTGTTTTCCAGAGCGGCTGCACCAGTTTGCATTCCCACCAACAGTGCAAAAGAGATCCTCTTTCTCCACATCCTCGCCAACATCTGTTGTTGCCTCAGTTGTTAATGAGCCATTCTGACAGGTGTCAGGTGGTATCTCACTGTGGTTTTGATTTGTATTTCCCTGATGATGAGTGATGTGGAGCATTTTTTCATGTGTCGGTTGGCCATCTGGATGTCTTCTTTGGAGAAGTGTCTGTTCATGTCTTTTGCCCATTTCTTCACTGGATTATTTGTTCTTTGGTTGTTGAGCATTTCCTTTCCCTAAAGGTAACAGCAAGAGCGGGCTTGTGAATATGAGCAATTGACAAACCGAGAGTTCCGCCGGACTCTCGGGTTGGGAAGCTGAGCGACAGACGCAGATTGGGAAGGACACTCCCAGGACACATCTGTAGCAGCCACAGCCACAGCCTCAGCCGAGACCCACCCCTGCCTGCAAATCGCCTGGCGATTCCTCTGCCTGTTCTGTACCCACCAGCCGATCCAAGTCTTGGCGTTCAGGAATCAGAGTTATTGGAAAGGATAAGAGCCCAGAGGGAGTGAGCCGTGGCTGAAAGATGGCTGGCTTTGAGCCTGGGAGTCCCGGCTTTGGATCCTGGCTGTGCCGCTCACTTAGGACTTGGGTGAGTCATTTCATCTGCCTTGTGTGTCTCAGATGCTTTGTGCAAAATGAGGATACTTGTATCTTTAGCATCGTTTGTGAAATTATGTTTGTGAAGTGTATCGCTAGCAGCTATGGTTATGCCAATAAGCATTTCCAGTTCCTGCATTCCTGGTATAAGAGAGGCCTGATGCTGTGTGGTTTTTAACGTGCCATCCCACGTATCCCTCACAGAAGCCCGATGACGTAATACCGTTATCACCGTTCTCGCTCAAATGAGGAAACTGAGGGACAACGTCTCAGGCCTCCCGAGTGGCAGAGGCAGAGAACGAACCCAGGCCAATTGCCTCGCAAGCCAAGGCGCTCACCTGCCCTGCTTTCTGTAGCTAATCGTGCAGACCATATGCCGGGCCTCACCCAGAGGCCAGCCAACCAGACCTGGCCACTCGAAGGCCTTTGCCCTTGGTGGCGGGAGGTCTTCCAGACTGGCTATGTAGTTGGCAGGGTCCAGTGCAAAGTCAAAATGCAGGGTCCTTGTTAAAAAAACATGAAGAACTTTGAGATGGCAAGAGCAGAGCCTTCAAGCCCCTCTCAACAGGGGGCCCCCAGGCTGTCTGTCCACGCAGCCGGCCCCGTTCTCCTGACTGGGCTGTGCCTCCCTGCCTGCTCCTGGGTTCCCTCTGGATGCCTTGCCAGCCCCCTCCCTTTTCTGAAGACCCAAAGGAAACCTTGAGATTTGCTAAGCAGCCCCCAGTGTGAACCCTGGCTGCACTTAGCTCCCCAAGGGACATGCCTGGGTCTGCATAAAATGGTTCCATGTGACTCAGTCTGGTCAAGAACTCCAACATGCCTGGGTGAGATCAGGAAAGTCTCCGCGGGTAGGTTCCTCACATTCCCTCTCCAGCACTACAACCTAAGAAAGTATAATCATAACTATATTCGTTATTAGTTATAGTAATACTACTAATAATTATTATTGTGCCCATCAACAATAATTTACTCTGCATTCAACATTCACATTCACTTAACTTTTGCAGGTTATATATAGACTTCCTGAAAAAAAATCAATGTTACTGAGCCAGCCTGTTTACGTGCAGAGTTATAAACTGTCTTCTCTTTCTTGTTCTAGAAGACTCCTAATGCTACCGTTTCCTCCTAACTTCACAAGATTCCAACACTTTTCAAATGGTTGACAAAAGGGAAGAACGCCCCTCTCATCTATCACCCAACACACACGGAACAATTACATCATTATACATTTTTTTTTTTTTAGCATTTATTCATTTTTTGAGAGACAAGAGACAGAACGCAAGTGAGGGAGGGGCACAGAGAAAGAGAGGGAGGCACGGAATCCAAAGCAGGCTCCAGGCTCTGAGCTGTCAGCACAGAGCCTGATGTGGGCTTGAATTCATGAACTGAGAGATCATGACCTGAGCCAAAGTCGGACGCTCAACCGACTGAGCCACCCAGGCGCCCCTTAATTACATCATCATAAATACAGTCCTATAGTATAACAGTTACAGCTGATACTTGTGCTCACACAGGCCTGTGTCAGTCGTCCTGACTGTGCGTGGATTCATGATTTGGGACCCTGGTCCAAGTCACCTGAGCGAGAAGAGCTGCTGGGATGGGTGGGCACAGGGATGTATGCAGCCTGGCTGGGGGGCATTGAGTCATTCCAGTGGGGTGCTGTGGTGCCCCTGATCGGCCCAGTGAGTTGGGTATATGTGTCACCTTGATCTGTCAGGGGTCTCCTTGCAGCAGGTATAAATCTTAGCCCATAAGAGCTGGGCATGCCAGAAAAAAAGAAGTATAGCACATTTCTTTATTTCCTTTCGCTTCAGGCTGGTGGTAAATTCAGTGTCAGTCATTTGATGGCGTTCTCTGTCTCCCTCACAACCACCGAAGCAGCGAGAGCACCCTTGTTTCTGTCCCCTGTTTGGGGCACAGGTATCTTCATTGAGGGTGGGCATCCCCCTGCATCATCCTAGGACATTCGTCCTCAGCTGGGAGCAATGCCGTGCGTGCTGCTAAACATTCTACAGTCACAGGACAGCCCCCCACAAAACAAAGGATTATCCTTCCCCAAATGTCAGTTGTGCTTAGACTGAGAAGCCCAGCCTTTAGAGAGATTCACAACACTCTGTTTTCCCAGCCTTCTGGACTCTGACCACTTTATAGGCTGGGGACCACATTTCCTTTCTCTTCATGTTGTTTTGAATGTAACTTCCCTCTTTCTTCTTGTTAACATCTAAGGTGCCTCGCCCTTAGAAGAGCTTGTGACTGGGGCGCCTGGGTGGCTCAGTCGGTTGAGCATCAAACTTCGGCTCAGGTCGTGATCTCTCAGGTTGTGAGTTCGAGCCCCGCGTCGGGCTCTGTGCTGACAGCTCAGAGCCTGGAGTCTGCTTCAGATTCTGTGTCTCCCTCTCTCTCTGCCCCTCACCCACTCATGCTCTGTCTCTCTCTGTCTCAGAAATAAATAAACATTAAAAAAATTTAAAAAAAAAGAGGAGGTTGTGACTGATGATACCCACACCTCGGTGCTAGATACTGACCTTTTTCCAGCTTCCCTTGCAGCTAGGGGCTTCCATGTGACAGTTCTGGCCAATGAAATATAAGGGGAAATGTGCTAGGGGCTTCTGGAAAAGAGATCGCTTCTTGAGTGAGCTGTTCTGGAAAGGACAGTTGGCTGGTGTCCACCCCCATAGCCTCCCTTCCTGGAGCGCTCATGCGAGGGTGTGATGTGTGGGGCTGAGGCAGCCATCTTGCAACCATGAGGTAAGTCAGGAGACTCATATAGATGCCGGACCTCTGTGAGCCACTGAATGCGCCTGGAACCATCCATCTTCAGGCCTCTTGTTACATAAGCCACAAATATCCCTAGGGTTTAGACCACCCTTGATACCCTTGGGCAAGAGACGTAACTTCTGTCTTGCTCTTGTTAAGAAGGAGAGAATAAATACTTACTGAATAAAGTTGTTGTGGAGATTTATTTAGATGATGTGTGTAAAATTTTGTCTAAGTGCCTGGCATATAATAAATATTTGATGTAGATGGTTCTGTTACTGTCCCTACACTGGAATTAATCAGGACTGATATTGTGGGTCTTATGGTAAATGTCTTCTACTGGTTGATTGTTCATTCAGTTACCCGACAAATATACATTAAAGCCTGCCATGCTAAGATCGTGGACATGATGGGAGACTATTTAAAGGGAATACAATGAGAGGGAAATAATACCCAGGAAATTGTCTGTTAGATCCCAGCAAAATACCCAGTAAGAGCTATATTTTTCAAACTTTAGTTTTCTACCTTCTGTCTCTATATTTGTCATCTCTATTTATCACATCCATGCCAGAGTAAAACACCTGTATTATTACTGACTTAAAGCTTTTCTTTAAACCAACTTAACTCTTTTTGGTTAAATAGACTTATTTTAAACAGAAACTTTATATCACTGCAGTCCTTGGAAAATCAAAATCACTTGGCATAATTAAAAAAAAGCCAAAATATGAATATAATACAAGACTCTCTAATGTTACTAAATGAAAACAAAATATCTATTTTCATGTTACCTAAAATCATCTTGCACACCACAGTTGAACTTGTACTGTACTTAGCGAAACACTGAAGAGAATAATCATACTTGGTGAAAAAAATTTAAAGTTGAAAAACCACCTAAGATTCATAAATGAGGCAGTGGGTGTTGACATAGGAGTTAGACATAAATAATATGATTATTATACCTAATTATTCCTCGGCAGTTTATCATACTTAGAGGAACATTACTGTGAAATATAGTGTGACTTTTTGGTTAACAACATTTTTCCCCCTTTTATTAATTTTTATTAACATCTCTTTATCATAATCCCCAAGATATTTCACAGTGACTGTAGGGATCCAATAATACCTTTCAACACTAGTTTACTCTGAGGTCAGCAATCACATTTACTTAACTTTTGCAAGTTACGGACTTTCTGAAAAATCAATGTTAGCCGAACCAGCCTGTTTATGTCCAGAGTTATAAATTGTTTTTTCTTTCATGTTCTGGAAAACTCTTAATGATGCAGTTTCTTAATGCTGCAGTTTGTGCAAAAGTTAGCACAAAATTCTAACACTTTTAAAATTGTTGACAAAAAGTTTACCTCCCCCCCCCACCCAACTTACATGTACCGTTTCAAGAAAATATGTATAATAAATTGTTCTTGAGTAAATCTGAACCTGGATCCTTCAGCCTATGGGAAGTATCTTGACTTTGGGTTATTTTGTGATTGTTAGTTGAAGCCAGAGTAGGTGGAAGTAAGATCTTTTGAGGGGAATAGACACTTGTCAGTTGTCCTGGGAGAAAAGCTGAGAATGAGGTAGGGGGCTGGGTCTAGGAGGAGGCTGTTCAGAAAAAGCAACTTTGGAAATAGGTATGATTTAAGGGCTGACATCAGTAACTTGAGGATGGTGGTCCTTAAGGATATGGTGGGGTCAGGCCACCTACGGAGTGAGAGGAAATATTTGCAAATCGTATATCTGATAAAGGGTTAGTAGCCAGAATACATAAAGAACTCCTACAGCTCAACAACAAAAGAATAGCCACATTTAAAGATGAGCAAAGAACCTCCTCCAAGGGAGATGACAAATGGCCAACAAGCATATGAAAAGATGCTCAGCATCACTAATCACAAGGGAGATGCCAATCAAAATCACAGTGAGGTATCACCTCACACCCATTAGGATGGCTTCTATCAAAGAACAGAAAGTGTCGAGTGTTGGCAAAGGCGTGGAGAAGTGGGAGCCTTGTGCACTATTTGTGGGAATATAAAATGGTGCAGCCAATATGGAAAAACGGTATGATGGGCCCTCAGAAAATTACACATAGAATTATCATATGATCCAGCAACTGTATTTCTGGGCATATACCCAAACACTTGAAAACGGGGTCTTGAAAAGGTATTTGTATACCCGTCCTCACAGCAGCATTTATAATAGCTAACAGATGGAAGCAACCCAAATGTCCACCAATCACATTCCAAGTGTCCACTGATGAATGGATAAACAAAATGTGGCTTATCCATACAAGGGAATATTGTCTGGCCTTTAAAAAAGGAAATGACACAGGCGACAACGTGGATGAACCCTGAATACATTTATGCTAAGTGAAATAAGCCAGTCATACAAAGACAAATACTGTAGATTCCACTTAGCTGAGGTCCCTAGAGCAGTCAAATTCATAGAGACAGAAAGTAGAGTAGGCCTCACCAGGGGCTGGAGGGAGTTGTTTAATGATACAGAGTTTCAGAGTTGCAAGATAAAAAGAGTTCTGGAGATTGGTTGCACCACAGTGTGACTGTATTTAACGCTGTGCACTTAGCAAATGGCGAAGGTGATACATTTCATGTTAGTGTATTTTACCACAATGGCAAACAAAAAGGAATGTGGATGGGTTCTTTGGGAAATTACTGGTCTCCCTGCCAATATGGGCAAGCAGTGGCTTAGGGTCAGGGAACCTTGACTCTGCTTTATGGTTATAGACCAGAAATATGCTGGTGACTATGTAGGAAAAAGGCTTCTCTGCCCAGCTGGGGCCTGGAGGAGTTCATGTCTAGAACTGGGTAGACCAGAGCTGTCTTGCGCACGTTTGTGCAGGTGTGATCGCAATCATATCTGCCAACAGGCCAGCTGTTTCTTCAATGCTTGGGGTAGCTAGAAAATTGGATTTCAGAATACTTTAAAGTGCAGAAAGCTCACTCCCTTGTGGAGTCAGGGCTAGGAGGCAGTGTCTCCTTCAGAGAGGGAGGAACACGTCCCCCTTCACGGTTGGCTGATTTTGCCACACTGTCTGGGTTTAAAAGACTTCCTGGGGATCTGAGGGTTTACCTCTCTGTTACTATAGTCGCCGCACGTTCGGGCCCCTGAACTTGTTGCTGGATTATTGCAATTGCTTCTCTGACTGCCTCCCACCTGGAACCAATGTGGTCAGATCCTTCCCACATTGCAACTTGGACTTTTATTTCGCTCTGCAAACCGTCAGCGTTTGCGGCTCTCCACCATGGTTCTAACCTACCCCCCTAACCTTCGCCCCTCCTGTCTTTTCGCATGTGGCTGTTCACCGAGCATGTGCTGTTCTCTGAATACAGCCCTGCGTTCTTGTCTTGGGCCTTTGTCCTTGTCACTCCTTCCTCCTGGACCCCCCCCCTTCCATCTTGTCCATCCTTACAGGTCGACTTGAATAGTCACCTCCTGCAGGGAGACCCCTGGACTCCCTGTCTGTTGGCTGCTTTCGATCGATGTTGTCACCTGCTACAGTGACCAGTTACCATTTTCGTACTTCTGAGTGTTTTTCCGGCTGGTTTCCAGGCTGCTCGGGGACGTGAGGCACCTGTAATTCATTTCTGCGTATCTTGCTGTGATTATAGGAGGGTTAATTGGCATGACAACAGGGAAAGACAGGTAATGTGAGTGGGTCAGGGTCTGACTGAGATACAATAGGGAGCTACGGATAGTGAGAGGAGAGGGCACGCCCATCGTGGGCAGAGTTGCTGCCACGAGAGAATGAATACAGCCCTGTGCTGTATTCAAGAGCCCTGTGCTGTATTTCAAGAGAAGCCTGAAATCGGAGTGTTTTTTTGTGAAGCCCCACGGCATGGGCCACATTCGGCACTTGGTCTCTCAGTTGACGTCCTGGCCTGACCCCTGCCCTCAAAGCCCATTATTGAGTGAACAGCTGTACGCTGAATAGTTCAGAAATGAAAACCAGCTCATCCTGCTAGCCCCTGCCTCTGTTGTGTAAAGCACTGATTTGTTGGTGTGTTTGTCACCCAAATGACTGAATTTAGCGGGGACGATAGCTGTCCTAATTATGGGATGCTTGCCCCGGGCTGGGCCTGGTTCTCGGTCCTCCAGGGGAACGTGCTGATCTCAGCAGCCTGACAGCCCCGTGAGGCAGGCTCTACTGTTGTGTCTGGGGCGGGGGTGGTGGGAAGGGACCCGAGCAAAGCGACAGATGCAGGAGTCAAGCCAGGGTGTAAGCTGGGGTCTCATAGCAGAGTCGAGTCGCTTTGCCGCCGCACCTGCAGGACAACCTCTGAGATTGCGCAGGGTTTTGTGGCTCTTTTCACATTGCTTTTCCAGACTCCCCTTTCCGTAACCCTGAGGCAGGGCTACCCAGTAAGCGGGGCTGGTGACAAGTTCCCACGCTGGAGATGAGACTGAGCCACGAGGCACAGTCACAATGCAGGTGACGCCGCTGGATGGGAACAGAGCCCGCAAAGCCGTCTTCGTTCCACCCGCCTCCTAATCGTGTTCGTTTAGCCGCATCTGGGGCTCTCTCTGTGGGTCCAGTGCTTCGGAGAGTGACTTAGTCCATCTGGATTCATTGGGTTTGTTGAAACAGCCCAGGAAGCAAGCCTGGCAGATAAGAGGCTGGAAAGGCAAGGCAAACACAATTAAGCACCATCAGAGGGTCTTGAAGGGGTGAATGAAGTGACAGCAACGTGAGAGTAAATAGTTAGGTTGGAGAGGAAGTGCACAAACTCCGGATGGCTGCTGTTGCACGGGGCGTGGGCCTGATCCCGGCGTGGCACCTGCCGTGGCACCCTGTCGTGGAGGAACTGGCCCCTCGGCAAGCCTCGCATTTGGGCTACGTTACCTGCCCCTCCTGCAGGCAAACCCCGTCTCCTGAAACAGTTTTCTTAACTCTTCCGACTATTTGGCACTCAGGCTAATAACAATGATGATGATAATAATGAGCTAATTTTTAGCAAGGGAGTATGTGCCCAGTACTATTTTAAGGGCTTTATATGTTTTAATTCATTTAACAATCCTAGCAATTCACAGATGGGTCTTTTACTATTCTCATGTTTACAAATGGAACGACAAGGGGCACAGAGAGGTGAAGGTCGCTCAGAGGGCTTTGAATCCAGACAGAGTGGCTTGACGGCCTGTGCCCTTGGCTCACTGGGCCCCCTCCCCATCAGTGTAGTCCCTGCCCCCGAGGTAATGTCTATTGTCAGACAAGGGTATTTGTTCCCAGGCCGTCTAAGAGCTGTCTCTGTGTGTGTGTGTGTGTGTGTGTGTGTGTGTGTGTGTGTGAGAGAGAGAGAGGTAATGTCTATTGTCAGACAAGGGTATTTGTTCCCAGGCCGTTTAAGAGCTGTCTCTGTGTGTGTGTGTGTGTGTGTGTGTGTGTGTGTGTGTGTGTGAGAGAGAGAGAGAGAGAGGTAATGTCTATTGTCAGACAAGGGTATTTGTTCCCAGGCCGTCTAAGAGCTGTCTCTGTGTGTGTGTGTGTGTGTGTGTGTGTGTGTGTGTGTGTGTGTGTGTGAGAGAGAGAGAGGTAATGTCTATTGTCAGACAAGGGTATTTGTTCCCAGGCCGTCTAAGAGCTGTCTCTGTGTGTGTGTGTGTGTGTGTGTGTGTGTGTGAGAGAGAGAGAGAGAGAGAGAGGTAATGTCTATTGTCAGACAAGGGTATTTGTTCCCAGGCCGTCTAAGAGCTGTCTGTGTGTGTGTGTGTGTGTGTGTGTGTGTGTGTGTGTGTGTGAGAGAGAGAGAGGTAATGTCTATTGTCAGACAAGGGTATTTGTTCCCAGGCCGTCTAAGAGCTGTCTCTGTGTGTGTGTGTGTGTGTGTGTGTGTGTGTGTGTGTGTGTGTGTGTGAGAGAGAGAGAGAGGTAATGTCTATTGTCAGACAAGGGTATTTGTTCCCAGGCCGTCTAAGAGCTGTCTCTGTGTGTGTGTGTGTGTGTGTGTGTGTGTGTGTGTGTGTGTGTGAGAGAGAGAGAGAGAGGTAATGTCTATTGTCAGACAAGGGTATTTGTTCCCAGGCCGTCTAAGAGCTGTCTGTGTGTGTGTGTGTGTGTGTGTGTGTGTGTGTGTGAGAGAGAGAGGTAATGTCTATTGTCAGACAAGGGTATTTGTTCCCAGGCCGTCTAAGAGCTGTCTCTGTGTGTGTGTGTGTGTGTGTGTGTGTGTGTGTGTGTGTGTGTGTGTGAGAGAGAGAGAGAGAGAGAGAGGTAATGTCTATTGTCAGACAAGGGTATTTGTTCCCAGGCCGTCTAAGAGATGTCTCTGTGTGTGTGTGTGTGTGTGTGTGTGTGTGTGTGTGTGTGTGTGTGTGAGAGAGAGAGAGGTAATGTCTATTGTCAGACAAGGGTATTTGTTCCCAGGCCGTCTAAGAGCTGTCTCTGTGTGTGTGTGTGTGTGTGTGTGTGTGTGTGTGTGTGTGTGTGTGTGTGAGAGAGAGAGAGAGAGAGGTAATGTCTATTGTCAGACAAGGGTATTTGTTCCCAGGCCGTCTAAGAGCTGTCTCTGTGTGTGTGTGTGTGTGTGTGTGTGTGTGTGTGTGTGTGTGTGTGAGAGAGAGAGAGAGAGAGAGAGAGGTAATGTCTATTGTCAGACAAGGGTATTTGTTCCCAGGCCGTCTAAGAGCTGTCTCTGTGTGTGTGTGTGTGTGTGTGTGTGTGTGTGTGTGTGTGTGTGTGTGTGAGAGAGAGAGAGAGGTAATGTCTATTGTCAGACAAGGGTATTTGTTCCCAGGCCGTCTAAGAGCTGTCTGTGTGTGTGTGTGTGTGTGTGTGTGTGTGTGTGTGTGTGTGAGAATATACAACCCTGGATGGTAGCATCATACACTACCTATTTTTCTCTACCTTCCTCTTAAAATTTTTTTTAACGTTTTTATTTATTTTTGAGACAGAGACAGAGCATGAGCGGGGGAGGGGCAGAGAGAGAGGGAGACACAGAATCCAAAGCAGGCTCCAGGCTCCGAGCTGCCAGCACAGAGCCCGACCCGGGGCTCGAACCCACTAACCGTGGGATCATGACCTGAGCCGAAGTCGGTTGCTCAACCGACTGAACCCCCCAGGCGCCCCTCTACCTTCCTCTTTAAAATACGGGGCGCCTGGGTGGCTCGGTTGGTTAAGCGTCCGACTTTGGCTCAGGTCATGATCTCACGGTCCGGGAGTTCGAGCCCCGCGTCGGGCTCTGGGCTGACAGCTCGGAGCCTGGAGCCTGTTTCAGATTCTGTGTCTCCCTCTCTCTCTGTCCCTCCCCTGTTCATGCTCTGTCTCTCTCTGTTTCAAAAATAAATAAACGTTAAAAAAAAATTTAAAATACATTTACATGTGGGGCACCTGGGTAGCTCAGTTGGTTGGGAGTCCAACTTTTTATATTGGCTCAGGTCGTGATCTCATAGTCTGTGAGATCAAGCCCCACATCGGGCTCTGTGCTGACAGTGTGGAGCCTGCTTGGGATTCTCTGCCTCCCCCTCTCTCTGCCTCTCCTTGACTTTCTCACATGCTCACTCCACCCTCTTCTCTCTCTTGTGTGTGTGTGCACACTCTCTCAAAAGAAATAAATGTAAGAAATACACTTATATGTTAATATGCCATGAACATCCATCTCATTCTGTTTTTTTTTGTTGTGGTGGTAAAATATATACAACCATAAAACTTACCATTGTAACCATTTTTAAGTCTATAGTTCACTGGCACTATATTCACATTATTGTATAACCATCATCATCATCCGTCTCCATAACTTTCTTATTTCCCCAAACTGAAGCTTTGTACCCGATAAATAATAATTCCCTATCACCCCTCCCCCCAGCCCCTGGCAAACACCATTCAACTCTTCGTATGAATTTGACCGTTTTAGGAACCTCATATAAATGGGATCGTATGTTTCTTGTTTTTGGTGTGTGATTTATTTCTCTTAGTATAATGTCCTCAAGGTTCATTTATATATAGCATATGTCTGAATTTCATTCTTTTTTAAGGTTGGGTAATATTCAATTGTGTGTATACGCGCGCACACACACACACACATACACACTGGAATATTGTATATTCCACTTTGGAATGGGTTGGCTTGCTTCTCCCTTTTGGCTGTCATGACTAATGCTGCTATGAACATGGGTGTGCAAATCTCTCTTCAAGCTCCTGCCTCACCTCACAGGGGTATGTATTCAGAAGTACAATTGTTGGATCGTGGGGTAGTTCTGTGTTTAATTTGTTGGAGAGTCTCCATACTGTTTTCTTTTCCTCATCCTTTTATACTGCTGTATAGTATTCCATTCCATTTGGTTCTGCCTGCCATCAGTGCTGCTGTGACTGTCTTTGGACATGTCTCCATGTGCACACAGGAATGTTCCCTAAGGTAAACACTGACCAAATCAATGTTCTGGGGTTGGGGATAGTCTTGGTTAACATTTTTAATTTCACTGGACTAGCGGTTGGTCTCTTGTGCCAAGTCCATAATCAGCCATGATCTTATCTTCTACTGTTTAGCTGTTTGCAGTGACCCCCCCCCCCCCCCAGAATGTGACAGACCCACCTCCCACTTCCACTCCCACCCACAGGCAGAAATGGAGTCCCTGTGAGCTGGGCTGTAGCTTTCTTTGCCCATCCCACGGCTGTATTGCAAGAGTAACACTCAAGCTCAATCACTTGTATCTCTTGTGAAGTCATCTCTTGTAGTCATGGATTCCAATGACCCCAATGGTTATTCTTCCTTTCAGTTTGTACAGTTTCTTCTGCCAGAGTTACGTCCTCAGTAGTTTCTGCTAAATTGATCCTGTCCATCAGTTATTCCTCTTTCTGTTCCACCTCTTCCAGGAAGCCTTCCCCGCTTACTCCTACCCATTTTTATCTCTCCCTTTTCTGAACTTAATAATGATGATAATAATAAATAATTACTGTTTATTGAGCCCTATCTCAGGTGCCATATATGTATTACCTTTAAAAATTCTTACAAAAGCCCTGTGAGGCATACACTAGTTACATTTTACAGGGGAAGAAACAGGCACAGAGAGGTGAAGGAACTTGCCCCAAGGTACCATGCTGTCCAATGGCACAGCTGGTTCCAAGCTCAAGCGGCAGGACTGGGGAATCTTGAAACTCACACCAGAGCACTGCCTGCACTTGCCACGTTGCTGTCTGAACCCTTCACTTTGTCACATCATCATAAACCACCTGGCACTGTCTCTAAGGGGCAACGTTGATGCCCTTCTCAAGAGCGTTATGTCTTTTCCTTTCCTGGTGTTCCAGGTATGCAGCAGGTGCTTGGAGAATATTTCTTATCTTTGTCTCATTACTGTCTATGAGTAAATCTGCAGGCTGTTTCCCAGGAAAGAGGGTAAGCAGTCTCCTGCCGTCAGTGGAAGATGCTGATGAACAAAGGCTCCTTTGAAGACAGGCTTTCTGTTTGTATGAAAGAGGGAGGAGATACAGCCACTCAAGGAGCGGAATGAATCATTGACCCTCACATTCGAAAGGGAGTGGTGATTAACATTGGATTATTGAAAATGTATCGATACCTGTCGGTGTCAGACTCTACAGATAGGCAGACAAGGACACAGTTCCTGACCTCAGCGGCTCACAGCGGAGGGGACTGGGAAGGAAAAACACAGTGACAAGAAAGTGTGATCCATTTTAAGGTGAAGTCATTATGGAGGAAGGATTTCTCATCCTCGTGGGTGTGTGTGAGTGTGGGTGGATGTGTGGGGAAGTAGGTGGGTGTGTAGACATTCACGGTTATGAGAAAGTGTGAGTAGGAATATGTGCGTGTGTGAGTGTGTGTGCGTATGTGTGTTTAAATGAGTGTGTGCTTGCCTGTGGTGTCTGTGGCCAAATAGCAGTGTCAGGAAAGTCTTCCCAAAGGAGCTGGTTGTATTAATTATCTGTTGCTGGGTAACAAATGATGAGACGTAGTGGCTTCAAACAGCAGCTGTTTGTCATCTGACAGTTCCTGTGGGTCAGAAATCAGGGCTTAGCTGGGTGTCCCTGCCTCACCTCGGACAAGGCTACCATGAAGGCTGGGGATCTCATCTGAAGGCTCTACTGGGGAAAAATCTGCTTCCATGCTCACTCACATGGTTATGAGCAGAACTCAGTCCTCGTGGGCTATGGGACTGGGTCCACTCTCAATTCCTTGCCACCTGAGCCTCTCCATGGGACATCTCACATGGTGGCAGTTGGCTTCCAACAGAGCGAGTGATCTAGCAAGGGCAAGACAGAATGAGCAAGGTGAAAGCCAGTGTTTTGGTAACCCTAATTTTATTTTATTATTATTTTTTAAAGCTTTTCTTTTTTTTTAAATTTTCTTTTAATGTTTATTTATTTTTGAGACAGAGAGAGACAGAGCATGAATGGGGGAGGGTCAGAGAGAGAGGGAGACACAGAATCCGAAACAGGCTCCAGGCTCTGAGCTGTTAGCACAGAGCCCGACGCGGGGCTCGAACCCACCGACCGCGAGATCATGACCTGGGCCGAAGTCGGACACTCAACCGACTGAGCCACCCAGGCGCCCCGGTAACCCTAATTTTAAAAGTAACGTTCCGGGGTGCTCAGTTGGTTAAATGTCCGACTTCAGCTCAGGTCATGATCTCACGGTTCGTGAGTTCGAGCTCCGCATCAGGCTCTGTGCTGACAGCTCAGACCCTGGAGCCTGCTTCAGATACTGTGTCTCCCTCTCTCTCTCTCTGCCCCTCCCTGACTCATGCTCTCTCAAAATTGAATAAAGATTAAAAAAAATAAAAATGAAAGTAACATTCCATCACCTTTCCTATATTCCATTTGTTGGAAGTGAGTCAGTGGGAGGGGCTACACTCAAGGGGAGGGGATTACACAAGGGTCTGAATACCAGGAAGTGGGATCACTGAAGGCGTCCTAGAGGCCGCCTATCACCTGGATGCTTCAGCCCACGCTTCACAGGTGAGCAGGAGTGAATCGGGTGAATAAGAGGCACAAGGGTGTCGTTCCTGGGCAGAGAGCAGAAGCACAGGTATAGGAGGACACGTGCTACTTTAGGGGAAAGCGGTGTCCCGTGGGGCTGGCATAGAGATTGTGTGTGTGTTTGTGCACATGTGTGCTTATGTGCACACACCTGTGGTTACAGGGATGCATTTGTCACATGGGCGATGTCACCAACAGGGAGAAAAATTAGTTCTCATGGAGAGTGAAAAATCTTAGATTTTACAGTGACTGATGGTTCTCCGGAACGCAACCCTGTAAAGTATACCTGTGATGTTTAATTTTCACGAGGAGAGTCTCGGTTGATTGGGAAAAGACTGTCCAACAGTACCCCTTGGGCTGGGGGTGACAGTGAGAAAAGTCAGGAAATATTGGTCTAGAGAAGTCAGAGGAACATTTAGTGAGTACTTGTAATCTATCAGATGACAAGTGTTTTATGCTAAAGTGTTAAGCATGTTGTGTGCAACCTATGATTCCATCTTGTAACAACCCTGTATCCTCTGCATCTTAGGGAGAAGGAAACTGGGGTAGGCGGTTCCTGACATGGCCCCCAATGATCCCCATCCTCCGGTGTTTATGCCTCTCCCCTTGAATGTGGGCTGGGCCTTGTGACCTGCTTATAACAGGTGGAATACGGTAGAAGGTATGAGATGTCACTTTTGTGATGAGACTATGAAGATGGGTTTTGTTTATGACCTAATCATGTAAATGGCACTCTCTTCTGGCACTTTCTCTCTGGCTCTTCTCATGAAGCAAGCAGGAGAGACCTATGTGGGTGGCAAGGAACTGAGGGCACCTCCTGCCACCTGTCAGCAAGAAGTGAGGCCCTCTGTCCAACAGCCTCCGATGAACTGAATGCTGCCCACACCACAAGGGTGAGCTTTGACGTGGATCCCTCCCCAGTTGAACCTTCAGGCAAGACCGCAGCCCAGGCCGACACCTGCCCTGTGATGGATCCTGAGCAGGGGAGCCAGGGAAGCCACACCTGGATCCCTGCCCCACCAAAAGTGTGAGGTAACAAATGTGTTGTTTAAGTGTCTAACTTTGAGGATGATTTAAAAAAATTTTTTTTAATGTTTATTTATTTTTGAGAGAGAGATAGAACACAAGCAGGGGAGGGGCAGAGAGAGATGGAGACACAGAATCTGAAGTGGGCTCCAGGCTCTGAGCTGTCAGCACAGAGCCCGACGCGGGGCTCGAACCCACGGACCGTGAGATCATGACCTGAGCCGAAGTCGGACGTTTAACCGACTGAGCCACCCAGGCGCTCCCTCCCCTCCAAATTTTTTAAATGGGGTAATTTCTGAATGCAGCAATAGATAACTAATAGAGAAACCAAGCAGCCCATGGAGAGACTTGGTGAAGGCCACACAGCTGAGATCCCAAACCTGGTGTGCTAACCCTCAGCTCAACTCTTTGTCACCACCTCGGTGCCTCAAGAGTCTAGACCTCAGCCACCTAAAATGCTTGCTGCAAGAGTGTGGTGGCTTCTTTCAAGAAGGAAATGGCAAGCTGCTGAAATTTTCTGGGACAGCCTACGTCCTCCTGAGTCGAATGTCCAGATTTCAGCCTGGGATAGCTAGTCTAGGGGCATGGGACATCTGGATCATGCTGGCAAGACCTTGGAATATTCTCAGGAGCTGAGCTGAGGGTCACAGGAGGAAAAGTCAATCCCCCATTGGTCTCCTTCCCACCCCGGTTTTCTGAAGGGGGGTGAGGTCCAGAGGGATGGCAAGAAGTAGACGACCGGCTCAAGGTGCTGGCACTGTCTTCTGTGATAGTACCAGATACGAGGGTAATGTTATCCGCGCCCGGGCAGTCACTGCAGCGGCCTTGAGCGCAACACACAGCTCAGTCTCCTGTACGGGCAGCCTGTCTCTGACCACCTGTGGCCCCAAATGAGCCGCTTGGGAGGCGGATGCCTTTCATTTCCTTGTGACAATAGTGGAGGAAAATTGCTTTCTGGCCTCAGCCCCAAACTGATAATTAAAGGAACGCTATACCGCCAGCAAGGGCAGAAGCATCCACCAATGGCCTTCCAGAAAAGGGGGGAAAATAGTAAAAATAGCCTTGCTCCCTTCGGTCTCTTTCTCTTCGTATGGAAATAGCTGACAGGTTTGCGAACAGCCTCAGCTCTGTGTGTTTCGCCTCTGTATCTTTGCCGCAGGAATGTGAAGGGACCCACTTCGCAGGCTGAGAGTTCTACTTTAGTTTCACATTTCTGCGTGGACCCAATGGCCCCATCTGTTCTCTTTTGCTTCCTGGGGCCGTTTTGTTAGAAGATGCCTTGAGGTCAGCTGCACAGGGACGAGACACAGCCGGCACCAGAATTAGGACGTGGTGCCGGCGTCTTCTAGTTGTGTGAACCTGGGCAAGTTACTTGATTTTTTTTAAGACTCACTTTTCTGACCTGTCAAACTGGAGTCCCCACCACACAGGTGGTCATAAGGATCAAAAGGGATGATGCAGGGAAAGTACTTGGTGTAGTGCCTGGTGTACCGTAAGCAATCTAACATTTTCAGCAAAATATGGATGCTAGTGGGGACTGGGGTGGGGGGTAGTTGGGGATGATGGAGTAGGGGAAGCCCTGTAGTCCCCTGACCTCCCACCCGTGGATCTCACGCTGCTTACCTGAAAGGTGGGATGGCCTTCCAGGAATACCAGCTCTTGGACCTCCCTAAAGATGGGAGCATGGCTGTCCTGCTTGTCCTCCATGAGGGGCAGTATTAATTGATGGTTATTAAAACGTGTGACGTGGCCCAGGATACAGGTTTGTGGAATCCACGTTTGCGGATTAAGGAAACTACAGACTGGTTTGTATTTGTCTTGGGTTGTTTGACATGAAAGATCCAATCTGAGTGTGTGTGTGTGTGTGTGTGTGTGTGTGTGTGTGTGTGTGTGTGTGTGTTTTGTGCTGAAAGACGTAAATCTGACTACAGGTTAAAAGGTATGACGTGATGGAAAGAGTCTGAACATCCCATCTGAGGCTGTCAGGCATTCTGTCGTGCTCAGTGTAAACGTGTCTATAGCCCCTTCCTGGCTCTAAGAGTTGCGTTGGCAAGTGTGTTCACCTCCCCCACCTGTGTGTCCTCATCTGTTAAAATTGTCCCCACATCACAAGATTATTGGGATAGCATCCCTCAACTTTTGCAGGGTGTCAGGTGCATAGTGAGAGCCCAACAGATAGCAATGATGCCCGCAGTGAGAGGAGAATGCTGTCTCTGTGGGGCTCTCTAAAGACAGAGCCTGCAGGGGATTGCAGCACCTGTGGCTTCCCGAGGGCATGCCCTCTTGATAAAGGGGGTGAGGGAAGCTGGATGGGACAGGGGAAGAGCTGAATAAGGCTGTGGTCTCGGCTTCCACCTGATTCCATTGGTGGGTAGGTGGGTGGGGCTCTGGAGTGTGAATTGCATCTGTGAGTTGCATAGAGGCGGTCCCATCTTAAGTCAAGGGAAGGGACTAGCCTTTGTAACCCTGCCACCAGTTGTTGCTCCTGGGCTGCCCCCTGGGGTGGAGTGGGCAATTTTCTGGAGAAGGGGACAGGTAGGAGCCAATAGAAGCCAATCCCTACACATCCACAGTAGGTAGGGTTGGGTGCGTGCCTCGTAAAGGGGATCTGGGTGGGCATCAGTGGGACCCTCTACAACTCTTCTTCATTCCTAAAAGATTGAGACATGATGGTCCTTGGTGTCTATGCAAACTCTTGTTAAGACCATGGCCTGGGATGGAGGTAGTGGCCAGCATATTGATGAGGTGGTATCCTCTACTTGGGATTGATTTTTCTTTGCTTCCCAGCCCTGGCAGGGTTGGGCAGCAGAAGTGAGGTGTCTCCGCCCTCTGCACAGTCCTTTTTGCCCTTCGCTGGAAATGAAAGCAGCCAGAAATATTGCCTGTGCAGAGGCCAGAGAGATGAGATCCTAGGGGCTGCTTGATGTGAGAGAAATTGCTGTAAAAAGCACATTGCCACAAAGACAGAGAAAAGGATGTCACCAAGCAGTCCCCAGGGATGCATGGGGCTTGGCAACTCATCAGAAGGCTTCCCAGGGGTGTGAATAGAATTCTTCTGTGTGCTAGAGGTTGAGCAGTTCCTGTCCACAAGATTTGCTGCAATTCGGTTCTGTCCTTGCAGATAAAGCAGACGGGCATTAGAATTTGACAGATGAAGTCCCTTTACTTACGGTAGCCGCAGAGGGTGAGAAGAAAGTGCCTCAGGGCTGTAGGGGGTGAGGGAGAACCCCTGGAATCAAGGGAGATGCAGAGCTGAGAGATGTTGTGTCTCAGAAGCTGAAAACCCCCAAAAGGGGTTAGAACCAGCAATCCTCAAGTCAGAGATTAACCTGGGAGCAGCCCATCGTGGTAATTGTGGTGTGGAAATGGGGAAGCAGCATGGAGCAAATGTTTGGAATGGGAGTTGTGCATAAATTCATTTTTCTGTCTACCTGCCCATCCAACCATCCATCCTCCACCTATCCATCCATGCACCCACTCTCCCACTTATCTGTCATCCATCCATCCACACATCCACCCATCCATCGACCCATCCACTCACCCAGCCATTCATACCTCATTGAACCACCCACCCATCCATCCATCCATCCATCCATCCATCCACCCATCCACCCATCCACTCACCCAGCCATTCATACATCATCCAACCATCCATCCATCCAGCCATCCATCCATTCATCCCTCCATCCACCTATCCACCCATCCATCGACCCATCCACTCACCCAGCCATTCATACCTCATCCAACCACCCACCCACCCATCCACCGATCCATCCATCTATCCATCCATTCTCCCATCCCTTCCTTACCACTAGTAAAGAAAGTTTTGGAGTAGCTAACACATTCACATGGAAAAAATTGAAATAGAACAAAAGGGTAAAACGTAAGCCCAAGACTTAGCAACTTGGTTTTCCTCCCTGGGGGGTGGGGGGGAAGAATCATTAGTTCCTTACGGTTCTTTCCATAAATATCGTGTGTGCACACAACGTATCTATATATACAAATGTCAGCAAACTATACTCTATCCTGCGCCTTGGTCTTTTAGCATGTCTGCAAGACACAGATGACAGCTGTGCCAGCTTTCACAAGCTTTGGGTGTGCCATCTAGGTTTCAAGAACCAGGGTGATTGCAGATAATCACAGAAACAGGCTTTGAAACGTTCTGCCAAGTGGCTTCACAGAAATCCAACATCAGTAGGATCTAGTTTTTCACTTGCTGTCTGAGTCGGGACTGCTGGGGTCTTATTCTTCTGCAGAGCTTAGTCAAAAATGGTTTTCTTTCCTGCTTCTCCAATACCCCAAATAAACTAACAGGGCATTTCCACTGATGTTGCTGAGTTTTTCACAACAGAGCAGTGAACAATTCACCTGTTGTTATTCTAACAGTGCTCACACCTATTGATGAAAGAGGGCTCCCTTTATCCACAGGCATAATTGGGTTTTCAGGCCCAATTTATCATTTCCCCCAACCTTAATTTTGAAACATTTCAAATCTGTAAGAAAGGTAAAAGAATAGTGTAATAATCCTCTTTATACCTCTCGTTTAGATTCACCGATTGTTGCCATTTGACATTTTTGCCACATTTTTTATTTTTTTCCAAACTGTTTGAAACAAGACCGCAGACGTTATGATCCTTCACTTCCAAATACTGCAGCCTGCCTCCCCTAAGAAGAAGGACATTCTCCTATATAACCACAATACCATTACCATGTTCACAAATGCACTGACTGATATTACAATTTTCTTTAATGTAGAGTTCATATTAAAATTTTCTCAAGTATCTCATTATTGTCCTTCGAAGCTATTTTTTTCTTTTTTTTTTTTTTTTTTGATCGGATATCCAGTAAAGGATCACAGATTGCGTTTAGTTGTCCTGTCTCTTAGGGTTCTTTAATCTAGAATGTTCCCCACACCCTCCTCCCCTAACCTTTGTTCTTTCTGTCTCTTATGACATGGGCATTTTTGAAGAACCAGCCAATTGTCTTTTAAAAGAGTGTCCAATGACTTGGATTTGTCTGATTATTTCTTCATGATCAGATTGAGGATAAACCTTTTTTGGCAAGTGTAATACACAGGGAATGGTTTTTACTTCTCACTGTGTCACATCAGGAGGTCCAGACTGTCAGTCATGATCCATTACTGGTAATGCTGCATCTGAATACTGAGGCTGTGTCTACTAGATTTCTCCCTGTAGAGGTACCTCTTTCCTTTTCTTATTTGTAGAAGTTATTTATTTATATTTAGAGAGAGAAAGAAAGTGAGAGCAAGAGAGAGAGAGAGAGAGAGAGAGAGCAAGAGGGAGGGAGGGGCAGAGAGAGGGAGAGAGAGAATCCCAAGCAGGCTGCATGCAGTCAGGGCAGAGCCTGACACGCGGCTCGATCCCACGAACTGTGAGATCATGACCTGAGCTGAAACCAAGTGTTTGTTGGAGGCTTAACTGACTGAGCCACCCAGGCGCCCCTGTTTTCTTTTCTAATTAACAGTTGAGGCTACATGACTATTCTGTTCCCAAAGGCGTTTCCTCAATGGTTTTAGCATCTACGGATGATCCTTGCCTGCATCAGTTGTTGCACTGGTAATTACAATCTTCCAATTCTGTCATTCATTTTTGTATTTATTAGCTGATATTCTTGTGTAAAAAACGAAGGAATTGGTGGGTCAAATTAGGGATTGGGATTGGCGGTCATAGGCATATGTAGTCTTGTTAGATGTTGCCCAAGTTCCTTCCATAGGGATGTGTCATCATATGCACCTGCTACCAACATATGAAGTACCTATGTCCCCCACGGACTTGCCAGCACATTTGGTGTTAAGCTTTTGAACTTGCAATGTCGATAGGGGAATGTAGTTTTAATTTGCATTTCTCTTATTATGAATGAAGTTGAGCATTTTTTAAATGTAGTCATCATTCCTCATTTTAATTAATGGTTTTCATAGTCTCATAACTTTAGGGTCAATTCTGAGATTTCGCTCTTTTGCATGTCTTTATTCAACTAATTACCAAGACTTGGTGTTTCCTCTTCCTAATATTTCTTGAATCTGGTATTTCCTTTCCACAGACCCATGGCTAACATCTTAGTCATTGTGCCCACATGGCTGTGAGAGCCATTCTCTGGGCTCCAGGTTTTTTGATCCTCTGCTGCCTTAATGATCTTCTTAGACCTCTTAACACGATCCTGAAAGTTTTGGAGGTTCTGTCGATTATTTTTTAGAAATCATTTTTTTCTCTCTTCTTCAGATTAAATAATTTCTCTTGACCTAGCTTCAAGGTAAGCAACTCTTCCCTCTGTTATTTCCGTTCTGCTGTTAAACTTGTACACTGAATTTTTTTTCATATACTGTATTTTTTAGTTCTAGAATTTCTTTTTTTTTTTTTTTTGCATTTTTTCTTTTCCTGCTGAGATGTTCCATCTTTTCTATTGTCATGAGCATATTTTCCTTTCATCTTTGAGCAGTTATAACAGTTCTTGAGAATGAGTTACATTTTCCTATTTCCTATCATGAGTAATTTTGGTTTATATCTTGGACATTGTGAATATTATGTCATGGAGACTTTAGATTCTTCTACTTTTCCAAAACATGTTGATTTTTAAAATTTATTTATTTATTTATTTATTTTTTCAACGTTTTATTTATTTTTGGGACAGAGAGAGACAGAGCATGAACGGGGGAGGGGCAGAGAGAGAGGGAGATACAGAATCGGAAACAGGCTCCAGGCTCCGAGCTGTCAGCCCAGAGCCCGACGCGGGGCTCGAACTCCTGGACCGCGAGATCGTGACCTGGCTGAAGTCGGACGCTTAACCGACTGCGCCACCCAGGCGCCCCTAAAATTTATTTTTAAAAATTACATCCAAGTTAGTTAACGTACAGTGCGATAATGAGTTCAGGAGTAGAATCCAGTGATTCATCCCCTGCATACAACACCCAGTACTCATCCCAACAAGTGCCCCCCTTAATGCCTCTTGCCCATTTAGCCCATCCCCCCACCCACAGCCCCTCCAGCAACTCTCACTTTGTTCTCTGTATTGGTCTCTTATGGTTTTGTTCCCTGTCCCTGTTCTTATGTTATTTTTGCCTCATTTCCTTTATGTTTGTCTGTTTTCTATCTTAAATTCCAAATATGAGTGAAGTCATATATTTGTCTTTCTCTGCCTTATTTTGCTTACCATAATACCCTCTAGTTCCATCCACGTTGTTGCAAATGGCAAGATTTCATTCCCTTTGATTGCCGAGTAATACTCCATTGTATATATATACCACATCTTCTTTATCCATTCATCCATCGATGGACATTGGGGCTCTTTCCATACTTTGGCTATTGTTGATAGTGCTACTATAAACATGGGGGTGCATGCGCCCCTTCGAAACAGCACACCTGTATCCCTGGGATAAATGCCTAGTAGTGCAATTGCTGGGTTGTAGGGTAGTTCTATTTTTAGTTTTTTGAGGAACCTCCATACTGTTTTCCAGAGCAGCTGCACCAGTTGGCATTCCCACCAACACTGCAAAAGAGATCCTCTTTCTCCGCATCCTCACCAACATCTGTTGTTGCCTGAGCTGTTCATGTGAGCCATTCTGACAGGTGTCAGGTGGTATCTCACTGTGGTTTTGATTTGTCTTTCCCTGATGATGAGTGATGTTGAGCATTTTCTCATGTGTCAGTTGGCCATCTGGATGTCTTTGGAAAAGTGTCTATTCATGTCTTTTGTCCATTTCTTCACTGGATTATTTGTTTTTTGGGTGTCGAGTTTGATAAGTTCCTTATAGATTTTGCATACTAAACCTTTATCTGATATGTCATTTGCAAATGTCTTCTCCCATTCTGTTGGTTGCCTTTTAGTTCTGCTGATTGTTTCCTTCACCGTGCAGAAGTTTTTATCTTGGTGAGGTCCCAATAATACATTTTTGCTTTTGTTTCCCTTGCCTCCAGAGACATGTTGAGTAAGAAGTTGCTGCAGCTGCAGTCAAAGAGGTTTTGCCTGCTTTCTTCTCTAGGATTTTGATGGCTTCCTGTCGTACGTTTAGATCTTTCATCCATTTTGAGCTTATTTTTGTGTATGGTGTCAGAAAGTGGTAAAAGTTCATTTTTCTGCATGTCACTGTCCAGTTTTCCCAACACCACTTGCTGAAGAGACTGTCTTTATTCCATTGGATATTCTTGCCTGCTTTGTCAAAGATGAGTTGGCCATACGTTTGTGGGTCCATTTCTGGGTTCTCTATTCTGTTGCATTGATCTGAGTGTCTGTTTTGTGCCAATAACGTACTGTCTTTATGATTAAAGTTTGTAATACAGCTTGAAGTCCGGGATTGTGATGCCTCTCGCTTTGGTTTTCTTTTCCAAGATTGCTTTGGCTATTCGGGGTCTTTTCTTGTTCCATACAAATTTTAGGATTGCTTGTTCTAGCTCTGTGAAGAATGCTGGTGTTATTTTGATAGGGATTGCTTTGAATATGTAAATTGCTTTGGGTAGTATCGAGATTTTAACAATATTTGTTCTCCAAATCCATGAGCATGGAATATTTTTCCATTTTTTGTGTCTTCTTCAATTTCTTTCATAAACTTCCTACAGTTTTCAGTGTGTAGGTTTTTCACCTCTTTGGTTAGGTTTATTCCTCAGTATTTTATGGGTTTTGGTGCAATTTGGTGCAAAATGGGGTTTGGTGCAATTTGGTGCAATAAATGGGATTGATTCCTTGATTTCTCTTTCTGCTGCTTCATTATTGGTGCATAAAAATGCAACCGATTTCCATGCATTGATTTTATACCCTGCGACTTTGCTGAATTCATGGATCAATTCTGGCAGTTTTTAGGTGGAATCTTTTGGATTTTTTTTTTTAAAGCAGGCAGTTAACTTGGTTGAACTAACACTGCAAAATGTCTCCTGAGTGGCAGCTAATATCTCAGTTCGGGTTTGTGTTTGTTTTGTTTTTGCTTTTTATTTTTTTTTAACTGTATCTAGGCAGCTTGGAATCTTCCATATGTAATTCAGAGATTAGATGGAGATTTGTGCAAAGGTTAAATACAGAATTTGGGGGCCTTCCCTCTGTATCTCTTCCTTTCCAAATTTCCTTCTACCCTTCACTTTCCCATGGTTGTGGTTGTTCTGAACTCTGTCTTCTGGTTGTTAAGGCCAGAAAGATTGTGGGTTTTCTTTCTTTCTCTCTTTCTTTCTCTCTTTTCTTTTCTTTTCTTTCTTTCTTTCTTTCTTTCTTTCTTTCTTTCTTTCTTTCTTTTTAATTTTTAATGTTTGTTTATTTTTGAAAAAGAGAGAGAGTGAGGGGCAGGCAAGGGCAGAGAGAGAGGGAGACATAGAATCCGAAACAGGCTCCAGGCTCTGAGCTGTCAGCACAGAGCCCGACGCAGGGCTCCAGCTCTAGGTGAGACCATGACCTGAGCTGAAGTCAGATGCTTAACCGACTGAGCCACCCAGGCGCCCCGAGATTATGGGTTTTCAACCAGAGTTTTAGATGCCCATGCAGCACTGACTGTGACCTGGCCTCAGACTGAAAAACACCGAATGCTGGGAACCAACCTCCTGCCATTCCTTTCTTCCAAATGTCACCTCCTCCCTAGAATCCACCTGCTTTAGTTGACTTTCCAGTGCCTTCATGTAGCTGTGTCTTCTGCTCCCTAAGTTTGTAGTTGCTGTTTGTGGGGAGATCAGTCCACTAGGAGCTTACTCAACAGCAAGCAGAACTCCTATTATCAGTCTTTTAAAAACATTTTCAGCTTTTCCCTCTTTGTCAAAAGCTGGCTTCTCTTTTGCTTGTCATAGGTCATCGGCCAGGATGCCCACAGATAGCACTTCAAAATATTTGTAGTTTCAGTTACTGTGCCTTCATCCACGGGGCCTTTACTGTGGGGATGGACCCATCCACAGAGTCTTTATTTAACTGTGGAAAATGAAAACATCAGTGTGCTGTTTGAAAAGAATATTTAAAAGAATAACAGGGGCGCCTGGGTGGCTCAGTCGGTTGAGCGTCCGACTTCGGCTCAGGTCATGATCTCGCGGTCCGTGAGTTCGAGCCCCGCGTCGGGCTCTGTGCTGACAGCTCAGAGCCTGGAGCCTGCTTCCGGTTCTGTGTCTCCCTCTCTCTCTCTCTGCCCCTCCCCTGCTCATGGTCTCTCTCTGTCTCAAAAATAAATAAACATAAAAAAAAAAATAACAAACATGTCTAATTATTTTTAATGATTAGTATTTGCATACTTACTCAGTGGAGGATGGAATTAAGAGCATGTTCTAAAGAAATACAAACCCCTAAGACAATTAATTATCATCCTAATGTCTTGCATTCTTTATTACCTGTGGTTGCTAAAATTAATTCTGGTTTTTCTTATTTTGCTTGAAAAACCACCTTTACCTACATGTACCCTAGCTTTGGGCTTGTTCACAGGTTTCCTAGCAACTGGGCTAATGATTGCAGTCAATTTTTTTTTGTATTCCAGTATACCGTGCTATTTTTAAGTACCAAAATACAGTTGTTGTTGTTTTTTAAATGCGATAGTGTTGTTGTGGTATTTTAAGAAGTCGGAAAGCTGAATCATTTACATGTTGAGATATTCTAAGAGAATTTTATGCTGCATTAAAAATTCTAATTGAACAAAAGATCATTTAGAATGTCTTTCTCATCTCCGTTGCCCTCAAGAGAAAGAAAGGAATCCTACTTGACAAGGCAAAACTTGTGTCGCAAAGATAATGCTAATAAAAATTCCCCATGTCAGTGGGATGTGCACGTGACAGTTTGAAACCGATGCAGGTAACTCCGCCATAGCCGATGTGCATGATTCTGCGGCTGTGTTGACGAAATGCAAAAATACGAAGCTGAATTGGTAACAGTTTGCTTAAAACAAAAACACCAGGCTCCTATCAATAAAAATTACACTCTCTGTGAAGACATAACTTATTCCAAGGGATCTCAAAGTTATTTGAGTAGGAGACTGTCAAAGGAGAATATTTGGATTAGCTAACTCTCTTCTCTCTGTTCCTCTGAGTTGTGTGGCGGCAGAAGCATTTTTTAATCGCTGGGAAAATGTTCACAATGAAATGCCCAGGACTCAACTCTGACATCGCTGATGCACACTTTTTTAAAATTTTATTTATTTTTTTAAACTGTATTTATTTATTTATTTATTTATTTATTTAAGAGAGAGAAAGAGAGAGAGAGCAGGGGAGAGGGGAAGAGAAAGAGACAGAGAGAGAATCTTAAGCAGGCTCCACACTCAGCATGGAGTCTGATGAGGGATCATGACCTGAACCGAAATCAAGAGTTGGATACTTAACTGACTAAGCCACCCAGGCGCCCCTTATTTGATTCTTTAAATGCAGTCATTAAAAGTAAAAGCGTGTGGGGTGCCTCGGTGGCTCAGTTTGGTGAGCGTCCGACTCTTGGTTTCCACAAAGGTCGTGATCTCGCGGTTCGTGGGTTTGAGCCCCGCTTCTGGCTCTGAGCTGACGGTATGGAGCCCGCTTGGGATTCTTTGTCTCCCTGCCCTTCCTTTGCTTGTGCTCTGTCTTCTCTCTCTCTTTCAAAATAGGTAAATAAACTTAAAGAATAGAATAATGTTTATTTAAAAACTTTTCAATTATTTAAAACTTTAAAAATTTTTATTCAACATTGAATTCAATGTTCGTCATGCTTTATTAAATTTTACCTGCTAGTAATTTGTATTACATATTTAATATGTGCCACCTACATTTTATACGCTCATTGGAGGCTTAATATTTTGCAGTGTTTATAAATTTATGTATTCAAAATATATTGGATGATTCACTGCAGCGATTTAAAATAGTTTTATTAATTCCATACACTTTTTGATAAAATAGCGGTATTGGATACAAAATGCTGATATAGTCATTTTTCTCTGGTACCTGGACTCGTTTATCCAGCCACTAGTTGTGTTCTACCTGCAGTCAGTGTTCAATTCCTAGTTGAAGATTCTTATCTGGGTTCTGTTAATCCCAGGAGGGCTTGCAGAGGGCCAAGGATCAGTTCATGGTCAGAGAGGCACCGTGGCGAATGAGAAAGAGAATGAATTGAGGTGTTAGAATGCAAACCCAGGTTTATATTCCTGTTTAAGAATTCACTTCTCTCAGCCTCAATTTCTGTGTCTGTGAAGGAGGAATGATTTTGTCTCCCTCCCGGGTTTATTTCGGTCGTTAGATGAGTGTCTGCCGGGGGGGCTGCCTCCTCGTAGACTCTCACCCCATGTTAGTTCCTTCTCTCCCTCCCTCCCTGGAAGAGGCTTTGTCTCTTCTAGAAGGTACCCGTGAACAGAAGAGGAGTTGGAGGGGCTGTGGCTAGAGTGGGCTGTGATATGACTGATGACACATGCCTCCATCTGGGGCAAGCAAGTGTCCTTGACAGGCCAGCATGGAGCCCACTGCAGCAGGGCCCTGGGAGGTGAAACTCACAGAGAGAAAGCGAGTGAGGAATCAACATGGAATCTAATGCCTCTCTCCTTTGAATGCATGTCCAGGAAGAATAAATAGAAGCACTAAGTATGCTGTGGAAGCCTCGCTTGTTTTTGGAGGCACGTTGAGGCTACCTAGAAGGAACCAGGGGGCCAGGGAGTAGCTGTTTGTGCTGACAACCGTTTGGGAAGAGCGTTCAGGGTGGAGAAGCAGCGTTTCTGCAGTTCCTTTGAAACTGAGTTAAACCTTGCCATTGGCCTCAGGAAACTTCCTGTTGACTGTCTCCGGAGACACTGTGACACATGGTACCCACTCTTTCCGGGTTAAATAATTCTGAGGTCAGCAAGCTCGGCAGCCAAGGCAGGTGAGTGTGTCGGGGTCATTATTTGTAGTGATTCCAAGTTTATCAGAATATAAACTTTGGTCTGTGTAGCTGATTCCATGACATAAATCTAATTGGTTTGAAAATTTGGGCTGACAAATCCCATCGCGTTCAGATGCTGCCCAGGCTGTGATGAACCCTCTCTACAACGTGCCATGCATCCCTTCACCAAGTCAGTTTTTAAAATACTGGTGACGTTGTTTATTTAATAAACTCAAGCTTTGCGCCTGGGCTGGTTAAACAGACCTGCCCACGGGATGGAGATGTATATTTCAGAGCTTTTACCTCCCATTGGCCGTGTCATTGGCCGTGTCTGTCTGCTCCATTCCATTGTGAATAAGAGCTCCGACCTCCTCACCTTCCCCCCACCCCCAGCACGATTTAACCCCAAACCAATTAAAACCTGGACAGAGGGAGATGGAATGGATATGTCACAGACACCATGGGACTCTACCCCCAAAGTGCCCCTGGCAGGGCAGGGTAGGGCAGTCCTGGGTGGAAAGAAGCAAGCAGTGGCTAAAAAGTGTGGAGCCCACCCTGGAGTCTATGCTGTGGAGTCTTTACCTTCTGTCTCTGTTTCTCCCACGCCTTGAGATGACCCACTTCTGGTTCTCATTGCTTTGCCTTAAATGATGTCTTTGAATTAATGTCTTTGAATTAATGATATTGACTACCTCCTCCTCCCAGGGACGATACACTTTTGGAGTAAGGCACGCTCCTTCCTCACCTCTGGACCTCCACTCTGCTCCGCCTCCCCTGACTCTGTGTCTCAGCTGCCCCAAGAGGCCCATGGGTAGGTAAGGCTGCTACTGACTTAAGCAGGCTGTGTAGCATGACAATTCAGGGTGCGAGATTTGGAGTGAACTGCCTGGTTTTGAATCCCAGCTCTTCCAGCTGGATGCCTTTGGGTGCATCACCTGTCTCCTTTGAGTCTCAGTTTCCTTCTCCTTGGGATGAAGATAACAACGGTTCCTACTTCCTAGTATAGTCGTGAGGATTCAAAGAGATAGAGCCTTTAAAGGGTTAGCACAGTCCTAGCGCGTGATCAGCAGTTGGTAATAGCGATTACCGTTGCAGTATTGACATGAGCTGATGTGCTCATGGTGTTGGTTTTCCGAATGAAGGTGGCTGGAAACTGGTGATGAGGCATGGATGCTGAGATCCACTCATTCACTGGACACTTACTGAGTGCCCCCTATATGCCAGGCACCATTCTGGCACAAGAGACACAACAGACAAAAATCCCTTTTCTCAAGGATCTGGTATTCTAGTCTGTGAGATGATGGATAAATGGAGACTTGGATGTATGGCTTTCAGCTGCAAGTAAGAGACACCCCAACCAACAATAGCTGAAATCATAGGTCAGCCATCATTTCCTTAACAAGGATAGATGGTCCTATGGTTTGCAACTCAGTGATGCCACCGAGCACTCGGTGTGCTTCTATACTTTAGCTCCACCTCCCTCAGCGGGGTGGATTTTCATCCTTAGGCTTATTGCTTCATGGTCACAGAATAGCTGCTGCAGCTCCAGGCATCACATCTGCCTATGGCTGTGATCCAAGGGGGAAAGGTAAGAAAGGTAGCAAGAGTCTTCCTCTTCCTGTGACTCTCCCTTTTATCAGGGAGAACAGGCTTTTCTACAACCCCCCACAGACCTCCCTTTCGAGCTCATTGGCTAGAAGCAGGTCACGTGCCCAGCCCGGCCCATGCACTGACAAAATGGAAAAGGATTAGCATGATGGGTCTACAATGATACTGCATCTCCCTTGGTGCTGGGCACATTGCTACCTGAACGAGTTAGAGGTACAAGCTGCAGGGGCCATTTGGGGATATGTAGGGTTCAAGACACCACCTGAGGCTTCAGTGGCTTGTTCAGTAGTCAGTTGGGAGGGGGCTTCCTCCCTTTTTGCTGCATGGGACACAGAGGGGGCATCTGGCCTAACTGCGGAGTGGCAGTGGATGGGTCACCTGGATGACAGGTGCTGGAGAGGAAAACGGGCAAGTGAAAGCAGCCCCGCGGCCCCTCTCTTTCTGACTGGGGAGCCTCCAGGAACCGGAAAAATATATACAGAGACTCCTGTATCCGGGGGCCTGTGGGACTCCCCCTTGGGTATCTACAGGCCAGCGAGCATCAGGTGCACAAGACCCAGAGCCTGAACCGACCGGGACCTGGCTTCCCACACCAGCAGCCTGATCCTCCCCGGCCGTGCCCATCTCCGTGACCATCACCGGGCACCGGGCAGCTCAGAACAGCAGCCCGGACATCCTACTCAGTTCCCGCCCCTCCCCCCCACCACTTCCCCCGGATCAGTGCCTTGTTAAGTCCAGAGGTCTTTCTTCTGTCTCGAGCAGGTCCGTTCACCGTGCTCCACCTCCAATGCCACTACCCTCTCTGAGCTGCCCGGATGACGAGGATGGTCCGTCAGCTGTGCGCCCGCGGCTCTTACTGGCCCCCGCACCAGAGTCCATGCTGCAGCTAGAGTGACCTTAACACACGTGTATGTCGTGCACATCGAGCAACTCTCTTCTCTGCATTTAAAAGTCCTCCTGGCTTCCCATGCCCTTGGGACAGGATCCCGTGCTTGGCCCCAGAGGCCCTCTCCCGCTCGCAAGTGCCCGTAGCACCTCTCCCACCCCATCGTGCCCTTCTTCCTCCCCCCCTCACTGTTTGAGCTCCAGCCACCCTGCCTCCTTCCCTTCCAGGAGGGCTCAGGGTCTCTCCTGTCTCATCATGGGTCATGACCGTGATTGTCTTTCTGTCTTTCCCTCCTTCCTCTTCTTTCTCTGGCTTGTGCTTATCCATTCTGTACATTTTAGCTTAAACAGCACATCCTTGGGCGGGGTCGGGGGGGGGGTTGCTGCTCCCCAGACTAGGCTGAGACCCTCCTCCCAGGCTTTCCCAGTGCCCTGTGTGTCTCCATCACCACCATGCACCCTGATGGTTTATTGGCATACCTGTCTTTTCTGCTAGACTCCAGCAACTGGACTGTGGCTGCACGGCACAGGGGTTAGTCTTTTTTTTTGTTCTCTGACCTCAGGGTCTAGCTCAGTGGCTGGCACATGGCAGGGGCTGAGTAAATACAGAGAGAAAGAATGAATGAAGCTTCACAAAGCATAATGGAAATGCATAATGGAAATGGGGGTAGCTAACTCTGGGGGAGGGGTGGGAAAGTCACACGAGGAGGTGATGTCACTTAGGCACTAAGGGATGAGTCGGACTCTTCCAGATGGAGAAGGAGGGTGGCTTTGCAGGAAGAGAGAGGTGCAGGTGCAAATGCATGAAGGCACGGGAGAGAACAGCGTGCTTGCAGAGAGCTTTGCACAGCAAAAGCCTAGAGCGGGGAGCCATGTCGGTGAATCTGAGGGGGTTGGTAGAGATCACACAAAGGACCTTGTGAGCTGTGCTTGGTCGTGGGCTTTACCTTGGAGGTCATTGGAAGCTATTGGATGTTTGTGCGCAGGTGGATGAGACGGTGAAGTTGGTGTTGTAGAGTGATGACTCAGACAGCGGCGGCCCGGAGGGTTAGGAGTCGGGAGCAGAGGCTGGGCTGGGCTCCCTCTGATATGTCTGGAAGCTGATTCCCGTCCTTACCCCCAATTCCTGGCACAGGAGGCGGGATGGTGGCGACCACCTCCCTGTCTCCACTGTGAGGGAGGCAGGGGAGCAGATGTCAGCCTGGATCATGAGGGGACTTTCCCGTCACCTTGGCTCTCATCCCGGTGACCGCGTGGGGGCTCACTTGGGGATGCCTCCCCCTCCTCCCACCACATGTGGGGGGCTCATCCTGACTGAGGCTCCGCTCCCCTATCTGGCTTCTGAGACAAGTTGAGCCAATTTGGGAGAAGTCTGGGATGGAACCAGAAAGGGCAAGCAATGGAGTTGATAAAAAATTCAAGGTAGGTTGGGCTCCTTGGCGGAATCACTTGCTAATTTCGTACCTGTGAAATCCACAGTCAGCAGCTGCCTGCTCACTGGTGTCTGAAGAGAAGGCTATCCAAAGCCAAACTTGAAGGTAGACGAAGTCACGGACCCACCGTTTCTTGAGGAGCTCTTATGTGCCAGGAGCCGTCTCGTTTGATCATCATGCAACCCTCCCGGGGAAGTATTATCACTTTATTACTTTAATTTTCAAAAGAGGAAACTGAGGCAGAGAGAGATTAAGGACCTTGCCTAAGGTCACATTGCAGAGTCTCAATGCAGCAGGCAAATGTGGAACCGGTTCTCTTGGACCAAGGGCAGACTTCTCTGATTTTTGTCCCAGATACATTATCACTGCTCAGCCTACGTCTCTGTGCAAGCAAATAGCCAGTTTTTATTTTTTTTTAAAGGCGTATTTATTTTTGAGAGTGGGGGGACGCACAGAGAGAGAGAGAGAGAGAGAGAGAGAGAGAGAGAGAGAGAATCTCAAGCAGCTTCCGCACTGTCAGCACAGACTCCCATGCAGGACTTGAACTCATGAACCATGAGTTCATGACCTGAGTTGGACGCTCAACTGACTGAGCCCCTATGGTGCCCCCCCAGCCAGTGTTTATTAAACACCCTCACAGTGCCAGGCACTGGCCACTGTGTTATTCCGAATCCTTGCAACACCCACTTGAAGTGAAGGTATTTATCCCCATTTCACAGACGGAGCGTTGAGGCTCCAAGCGTTTAAGGGACTTGTTTGAGGTCACTCACATAGCTGGGAAGCCATGAAAGCAGGTTTGAATCCAGGCAGTCTGAGGCCAGCGTGGGAGCTCATCTGGCTTCCTCTTTCTCCCTCTGCTGCTCTCCCTGAGGACAGCGCTTCTTCCCTGCTTAGCCTTTCCCCAGACCTCTCTTCCTCCCCACCCCTGCGCCCAGCACTTCTGCTCAGACCTGTCTGTTAATGAGCAAAGAGAGTGAGCATGTGTGCGCGTGTTAAAATGAGTCAGCAGGTTGTCCAGGCGGAAGTCTCTCGACGACAGTGTGCAACGCCGTTGACAGAGTCAATTACCGTAGCTCCAGGGAAGGGCTGTTGAGCATCTTGAAAGAATTAACCAGCCAGTGCCTAATTATTGCCAGTGAACCGCCTCTTAATTATATCCGCGTTTCTGTTACACACGCCGGTGTGCTCCAGCCCCCGCAACCCCCGTCCCCTTTGCCACAGCCAAGTTCTCGGAGAGGACGGCAACGCTGTGCGTGTGGGAACAGCGACTCTTCTCAAACTATCAACGCGAAGGTCACGTCTTAGCTCGTGGACGCTTCTGCCGGGAAGGCGGGAAAGGAGCAAAGTGGTTTCAACGGGCCCCCTGGCCTTTCCAGGCTCTCGTGGCGCTCTCTTCCACCAGGCCTAATTTCGTTCAATAGAAGAGCTACCTTTGCTGGCAGAACTCCCGCGTGCCAGGCACTTTCTGCGATTCTCGCCTGCACGTACGCACGGTGAGTGTCCGTTTTACAGATGGGGAGACTGAGGCCTGGAGGTGCCAGGGCTTGTCCAAGGCCATCTATGCGGTAAATTGCAGAATTACTATTTGACCCAGGGTCTGCCTGGGATGTGGGTCTGTGCTCTGGGCTGGGGGAGCTGGCCACCCCCTCCCCAAAGTCGACCCCACACGTGTCCGGGGGCGCTGCTCTGTGCCAATACTGTCGCAGGGTGCGGGCAGGTGGCACGGCTCAGCTTCTGCCTACGACGTCTCCACCCTCGGCTGCAGGGAATCCATCTCTCAGGTTTATAGTTAGAGTTCGTCTCAAATCCCATGTGGTGCCAGGGGCCGGGTTCGTTCTGACCGTCCTGCTGACCAGCCTTTCTCTCCCCCACCTGCAGGGCAACTCGCGCTTACCCCTGACATTTGTGCACACAAAGGGCCTCACAGAAGGTTGGGGGGAAGGTGAGGAGGTGTGTTATGTGGCCGAACGTCGGACAATTTTCCAACCGGATGTTAGGCATTCTGTTGTCGCACGTACGCTTTTTGTTCAAGTACTTACAGAAAGTAAGTCACGCATGTGCCGCCTCGTGACTTTGCCACAAAGTGAGCACACCCGTGTTAACCAGTGCCTGGGTTGGGAGCAGGGCACTCTAGCTCCCCACAAGCCTCCTCCCCAGACTCCGAAGCCCTCCCAGCGTTTCCCTTTTCCATGCACCGAGCACACAGCGTGCGGCTAATCGCGAGAGAACACTTGCCGTGTGCTGAATGCTAAAGTTACTCTTAGTGTCGCCATTTTGCAGATGGGGATGTCAAGGCTTCGGTTAATTTGCCCAAATTGTTTCTGCAGGTGGTGGAGGCGGGAGTTAAACCTGGGGCCACCTGGCTCCAGCCTCCTGCCTCTCATCCTCTGGTCAGGGAAAGTACGGTGCACTTGATCCCTCTGTGTATTCCAAGCCCTCCCGGAACGCCAGCTCCCCTTTGCAAAAGTGGGACCCTCGTAGTGGTCTTTGGTGGCTGATAGGGGGCAGTGCATCCAGAAGGCACCTGAGAAGTGCCGGGTGGATGACTGACTAAACAGAATGCCGTTGTCTGAGCCTAAATTGTCTACTGGGATCGGGCTTGGAGAGAAAAAGCGACGTAAAGGGCAATAATTTGTAGCTGTTCTCAAGAAACCAACCATTTGCACATGGCTGCCTGCAAGGCGGTGGATTGCCAGGCGTAAGCAATCCTTGGGTGTGTTTTTCATTAACATTCCCTTGTGCTAATTTGTGCTAAGAGGACGTGAAAAGAAATAAACCTAGCGGTGAAGTACGGATGGACTTCTCCTTGGCTCCCGTCGGGGGAGTCGTGTCAAAGTTCACGCTGTTTTTACTCCAGAGTTGTTTCCCCGAGTGATTTATCGTGCTACCTAGAAAATCAAGTGCTTTTTGTTTTTTTCCCCTCAAGCCCACAGGAGAGTCTCCGTGTCCTTAAAACTAACATATTCAGTCTTACTGCCTCTGGTATCTGTGCGCAGACCCATTCCGTGCTATTTTTAGGGTCATTTCCAGAAAAATAATTTACTTTTCATTGTGGAGTCTGTCAAGCTAAGTGGAGTTATTTTCTTTCTGGAGTTGGATGAATAAATCCAGTCCCTAAAAGATGGGGATTTAAAACCATGCCTGCAGAGATGAGTCTCATAGTTAGGTTTATCTTGTGGATTAAAATAACAAGGAGCTACCAGAAGGTCTTTGTGTCCAATATGTTTTGTTACCATGTATCAGATCTATTTTCTTACCTTGTCAGAGATGTTTGCACTCATAATAATAATAACTCTCCCAAGAATTGCCTTTGGGGGCTAAAAATAGCTCCTGTCCTAGGGTCAAAAGCTGAGAGTGTAGACTTTGGCGTTGTACTTACCAGGATTCAAATCTGGACATTTACTCAACCTCTCTGGCTTTAGTTCCCTGATGTGAAAAACAGGAAGAATAATGTTACCCGCCCCGTCAAGTTCTATCAGGGCAAAGCAAGATAAGGCACGAGTATCGTGGTGGACGTCTCCATTAGACACAGAAGGCACGGGGCCATGATGCTTTTAGGGACCCGCAAAAATGTTTCCATTTTAATTTTTTAAAATCAGCGGGGCACCTGGGTGGCGCAGTCGGTTAAGCGTCCGACTTCAGCCAGGTCACGATCTCGCGGTCCGTGAGTTCGAGTCCCGCGTCAGGCTCTGGGCTGATGGCTCAGAGCCTGGAGCCTGTTTCCGATTCTGTGTCTCCCTCTCTCTCTGCCCCTCCCCCATTCATGCTCTGTCTCTCTCTGTCCCAAAAATAAAAATAAAACGTTGAAAAAAATAAATAAATAAAATAAAATCAGAAGAAAAATAGGAATGTCATAATAATGAATACATAATAATGAATCTAGCCCAGATTGTAATGTCCTTACACCAACACAGTCATAAAACATAATTTTAAATATTTTTAATGAAGAAAGGAGCCCATGAAGGCATGTGTCCGGGATCCATGAAGGTCATAGTGTATCGGCTGGGATTAGACTACCCAATAACAGTAACGTCAACAAATGGAAGTATATTTTTCTCTCATGTAAAACAAGTCCAGAAGTTGGCAGTCTCACGTTGATTTGGCAACTCCTTGGTCTTCAAGGTCCTGCACTTTTATTTTTCTGTAGCATCGCCCTTAAATTTGCCTCATGGCCCAAAATGGCTGCTGAAGCTTTAGCCATCATGTCTGCATTCCAGGCATCAGGAGGAAGAAGGGGCAAAGGGCAAAAGGAACCCACTTCTTAGTTAGGGGAGCTCCCTTTAAGGAACATTTTTTTTTTATAAAGTTTATTTATTTATTTTGAGAGAGAGAGAGAAAGAGAGAACAAGTGGGGTAGAGGCAGAGAGAAGGAGAGACAGAATCCCAAGCTATGTGCTAATGGCACAGAGCCTGATATGGGGCTTGAACTCACAAACTGTGAGATCATGACCTGAGCTGAGATCAAGAGTTGGATGTTTAACCAACTGTGCCACCCAGGCACCCTCCCACCCCCCCAACCCCCCCCCCACCCCCACTTAAGGAACATTCTAAGAATTTCTGCACAACACTGAACTTGTGGTCCCAAGGCCAAGCTTAGCCAGGGGACCAGGAAATTTCATGTTTTGGCTCAAAGAATTGCCTTTTTAATGAAAGATGAGTTTATACCAAAGAATGGAAGAACAGGCCAGGGAACACGACCCAGAAGTCCGGAAGACAGTAGCTTTCTCTGTGGGGAACACCTTGACTAAGAGGGAGACAGAAGAGAGCTGGGCCCTCCTCCTTCCAGGTCCCTCACCTGGGGTGTGGGTGGCTCTCAGTCCTGAAAGGGGCGGGGCATCCCTGCACACACGGGGCTTTGATCCAGTGAGAGAAGGAAGGGGTGGAGGGAATCTGGGAGGTTTGTGGGCTCTGTGCCCCATGCACCTGGTTCCCTCACTCTACCGGTTCTCAGTACGAGCATCCCTTGCTTGGAGAAGCTGTCCCTGACCCCTGGATCGAAACACCAAGCCTCCTTTCCCTCTGCCCCCCTTTTACTCACCTTGGGCTATTTTTTCCTTCACGCTCATCTCACTGCCTGTAGGTTTACTCATTATTGTCTGTCTCCCCCAGCTAATGAGTAAGCTGTATTGGAGGCAGGCTTCCTGCAGCATTTCGTGCCCGGCAGGTGGTAGGCGCTCCTGCACGTTGAATGAATGGCCTGATGCGTGACTATCGGCCACGGGAGACGGAACTAGCATGGGCTCTGGTACCTTCTCCCTGCTCTGACACACTCTCCTCCATGCACCTCAGTTATCTGGCTTCATTAATTGTCATTCAACAGCGGGTTGTTGGGAACTTACTCTGTGCTAGGGGCTGTTCTGGGCACCAGGAATCCAGCGGGAAGCAAAGGAGATGAAAATTCCTACCCTCGATAGAGTTTGTCTTCTAATGGGGGAGAGAGACAGATAAATATGTCAGCTGATAACCTGTGGTATGGAGAAAACCAAAGCGAGAAGGGGGCTAAGTTCCGGCAGTGGAGTAGTGTCATTTTATATGGAGTGGCCAAAGGAAGGCTTTACTTGGAAGTGGTAAGAGTGGGCTAACTGCCTGAAGGAGCCGGGGGGCCAGCCACGTGCACATTTAGCATAAAAATGTTCTAGGCAGACGGAACAGTAAGTGCAAAGGCCCTGAGGCAGGAGCATGCCTGGTGTGTCTGAGGGACAGCAAGAGGGCCAGCGTGGCTAGTGGAGAAGGTGGGAGATGGGTGGGGTGCCAGGGTTAGGGAGGATCAGTTAGGGCCTTTGGTTTGTATTCTGAAGGCGACGGGAAGCTATTGGAGAGTTTGGGGCAGAGAAGGGGCATGATGTAAGTTTTTCTTTTTAAGTTTATTTATTTATTTTGAGAGAGAGAGCGAGAGAGAGAGCAAGTGAGCTGGAGAAGGGCAGAGAGAGAGGGAGACAGATCCAAGCAGGCTCCATGCTGCCAGCACAGAGCCCAAAGTGGGGCTTGAACTCAAAAGCTGTGAGATCATGACCTGAGCCAAAGCCAAGATGCAGATGCTTAACCGACTGAGCCACCCAGACACCTCTTAACTTTTTTTTAAAAAGGATTCCTCCTGGGGCGCCTGGGTGGCTCAGTCAGTCGAACATCCGACTTCAGCTCAGCTCATGATCTCATGGTTCGTGGGTTCGAGCCCCGCGTCGGGCTCCATGCTGACAGCTCAGAGCCTGCTTCGGATCCTCTGTCCCCGTCTCTCTCTCTGCCCCTCCCCCCTGTGTATTGCGGATGGGCCGTGGGGGGTGTGAGTATAAGCAGGGAGACCGGTGAGGAGGCTACTGCCTTGTGAAGGTCAGTTCTACGTGTCAGCTTGGCCGGGCTAAGGGATGCCACGTAGCTGGCGAAACACTACGTCTGAGTGTGTCTCTGGAAGAGACCGGTCTTTGAACTGGTGAAGAAGACTGAATGAGAAAGAAACCTGCCTTCACCACTGCGGGAGGGCAGCATCTATCCAGGGGGCGTCTGAAAAGGCAGAGGAAGAGCGAATCTGCTCTTACTCGAGCTGGCACATCCACCTTCTGCCTTTGCACACCGATGGCCCTTGGCTTTTGGCCCTTTGGACTTGGACAGGGTCCGAGAGCAAGTCCAGGAGCGTCCCAGTTCTTGGGCCTCCGGGTCTGGATCAGAACTACAGCACCGGCCGCTCTGGCCTGCAGCTTCAAAATGGCAGGTCTCAGCCTCCATGACAGTGTGGACCACTCCCTCGTGTCCCTTTCCGTATGCATCCTCTTGGTCCTGTTCTTCTGGAGAACCCTGCCTAGCGTGTGCCCCTTCCCGCGAGAGGTGACCGTGGCTTGGACCAGGCTAGAGGCCGAGGGGGGGCGGTGAGAAGCTGCGGGCTGTCTTGACATGCCAGACTTTTCCCTTCTCACCCTGAAGGCTTGCCACGGATGCCCTCCCCCTGGCGACCAAGCTTCCACAGGAGAGTCTCCATTCTGTCGGAGGTCTGGCTATGTTAATCCCACTTGCGGACAAAGTTCAACCCCAAGTCCTCAGCAGGTGCAGATGTGGGGGTTTCAGTCGCAGGGTCCAAGATGAAACTAGCCTACAGACAAGGCATCAAAAATATTTGCATTTCCTTTACAGGAGCGTGCTGCCATTGACTTTTGCCACAGACCCCACTGCTCTCTACTGCCTTTCACACACTGCCGGTTCCACCCGTTTACGTTATCTGGTTTCTAAAGGAGACACACGAGGCTAGTGTGAAATGGGGTTGCTAACTCGACTTTGTGCCAGCTGGGACCCACATTATACCGATCTTGTTAGCCCCATTTTATAGATGGGAACAAACAGGCCTGCTCAGAGCGATGAAGTGACTCACCCACGGCTCTATGGTTTGAGCTGGTGATTATGACTCTGGCTTTTGTGACTCTCTCTCTCTCCAATTTACTGGCTTTTGCAGTTAGTGAGATTTGAGAGAGAATTCTCGCTTCATCAGACAGATATCATACCCTACTTGTCCGTAGATGATTCCAGAAACAGGGTAATAGAGAAGGGACCGTGTTCGTGTTTCCTCCCCACTCTCCAGGAAAGGAAGGAAAATATTCCCTGGTGCGTCGGTCACTGATATCACAAGGCCTGAGCGGCATGCCGCATGGGCTTACTGTGTATAACAAAGCTCGCATGAAACCGTGTGCACTTGTATTTCTCCAAATGAAGGGTTTCTTTCCAAAAGGCAGTATCTGCAGCACTTGTGTGGCCAACAGCACTTATTATTATGCCTTTACACCCATAGTTCTGTACCTTCTTATTTTGTACCCCCTGGTCTTTGAAAACGATCTCTAGAGGGTGGTTCTTAGTAAAACTTGCCATATTCTAAGTTAAATTTCAACCACTTGATAAAACCCTTGCCAGGGAATAAGAAGGCAACAGAAGTAGAATTATACTCCCAAGTGTTCCCAGAGCCTGTTCCAAGGACCAAGGTATTCAGAAGTAAAAAGGCATTTGCCCTCTGTGGGTTTCCAGGAAAAAAAAAAAAAAAAAAAAAAAAAAGACATTGAACAGTCATTTACCCTTTTTCTACATTTTTCCAATTTCTCAGCTGTTCCTATAGCAACCTTAATAGAGATTGGGTTGCTAGAAAAGCATTCGTTTCTATAGAAACAATTCGTTCTATAAGAGAAAAAGTTTACTTGGTAGCACATGAAATCTAATATTAGGATTTTGGTTTCGTTGGTGGATTTTTTTTTTTTTTTTTTTTTTTTTGTCAGCCAGAAGAATATTTCCCAGGCCACCTACAGACGTATGGTGCATCTTCAAGCTCTAATAGTATGTTGTCATATGGGTTCTGGATGGAGGGTGCAGAGTCTGAGTCCCTTGGGATCTTTGCTGAGACTCTATAGTTTACAACATTTTAGTCCTCTCATATGCTCAGACACAAGGGGCTGGACCAGATGATCTCTTGAGATTTTTGGGTCAGGAATTCATGGTTTCTCTTGACTTTCCTGTGAAAACCATGAGGGGGTTTTACTAGAAGCAGATAGATGATTTGGGTGGCAAGTGACAGGAATCAAACTCAAAACTGGTTGAGAAGGAAGAAAAAAAGAGGAGGGGTGGGATATATTAGTTCTCCTATTTTAGAAGTCTGGAGGTTTCAGGTACGGCTGGATCCAGGGCGCATTGACGTCCCGCCTTCCACTGTATTCTTCTTCATTCTCAGTATTGGCTCTTCTGGCGAAGTGGTCTCCAGCCTTATCCTCTGCCGCATCCTCTGCATCCCAGCTAAGCATCTTCACTGGAAAGAAAGTACCTTTTTTTCCCCTACTAGTTCCCAGAGACTTCCTGGGGATGCCGCTACTGGGACTGACTTAGGTCACATGCCACGCCCCTGAACCAATCCTTAGGAACCTCGGAATGAAATGAGTGGATGGGCCAGGGCTGGATCAGAGGCTTACCTTCGGGGTCAGAGGTGAGGTCAGCAGATCCCAGCCTCCACAGACTGAGAGAAAAGGAGCAAAGTTTCCATAGGGGAAAATCAGTAGGCAGAATTAGAAAAAAGGGGGATGGTTGTGATCCCGGCACCAGCCAGTCATGCCAGCGACCCAGCTGACCACATTCTAGAATTAAAGGCTTGGCCCTTAAAAGCCGCTTCCTCCCAGCTTGGGCAGAGAGAGACGGTTCAGTTTTCCAATTTTCATTTCATTTTTCCAATTAATCTTCTACCAGCTCCACCTCGAGAACATCTTTCAAGCAAGATTTTTTTCTTCTTCTAAAAGGAGTTGGGAAAAAAAAATCAGAATACATTTGCATGTTACCTAAAACATTTTAAACTCGTGTCTTATCTTTGTGACTGCACAGTCTTGTCTTTTCAGTGCTGGTAGCTATATAATTACAGTCACCTTCAGCCTCACTGATTCCTTCTTGAAAAGGTTATTGTGAACAGGGGACAAAAAGTCATTTGGAAACACCACCGAGGTCTGTTTTCCAATTGTCTTTTCATCCCAAAGTTCAGAGATTTCTAGAAAACCGTATGTCAGCAGAAGCAGCATATAAACAACCTCATATAAGTTTTTTTGGGTTTTTTTTTTTTTTTTGGGAAAAAAAAATACATTCCCTGAGATGATTGAAGGTGTGAATTATTTCAGGGAGCGTGTTGGTGTGTGGCCAGTAATTTAAATTAACTGGATTTCCAGGGCTTATTAAGAGCTTAAAATCGGATTGTTAAAATTCAGAGAGCGTTGTAGTTCAAATTTCATGTCTGCTATAGGGGCTTGTTCGCTTTAAAAATGCTTTGTTTTCCTTGTTATTCGCTTGCAAAGTTATTTAAAAGTTTAAAATGTCCTTAGGAGTATTTTTTTTTCCTTGTTAATAAACTGGGTTACTGATTTCCATGGAGATTACTCCCAGCAAAGCTCTTATGTTTAGGCAAGGAGCTATCATGTCGGGATCAAAAGGGAATCCCTTGAAACCTTTAATCCCGTGGCAAGACGAAGCGTTACTTGTGAATGAATCCTGGGGTCTCCGTGGGGTGTCGAGAAGCCCTTCAAGATACCCAGCCTGTACTTCAGAAGAGAAAACCCTTGCAAGTCGGGGTCGTACACGAGGGACTTCAAGCCTGGTGGCAGGAAGTGTGCTTCTGTGCCCTGTGTTGGAGGGATTTGTGCTCTGTTGCTGGGTGAAGGTGTCCTTGATGCGGCAAGAGTGAGGGTTGATGTCCAGTTTTAAAACCCCCCTGTGCAGCCACCCCAGAGGCCTTGACATCAGGAGAAATTCAGGTGCAGATGGAGAATCGGGGACCAGTGTCGTAGAGCAGTGCCCCCCAAACCTGAGCGTGCCACGTCCCCTGGGCATCTTGTTCAAATGCACGTTCCGATGCCGTAGCTCAGGGGTGGGGCCCAGAATTCCGCACTGATAGCAAAAAGTCTGACGGGGTCCCCGTGCTGCTGGTCTGTGGGCCATCCTTGGAGCAGGGAGATTGGAGACCGCTTCTTTCTTTGGCCTCGACTGGGAAAGAGCCTGAAAATCAGATTTTGGATGTTGCCGGTCTTTGGCAGTGCTACCTCTGGCATATCTTGGGACTTTACGTCATATCTGGAAAAGAAATCCCATTCGAAGGGTAAGGCTAAATCAGAGGCGCTAGATGATGTCTTAATTCTGGCAGAGTATCAGGCTGCAAGCAGAGAGAGAGAGAGGAGAGAGAGGACAGATCAGCAACGATTCAGGCAAAACTCATCTTTCAAAGCAGGAATGGAAAGGAAGCCTGTTGTTCCTTCAGAATTTCTTTAAGAATCTTAACTGTGGGGACTGTACTCCCCAAGGGAGTGGTGGTCTTCAGTAATATCTTTGTTCATTCAGCTGAAGGCAGATTTGTCTGTTCTCCTCACTGGAGGCTGATCTTGTACCTGACTAGTTAGGTAAGGAGAAGCCATGCTGAAGCGTTTCATCAGAATTCTCGACGTGGCTGATTCGGAAGAGAGAAAGGAGCAGGTGCCTCTGAGCTTTTGGGAGAGTCGCCAAGCAGGCAGGCTGTATCAGGTAGCGACCGCTGAGTAACAAACCACCCCAGGACTTTGTGGCTTTAAACAACAACCTCTTATTATTTCTCATGTATTTAAGGGTGAGCTGGGCAGGTGCCCCGACCTCAGCTGGTCCCACTCAGGTGTCGGTGGTCAGCAGGTGGGTCGGCTGGGTGGTCTAGCATGGCCTTGGCTGGGATGGCTCAGCTTTCCTCTATGTATTTCCATGTTCTTCACAGTTCAGTCATGTTCTCATGGTGGTGGCAGTGGTCCAAGAGAGAGCTAGTCATTCAAGGGGACAAGCAGGAACACCCACCCACTTCTTGAGCTGTGCTTGTATCGCATTTGCTAATATATCCCACGGGCCAAAGCAAGTCATATGCCGGGCCCAGCAGAGGGAGGGACGGCAAAGTGGGGACAAAGAGTATGGAGGCAGGGAGGCCTGTAATTGGGGCCACTGGTAAAATCAGACGAGTGCACAGCTCTGACTTAAAGCCTGAGGTTGAGTCTGTAAAACTCCGAGCATAGGTGGGATTATTCCATTCATTCACTCACTCACTCATTCATTCATGAAACATTTATTGTCTTTCTCTTATGCAAAGCACCAGGCTCTGTCAGACTTTACTTGGACGTTTTAGTTGCTTCAAGATTCACACCCACTTAAATTCCACCTCCAGACCGTCTCCTTGTGGAAACTGTGAAAAGCTTTTGCTCACTCTTCTGGAGGAGCTATAGGACCTGTGGAGTGGGGAAGAGGGTCCACGTCCCAAAGCCCATGGGGCCCCTACTGCCTGTCACCGTGGAGACACTAGGTAGCTTTAAGGAGACCCTACCGGCCACTTACTCTGGGGCCTCCGCCTTTCGAGACCGAAGGGTCTGGCTAGAGCTCAGAAGGTCTGTGGTGCACTCAGTTCCTGGGGTTTCTCTCCCTCTGGATCCTACTTTCATCATCATCGATGTAAATAATTTTTATTTCACGGTTTTGTTCGATTTTGATGGATTTAAAAGCATAGTGTGAACCCCAAAGTGCCATGAAAATGTGAGGTTTTTTTTTTAACTTTTTTTTTATGTTTTATTTTTGAGAGCAAGAGAGACAGAGCATGAACGGGGGTGAGGCAGAGAGAGAGGGAGACACAGCATCCGAAGCAGGCTCCAGGCTCTGAGCTGTCAGCACAGAGCCCGACATGGGGCTCAAACTCATACACTGGGAGATTGTGACTGGAGCCAAAGTCAGATGTTTAACCCACCGAGCCACTCAGGCGCCCCAAATGTGAGGGTTTCTTATCCCCACGTGTAGGAAGGAGGACCCAATGGACCCTCCTGGTTTGGTGGTTAATGATGTGCTCACAGATTGGCTATGGGTGGGGGTGCGGTGAGGGATGAAGGGAGAAAGAACCCAGATTTCTAACAGCGGCAGATTTCCTGGGTGTAAATCTTCACATCACGGCTGATTTCTACCATGGTTCCCACCAATGATTTAATAAACTGCTTGCAGGGGCGCCTGAGTGGCTCATTCGGTTGTGTCCGACTCTTGGTTTCTGCTCAGGTCATGATCTCACGGTTCATAGGTTCGAGCCCTGGGCTGGGCTCTGTGCTGACCCTGCGGAGCCTGCTTGGGATTCTTTCTCTCTCTCCCTGTCTCTCTGCCTCTCCCTGCTGCCTTCTCTCTCTCCCTCTCTCTCCAAATAAATAAATAAACTTAAAAAAAATTCTAAAAAAAAGAAAAAAAATAAACTGCTTGTAAAATTCTTGCCTAGCTAATACCGGAATTCCTGGGTATTGAACCACTGGCTTTCTCAAGCTCACCCAGGCCCACCCTGGGTCTCAGATTGCTTGGATTGGAACCAGCTTTGCCTCTGGCTCTGTCTGATTTTGTGCAAGTGGCTGAATTCTGTTTCCTCATCTATAAAATGGGGATAAAAGAGTATCTGCTTGAAACAAAGTTTAAATGAGATCGTGCATGTGAGGTGTTTCCCACGGAGTAAGTGCTCAGTAAAGGCCAGTCGGTGTTACTCGTGCTGCCTTGCTCAGTCAGCTGCTGGTGCAAGGGTCTGGGTGGACACACTCACACCACAGGGTCAGGCAGGCCCATCCTGAAAGTGGCTGACATACCCCATTTCCTGCCCAGGCGCCTCCTGAGCCACCAGCCTCTTACAGACCATTTATTCATGCAGAGCTCAAGGCACTTGCCTGGGGTCAGGCTCCTCACAAACAACACCCCACTTAGTCCCCACGGCAGTCCTGTGAAGGAAGTACACTTGTAACATACCCATTTTATGGATGGGACAATTGAGGCCCAGGGAGACTGAGTAAGCCTCACAGCTACAAGGAAGGAGAGGCAGGATTTGAATCTAGAGTGCTTGGATCTAAACCTCCCCCTCCTACTTTTTTAACGGGGGAAAAAAAAAACATTTATTTACAGTAATTTCCTGGTTTTCTTTATTCTTTTTTACAGCAGCTTCATTGAAATTTAATTTGCATACATAAAATTCCTTTTAAAGTGTGCAACTGAATTTTTAATATAATCACAGAGCTGTGCAAACATCACCATTTTCTAATTTTAGAATCTTTCCACCACCCTGAAAAGAAAACCCCCGGGGGTGCCTGGGTAGCTTAGTCGATTAAGCGTCCAACTCGATCTCAGCTCAGGTCTTGATCTCAGGGTTGTGAGTTCAAACCCCGTGTTGGGCTCTACGCTGGGTGTGAAGTCTACTTAAAAAAGAGAGAGAGAGAGAGAGAGAGAGAGAGAACCCAGATGCCCCCTCTTCTTCCCAAAGAAACTCAGAGACACTGGACATATCTCTCGGCTTCCCCAGAAACCAGCCTCGCCTCAGCCAGCTGGCCCCACCGGGACGTGGGGAGACTCAAGCAGGAGAGTTTTGCCCACATTCACTGAACACCTCGTCCAGTCCCAGAAAGCGTCACCTGATTATATTCAGCTATTTATTCTGTCCCCTGCCCCGATGTGAAGGGGGAAAATGTAATTATTTCCAGGGCCACAGGCTGTCCCGCTTTATTGCCTGGTTCCCTCTCCCCACACATCTTTCTTGGTTTTAGGAGAAAGAAGGCAAGTGGGGAGCACTGGTACCCTCTTTGCCTCTGATGAGAAGCCCCTCTTGCTGAAGCTTTTGCTCTCCTGTCCCCCCGCCTCTTTTCAGCCCCCCTTCCCGCAGTCAAATAACATCTGATTTTAGGTGCTGGGTGAAGGCGGCATGATTGGGACCCCCCGGCGTGCCAATCAAATGCAGAAATCAAAGAGTGGTTTCTCCAGACCAGCCTGGAGGCTGCTGGGTGGTACTTAAAAATCAGGCTGTGTTTAATCACTGGGGGGAAGATATGTATCCACTGCAGTCTGATCATGGTATTGTCTAAACAGCCCTTGCAATTTGTAAATGACATGTGGCAGCGGTATTTTTAGCTCCTGTGTTTCAGAAGGTGAGCGGTCCCTCCTCCACCCCCACCCCCATTCACGTGATAACCTCTGGTTATGTTCTTTCACCTTCCATGGGGCTGTTGAATATGCAAATCGCGTTGGGCTCCCTCACCTTCCAGACTTTTCCTGTGTTTCCTGGTGGTGGGTGTGATGGAAGAAAGGTGGTTGAGCAAAATAATTTGTCTTTGGTTGTTTTTCGAGGCTGAGAGTCTTCGATTTGTAAGCAGTGCCTTGTGGGTGCAATCGCGTTTCCTGGAGGCTTTTTATTTTTTGTTTTTTTGTTTTTTTTTTTTGTTTTTTGCAGTGAATCCTGTTGCCGTTTGGAATGAAAGAATTTCAGCAATATTCCCATGGATCCCGCGGTTAGAGAAAGACCCTGTCACAGGACCATCTCAAGACCCATGAAAGGTTTTCCGGGACCCTCATCCCCAGTGCCCTTGGGGATGATTTCCAGGATTTACGTTTAGGCTGAAAGCCCAGGGCTTGACCCTGTCCTCAGGACAGGACATTTCTCTTGTCTGTGGGCCACAGCCCCTTTCCCGTGGAGGGAAGTCAGTGAATACTTAATTAGATGAGAGAACCTAAGGACTGAAGCGCTCCTGGCGCCTTTTCCTCCTGTTGTAAATAACCCGGACCCCACAGGTGCAATAGTGTGTGAACAACATCATGAACAAAAGTAATAATAGCTGACTACATGGCAGGCACCATTCCAAGTGCTTTATACGAACAAACTTTTTATCTTCCTAGGGTGACAGGGTGTCTCAGATTTGGCACTGTTGAGATCTGGGGCAGACAGCTCTTGGTTGCTCGGGACTGTCCCGTGTACTGTAAGATGTGGGCAGTATCTCCAGCCCTACTGTGCCCACCAGCCCCCCCGCCCCCCAGTACAACCACCACAGAGGTCTGCAGACATCACCAAATGTCCCCTGGGGGTGGGAGCGTTTGAGGAAGCAAAAAAGAAGAAGAAAACCCGCAGGGGGAACTGAAATAGGAAAACAGGAGAGAAATCCACACACTGGAAAGGCGAGGTGTGAGAACAGAGGGAGAATGTTCGGGGCGGAGTCGGGCTCAGAAGACCTGGCCCTGGGGCTCCACCCCACGAATGAATTGGCTGCGGGCGCCCTGGGTGGGTCTTCACCATCCTTGTGCCTTGGTTTTCGCATCTGTAAAATGGGCATGTGGCACACAAGCTTTGTGGCAGAGAGCACATGAAAAAATTGCCTGTCGGGAAAGCGCGGTGCAGATCCATGTAATTCTTATTGTTGCCTGTGTGCCGGTGACATATGTGTGCAGTCAGATGGGTTATGTTTGTCTGAGTCAGTTGGGCTGGAAAAGAGGCTACTCCTGAATTTGCTGTCCACCCTGTGAGGATCAGTAGGACACCACGGTAGTCTCATTTACGATCAGGAAACAATTGGATGGAAAGCACTTTTGGAGAAGGAACAATGCAAAAAAGCACAGATGGGCCAGCCAGAGGTGAAAGAGTTTTGTGCAAGGGAAACCAGGTTTGGGATTTCCAGGTATAGATGCTTCTGGATGGCCCATCTCCCCCCCCCCCCCCCCGCCCCCCCCCCCAACCCCCCGTCCCTTCTCTGCAAAATTCAGCCACAGGAACTTCTCAAGTAGTCTGGAAAATGCAGCTCTGAAAATTATACTTGGCAACAATGGCTCTCTGTCCAGGCCCTTTGGAGGACAAGACATGGAACATTATTTTTGTAAATCTACTTCAGGACCACCTCCTCGGGAGTCCCTGCACCACCATCGCCCCACCGTGAAGAAAGGTTGGGGGACATCGCCCTGAAGCCCTGGCCAGGCCCCTGTAGTTATCTGTCCACAGTGCTCACTCTGGAGACACATATTTACCCAGACATGCCCATGTCTGCTGCTTCTTTCCTGGCCACTCTTTGTCACGCTGGGACCCTGTGACCATTCCATTCCAGGGGCACAACACTCTTCCACACACCTGCAGCATGGCCAAGGACCAGGGTCCCGGACCTCTGCTCAAAGGCCCATGGTCTCACGGAATCTCTTCGTGCCATGGGCTCCTCCCTCCCTCTCCCCTTTTCCGTTCCTTAGGGGCACTGATGTCCTCTCCTGGTTTTCCAGGAGACATGGCTGAATCCCATCCAAGAGCCATTTGTCCTCGCCAACAAAGCTGGTGGTGAGATTGTCTTCCAGACCATTCCAGCTTCTGTCCTACAACCCCCTTGCCTCTCCCCTTCTCTCTGAAGCCGAGACAAGCAAGCATAGAACTGACCCTTTGCTAGAATGGGAGACAGGAAAGGGAATACATAGGGGAAACCCAGATGTTCAAATTAGAAAAAAATCGTCCTACATTCTATGTGTCACTTCCAGAATTCTTGGCCCACATGACCAGGGTTGCCAAGCATGGAGATCCATGCAAGACCAGAGCCAGGAGACATGGGCAGTGCTGGCACATAGTACGTGCTCAACAAACGTCTGATGGGTGAGAGAGTGAATGGAGCTTCTTTTGCGAAGTCAGACTCCATGCCCTGAAAAGGAAACTCACCCAGTGCGTGAGCAACGAAAGGGAGGTTGGGTTCTGCCATGTCCCCCGGTCGCCTTCTTCGTGTCACAAAGAGTCATTGTTGTTCAATGCGCTGCGGCTTGGTACAAGTTGAAGATCTGCTCAGTCATGCCAAAGGGGCTTTTTTCTCCTTTAACGTAGGTTTGTGGCTCTGACATTTCCCCAACTGTCTGTCCCCCTCCATCTTCCTGGTTGTCAAGGAAACAGTTTCCTGGACAACCTGTTGACTTATTTGGCTGCCTGGTTTGTATTATCCAGTGTGGGGAGCTGTTGTGGAGGCTTTTTTTTTTTTTTAATGTCACCAAGGTAACCGCCAGCAGCCGCTTAATTATAGTTTTAGGTAAAGATGAATTCTCTTTTGCAAATGTTAGTATATTTTGGGGCTGGGTGGGGAGCGGAGAACTGCCCAGAGATTAACATTCTCTAATTATATGCTTCGGTTTTGGACAATTCAGTTTTATTTGCAACTAAACTTGGTTTCATTCAGGATTGGGGTTTTTTTTTTTTTTTTTTTTTTTTTTGGTCTAAAAAAAAACAAGGAAAACAAACAAAATAATGAAAACAGAGAAGAAGAGGGGATCGGTGTGGTAGGAGGAGGCTTTGAGTGTGGTGGGCATGGCGGGGGTGCAGGATTGCTACCTAATGTCTCTGGCGGCTGTTTCCTGAAACATACATTCGTCTGTGGTTCCGAGAAGTGGCCTGTATACTGGTTACCGGATCCCATCTCTGCAGCCTGCTGGCTGTTTGAACTCAGGCAGGTGACTTCGCCTGTCTGTGCTTTAGTTCCCAAAGCTGAAACGTGGGGAGATGGGAAGGAGTTTGGCTTCACTATAGGTGTGTTGTGAGGGTTGGGATCTATTTATTAGGCCCCTAGGAGAATACCCAGCACGACACAGGCGCTCCAGCATATCAGCCACCATTTAAAGCCACGGCCCCCTACGAAACCATACTTTTCGTATGCCTGCCTACGCGTTAACCATTTCAGCCGTCAGTCACTGCATCTGCTAATCTTAAGGGTGCCTTTGTTAGAGGGTAATAGAGTGACTATAATCGTATCTGGCATTTCTTGGAGAGTTACACTGTTCTGAGCATCTTACAAGTCTTTACTTCATTTCTCGTTCCCAATGGCCCTGTGAGGTACGTATTACCATGATCTGCTTTTGGTCAGTGAGAAAACCGAGAGGGAAAAGGTAAGTTGTTGTTGTTGTTTTTAACTTTTCGAATGTTTATTTATTTTGAGAGAGAGAGAGCGAGAGAGCACGAGCGGGTAAGGGGCAGAGAGAGAGAGAGAGGAGACATAGAATCCAAAGTTGGCTCCGGGCTCTGAGCTGTCAGCACAGAGGCTTGAACTCATGAACCATGAGATCATGACCTGATCTCAGGTCATGTCAGACGCTTAACCAGCTGAGTCACCCAGGTGCCCCAAGTGTTTTTTTGTTTTTGTTTTTTAATTAAAAGATCAAACTTTCAAGGAATTCTTTGAGCTGTGAGTCACTTTGTTTTATGTTTCCTCCTTGGTGATGCGGTACTGCTCAACCCAGTGGAGCCTTTGGAGTTAACCCAAGCGCCAGGATTTGGTCCGGGAGGTTCTCAGGGAGATGCCAGATAATTGCAGATTCCTTGGGCCCTAAGCGGCTGCTGTGCAGCTCAAGAAGTCCTGGGTCCTCCTCAGCTTCCTGCACCCCAGCACCCTTTCCAGGTGTGGGGATAGTCAGGCTGCAGACCCGCTGAGGAGGAGGTTGCACTGAGGTCGGGGATCCCCCCCTCCAGCTGAATGGTGATGGGGCCCGTTCGGCCCCAGCGGGACCTGCAAAGTGTAGCTGTCTGAGCCGCCACGGGAGTTTCCCTTTTGCTCCCACAGGTCTGTACTTGGGAAACCAAGGAGTTTAAACAGACCATCTCCAGCGTTGACCAAGGTTTTATTTATTTATTTATTTAAATGTTTCTTTATTTGTGTGTGTGAGAGAGAGAGAGCATGAGCAGGGGAGGGGCAGAGAGAGAGAGAGAGAGAGAGAGACACACACACAGAATCCAAAGCAGGCTCCAGGCTCTGAGCTGTCAGCACAGAGCCTGACGTCGGGCTTGAACCCACAAACCACCAGACCGTGACCTGAGCCGAAGTCGGAGCCTTAAGCGGCTGAGCCCCCCAGGCGCCCCCATCCAGGTTTTAAATACTGCAGTTCCATGGCAGAATTGAGGGTTGCAGACCCAGCACGCACATCCAGGCCCGTCTGCCTCCAGAGCCGTACTTTCAGCCACTGCCCTAACTCCTGCTGTTCTGATCACTATGGACCGTGTGGCCTCCGAAGTCAGTGTCCTTGGGTTAGAACCCGCCATTTTCTAGCGGAGTGACCTGGGCAAGTAATGTACCTGTCTGCGCCTCAGTTTCCTCCTTGGCCAGATGGGGACAATGACAGTCCCTACCCCTGAGGGTTGTTGGAACAGGGAATGAAGTCAAGACTCCTGAAGTGCTCGTAGCACCGTAATCCTCCACTAAATGTTAGGTGTGGGTAGAATCGCTCCCGAACGCTGCAACACAATTACCATCGATGCTAGCTGGCTGGGGGCCTAGTGGTGGCTGAAACAGTTCACGGGCAGCCAGGTGCCCACCATCATTCGTATGTTGCTTCTAGTATAGTTCCCACATAGATTTCTGTATCATTAATCTCGTTATTTTGTAACCTACATTATGAAGGCAGGCGTCTCTCTCTTCTTTATAGATCTCCCACTGGGGCCCTCTTTTTTAAAAAAAGAAAAAAAAACAGCTAAAAACCTTCTTTAATTGAGATTCAGCTCCACAGGCCAGCCCCCGTCGGATCTGCCGTACTAAGCCCACCGGGGAATATTTGTTTTGTGTGGTTTTCCCCTCTTCCCGTGGATTATGTGTACTTCCATCATTTTAGAACGAGGACCGGAGTAGCGACAAACATGTTGGTCCAGAACAGCAGGAGCAGTTGGGTTTTGGCATCAGATGCCCTGTCCCCACGGAGATGGATTAATTGAGGTACCGGAGGCCGCTTCTCAGGCCAGTGGCTTCAGACAGTGTGATGAGCGAGGAGCCATACGGCCCCGGTCGGTCTACTCCCGACCCCACCCCCTGCCTCATATCTTTTATTCATGACAGTCTCTCGCAAGGAACAGCAAGATCAACAGCACAAGCGTGACCTCCTTTTCTTCTCACTCTCCCTCCAGGGACCGCAGAAGGTTCTTTCTGGACACTGAAAACATGTCTCACCCGTTCCCCACCCCATTTCTCAAAAAGCCTCAGCGCTGGATTGAAAAGCACGCATTGCAACAGGATGATTGAGGGAAGGTAATTATGTATTATTAAATGCAAAAAAAAAAAGAGAGAGAGAGAGAGAAAAATTGTTCTTTGCAACACCCCTATGGCTTGGCAGAAATGAAAATAGCGAAATGCTAAAATGGTTTTCCTGCCAGTGGGATGAATGGATGCCTGCCCCCTTGATTTGGGGTCATTGGCTGCAGGGACTGCCCTCAGCACCAGTGGAGACCCTGAGGAGTGGGGATGGATGGCTCCAGCGTGGGGGTCTTTGTGGGGATGTGGGCCGCAGAAAGGGAGGGGGCATAGAAGCCCGGAGGAGATGTTTTCTTGTTCCCTCGGTCTCTGTGTCTTTGGATAAGACCTTTCTGGGTAGGATGAGGGTGATAATACCCAAACATCAAAATCATACCCCACGTGGCCCAGCACTTCAAAGTTTACAAAGTGCAGGGGCACCTGGGTGGCTCCGTTGGTTAAGCATCCGACTTCGGCTCAGGTCATGATCTCACGGTCCGTGAGTTCGAGCCCCGTGTCGGGCTCTGGGCTGATAGCTCGGAGCCTGGAACCTGCTTCGGATCCTGTGTCTCCCTCTCTCTCTGCCCCTCCCCCACTCATGCTCTGTCTCTTTCTGTCTCAGAAATAAATAAAAACATTAACAAAATTAAAATAAATAAAACATTAAAGCTTCTGCACTCACAGCTCAGAGCCTGGAGCCTGCTTCGGATTTTGCGTCTCCCTCTTTCTCTGCCCCTCCCCGCTCACGGTCTGTCTGTCTGTCTTTCTCTCTCTCTCTAAAATAAATAAACATTAAAAAATGTAAAAAGATAAATAACGATTCCAAAGTGCAGTGGTGTGCAGTGGGAATAAGCTTGGGCTGAAAGGCCCAAGTGCTTGGGTTGGAATCAGCTCTTTGCTTATCAGCTGTGTGACTTTGGGCAAGTTGCTTCAGCTCTCTGAGCCCCCATTTCCCCATCTGAAAACCGAGGGCGAAAATGGTATCTACTCGCCTCACAGCTGTTGCAAAATGGGCTAATACACGTACAGCAATCGGAACACGTACAGCAATGCCTCCTGGACACTCTCCTGTGTTCGCTCTTAGGATTACATTCTCCTTCTCGTCACCAATGTTTCCAAATAGACCAAATCAGCAAAGCTGGCTCCATTTCATCCCAGAACTGCTGTGGAAAAAAACCCCGGGATTGAAACTCAAGATTTCCGACTCCAGATCTCGTTGAATTTTCCTCATGCCCTGTGGTTGCATCGTGGAAGGTGTTCTATGTTTGAAACACTCCCACACCGGTTACGTTGTCAACCAGACCTAAATACAAGGCCCTCCACGGTTAGAGGACTCCAACAACTTTCCGAACTTCCTGTCTGGGTCTCTGCATTTCTCTCTGTCTGTAAAATCGACTTTGTGATCCCAACCAGGATGTGACATTGCTCAGGGCAGACGCTCAGTCCGAAACAAGACTAAAATGACAAGCTGCAGGGAGGTCAGAATCAACCAGGCCTCTGTCCACTGGGCCCTGGAAGGTCAGATGGTTTTTTGCAGGAACACTGTGTCTCTTCTAAGAAGCAGCTAGGAGTTCAAGTTCAGTTTCCAGAGCTTCTGGGTTCTCCGGTTGTCCTTTTTTTTTTTTAAATTCAAAAATACTTTTAAAATATTTACTTATTTTTGAGCAAGTGAGCGAGAGAGAGAGAGACAGAGACAGAGACAGAGACAGAGAGGAGGGAGGGGCAGGGAGAGAGGGAGACACAGAATCCGAAGCAGGCTCCAGGCTCTGAACTGTCAGCACAGATCCCGACCCAGGGCTCAAACTCATGAAACGTGAGATCATGACCTGAGCCGAAGTCAGACGCTCCTTTTGACCCTGGAAAAGGGAGTCAACTCACTCCCTTTTGCAAGAAGGTGCTTTCTCTTCTCAGCTAAATTCCCACACAAAGTGGCACCTGCTGTGTGTCTGTCTCCTTTATACAGCTCAGAGGAGGGCAACAGACCCAAGGAGGACCCCACGTTGCCTTTTATGAGTCTAAGGCTGGGGTCAAGGACAAGGTCAACGGTTGAAGTTGGAAATCCACCCCATCAGGGAGCTGTGAGCAGCAAAGACGGACAAGCAGCCAGGCCGTTTATCTTGGGACTTACCTCTAACTGTTCTGCCCCAGGACGCTTAGGTATGGAGCCATGTGAACGCTCTCCTTGAGCTGCATGAGGCAGTCCCAGCACCCTGAATGCTCTGCCCAGCTCAGGAGCCCAGCTCTCCCGGAAGCAAGAACCCTGTGCCCCTGGAAAGCGGCTCCCACCCCCATTCTGCGTGGGGTTGTTTGGGGTACGGAGGAGGGGAGGCTGATGGCGAAGGCTGCACCTTGTCCTCTCATTACATATTAATGAGACGCTGATGAGCACACTGCTACCATCATTGAGAGTTCACTTGGTGTTACGTGCTTTATTTATGTAACAGTGTGGAGCGTTGCTAGAATGTAGTATCTGCTCCCCAGTGTCCATCCTTTCCTCGCTTGCTAAATAAACCCGATCTCTTGCTGGGTGGCAATACGCCCAGCTCTGGGTGAATCATGATTGTTTTAAGGTTTAAGCCTTAAACCCAACCTCACAACCTTGTTTTTCGTTTTTCTTCCCCCAGCTTCCAGGGAAGGCTGTGAATGACTGAGCCGGGGTGTGTAGACCAATGACGGCGGGGGGTGGGGGTTGAGAAAGCTTCATTTTTCTCCCATGAAAGAAGCAGATAGGGCTGGCACTGCTCTTTTGTCCCCTGCTTGCCAATGTGAGGCTGGCTGCTGGAGTGGCCCTTTTGCAGCCACGGGAGAAAGGTCAAGTGTCTTGTTATTCACAGTCTGAGGGCCAGGTTGTTGGAGATGCAGAACCTTAGACTCCACTCCAGATGGACTGAATGCGCCCGAGCCTCCCCTGCCTGGAGAGTCACACAAAGACCTCTGTCTTCATGTTGTCGAGCTGCTGAGTGGTTGCCAGGAAGACCCGACTTCTGGATTTTTTGACATCGGTTTTCTGTTACTTGCAGCAAAGAGCAAAAGTTCTTAGCCGGTGTAACCGCTTACAAGCTCAACAGCCTCTGGGAAACCCCACCCCCCAAATCTACCCAAGAGCCCCCTCAAGTAAGGACTGTTATGCCCCCCGTTTTGCAGATAAGGAGACAATCCCCACGCTATTTCCCCGCGTAAGACACTGGTGAACTTGGTGAGCCCAGGTCCGGCTGGGCCCTGAACCTGGGCTCTGGGGCACCATGCGGTGCCCCCTTTCACTATAGCTCTGGCTGAGGGGTGTCCTCTCCGAATGGCCCCTCCCGCTCCCTCCTGCCCTGAGCACAGATCACCGCTCGGGAGGACTCCATCTGTCTTCCTCCGTGGCGCTGGCTTCTCTTCCTTTTCACCAGTAATCCTGCCCTTCAGCTACTGCCGCCCCAGTAGTTTCAGGGCTCAGAGCAGAGCGCCCTCTGACTCCCTTCACGCAGGCGGGTAAGCCTTTCTCATCCGTTACCCTCAGGCTTTACAGTTGCAGACACTCCTTCATTCATTCATTCATTCATTCATTTTTTTCTTCTTTTAGAGAGAGAGAGAAAGACCTCAGGAGCAGAAGAGAGGGCAAGAGGGAGAGAGAGAGAGAGAGGAGAGAGAGGGGAAGAATCCTCAGCAGGCTCTATGCTCAGCTTGGAGTCTGAGGTGTTGCTCGATCCCACAACTCTGGGGTCATGAGCTGAGCCGAAATCAAGAGTTGGACGCTCAACCAACTGAGCCGCCCAGGTGCCCCTGGAGACACCCTTTTAAATGGTGTGTATGCGGGGCGCCTGGGTGGCTCAGTCGGTTGAGCGTCCGACTTCGGCTCAGGTCATGATCTCGCGGCCGTGAGTTCGAGCCCCGCGTCGGGCTCTGCGCTGACAGCTTGGAGCCTGGAGCCTGCTTCGGATTCTGTGTCTCCCTCTCTCTCTACCCCTTTCCTGCTCACAGAAAGAAAGAAAGAAAGGAAAGAAAGAAAGAAAGAAAGAAAAGAAAGAAAGAAAGAAAGAAAGAAAGAAAGAAAGAAAGAAAGAAAGAAAAGAAAGAAAGAAAAAGAAAAAAGGAAAAGAAAGTGCATGAGAATCACATAGGGGGAAAGGCAGACGCATTTAAAACCCAAATTGCAGGACCTGAATGCCCAGAGGGTCTGACTCAGCAGGTGAGGCCCCAGGAATCAGGCTTCCTCAGCTGTGGCTCCCGGGTGCCTCTGAGGATCACATCTGGAAGGAAGACATCATCCTGCTTCGAAAGTCTGACAGGGAGATGAGGGCAGCAGATGAAAAGTGAAAGGCACATCCCCCCGCACCCCCCCCCCCACAGCCCCTGGATTCATGTTTGCTTGGGGTACTTGCAGCCTGCTTAGTGTTGGCTGCACATACACTCATCAGAATTCTTTGTGGGTACAGTTTTCTTGTAGAGAAAATAATCAAACGCCTCCATATGGGTCCCAGCTTGGGAGGCTGGAGTCGATAGGTGCCTTCCAGCTCCGGGCAAATGTTTAGAGATGGGACAGCTCGGGCTTCTCCGGGTTGGGTGCAGAATAAGAAGCCCCTTCTGATGTAAGGAGTCAGGTGAGCAAGAAGGGGGCGTGGGTCAAGAACTTTTTGGGGCACCTGGGTGGCTCAGTCGGTTGAGCGTCCGACTGTTGATTTCAGCTCAGGTCATGATCTCATGGTCATGGGATCCAGCCGGCATCAGACTCTGCACTGGGCAGGGAGCCTGCATAAGGTTCTCTCTCCCTCTCCCTCTGCCCCTTCCCCGTTCACATCTGCTCTCTCTTCCTCTTAAAAAAAAAACATTAAAGGGGCGCCTGGGTGGCGCAGTCGGTTAAGCGTCCGATTTCAGCCAGGTCACGATCTCGCGGTCCGTGAGTTCGAGCCCCGCATCAGGCTCTGGGCTGATGGCTCGGAGCCTGGAGCCTGTTTCCGATTCTGTGTCTCCCTCTCTCTCTGCCCCTCCCCCGTTCATGCCCTGTCTCTCTCTGTCCCAAAAATATATCAAAAACGTTGAAAAAAAAACATTAAAAAAAAGAACTTTTGAAATTGGGAGGAAAGGGTATCAGGTCCGCGTTAGGCAGAATGACTCTGCAGAGGCGTCCACGTTCTAATTCCTAGAGCCTGTCAATCTGTTATGCTGCCTGGCAAAAGGGACTTTGCAGATGTTAAGATTATAGATCTTGGAATAGGGAGAGTAGCCTAGATCATGCAGGTGGGTCCAACCTAATCACATGTGCCCTTAAAGCAGAGACATTTTTGGTGAAAGGGGCAGGAGGGCTCTCTGGGATCTCTCTCTCTCTCTCTTTTAGGTTGTATTTATTTATCTTTGAGAGAGGGGGAGAGAGATGGAGTCTGCACATGTGAGCAGGGGAGGGGCAGAGAGAGGGGAGGAGAGAGAGTCCCAAGCAGGCTCCACGGATGTCAGCGCAGGGCCCCGAGTGGGGGCTCCAGCTCAGCAACCGTGAGATTACGACCTGAGCCGAAAAACCAAGAGCTAGATGCTTAACTGACTGAGCAGGTGCCCCCCTCGGGTCTTATTTCCAAGAGCACTAATCCCATGCCTGAGGGCTCCACTCTCATGACCTAATTACCTCTGGAATCTGTCACAACCTAGGAATTTGGGGAGGACATAAATATTCAGTCCACAATATTCGAAACCCATTACCCTTTCTCTGCTGCCAGACCTCCTGCATTTCCACGCTATTTCACCTGACTCACGAAAGGCAGAAAGAGACTCGGGTTACAGGCTGCTTCTCTTCCTCCCCTGTGATAGCCCCCCAAGGCCAGAAAGCACAAACGGGCCCCCATGCCTTCTAGGAGCAGGACCTGGGAAAAGGTAGGGAGGAAAACACCGAGACGTTAATTTTTTAGAGAAAAATTATTCTTTCATCCTCAATAAAGGTGCTGAGAAGTCCTGCAATAAAGAAACGTGCCTCACTTCCTTTAATCCAGTTTTTCCAAGGTTATTTTATGACGAGGCGTTGCCTTTTGCTTAACATTTCCTAATTGACACCCCTTCTATGAGCCAGGACTTAAATGTCTGTCATCGGAGAGAGACTTTCCTACAAAGGGCGAAGTAAATCAAACTCCTTTTCAGGCAAACCACACTTTCGTTCTGTTAAGGGTTCACTGAAGGAGTCCCATTTCAAATGTGTTTGTCATAAAGCAGGGACTCCAGCTCCCCTTCTAGTTTATCATTTGTGTGTCTGGATTGCATATTTCAGCCTTTGCAGCGGCCCGGCTCGGAAGGCTCTCTGAGGACTCGAGAAGCCATCTCAGAATCAGGGATCTGACATTTCCAAGCCGGAGAACCCAGTTTCGCTCTCTGAAAACTGAAGAGCCGCGTGGCCTTCCTTGCCCGGGAGGTGTCGGTCTGCAGGGCTTTGAAGCTGCTCTCAAGACGTGAACGGTTGATAACGTTCAGGCAGACAGAATGTGCCAGATAAAGAAATATCCTGTCTGAGGCTCGCTGAGAGTGAGTGACAGGGGAGACAGGAGTGGGAATAGAATGTACGGAGAATGTTCCTAGCCAGACAATGTGGTAGGTGTTTATTTTTAAGATCATATTTACTCGTTAAGTAAGTAATGCGTTACCAGGGCACAAACTTCGTACACAGATGTAAACTTGTGAACTTGGAGCGTGTATCCCTCCCACGCACGTCCAGCTGGTCAGTTACCCTCCCAGAAGGTCACTGTGTCCTTCTCCTGCCATCTTACACGTGTAAAAGCAAATATGCAAATAAGTGGAACCCAAAAGTTAGCTTACGATATATACTGTTGTGCACCCTGACTTTTTCGCATGAAGATTGTTCTGTGGCTTTTCATATGGGACTGATTTAGCCCTGCTGACTGCATGTGCCATTTATGGCACATGGATTTGTTTCCTGGATCCCCTAGGAATAGACTTTTAAAATGTTGCTAATCTTTCTACACTAGGTTAGTGGTCCTCACCTCAGGGTGATTTTTGTGCCTCTCCCAGAAGGCATTTGGCAATATTTAGAGAGACTTATTATTATTTTTTTTAAATCCAAGTTAGTTAACATATAGTGTAATAATGATTTCAGGAATAGAATTTAGTGATTCATCACTTGCATATAACACCCAGTGCTCATCCCAACAAGTACCTTCCTTAATGCTCCCCACCCATTTAGCCCTTCTCCCCACCCAACACCTGGCCAGCAACCCTCAGTGTGTTCTCTGTATTTAAGAGTCTCTTATGGTTTGTCTCTCTCTCTCTGTTTTTATCTTATTTTTTGCTTCCCTTCCCCTGGGTTAATCTGTTTTGTTCCTTTTTTCTTTTTTGAGGTTTATTTATTTTTGAGAGAGAGAGAGAGAGGGAGAGAGAGAGAGAGAGAGAGAGAGAGAGAGCATGAGTGGGGGAGGGGCAGAGAGACGGAGACACAGAATCCGAAGCAGGCTCCATCCAGGCTCTGAGCTGTCAGCACAGAGCCCGACGCGGGGCTCGAACTCACGAACCATGAGATCATGACCTGAGCTGAAGTCGGACGCTTAACCAACCGAGCCACCCAGGCGCCCCTCATCTGTTTTGCATCTTAAATTCCACATATGAGTGAAGTCATATGATATTTGTCTTTCTCTGACTTATTTCGTTTAGCATAATACATTCTAGTGCCATCCACATTGTTGCAAATGGCAAGATTTCATTCTTTCTGATGGCCGAGTAATACTCCACTGTATATACATCCCACATCTTCTTTACCATTCGTGAGTCGATGGACATTTGGGCTCTTGTCATACTTTGGCTTGTGTCGATAGCACTGCTGTAAACATGGGGGTGCATGTGCCCCTTTGAAACAGCCCTCCTGTATCCTTTGGATAAATACTTAGTAGTGCAATTCCTGGGTCACACACAGCAGTTCTATTTTTAGGTTTTTGAGGAACCTCCAGACTGTCTTCCAGAGCGGCTGCACCAGTTTGCATTCCCACGAGCAGTGCAAAAGGGTTCCTCTTTCTATTTGGAGAGACTTTTGGTGAGGGCAGTGGTAATGCCTTTTTTTCTCCTGCCGTCTTATACATATATGAGCAAATATACAAATAAATGGAACCCAAAAGTTAGCTTACGATATATACTGTTACGCACCCTGGCTTTTTTGCATGAACATCATTCTGCGTCTTTTCACACGGGACTGATTTATCCCTGGTGAAACAAGTTCACTAGATGCACGAGGCCAGGGTTGCTGGTAAATACCCCAGGTGCATGGGACAGCCACCTGCAGCAAAGAATGACCTTGCCCAGAATATCAGCAGTGCCAGGGCTGGGAAGGCCTGTGCTTGGTGACATCCTCAGCACGTAGGTTGGGCGTGGGGAATCAGGGAAGGGTGACGTGTCACATCCGAAGGCACAGAACTGGGGCAAATGCTCATGCCATGAGAATGCCTCTCTTTTCAGAAAGAAGAAAGCTCTCAAGTCTATGTCCTGTCAGAGTCCAGAGGAGACATGTCTGGAAGGGGACCCCACCCTCAGCAGGGAAGGATTCCTCTCGTCCCTCTGTGCCATTTGTCCCCTAGATTCCAGCTAGGAACTCCAGAAGAGTGGGTAGCAGATGTAACCACCCCCAACGAACCAGACGCCGTCATTAAATGGAATCTTGAAGCTTTTAATTACCAGCATATTAGCATATTACGAATGGAGAAGCAGCGTTTAGTATATAATAGCAGAGGCATCGGGAAGAAATGTCTATTTTTACTGCTAATTAAGAGAATATTTCTGAATAGTTAGAGAATTAATTGTACTTTGATACATCTTGATAAGGAAGCTAATTGGATAAAGATTGTTTTTTCCTTTCCATATCATAATATTTGCAGGCGGATGGCATTGTTCAGGCTGAGAAAGTGTGATGATATCAACACACACCGTCTCCTCCCTCAGAAGTATTTAATGCATTAGCTGGCCTCCTCTGCACAGGACATTATTACGATTATTTACGTCTGCACGTCGCTTCACGGTTTCCCAACACATCCACGCGCACTATCACGGGTGGGATGGCCGGGATATTATTATCCCCTTTTTACGGGCGATAAAACAGCTGGGAGGGACTTAAGGGAGTTGTTAAAGGTCAACAGCTCAAAACAGGTGCAGCCAGGATCTGCACGGTGGCCCCATCACGGAATGTCTGCTTCTGGACTATGGATGATTCTTCATTTTCTCTGTAACCTGCAGGGCCCGGGGCCTCCCCGGTGGATGCGTGCAAAGCATTTGACCGGGGAGGGGGGAGTAACATAACAAAGCCAGAGCAGAAGAATCCTCGTGGTCAAGAAGACCTGGGTTCAAATCCCAGCTCTGTCTCTTCTGGTCGTTTGACTTTGGGGACGTGAATCAATGTCTTTGAACCTCAGTGTCCTCACCGGTAAGAGATCATGATTCTCATGGGTCTGTTGTCAGGTTGCTCAGTGTGACACCTGGGGTGAGGTGGATTCCAGTTATCGTTATTACCGCTGCCCGAATTTGCTGGCTTGTCAAATGTTTCTGATTGTAGCTGGGGCTTCACGCGTGCACACACATCAGTCCCAGATGCACATGGCTTCCACGTGTGGGTGCCTCTTCTGGGATGTTGCTTGACTCTAAGCCCTGCTAGTCCTGCCCATGCTGGGGAGCAGGCCCCTTTGGTCACCCTGGCCACCAGATTTCCGTCCTCATGGTACCTGGTCAGCCCGGCAGCTAAGGAGGTTCCTGCCTTTGGGGCATCTACTAGCGGAGGTCACCCAGGGAGCTGCTGGGGCCCCAGCACGGCACCGTCTTTGGGGAGATGACTGTCCGAGTTATACACACTGCCTGTTCCTCCTCAGGGTGAGTGCACGCGGTCAAGGTCATCTAAGGTGAAGCCAAAGTCTAGACCTCACACTGTACCTGGAAGCACTCCTTCCCTTCAAATCCCAGGTTCGGTTGCTGAGTCAGATTCCGTCCTTGAGACAACTCTCTCCGGAGCCCATCCGGATGACGATGGTTCTGGTCTGCCCAGAATCCCGGCCTCTTTATTTTGCTAACTGACCCTCACTTTTACTTTGGGGAACTACCTGTTCTCCACTCTCAGTCCCTGCTGTTCAAGAAGGGCTCACTCCAGGGGCGCCTGGGTGGCGCAGTCGGTTAAGCGTCCGACTTCAGCCCAGTCACGATCTCGCGATCTCGCGGGATCTCGCGATCTCGCGCTCCGTGAGTTCGAGCCCCGCGTCAGGCTCTGGGCTGATGGCTCAGAGCCTGGAGCCTGTTTCCGATTCTGTGTCTCCCTCTCTCTCTGACCCTCCCCTGTTCATGCTCTGTCTCTCTCTGTCCCAAAAATAAATAAACGTTGAAAAAAAAAATTAAAAAAAAAAGAAGGGCTCACTCCAGATCTTTGGTGCCAAGAGTGGCCATGTGACCAGGCCTGACCAGTGAGATTGCTTATTCCCGTTAGCCACAGAGGCTGATTCAGGGATTGGCATGTGACCAAGTCAGGCCAATCGCAGCCAATCCCAGGACTTTTTTGCAGGAATGATTAGCAAAGACAGGACTTCTCTGCTGTGGTTGCTCAGTGGGTGGGAAGTACACCTGGGACTGTAGAGGCCATTTTGCATGGACATGGTGGGGTACTTTCCAGGAAAGAAGCCGACACAGGGGATAACAGAGACCAGAGATGGCCAGAGACACATTCCTGATGATGTCACGAGCACCTGGATCCACTCATTCCTGAAGGTTGCACGTTTGAGTTGAGTTTCTATCATTTGCATTCAAGCCAGTCTCTGCTAGTTCCGGGTCCCATGTCTACCCCTGGCATTTGAGCTCCTTTCAACTCCTCCCCCTCTGGCCAGCCAGAAATGCAGAAATTTCCCTAAATTCCACTACTAGGCTGACCTCAAGGCCTTTTCATAGGCATCTAAGCAAACAGACACCTTCAAGAGGGGGATGGAGAAAGAAAACGTGTGTCCTAACTTTCCATGTCGAATCTCTGCAGCCTGGCCGAGACACCGTCTTAACATTTTATCAGTCTTCTTTTCCCCATTTATTTTCCAAGACCATCTTTGAAACTGGCCATTTTCAAGAGGAAATGACATAGATTATTTTTTCATGATGGCTGCCCTTTTGTAACCCGGCAGATGTTTAATTAAAATTTTCATTACCTCCTAAAGTTAACATAGAAATTCATCTATTATGGCAGTGTAAGGACCCATCTCTGAAACTCCCCTTTGGTACTTCAGCTAAGCATCCCATCCTTAGCCAAACCCCAGCACCTTCTCCCTTGGCGTTGCTGGGTCGTGCACACGGCAGTTGAATAGTCCTGAACTTCAGCTTAGATCATCCTCCTTTATGGCATTGCTCTTGAACTTCCCCCCTCCCTGCAGCCCCAAGCATGTCTCCTTTTTCTGCTCCGTTGTCCCCTCACTGGGCCCTCTCAGTGCTGTGACGCTCTATGCTATGACGTCTTTGCTTGTCTTCCTTCCTAAGCCCCTTGAGGCCAGTGACTCCTACCAGAGTGTATAGGCATTTTGCTCTGGTTTTTATTCATTGCCATCATCCCACAGCTTAAAACAGTGCCTGGTACTTCATAGGTGCTCAATAAATACGCAGTAAATGCACTTCTGCGCCCCATGCGCTTTGCAGAGGGCTCGGCGCCTGTAAGAAGGAAGCAATAAGGAAAGTTGTTCCCAGTGTCTCCGCTACCATTTTCTCCAAGCTTCAACCACCGTGGGCTTTTCTCTGTCCTTCCGTCCCATCGGACACCAGCTGCCTGTCTCTTCGTGTATTCATTTCACGTATCCCCTGCATGCTTCCTGGTGCCTAGGCTGTGTCAGCCTAAGCTGGGGTAAACGGAGAGCGTCTACTAGATATTCTGCACGACCTTTCATCGTAACCACAGTGCTGTGAGGACGGCATACTGGTCCCCCGTCACAGATGTAGAATCCAAGATTCCAAGAGGTCAAAGGGTCAGAGACCACCCGGCTGAAGTGGGAGACCTTGGCTGAATCCCCTTCTGTTTTTTCTCCGGTTCTCACATACGTGCATCCTCTTTACGGTTATGGCACCTGTTTCCGGAGAGGCGGGATTGGTATCTTCTGTTTCGAGGGAAAGACTGGACGAGCCTCCCATAGGCTTTCAGAAAACAGACAGTTCAAACTTGCTGGTGTGGGTTGCTCTGCCTTTTGTCCCTGCAAGGGGGACCCCGCCATCTCTCCTTTTCTGGGAAGCATGAATCCCTCTGTGTTTCCTGACAGACCTGATTCTGAACCTTCTGGGCCCCGAGCAGACACCCTTAGCTATTCCTGACTTCAGGACGGAGACGGTAGCTGATGCCAGAGTGGCAAGGGAGTTTGCAACACTACTTACAAGGGAGCCACTTATAACAGAGTTAATGTGGATATAACATGTCAATATTGCACATACATAGCTGTATATGACAGTGCTAAATAATTCAGGGAGAAAGCTGCCAACTCAGTGCCTTTTAATAGTAAATAATTCAAGTAGCCTTTACACTTCCCCCGCCAGTACATCAGTATATCTGCCTGCTGTGTGAGAGAAGCAGGAGCCAGAGAATAAAAATGTAAGGGCCATTATGGCTAGAACATTCTCCCCCATGTGTGTTTACATAGTGCCGTGGGCAACACAATCTGCATCTGCCCTTTGATTTAGGGGCACGACAGTTCACACTTTGAGCACGCTGGCTCTTATTACACATTTTAAAGAGCAAGGGAACAAGAAAACAATTTGCCCAGACGTCTACTCTGATTAAAGGCTAGCAAGCACGCTGTTGTGCATATATGCATTTGTTAGCAACTTAAGTAACTCCCCGGCAACTGTTCAAAGTGAGTTATAGGCTTGAAAGCTGTGGGCATCTTGAATAGTACAGCATCCTACTGTGTAACTCAGGAGTCTGGGTTCTAGCTATGCAGCCCCGGGCAAGTGATGAAACTTTCTTATGCCTCAGTTTCTTCACCCATACAATGGGTTCAATAATAGTACCTACTGCATGTGATTATCAGGAGGACCAAAGGGGAGGTTATATGTCAATGGTTTGGCCCAGGGATGGGCACGTACAAACAGCTCCATAAATAGGATCCCTAGCCAACAGTAAATCAAGCCCCTCCCTCTACTAAGGAGCTTGCTGAGGCTCAGAGCGGGAGGTGATAAGCCCACACAGCCATAACTCGTAGGACAGGGGCAGAGGTCAAATCTTCCCCCTCAACATCTAATTGAACTTACGGCACAAGAAAGTGACAGCGTGCTCCAGGGAGCTGGGATGTGGCCAAGAGACGTGTCGTAGCTAAAGAATTCTTTCGAGTATTCAGTTTTGTCATACAGAGGTTGCGTTTCTCTGTGTTTTAGTATCAAATAACGTTAATTCCTTTTATTGAACACATGCTTGTTTAGCCCCTCGGCACTGGGAATATAGCCATGAACAAGACAGATCAGGTTCCCACTCGCATGTGGACAATAAGTGGATCAACTGACAGATCATTTTATATTATGGTAAGGACAAGGGAACCGTAAAATGTGGTAAGGCTTAGAGAGTGAGTGGTAGCTCCTTCTATTAGGAACTGGGGGTCAGGGAAGTCTTTTGGCCTCCCTTGGGAGGAAGGGAGGTGACATTTGAGCAGCAACAGGAATTATGAGGAGCTGGGCATGCAGTGAGCTGGGACAGAGAATGGCAGTGGAAAGGTCAGTATGTGCAAAGGCCCTGAGGTGGGGCAAGTTTGATTACTTCTCAGAATCTGGAATAATTTTCTTCATGGTTGCATTAGCTTTGGGGGCTGCTATAGTGAATCACCACACGCTGGGTGACTTTAAACAACGGAAGTGTGTTTTCTCATACTTCTGAAGGCCAGAGTCTGAAATCAAGGTCAGCAGGGCCATGCTCCCTCTGGAGGTTCTAGGGGAGAATCTGTGTTTTGCCTCCTCCAGCTCGGCTGGCTCCTGGCAATCTTTGCTGTTCCTTGGCTTGCAACTGTAGTATTCCAATCTCTGTCTGAGCCTTCATATCACCTTCTCCTCTCCCATCTGGCAAACACGTGCCTTTGCCTCGCTCTTAAAAGTAGATTTATAAGAGCGATTTTGTTATTGGGTTTAGGGCCTGCCCAGGGAATCCAAGATAAGCTCTTCCTCTCGGTATCCTTAAAGCAATCACATCTCTTGCCATACAAGGTAATATCCCCTCTTTTACCGTGTAAGGTAACATTCGATGCTGGCGCGTCTTTCGGGGGCCACCCTTTAGCCCCACTACAACAGTTGAGGAAGGTGGGCCAGGTTCTCACACTGAAAGCAACCACAGAAAGGCAAAACCTCACCTCTGTTTTGAGTTGAGCTGAGAACAAGTATCCAGCTGTGACTGATATCTCTGACAACCTCAGCTTTTACAAATTCAGAAAGAGCTGCAAACTTGCTATGGGGCGGGGGCGGGGCCCTGCCGGCAGGGGTATGGCTGTGTGGCCCGAGGGGCTTTTCCATCTGTGTCGTCCGCGGTCCTGTTTTCTTTCATGAGGCCTTGCGATGTGGCAGGCCCTGTGCCGAGTTTAAACGACCCTCCTCCTCCGGGAGCTTGTTAGGTGCGGGTTGTGGGCTCCTCTCTTACGGATTCTCGTTTAGTAAGATTCCTGGAGGCTGAGGTCGGGAGGCTGCATTTTAAAGGAGCACAGCAGGTGATTCTGCTTCAGATGCGGGCTCTCTGTGGACCCTCAGAACCACGGGGAGGGATGCTGGTGTAGCGGGGAACTCATGTTGAACTGTTAGATGGTTGTGAGGGAAAAATTTTCCAGTCTCACACTCCATTTGGTGCAGATTGAAACAACACACACGATTGCAGGAAGGCTCAGGTTACCCGGAATGCTTTTGCTCCTGGACCGTGCTCACCGAGGGGATCAATCTGACGCAGGCTTCCGGGGTTGGAGAGAGCTTTGCAGGGAGGGACGCAGGGCGCGAGCACTGCTCAAGGAGCCTGACTGAGCAGGCTCGGTTGCCTCAGCTGTACATGCACTGGCCCTAAGGTCCTGGCAGATCACGGCCCTGCCTGAGTCTCGCTTTCCCAGTCTGTGAACTGGGCTCTCAGACTACCTGATCCACGGCACACATTTGCCTCCAAGAGTCATTAGGGTTTGGAAGTTAAAAATCCAGAGCACGTCTGGACTTTCCCAGCCCCTGAGGGCTGCTAGGTTAGCCTGAGTCAGTGTTTCTCAAAGGCTGTGACATGGGTGGTGTGCTTGGGGGTTTCTAAGACCACCTCCTGGACTGATGATTCGAGAAGAGACTCCTAGCACGTGGCCACCCTCAGGGCTTGTTACAGTGAAAGACGCAAAGAAATCAGCAAAGGGAAAGTCACATGGCTGAAGTTTGGAGAAAACAACGGCCAGTTGCCAAGGGTCTCCTCCTGGGTGACTCCCACCAGCGATTAATTCCCCCAGCAACGAATTCTGACCACATCTATGCGATGTGGTCAACCAGGGGAACTCGTCAGGGACTCACGCGGGCAGCCTCTGTCTGGCACGGACCAGAATTTCAGGCTCCCAGAGAGAAAGCAGGCGTGCAGCCCGAACTATCCTGTTTGTACCAACACTTGCGGCATAGTGAGCCACCGTTCTCGTTGATGGTGGCTGGGACCCCCTACAGAAATCTAAGTTCTGGGTACCAGCCGAGGGCCAAATTTACAGGTAGGCCTTTCACAGAGCAGCTGGGGCTGCTGGGGGAGCTCTCCTCTGCACGAGCCGTGTACGTAACGGTCGTCTTCTGTTCCTTCCCTGACCTTCGGGTGTTCGAAACCCCTTTCCGTGCCTGGGGAGTCTCCCAACTTGCAAGACAAAAATCCACCTCTCGTGAGAGACGCCGAAAATCTCAAATACTAGTTTTCCTAGCCGCCTTTGAAGCTAGGGGACGGTGACGTGACCTCAGTTCCTGCCAATCGGACGAGGCCACCCAGATTTGGAACTGGAAGCCAGTGACAGGGACAAGAAGGGACCACGCTTGTTCTCCTGTTTCAGGGGCGGTAATGGCAACAGGTGCACTGTCAGAGGCGGGGGTCCAGCCCTGCTGGTGGTGGTGGTGGTGTGCTGGCACATTCCGGAATCTTCCCTGGGCCAGTTCCGCAGGGCGCTCCGGGAACACACTCTTGTCTTAAGTCGGACAGGCTTGGGTTTTGTTTCTCAGGGAGGAAGGTAATCTTAAGATGATGCTAAATGAGATCAAGTCACAGAGAGAAATGTTCCCTTTTCCATTCTCCTTCGACCTTTCTGATTCGTTAGGAGGAGGTCTGTTTGCTTCTAGGTCCTTAAATCCCTTTACCCTCCTTCTAATGCCTGTGAATCTCCCTTTTATTGTATTTTTTCCCCAGTTTTATTGAGCTATAGTTGACATATAAAACTGTAAGATATTTAAAATGTATACCGTGGCAATTTGATCTATGTATACACCATGAAAGGACCCCCTCCCCACCCCCACCCCACCCCCCGCCATGAGAATCTCCCTTTTATTTTATTTATTAATTTTTAATACATGAAATTTATTGTCAAATTGGTTTCCATACAACACTCAGTGCTCATCCCCAAAGATGCCCTCTTCAATATCCATCACCTACCCTCCCCCCCCTCCCACCCCCTCATCAACCCTCAGTTTGTTCTCAGGTTTTAAGAGTCTCTTATGCTTTGGCTCTCTCCCACTGTAACTTCTTTTTTTTTTTTTTTCTTCCCCTCCCCCATGGGTTTCTATTAAGTTTCTCAGGATCCGCATAAGAGTGAGAGAATCTCCCTTTTAAATAAGGACAGAGCAGACTGGAGGCCAGTGTCAGTATCCAGCTAGGATTTTAGGATTTAATGATGCGGGTATTACAAAGTGTTTATTTCGCGGTTACCTCCTATTTATGGCAAGTATTTATTATATGGTAATGATATATTGTTTCCTTTTAAAATCAAAGCACTTAAGGAGGGCCTGGGTGCCTCGGTCGGTTGAGTGTCCGACTCTTGATTTCAGCTTAGGTCATGATCCCAGGGTCATGGAACCGAGCCCCGCATTGGGCTCTGCGCTGAGCATAGAGCCTGCTTAGGATTCTCTGTCTTCCTCTCTGTCCCTCCCCTGCTCGCACTCACTCTTTCTCAAATTAAAAATAATAAATAAATAAATAAATAAATAAATAAATCAGAGCACTTAAGTAAAAATCATTAATTCACAAAAAATTAAATAATAGTACAGTTGTATATGGTGAACATAGTTCTTGAATGAAAGGCTTTGGGGAGCACTGCATCTGGGACTCAAATTTGGCCTTTTGGGGTCCACTGAAGTTTGTGGAGGAGCTCTCAGCAAGTGCAGCCAAGCTCCCTGGAAACCCAGGACTATGGGGCGGGGCCTGTTGTACCCCTGAGCCGGGAGCCCCTCAACCCAGGCCGGGAAGACACAGCAGGTGGCCCCTCCTCCCCCAGCACCGCCTCTGTGGCGTGGGGACAGGGTGACCCTCCCGGGATGATCACGCCCCTGAGCTGACCCAGTGCAACGCTGGGCGGGAAACGCTGTCACAGACTCTGCTATGACCAGAAGACGTGGTGGGGGTCATTCAGTGCACCCCCTCATGGCAGAGATGGCGTGGTTTTCAGGGGTGGGGCTCCGTGGCTCCAGAGCTGGGTTTCAGGACCCGGTCAAGCTGCCTTCCACAGCCCCTGCTTGACTTTGGGTGGAGTGATGGGGCCGAGGGTGGGGTGCAGACCTGGCCTGGGGGCTCCACCTCGCCCTCCAGCTCTCCAAGCTCAGGCCACACAGGCCTCCACCCGTCCCTCCAACTCGGCAAACGTGCTCCTGCTTCGGGGCCCAAGTGGCCGCTCTCCCTTCCCCTTCCTGGAAGGTTCTTCCTACCCATCTCCCACCACTGCCTGGGTGAACGGCCCCCACCATCGCCTTGTTAGGGACGGCTTCTCTGCCCACCACCTGCCAGGGTCACCAGTCACTCGCCAGCACACATCTTAGCTTCCTTTCCTCATAGCATTTCTCATGGCCTGAAATTAGGTTCTGTGCAGTGTCTGTCACCCCACTAGAATGTGAGTTCTCTGAGGGAAGGGCCAGGGAAGCTACAAGATTTGGGGGCCCCACGAGAAAATAAAAATCGGGCCCTTGTGACTAAGAACTGATTGGTGAAGAATTTCAAGACCACGGGCACCTGGTTGGCTCAGGGGGTTAAGTGTCCGACTCTTGATTTTAGTTTAGGTCATGACCTCAGGGTCATGGAATCGAGCCCCGCATGGGGCTCTGCGCCCCGCGTGGAGCCTGCCTAAGATTCTCTCTCTCCCTCTACTGCCCAGGCTCTCTGCTGACTGATTGATTAACTGACTGAGCTATGAGAGTCCAGAGCTGATGGCTTTAGCGGCTACTTCATCTGCAAAACAGAAAGGAAATACTCCTAACCATTGATTACTGAGATCAGCTTATCTGTTAAGATTTAAAGGCAGGGCTGGGGGCGCCTGGGTGGCGCAGTCGGTTAAGTGTCCGACTTCACCCAGGTCACGATCTCGCGGTCCGTGAGTTCGAGCCCCGCGTCAGGCTCTGGGCTGATGGCTCAGAGCCTGGAGCCTGTTTCCGATTCTGTGTCTCCCTCTCTCTCTGCCCCTCCCCCGTTCATGCTCTGTCTCTCTCTGTCCCAAAAATAAATAAAAACGTTGAAAAAAATAAAGGCAGGGCTGGACCAGGAGGGCCCTGGAAGCTGGGCGTGGGTGGGACGTTTATTCTGAGAGCAATCCTCTGAGAGGCTGTGCAGCTTTACAGCAGGGCTGGAACAAGGGGAGGCCACATTGTAAAATATCGCCCGGGCGGGAACTGGAGCGAGCCGTCCTCTGTGGTGGCCCCGACGACCAGATGGAAAGAAGTGGGGTTTGATGGTGTAAACCCACGTCGGGTAGACCCCTGGGTCCTGCCGTACCCGCCACGGATGCGCTGGGGGAGATCCGAAGGCCGTTGTTTAGCTGGGGAAGGGCCCGGTGGTGCAGGTCCCGGACTCTGTCCCGGCTTCGCTGCACACACACACATTCCCTTCCATGTCCCAGCCCTTCCCCGGATCCCGAGGGACGGAAGAGATGGTTGATGCTGAGCACACTACACACCCCATAAAAGTTAAGTGTATTTATACGTATCAGGCAGGCCTGGAAAGCCCGCAGCGGAGTCGGGACGGGAAGCAAAGCAGCCCTTGGAAGAAACCCCTGAGAAGCAGTGACATGTGGCCAGGGACTCCAACTGGAGGAAAGGTGTCCCCTCGGTGGAGCCCAGAAAGTCCCAGTTTCAGCTGAATTACCTCCAATGTGCAATGACTCCAAGGCATGAGGGGGAGGGAGATTTCAGACGAGCTGACGTTCTGGGGTAAGACAGCAGTATTTTCAGGTGCGCGAGGATGATTCATAATCCCTAGGGCACCTTCCCCAGCAAAGAGCCACTTCTTTTGGAGATCACCAAACACAAGGTGAGAAAAAAACAATAATTACAGGAAGTCCCTCTCCCTCCCTTGAGTGTTTGATATGCCCAGCCCAGTCCCAAGGCATTGACGTATCTGTGAGGTTGATGTAATATCTCAGGCGCAGGAAGGCTACATTTGCCCAAGGTCATGGGCCAGAAGGCCTCAGAGCCAGGGTTCAAACTCAGGCATCTGGCCCCAGGCTCCTGCTTTCACCACCATGCAGAGGCGTCCCTGCCTGGTGTTCGGATGGCCCTGGCAGTAGGGGTTTGCCCTGCTGGCCGAAGTGCTTGGAGGCCTTTGCAGATGCCTCCCTCCTAAGGACTGATGCCCAGAATCAGCTTAGTGGTAGGACTTGATGGGAACGATCACATTTGATTCTCACACCTACCCCTTGTCCCCATTTTACAGATGAGGAAATAGAGGCCCTGAATGCTTGTGCACATTGTCCAAGGCCCTCAGCCACTAGGCAGCCAAATAAGCCTGGACTTTAGGGCTGACCAAAGCCTTCTCTGTTTTTTTTTTTTTGAGAATTCCAGAAATGCAACCAATTTCTGTACATTGATTTTTACATCCTGTGACTATGCTGAATTCATGTATCAGCTCTAGCAGGTTTTTTTTTGGTGGAGTCTTTCGGGTTTTCCTCGTAGAGTATCATGTCGTCTGCAAAGAGTGAAAGTTTGACTTCTTCCTTGCCAGTTTGGATGCCTTTCATGTCTTTTTATTGTCTTATTGCTGAGGCTAGGACTCCCAGTATTATGTTGAACAACAGTGGTGAGGGTGGACGTCCCTGTCGTGTTCCTGATCTTAGGGGGAAACCTCTCAGGTTTTCCCCACTGAGGATGATACTCCAGCGCATAGGCCTTTATTTCTGTGTTCTTCAAAGCCACGCTATCCTTGTTCTTTTGATAGGCGTGGTGACTCAGAGAGGTTAAGCACTCTGCCTGAGGTCACACAGCCGGTAAGTGGGGAGATGGGACTCGAACACAGGTTGGTCCAAGTCTAATACACTCTTTCTACTCTTCAAGCTGTTTAGGCTGACCGTGATTTAAAATTGTGGAGCATCTTCCTTTTTAAAATGGATTTTTCTAGGGGGAGGTGTATAGGGATGGCCTTGATAGGCAGACCAAGAGCTTGGACTGGGGAGGCAGAGGGACCAGGGTTCTAATACAAGATCTGCCTCTCACTGGCAGTGTAACCTCTGTGGGTCATTCTCTCTGAGCGTCAGGATGACAAAAAGAACACCACCTCCAGGCTGGTTGCCAGGATGAGGTGAAGGAGCCTACTAGAAACACACAGACTCCCAATGGCAGGGCTTTGTGTACGTGTGCTCCCATTATCCAAATTAGTGCTTGACAAATGCCTCCGGAAGAAGGAGAAGGAAGAAGAGAGGGAGGAAGGAGGAACCCGCGAAAATGGTGGCTACTAATATAATCTCATCCATCTTCCGAATATCCTCCTGAAGAACAAAGGGGGGCAGAAGAAATTCTACCCATGTCGTAGGTGGGGAACAGAGTACCTGCTTGGGTAAGAGGAGGCCAGAGCGAGCCCAGTGCCACTCGGATTTCTTTGCCTCTTTGTTCCTAACCATGATCTTCTCCATTTTTTTTTTCTTTCCCCTACTGCAAAATGTCAGAACTTCAACATGACAAAGTGCAGGACAAAAACAAGGAGGAGTGGCTTGGGCTCCCTCGAGGCCCCTCCTCATCCTTCTGGGCTGGGCTCCCAGGCCTGTCTGCCCAGGAGCAGAGCGCCCACCGTCAACGTGTCCTTGCACGGAACAGCCTCTCCCAGGGGGGCAGGGATCCTCCACAGATCACACCTTCTCCTCCAGAGTCCTGGGCTCGGAGGACACACAGCCCTTGCACGCCCAGGAGTCAGTTCCAGCAGGCTCTGCGTTTCATCTCAGAGATTCCAGATTGAGCTGTCAACCTGGACACCTGCCCCGAAGGGGACCCAGGACTGCACAAGGGGGTTGTCTCTGGGGGACGGGCTGCCCGTTTGATTAATTTCTAGCTAATCAATCTTTACTAAGTCTCGCCTTGATTTCTAGAGGCTGAAAATCTAGTGAGGGGGCAAGCCTTGGCTGGTACGAACCATTTGGTTTTAATACTAGTTCTTAAAATATTGACAACAAATACTGAGCTTCATCTCAAGCCCCTGGAGTGCCTTCCTCTACCCAGGCCAGCATCCCCCGCCCCGCCGCCCGCGCCGGGAAATCCGCACTACCCAGCAGTGAAAGGGTTAACGCCTGGCTTAGTGGGAGACCCTGCCCCAGCCCAGGAGTCATCATCCGTTCTGATTGGTCAGCCCTCCAGAGGCTCCTGATTGCTAAACATTCTGTACGTGACTCTGGAAGGGGTGCTTACTCTAAACCAGCCACAGGGCAAAATACTGCAGATGTCATCGGGGCCGAAGCAAGTCGACCACTCATCCATCCAGTGGGCAGCAAGTTTCTTTGGAAGATGTCCACCCTCACCCATGCTGGGCCAGGCCCCTTCTTGTGTCACCTGGTTCTTTCCTCCGCCTCCAACCTTAGCCTTTTCCCTGGCCTCCCCGACTTCACTACAAGCTCCCCAGCCAATGCATCTTCCACTCACGGCCAGCCAGACGGATGTGGTCACACCAGCTGGCTTCTTGCTGTGCTCAGGGTGAGACAGAAGGTTGCTTTGGGGCTGTCACTGCAGTTTGTCTGTTTTTGGTCTCCCCTGTCGGATCTCAGGCTCCACCAAGGCTCCCCAGCATTTATATCCAGTGTCAGGCAAGCACCTGGAAAGGTGGATGCTCGGCACATGTGTGCCGAACAGCAGAACGAGAAAGGAATGGATGAAAGGGCACTCAGTGTGCGGTCTGTAAGCGCCTAGAAAGGACCAGAGCTGTTTCCTGGGTGGGTTACCACCAGCAGGTAGAGACGAGACTGGCCTTCAAGACAGGGGGACAGCCACGCAAGACTGGAGGACAGCCTGGCCTCCTCTCTAAGCAGAAAGATAAAATAAAGAAGAGATTGAGAGCCTGGGGCTCTGGAGCCCCAACACCCCAAGTTCAAGTCCCGGCTCCACTATTAACTAGCTGGCGACCTTGAGAAAGATGTCACCTTTCTCTTTCGAATGGGGACAATGATGATATCTACCTTATAGAACTGTTCTGAGGACTAAATGAGATCACAGGTGTGGGTGACAAGTGAGCCAGTGTGCTTGACTCTGGGGAAGGAAGTGACATTTGCATTGTTCTTTCCGTGCGCTCTCCGACCTGAGCTTTTTAGGCCTTTCAGCGATCCTGCATGCAGGCTTTCCCCTGGTGTCTCTGTTTGCCAGACGAATCCCACATCCACCCCTGTGGAGCCCACCATCCCCAGCACTCGGTTCATCGTGGGTGGCCCAGCGTGCAGTGACGGTTAGCCCTACGTAGACCTTAGGGCCGCCTGGGGAGCTGGCATAGATACCCACCCTTGGGCCCACCTTGGCCGAATGAACCAGAGTTTCCGGGAGTGGACCAAACGTGAGTATGATTTTGAAACTCCCCAGATGATCCTAATGGGGCTGAGAACCACTGGCCTGCGTCTGGGTCCGAAGGCCGTGTGGTGGTCAAAAGGAGTCCCAGGAAGGCAGGGATGGCGTAGGGTGGGGCTGTGGGGCTGGGGGCTGTGAATCACTTCTCACCCTGACTGCTGACAGCAAAGCCAGACTCTACATAGAGGGAACTCAGAAACGTGCTCGCACCCAGTGTGGGCACTGCCCAAAGTGTGGCTTCTAAGTGCTCAGCACTATTGCTTAATGGAGTCTATGAGTCCCAGGCCTCTCTCACTTTTATGGGGCTCTCTGCTCCAGGCAGCTGACCTGTACCAGTCAGTGAAGCCTTTCTCTCTCTCTTTCTCTCTCTCTCTCTCTCTCTCAATTTTTAAAAATAGTTAACCATTTTTTTTAACTTTATTTATTTTTAGACACAGAGGACTGTGAACGTGGGAAGGGCCAGAGAGAGAGGGAGAGAGAGAATTCCAAGCAGGCTTTGCTGACGCGGGGCTCGAACCCATGAACCTTGAGATCATGACCTGAGCAGAATTCAAGAGTCAGTCGCTTAACTGCCTGAGCCACCCAGGTGCCCCCAATTTTTTTAACTCTAAGCAAAACCATGCATGTAAGGCATATATTAATCTCTCAATAAGCAGTAAGTGTTATTAGGAAGCAACATCAAAAACAGTATTTTCAATGTCAGCCTTTAGAATTCTAACAGTAATACATGCTTTCTATAGAAAATTAGAAAATGCAGACAGATATGAGAAAGAACCCCCCCCCCCCCCCCGTATTTTCACTAAAGATAGATACTTTTAACATTTTGGCAATTATTCTTTGAGGGTTTTTTGTTTTGTTTCTGATTTTTTGTTTATTTGTTTTTTGTGTTTTTTTTTATGGTCTTAAAAAATGTATCTATATATACACAGAAAAATCTGTTATATGCTCTGGGTCCTGCTTTTTTTCCCCCTGCTTAATATTATGTCATAAGTGTTTTCCCAATTTATTAGAGACTCTTTGAAATCTAATTTTCACTGTATGGTTAGATACACATTTATTTAGCCAGCCTCTTGTTGATCATGCAACTTTTTATCTCTGTTATAAACGGTGCTGCCGTGAGCTCTTTACCTTTTATTAAAAACTGTGCTTGAGCTTGGTCAGACTTTCAATGGGCCTGTCCCAAAGGGCAGTCTCCTGGCCACAGTTCTGATTGGCCGGGCTCAGCTTTTGCCAGCACGCTTTGTGTCTACATGCCAGAGACAAACGGATTTCAGCCTCGACTGGTGGGCCCGGGGCTGCTCCGAGGGCCAATCTGTCACTCTCTGCCTCTTGGAAGGAGGGTCTGCTCTCTGCTGAGATGTACAAACACATAATCCTTTTCAATCAATAGGGAATCCTTTTCCTGGCATTTAAACTCAGTCCATTCTGTTTCTGTTGCATGTGTGATATCTTCATTTATTGCCCTTGTCTTTCTTGTTTCATAGAACTTGGTGGGGGGCGGGGACAAGGGGGCATCTCCTAAGGTCCTCAAGAATTCAGGCCCTTAGCCATCCATCTCTGTAGGGACATGGCTCTCTGTCTTCTGCTAGGACACAGAAAGCCTTAAGCTCCCACTGCTGACACTGATTGCCAGCCTTGTTTTGTCTTACAATATGCATTGCTAAAGCCTTCTGACTTATGAACAAGCAGCTAATGGCTTCATCCATTCTCAGGATTGTGCCCCCGGAAGCCTTGGGGAGAATGACCTCTCAGGATGATGGTTATATTAATCTACTTTGGGGCTCTCCTTGGCCGAAGGACATTAATGACTTCTGACCATCCTATGGCTGTTTGTCTTTGGGGAAGTGGGACTAAATCCAAAGGCTGATGTCACTTGGGAGCATGACAACCCAATAACTCAGTTGCAACAGTGGTAGGAGCAAAGAATCTCTGGATACAAACAAAGTTGCAAAGAGAAGAGCGCTGGCAGGCAGAAATGAGGCATGCTGAAGCAATTCAGCCCTGTTTTATGTTTTTTTGTTTTGACATTTCAAGTTCAGAGAACACAGCTTGGTTTTCTAAAATAGTTTCAGTCCAGAGGGCAGACCACATGAAAATGTCCAAATGAGTCCTTACAGATGGAGGCCAGGACGAATGGCTCTTTACCTGCTTTGCCCTCCATTTTTTGCCCCAGAACCTTCTGGAATGTAATCCCCAGAGCAGAATGGAGATAGAGCATTGACTTAATTGTCAGGCTCACGTGAGCCCCCAGGATGTCTTCCTGCATGCACTGATTTTTTTTTTTCCAAATTGGCTGAGTTAAAACATGTAATAATTATACCCAAATTTGCACAGCCACTTTCTTCCTGAAAATCGATGTAATTTGCGTGCGTTATTTAGCTGTAGGACATTCTGGAGCCGTGTACCTCTTGCTGCTTTTGCAGAGGTGCTGAATGCCTTGGTTGAGGCGTCTGGGCCCTGGAGGGCAGCCAGGATGATTCAGGGCTTGTCTGTTCTCAAGTGAGCATGCCAGCTGAGTACCAGCAGCAGGTGCCAGTGACGCTTGGGCTGGCGTCCAAGCTTCAGCCCAGGCCAACTTTGAGACCTTGGTCTTTCTGTGTTGCACTTTTCTCATCTGTGAAATGGGGATAATAATAGTCTCTGCCTCATGGAATTGTTTTGACTCATAAATGAATTACTAGACATCAAGCACTACAAACACGGCCTTGTCAGTCATTCGCTATTGTTTTATTATGCTCCAAGTGGTATTTGATGTTTATTTATTTTTGAGATAGTGGGAGAGAGAGAGAGAGAGCGTGTGAGCAAGAGGGGGAGGGGGGGTGGGCACAGAGAAGGAGACACGGAATCCAAAGCAGGCTCCAGGTTCTGAGCTGTCAGCACAGAGCCCAACACGGGGCTTGAACTCATGAACCGTGAGATCACGACCTGAGCCGAAGTCGGACGCTTAACCGACGGAGCCACCCAGGCGCCCTGCTTCAAGTGGTACTTGGATTCCTCAAATAAGGATCACTGGGAACAGGGCGTCTCAAACCGTAATGTGCACAAGAAACACTGTAGGTCTTGTTTAAACATAGATCCTTACTTGGTGGGTTAAAAGTGGGACCTGAGTCTACATTTGCAACAGGTTCACGTGAAAACCAAGCTGCTGTTCAAGGACCACATTTTGAGGCGCAGGGACCTTGAGAACATAGATGAAAACTGTAGATTCCCAGGCCCCAGCTCAGACCCACAGATTCAGGATTATTCTCAAGCCTAAAATCTCCCGGAATCACCTTCCTACGTTTTAGGTGTGTCACCCCTTCTTTCCATTTCTTGCTTTTGGGCTGAGACCGTCTATCTTACACCTGTCCCAACATTGCGTTTCAGGTGCACACAACTTGTCTGGTGTCACAGGCTCACAGCTGGAGAGGACCTCCGCCTCAGGATGAGTTGTACGTACCCTGGGTCTCACTCACACCTGAAAGATCATATTGAGATGAGACTTTGGGCTTCAGGTTTTAGAGTTGATGCCAGAAGAGATGGAATGAATGTATCTTGCGTGTGAGAGGGATATTAATTTTGGGAGCCAGGGGGTGCAGAATGAACTGACTAGTGATCCCCCCACACCCCAGATTTGTATGTTGAAGCTCTGACTCCTAAGGTGATGATAGTTGGAGATGAAGCCTTTGGAGGTCATTAGGCTCAGCGGAGGTCACGAGGGTGGAGCCCTCGTGATGAGATTAATGCCCTGATGAGAAGAGACGCCTGAGCTCTTTCTCCACCACAGGACGATGCAACGAGGGAGGGGCCGCCTGCAAGCCAGGAAGAGGGTTGTCACCAGAGCCCAGCCATGCTGGCACCTGGTTTCAGACTTCCAGCCTTCAGAACTGTGACAAATCCGTGTGTGTAGTTTAACCACCCGGTCTGCAGTACTTGGCCGTGGCAGCCCAGGCTGACTGAGACACTAGAGGCGGGGCTTAGGAGCCAAGGGCTTAACAAGCCTCCAGGTGACTTGAATGTCCCCAAGTTTGGCTAGACTGAGTTAATTTTACTGTAAGGAAGATGTGGCTGTTCAAAACGTGTGTGTGGGAGAGAATGTGTCATTCTTTTTTTTTAATTTTTTTTTTTTAATTTTTTTTTTTTTTAATTTTTTTTATTTTTTATTTTTTTATTTTTTTTTTTTTATTTTTTTATTTTTATTTTTTTTTTTGAGAATGTGTCATTCTTTATTGAGGGCCTAGTGTTCTCCTTCTCCTGCTTTCTTCTCCTTCTTCTCTTTTTCCCTTCTTCCCAGGCCAGGCCGCAGAGCCCGGTGGTAAGAACGCTCTGGGTTTGCCTCCCAGCCCCCCTTCATTCACAGCTGGATGGCACCTCTGTTGAAGCAAGTCTCATACGGAGATTGTGTGAAATGGGCACGCAGAGACCGACTGGGGAAGCTGCTGGTCGCTGATCAAGTCCCACCGTGTTGTGGGGTCCGAGTTCTGTTGTCATATATGGTCTGGCCATTGTCGGCGCAGGCTAGGGTGTCTGGGTTTGTCCTCTTCTGCATGATGCGCCTTGACCATGGTGCGTTGCCTTGTTCTTCTTGGGATCTCCTACGCATAGAACTTCACATTTGGGGCTCACCAATGCTTGCGAATGGTTGGATAAAAGACAAGGTCCAGCCGCCAAGTTACAGACCACTGAGCTGTTGCAGCCTAGAGGGAACTCGAAGGTTCATACCTACCTTATCTCAGTTCAAGCCAACAAATATCAGTGATCACGTGCCTAGAGTGTCACAGCCCATACCTGAGGCCACAGAAGGGCCCGAGGGAGGCATGGAGACTAAATAACTATAATCTCTTCCAAGGCTTTCCCACTGCTGCCTTGCATTTGGGAAGTGGTTAGACTAAAATGCAGCCAGTTACTCAATCAGGTAGTTGTACAATACAAACAAAATCGCCTCTGCATATTGTTGTTTCCAAAATGATGTTAACCAACATGTTCTCATTTAATCTTCAAAACAGCATTGTGAGATAGGTATTATTCCCCCATTTTACTGATGAGCCAACTGAGGCTCTGAGAAGCTAAGCTGGCACCTGGCAGTGTGGGACTTGAATCCAGAGCCCAGCCTCTTCCACACACTGGAGGTGGGCCGTGGGAAGGAGAAGAGGAGGGTCTGGGCGGGGGGAACAGAGGTGCTGCTTCCACGGGAGAGGGAGGGACGCTGGGCAGGTGGACAGCAGATGTCTGTGCACATAATGCCCATCACGGGAGGGGGGTGGTCTGTCTCCCCCCTCCGCCCCACACTGAGCACATAAATGAGAAGCAGGTCTTCAGTTTGCAAAGTGGGAACAGGTTCAGCAGGCTTGTGAGTGAATACAGCCACGCGGTTCAGCCTTAGCGGAGGTCAAGTTGACAGAAACCAGAGCAGGGCCGAATGCCACCCTGGGGTGTCTGGGTTGCAGGGAATTTCGTCCAGTCTCGGCCCACCTCTGAGGTCCTTTAGGACCCCGGCAGCTGGGCAGTATGTCCTGGGGGGACCAGTCAGCCCGTTCTGGCAGAGGCCCACTGGCTAAACGCCTCCCAGTCCTGTGCTGGCTGGAACCACCCCCCCCCCCCCCCCGCCCCGGGGTATTTTGTGCCCTTACAGACACTGCGGTAACGTTCAAGAAGCCTAAAACAGGCTGCCCCTGGCTGACGTTGGAAGAAATTCAATCTCACTGGTAATAAAAGATAAGCACATTAAAACAAGATGTAGTTTTATTGTTTTATTTCCCTGGCTGAAAGACAGGCCAGGATTTAAAAGAAAAGATAATAATACTCCACGTGGGTTGGGGGTGGGGAAACGAGTCCTCGTCCACACTGCTGGCTAGGAGGAGCGCCTGGATTCTTAGGAGGCCTTAGGGGCGGGTGTAACCTTTGACCCCAACCATTTTCCTTACAGGCAGTAATCTAAGAGGTAGTGGGAGACGTGTGCAAAGATGTACCTGCCAGGGTGTGTGTTGGAGGGTTTATATTTGGAGAAAAGTTGAGGTCCAACAGGAGATAACCACGTGGCATAGACACGTGGCAAATTCTAAGCAGTCATAAAATTGCCACACCACTTTATGTAATGCTATAGAAAGATGCTCCAGATATATTGTTGGGTAGAAAATAAGGTGATAAAGTAACATGCCTGGTGTGATCTTGGTTTTGTGAAAAACAAACCCATCTGCCTACAGACGGATTATATATATAAATGAAAATGTATACATGTGAATGTATATATGTGCATCCATATGAATGTGCATATATTGTATATGGAAAATATTAATAATCCTTACCTCCATGTGATGGTACGATGGGTGAATTCTGTGCTTCCTAACTTTATTCTAAGGAGAACGCGATTATTTGAATGACACAAATGGAATTTCTTTAGAGGCCAAGAACCAGGCTGTAAGCCCGTGAGGGCGGAAGGATATATGGTGGCTGAGAGCAGGGTGCCAAGGTCACCTTGGGCCTGGGTGTGAATGCTGCGCGGGTGTGTATTATCGGTGGGGCTCTGGGCCTGAGAGGCAAGCTCTCCAAACCTTGGAGTTCTCATCTGAAGAAGGGCGTCTGATGATGAAGAATGGTGTTAGGAGCATTAAGTGGGGGTGATCTGTTAAGTGTCTGGCAAATATTAAGCACTCAATAAATCTTAATTATATGTAAATATACTATCAAGCTAGGATAACATCATATTATCTATCTCCTATCAAAATTGGCCACACACACAATTAGTCATGTATCTAAAGGAATAGACCTGTTTTCTAAAGCTCCTGAGAGTGGAACCCGTAGGCAATGTCACAGGGAGACCAATTACAGCCCCAAATGAAGAATTTTCCAGCTCTCCAAAGGTGCAAGCGGGAGCCCCATCCCTGGAGATACCCCCGCAGGTTCTGGGCGAACAGATAGCAGAGTTGTGGGAGAGGACACTCGGGGGCCAGATAATTAGGCTGACAAGGCCACTGGAACCCCGTCCGGTCCCCAGGTTGAAGCCACTGGCAGAGAGGATGAGAAGGTGGCCTGGAGTCAGGCGGCCTGGGGCTGCGGCTCAGCTCTGCCCCTTGCCAACTGAGGGAGATGCTGGGGAGGCGTCTCCTCTCTGAGCCTCAGTGTCTGCTTTGGTAAAACGATCTCTGCTATGTGCTTGCTGTCAGAATTAGAAATAATAAAACCTAGCTCCCGTTCTTATGATTATTTTTGTTCTGAAACGGTGGAGCTAGGACCTGGGAAAATATTCATTCATTCATTCATTCATTCATTCCTGCATTCATTCTTCCCACAAATACTTCTCCAGCGTTTTTTTCTGTCTGCCTCTTCCTGTAAGGAGTAGGGCCCCTTTAAGGCTTCAGTGTTCCACGGACCTACTGCTGAAGGCCCTAAATCCTAATCCCAACCATCAGGCTTTGTCTCCATGTTCCACACAGGCACCAAAGGGCAGCACTCAAGTCATGATGAAGCTGGGCTCTTCGCCAGAAAGGCCCAACGGGCGGCTTGGCTGAGATGTGCAGGCTTCCTTGAACACAGGATGGGAACTAAGGAAAAACCCTCAGGCTAACTTGAAGATGGGAGGGAGTTGTCCAGGCAGTGCTAGAATGATGTGCCAGGACAAATGGCCCCGAGCGGGCATCTCAGACTTCCGGTCCCCTCTTCCTCCCCAGCAGTGGTGGGAATGAGAGCTGGGGGCCCACAACGCCTTGCTCCGAGGGACCACCCCTTTGGGACTTCCAGGCTCCTTGTCAGTCTGCTCCGGGCTCTGTTCCATGCACACCCCTTTCTCAAGGATGTCCCCAACTGCCCTGGGCCTCCCTCCCCCATGAGAAAACACAGTCACACCTTGACTGCGTGCTCACCCCCATACAACAGCTTGCAGGTGTGAGTGTGTCCTCCACTGGCCCCCAGCTCCTCTGCGAGGCGGGTCACACAGAAGGTGTGTGGGCAGGGCAGGGCGTGGGGAGAAAATCTTAGAATGCGAGATTTTAGTTTTTTGCATGTGTCGTAATTTGTATAATAGAATTTAAAAGTGGCATCCTTATGCAATTTATAAATAATTAAACATATCTTAATCACAGAGGCTCTTGGATGTAATGAAAAGGGTTGATTGGAAAGGAAATAACTTTCTTTTAAATATTTTTAAATATAAATTTTATTTTAGAGAGACACAGAGAGAGAGAGAGAGAGAGGGGAGTGGGGGAGAGGGGCAAGAGGAGAGGGGGAGAGAATCATAAGCAGTCTCCATGCTCAGTGAGGAGTCTGACACAGGGCTCGATCCTGTGACCCTGGGATCATGACCTGAGCTGAAATGAAGAGTTTTGAGCAACCCAGATCCCCCTGAAATACCTTTGTAAAAAAATTTTTATTTAAATCCAAGTTAGGTAACATGTAGTGTAATATTGGTTTTAGGAATAGAACCCAGTGATTCATCACTTACGTACAACAACAATGCTTGTCCCAGCAAGCACCCTCCTCGATGCCCATCCCCCCTCTAGCCCGTCCCCCCACCCAACACCCTCCGGCAACCCTCAGTTTGTTCTCTGTATTTAAGAGTCTCTTATGGTTTCACTCCCTCTCTCTGTTTTTATCTTATTTTTCCTTTCCTCGCCCTATGTTCATCTGTTGTGTTTCTTAAATTCCACATATGAGTAAAATCGCATGATATTTATCTTTCTCTGACTGACTTATCCATTTAGCATAATATAATCTAGTTCCATCCATGTCATTGCAAATGGCAAGATTTCATTCTTTTTCATCGCTGAGTAGTATTCCATTTATTCCATTCCTTTTTTTTTTTATTAAAATTTTTCAACATTTTTTAAATTTATTTTTGAGACAGAGAGAGACAGACCATGAACAGGGGAGGGGCAGAGAGAGAGAGAGGGATACAGAATCGGAAGCAGGCTCCAGGCTCTGAGCCATCAGCCCAGAGCCTGACGCGGGGCTCGAACTCACAGACCGCGAGATCGTGACCTGAGCTGAAGTCGGACGTTTAACCGACTGAGCCACCCAGGCGCCCCCCATTCCCTTTTTTAAAAATATAATTTATTGTCAAATTGGCTAACATACAACACTCAGTGCTCTTCCCAACAAGCGCCCTCCTCAATGCCCATCACCCATGTTCCCCTTTCCCCCACTCACCCGTCCACCCTCACTCAGTTTGTTCTCTGTATTTAAGAGTCTCTGATGGTTTGCCTCCCTCCCTCTCTGTTTGTAACTATTTTCCCCTCTTCCCCTCCCCCATGGTCTTCTGTTAAGTTTCTCAAGATCCACATATGAGTGAGAACATATGATATCTGTCCTTCTCTGACTGACTTATTTCACTAAGCATAATACCTTCCAGTTCCATCCACGGTGCTGCAAATGGCAGGATTCCATGCTTTCTCATTGCCAGGTAGTATTCCACTGTATATATAAACCACATCTTCCTTATCCATTCATCAGTTGATGGACATTTAGGCTCTTTCCATAATTTGGCGATTGTTGAAAGTGCTGCTATAAACATTGGGGTTCATGTGCCCCTGTGCATCAGCACTCCTGTATCCCTTGAGTAAATTCCTAGTAGTGCTATTGCTGGGCTGTAGGGTAGTTCTATTTTTAATTTTTTGAGGAACCTCCACACTGTTTTCCAGAGTGGCTGCACCAGTTTGCATTCCCATCAGCAGTGCAAGAGGGTTCCCGTTTCTCCACATCCTCTCCAGCATCTATAGTCTCCTCATTTGTTCACTTTAGCCACTCTGACTGGCATGAGGTGGTATCTCAGTGTGGCTTTGTATTTCCCTGAGGATGAGTGATGTTGAGCATCTTTCCATATGTCTGTTGGCCATGGATGTCTTCTTTGGAAAAGTGTCTATTCATGTCTTCTGCCCATTTCTTCACTGGATTATTTGTTTTTTGGGTATGGAGTTTGGTAAGTTCTTTATCGATTTTGGATACTAACTCTTTATCCAGTATGTCATTTGCAAATATCTTTTCCCATTCTGTTGGTTGCCTTCTAGTTTTGTTGTTTATTTCCTTTGCAGTGCAGAAGCTTTTAATCTTGATGAGGTCCCAATAGTCTATTTTTTTCTTTTAGTTCCCTTGCCTTTATAGATGTGTTGAACAAGAAATTGCTGCGGCTGAGGTCAGAGAGGTTTTTTCCTGCTTTCCTCTCTAGGGTTTTGATGGTTTCCTGTCTCACATTCAGGTCCTTCATCCATTTTGAGTTTATTTTTGTGAATGGTGTGAGAAAGTGGTCTAGTTTCAACCTTCTGCATGTTGCTGTCCAGTTCTCCCAGCACCATTCGCTAAAGAGACTATCTTTTTTCCATTGGATGCTATTTCCTGCTTTGTTAAAGGTTAGTTGGCCATACATTTGTGGGCCCAATTCTGGGTTCTCTATTCTATTCTATGTGTCTGTGTCTATTCTATTCAGTCTATGTGTCTGTTTTTGTGCCAGTACCATACTGTCTTGATGATTACAGCTTTGTAGTAGAGACTAAAGTCTGGGATTGTGATGCCTCCCGCTTTGGTTTTCTTCTTCAATATGTGACTATTCGGGGTCTTTTGTGGTTCCATACAAATTTTAGGATTGCTTGTTCTAGCTTCGAGAAGAATGCTGGTGCAATTTTGATTGGGATTGCATTGAATGTGTAGATTGCTTTGGGTAGCACTGACATTTTAACAATATTTATTCTTCCAACCCATGAGCATGGAATGTTTTTCATTTCTTTGTGTCTTCTTCAATTTCCTTCATAAGCTTTCTGTAGTTTTCAGCATACAGATCTTTTACATCTTTGGTTAGGTTTATTCCTAGGTATTTTATGGTTCTTGGTGCAATTGTAAATGGGATCAGTTTCTTTAATTCTCTTTCTGTTGCTTCATTATTGGTGTATAAAAATGCAACCGATTTCTGTACATTGATTTTGTACCGAGACTTTGCTGAATTCACGTATCAGTTCTAGCAGACTTTTGGTGGACTCTTTTGGGTTTTCCGTGCAGAGTATCGTGTCGTCTGCGAAAAGTGAAAGTTTGACTTCTTTGCCAATTTTGATGCCTTTTATTTCATTTTGTTGTCTGATTGCTGATGCTAGGACTTCCAACACTATGTTAAACAGCAGTAAACCACATCTTCTTTATCCATTAATCTGTCGATGGACGTTTGGGTTCTTTCCGTAACTCGGCTATTGTTGGTAGTGCTGCTATAAATATTGGGGTGCACGTGCCCCTTCAAATCAGCATGAAATACCTTTCTTACTAGGTGAATACAGTATCACTTTAGTGCTGGCTCTTGAACTCTTAAAAACAGCCTCTGGCCCATGGTTACAGAACCCCAGGTGCTCTAGGTGATGTCTAAAATCTCTTCTAGCTCAAAAAGCATACATTCCTGAGAGCTGGGTCATCATTTCTCCCAATTCAGTGAGTCCCTCAGAATTCAGGGCTTTAAGTCCCCGGCTAGAACCCTCCCCACCCTGCCTAGTACTAAAAGGCCTACTTCCCTTCTTGGGTTCATGCAAACTGTGAGTTCCAGATTTCCCCCTTCAAACCGGCCAGGGAATAGCAACTTCGATGTAGCAAGTTGAATCCACGCAGCTGTGGCACGTGTTAAAGTGCATCCCTGCCACTGAAAATCTGATTTTGTTTCTCAAAATCTTCATTGGAAATATTGAGCTGGGGCAGAGAATGGCATTTGCTCAAGCTCCGATGTGGTTTGCTGTCATTTGAGCCAAGTGGGTCCCTCTCCCTTGAGTTTGTATAACTCCCTGTTAATCCTTTTGGTGAACTTTCCCGACGAAAATGATCCTTTGCTTGAATCAAAACATAATAAACAGGTGGAGGCAGGTGGGGGTGCACTTACCCGAATCCCAGAGCAAATACGAGGCCACAGACTTCGGTTCTTGGACCCAGCACTTCCCGAAGGAGATTTTGGAGAACAGTGGCAGAATCAGCAGCTACGCTCCTTCTTGATAGTCTTTTTTTTTTTTTTTTTTTAATTTTTTTTTTTTTTCCAACGTTTATTTATTTTTGGGACAGAGAGAGACAGGGCATGAACGGGGGAGGGGCAGAGAGAGAGGGAGACACAGAATCGGAAACAGGCTCCAGGCTCCGAGCCATCAGCCCAGAGCCCGACGCGGGGCTCGAACTCACGGACCGCGAGATCGTGACCTGGCTGAAGTCGGACGCCTAACCGACTGCGCCACCCAGGCGCCCCTTGATAGTCTTTCAAACAAGGACATAGCACACGGCACCTGCGTTCTCCTCGCGTGGCCCCGAAGGCCCTGAAAAGTTGGCCTGCCCGCCTCGTCAGCCACAGAGAGGTTTGGCAACTTGCCTGAGGTCACTCAGCAGGTCAGTGGAGAAGCTGGAATTTGAAGCCAAGTCTAGCTGACTCTAGAGGTCTTTCTACCTTGTAACAGCTGGAGACACTGGTGAGAGCTGGGACCTACGGCAGGTACTGCTTCCTCCTGATTTTTTTCTACTTCCTGCCTGGCTGGGGGTGTGGTGAGAGGGTCTGTGCCTGGGAAGGGGGGGGGGGCAGCGGGGTGGATACAGCTCATTAAGGAATAGGAGGAACAGTTCCTCCCTCCCCCCTTCCCTTCCTTCCTTCTTTCCTTCCCTGAAATGTTTATTGAGGATCCTTGTACACAGTGACTGCCGGGCTCTGTGGCTATTGCAGTGAACGAACCAAACTAAATTTCTTGCCCCCAAGGAGCTCATACTGTAGTGGGGGGAGATGAACACTGAGCTAAGGAAGCAGGTAAAAGACATCATTAGGTCAGAGGATGGTCAGTGCTGTGGACACAAACCGAGGCAGGGAAGGAGGGTTGTGTGTCAGGAGGGGACATGCAGTTAAAACAGGGTGGCCGGGGACAGTCTTGCTGAAAAGGTGATGTTTGAGCAGAACTCAGGGAGCTGAGGGGCAAGCGATGTACATGTGGAGGAAGAGTGTTCTCGGCAGAGGAACATGCAAAGGTCCTGGGGTGAACCTGGCATGTTTGGGAACCGGCGAGGATTGGAGCGAGTGAGTCAGAGTGGTGACGAGGGGGCAGATCACCTAGGTCCCTAGAGGTCTGAGGGAGGTGTTGGGTTTTTTTCTGAGTGAGGTGGGGGCTATGGGAGGAAGTTAGCAGGGAGGAACCAGACCAGTCTGGCTGCTGTATTGAAGCCAAGGGCAGAGTTAGGAAGCTCCGGGAGGAGTTGTCGGTTGTTTGAGTGAGAGAGGACGGTGAGTGGGTCCGGGGCCCGGTGGTGGAGAGGGTCTGTCGTCTCCAGCAAGTTACCATTACTGCGAGGGCATCCAGAGCTCCGTCCTGCTGGGAGCACTGGGTACAGTGTGGGACGGGGAGCCGGGGTATGGACCCATCACCTCCCTGGCTGCCACTGGCTGAGGGCTGCAGCCCGCTGGGGAGGGGACTGTCCCCCACCCCCCGCCCCCCACCATTTCGGCTGGTCCTGCTTCCGGGCAGGACAGGCTTGCAATGCCCAGGGAGGCTCAGAGGTGTTTACACTGAGCAGCCTTATCCAGGCAGAAAGGACCATGAAGGGATGGGGTGGGGGCGCTGGCTGACAGCATCTGCTACAGAGGCCACTTCACCTGAACCTCCAGATCTTGCAGCGGCTCCCTATCGCCTCCTGGGTGGTGTCGCCTCCTGGGCACGGCCAGCAACGCCTTCGGCGGGTCTCCCTGTCCGTGCACGCTGTCCGTGCAAAGGTCGGCAAACATCTTCTGTGACGCACCGGACAGCAAACATTGCAGGCTTCGCGGCCACATAAGGTCTCCCCCTCTGCTGTGGTCACCCAAAAGCAGCCCTAAGAAGTATGTAAATGAATGAGGTGGCTGTGCTCCCCAACTTTATTTACGAAAACGAGCAGCGGCCACATTTGGCCCAAAGGCTGTTGTTTGCTGTCGTGTACGGCATGGGTGGGGATCGACAGGTAGGAGCGCAGGTCTTATGAGGATGTTGCTAATAATAATGATTAATAATTATCGCCCAACCAAAGAGTCCTTACACCCGCCGCAGGGATCGGTGACAGCTCGCCTGAACCCTAATTACACAACACAGACAGTTTGGGTCCAGATGCATTTCCTGAGCATTATGTTTTCCTTCCGCAAAATCTCAGAGCAGTATTTATACTCGAGGAAATTTAATTAAGACCACAAAAAGATCTATGCTTATGCAACTAACTGCCTGGTTTAGCTCACGGTTAATTTGAAGTCATTGGAGAATTATTTGGATGTTGTTCTCCTCCAGCCTGGGGCCCACGACCCTCTCCTTGTCCCGTAATCAAGTCCTGTGGTTTTGTGGCTCCGGAGACCATCTGGCCGTAGCTGGTTGGATATTTCATTCCTTTGCCATTAGGGGCTGACTTTCTCGATACGCCAGAATTAGCTGAATTCTCACACCAAGGGTGATCGTCTTGAATCAAAAGCGATCACATGCGGCCAGCTGTACAGGATTCTCTCTGCTTGTCTTTATCGTTAGGGTCCCAAATACGAATGAAAATTCTGTTTTTTCTTCATCTTCACCACCTACTTCGAAATCATATTCTTCTCTAGAACAGGTTTGAATTTGGACAAATCTGAGTTGAAAATCGAATTATTGGGGCGCCTGGGTGGCTCAGTCGTTTGAGCATCCGACTTTGTCTCAGGTCATGATCTCACAGTTTGTGGGTTCGAGCCCCGCGTCGGGCTCTGTGCTGACAGCTCAGAGCCTGGAGCCTGCTTCGGATTCTGGGTCTCCCTCTCTCTCTGCCCCTCCCCTGCTTGCACTCTATTTCTCTCTCTCTCTCTCTCTCTCTCTCTTTCGAAAATAAACATTAAAAAATTATAAAATCAAATTTATTTATTTACTTATTATTTGGGTGACTTGATAAAATGAGTTTTCTCAGAGTTTAAGCTCTTTACCGACAAACGGGAACACTGTTGCCTGAGTCTTTTCTTACTGCACTTCCCGCCCTGCAGCAATGGCAACCACAAGCATTTACAGGCCCTTCTGTGTGCCAGGCGCCTTGTGGCAAACGTTGCAATCGTTATCTTCTTACAGTCATCACAAAGACACTATGAGGTTGCAGTTATTCTCATCTCCACTTTAAGGATGGGGAAACTGAGGCACAGGAAGGCAAAGGACTTTGTTAAAGCCACACGGCCAGTGAGTGCCAGAGCCAGGGCTTGAAGACACCGGGATGAAGGAGGGGTGTTTGGGGGAGGCAGGGAGGGGCTAGAAATGGGGTGGTACCTGGTCCTTGGAGGCCCTCAACACATTACTTACTGAATGAAGGGTTTGGGGGGGGGGAACGTCCCTTCTCTTAGGCTGGCTCTCTTCCCCCATGGTGAGCTTTTGGCGTATCAACCAACTGATTTCCTTTTCAGTTTTTTCTCCAATGTGGCTGGCATGGTGAGACTGGGTCTGGGGGCGCCTTGTGCTTAGGAGATCTCCCCAGACCTTTGGAAGTCCCCACAAGATCAGGGTGGATCCCAGAGAAAAGAAAAATAGGGAGTAAACTGCTCTAGACTTTATGCCAACAAAGGAGTTCTTGAGGGTTCCATAGTGTATCAGTTAGGATATGTTCCATTGCAAGTAACAGCGTCATGAACTAACAGCGTCCTAAGTAGTTCATAAAGGAATCTGGGGGAGGGTCACTCCACAGGTGGTTCGGTGGCTGAATTATGTCATCAACGACTGAGGCTCCCTCTACTCTCCTGCTCTACTGTCCTGAATCTGTTGACTTTGCATCCTCAGGCTTGTCCCTCAGTCACAAAATGGCTGCCATGGCTCCAGGCATCTTACCATCACACAATCTCATTAAACTAGCAAGCAGCAGGAGGCCTCCTTCTTGTCACTACTTTCATCAGGGAGTAAAAACCTGCCAAGGAACAAAAGCCTCCCCATATCTCTCGTGCCTCTCCTTGCTCAGAACTGGGCTGCATACCTTGCCCTAAACCAAGAAAAGGAGAGTAACCATGCTGGGGACCATCTAGGTTTATCCTCTGGGGCTGGGGCAAGGTATCACTTTCCCTGAACCCGCTGGGCCCCACAACAAATTGAGGGGAGGAACCAGCCGTTGGGTTCGCAAAGAACAGCACCTGCCACGGAGAAAGCCATAGTGGCGAGTGGATAAGGAGCGGGTCGTCGGCCTCCTTCTCTCTCAACAGCCCAAGATAAGGGGTCTGGGCTCACCTGGGTTAGAGACCCCCTCCAGGGACCGATACTGAAGTCCCAACTCATAGTGGAGTCCCCCAGGCCGTGTATGACTCCCGCTGCCTGTGTCTCAGTTTCTTCCCTGTAAAATGGGGGCGGATACAGTACCTGCCTCACACAGGTGCTGTGAGGATTGAGTTAATCTGGTTAAAAGACCCAGAACCTAAATGTAACCTGCGCTATGTGAATATTATCTACTCTGTTTATTGGGGCCAAGCAGGTATCTAAGATGCTCTTGGCTTGGACTGGGCACGTTCCTAGGACATGGGACTTGCAGTGTGAAGACCAGAACCATCCAGGGCAAACTGAGACCAGCTGACCGCTCAGTAAGGAACAGAAGTGAATGAAGCGTGCCGCGAGGCAAACTGGAGAGTGTGCACCTTGGTTATTTCACTTCCTGGTTGTCGCCCTCTTGCCCACCAGAGCTGAGTTTTCAAGAGAAGCCAGACAGCGGGGTTTTTGTCAAATCTCTGAATTGTTGTGTCGTGTAAACGTGTTTAAAAAAAAAAAGAAAAAACAAACCCAACCGCACTGCTCGTCCCAAACAAAGCACACTTGCTGAATGCTGACTTCTGGGACCCTCTGGGGACCACCTCCCTCCTTCGGCCCCTCTGCTGAGCTTCCATTCCTAAGAACAGGTGTTTCTTGGTTCTGACACATGCATGTTCCCTGCCTTCCTGCAGTGGTTCCTTTACTCATTCTTACTTGTTTCCACAGGAAGCACAAGATGGAAATTAAAGAAGAAAAACGCTGCCTAGGTTTGGTGGCTGTGTGTAAAAAGATCTCCCCGATAAACACTGCTTCCAATCGCTCATCTGCGAAAGCCGCACGATGTGAAATTAAACTCAGGCTGGGCGCTGGGTGGGTGATTCTGTCTCGGTGGCTTGAGGGTAATCAAAGTCAGTCATCTCAGGCCAGTGTGGCCGGCAAGACCATCAGCCTTCCTTGTCACCTCACGGCTTGTGGCACGTGCAGACCTTACTCTTTCTCAGTGACTTTCTCCTCATCCGATCAGTGGCCTTCATTTCGGGAACTCAGGAAGCTTTCGAAAGCTAGAGGTTGGTGAATATCAGGTCATCCTTTACAAAGGTTCAGGGCCCAGAGAAAATGGCTGTGGATGCTTGTGAAAAATGCATCTGACTCCTCCTACAAAATGCTCTCCGCTCTCTGGAGTCTCAGGCACCCAAGTGAAAGTTCTCACTTTCTTACCTCCCTATTCTGACGCTCACACTGGCCTCTGCTCATTCTCGGGGGCAGAGGCATCAGGGTGCTAATGAGGATGCTTGATTCCAACAAGAGTGTTTATATTTGAAACAAGAATCACTAGCAAATGCGTCAACCAAACCCAAAGGAACACATCTCCAATGTCGGTGGTTCAGGCAGCTGGCCGTCTGGCCCCGGCTTAGCCTAGCTGGTCGGATAGAGTCTTTTATCTAATAAGGAAATTGAATTTATAATTTGAAACCATTTCACAAAGAGAATTTCAGGTCCAGGTGGCTTCACTGGCAAAATGTTTGAAACATCTGAGGAAGGAATAATACAAATACCAAAAATTCTTCCGGAGAATACAAAAAGATGGAATGAGTCCTTCCTTATTCACTTTACGAGGATATGATAACTTTGATAAAACCTGATGACACTACAAGAAAGAAAAATCATAGGCCAATCTCCTTTTTCAGCATAGATGCAAACATTTTAAACGTATTAGTGTATCAGCTTTCATGATACATTAAAAAGAAACATGTCACGACCAATCAAAGTTATTCGAGAAATACAAGGTTCAACATTTACAATCAATCAAGGCAATTTCTCATATGAACAGAATAAAGGCAGAAGTATCATTTTATTATTTCAATATAAGCAGAAAAGGCTTTTGGTAAATTCCAGCAACCAGTCATTAAAAATTCTTACCAAACTAGGAGCAGAAGGGAACCTCTTTAATCTGATAGGCTGTATCTAAAAAAAAAAAAAAACTTGATGAAATGTTGAAAGCATGTTTGCGATCATGGCTGGTATACAACATTGTACTAAGGTCCCAGCAACTACAGTAAAGCAAAAGAAATTAAATGTGTAAGAATTGAAAGGAAGAAATAAAATCATCAACAGATGACTTATTTGAGTAACTGGAACATCCAGAGGAGTCTAAAGGTAAATTACTGATAAATAAATGAATTTCATTAAATTCGGGGCGCCTGGGTGGCTCAGTCGGTTAAGCGTCCGACTTCAGCTCAGGTCACGATCTCACGCTCCGTGAGTTCGAGCCCCGCATCGGGCTCTGGGCTGATGGCTCAGAGCCTGGAGCCTGTTTCTGATTCTGTGTCTCCCTCTCTCTCTGCCCCTCTCCCGTTCATGCTCTGTCTCTCTCTGTCTCAAAAATAAATAAACGTTAAATTCATTAAATTAAATTAATTAAAGTCTCTAGATACGAAGTCAACATACAAAAATCAATTGCTTTTCTATATAACATCAAGAAACAATTATAAAGTTTTTTTAATGTTTATTTATTTTTGAGAGAGAGAGGAACAGTGTGAGTGGAGGAGGGGCAGAGAGAGAGGGGGACACAGAAGCTAAAGCAGACTCCAGGCTCCGAGCTGTCAGCGCAGAGCCTGAGTGGGGGCTCCAACCCAGGAACCACGAGATCATGACCCGAGCTGAAGTCGGACGCTTAACCGACTGAGCCACCCAGGTGCCCCAACAGTTATGAAGTTTTTTTTTTTAAATTTTTTTAAATGTTTTATTTATTTTTGAGACAGAGCGAGACAGAGCATGAACGGGGGAGGGTCAGAGAGAGAGGGAGACACAGAATCTGAAGCAGGCTCCAGGCTCTGAGCTGTCAGCACAGAGCCCGACGCGGGGCTCGAACTCACGGACCGTGAGATCATGACCTGAGCCGAGGTCAGATGCTTAACCGACTGAGCCACCTAGGCGCCACAGTTATGAAATTTTAAGACAACACCGTAACAGTATCACAAATCAAATACCTAGGAATTAATCTAATGAAATCTGTGTAAGAATCTATGCAGAAAATTATAAAATATTAGGAAAATATTAAAAGACATAAATACATGGAAAGATATATTTGTGAATTGGATGGTTTAATGCATAAAGAAGTTAACTATCCTCCAATTAATGTACAGGTACAATACAATCCCTCACAATCTTAACAAGTGTGTGTGTGTGTAAATTGAGAAGCTGATTCTTTAATTTATATGAAAATGTAAATGTCCAGGAACAACTAACCCAACAATCTCGAGGAAGATGACAAAATTGGAGAGCTTCCGCCACTAGATATGGAGACTTTTTCATAAGCAACAGCAATCAACACAGGTGGATGGTGACAGAGACCAGGACGGGGTTGAAAAGTGGGGAATTTGAGAGAGATTTAAGAGGAAGGACAGGACCAGGTGCTGAGTTGCCTTGGCAGGTGGAGGTGCTGGTGGAAGGCACTTGGCAGTATTAGGTCACTTGCAACAAATGCTTCTGGGGGGCAGCAGGTGACGGAGGTGTACCTGCAGAGAGACACTCAAGCCCCACCCCCCCCAGCCCGTCCGCAGTCGGTGCACAGCGGTTTCCACAGTCTCACCGCTGCAGTTCTGCTCCTGGAGCATCTACATCCCACCTTCTGTTTACAGACAAGCCCTGGGGAGGCCGCCGGGCAAAAGCAAACCCTGGTGCTAAAGAAGTATCCTGACAAAATAATTACAGCGTCAGCAAGAGAGCGGTGAGTTGCAAATAAATCTGAAATCATCTGAGCCCCGCATCCAAGCTGGGGACTGAATTCAAATACTCCGTGCATTGTCTGGGGTCCTTAAATCATTTTCTGACCAGGATCCTCCTTCCAGAAACTGGGAGGTGGCCTGAGGAATTTGGGATCACCAGGGAGCCAATGGTCTGATTTTTGGCAACATGTCAGCTCAGTTCCTAGAACCTGCTGATGATAAGGTATGTGATGACCATCTGCCGCTCTGGCCAACCCCAGCCCGCGTTCCCGTTTCTTCCGGAAACAGCATCTCAGTTTTCTTGGGGAGAACCTCCCTGCCCCCACTCCCAGTCGTCTTCTTTCAGTTGGCTCTGACTCCGCCCCCAGCTGCACGTGGGGGGCGTGACCTCTAGCGGGTCCTTTTTTAGCCACTCCTGCGGCAGGAGAGGTCTTTTCCTCAAGTTCCTGCAAGGGACCGGATTGGCCCCTTTGGGTCATGTGCCCATCCAGGCACCAAGGCGGGCGCTTGGGGCGCCGTGATTGGATGGACTTGGGTCACGTGCCGCCTCTGAAGGAGGGGGAGGGCTAGGTGGCTCGCAGCTGTGTTGGCTCAGGGACGCGCTCCCCTTGGAAGTGATGGGGGTGAGCAGGTGGGGACGACCTCTCTCCCTGCTTCAGCGCACAGCCGCCTATGAGGAAGGCACCGGTGTCACCCCAACCCCACAGAGAAGGCGGGGACGCTCGGGGTGTCTTAGTTGCTTGTCCCAGGTCACAGCAGGAAGTGGTAGACTTTCTTAATGGGGGAGAAGAGGGCTGCGAGGAGCGCGGCGTGTTGCCATCTGCTTCGTGAACCTCTGCCTGGGTCGCGTCGGAGGGTTTCTCTCCGGGAGAGGCGAGTGGCTCCGTGAGTGGGAGCAGGTCCTATATGATAGACTGTGGCTAGAGGACTGATCTTGGGGTCATCTAACTGCGTGGGTGCGGTAGACGTGCAAATAGAGGACTTTGACTTTCTGAGCCTCGGCTTTCCTCGTCTGCGTAAAGGGAGCGGTAGCAGCCCACGCCAGCATTACTGGGAGGATTCAGCGAGTTAATGTTTGCAGAAGTCCTTTGGAAACGGTGGTGGCCCCATGGGTTTGCTTTTCCCCTACTCCGGACCCCTTCCCCACTCCTTATTGTCAAGGTGGCGCCCAGAAGCGTCTGCTTTCTGCAGTGCTTATGTGACGAATCTGTTGGATGTTGTTGGGTTAAGAATGGTCCTCTGGGACCCAGAATAGCTAACAGTGGCCACCCATGAAGTGTCCCAGCCACCGGGGACTTCCCATGCAGTCACCTCACCCTCACCTTACTCCCCAAGGTAGGTTCTATGATTATGCCTACTTTTTTTTTTTATGTTTGTTTATTTTTTGAGAGCGCGCGCATGTGTGCACGCGAGTGGGGGAGGGGCAGAGAGAGAGAGGGAGACCCAGAATCCGAAGTGGGCTCCAGGCTCCGAGGTGTCAGCACAGAGCCCGAGGTGGGGCTCAAACTCACGAACCGCGAGATCCTGATCTGTGCTGAAGTCAGATGCTTAACTGACTGGGCCACCCAGGTGCCCCTATGAGTATGCCTACCCTATGGATAAGGACACGGAGGGGTCCCACCGTGCAGGAGGACGCTCAGCTACTAAGGGGCAGAGCTGGGGTTTGAACCTGGGTCTGTTGGATTCGGAAACCTGTGTTCTTTACTCTGCAGTAGTGTTTATGCTGCTATAGTCGGGGATCCTGTCGCGGTGGGGAGTGCTTGGGGGAGAAGCTTTGGGCCAGCCCTGGGCAGGGGGCTTTCTCGATTCATTAGAGTGATTGAAATAGGCAGCTTCCTGCCTTGCGACTCATGGGCTTGTCCAGTGTCCTGCAGGGCACCTGGGGTGGGGGTAGGGGATGTGGGGTGAGATCAGGGGGTCCCTGGGGCTTTGTAGCCCGAGTGCACAGTGCTGATGGATCAGCAGGTCGGTGAATGTTTATGAAACACCATCCATTCACTCATCTTGTTTATTCATACGTGGCAGACATTGGTTCCAGGGTCTGTGGGCGACACAAAGGGACTATAATGCATGGTCCTTACAGTGGCGGACATCTGATGCTTTGTGAACCCCTGTCCCCTCCTCTGACCACAGCACCAGGTGCCCTTGGAGGGCCCCCCTCACTCCTGTTCAGGTGGTTGGGTGGGGGAGAGCCACAGTTAGAGGTGTTCAGAGGTGGGTCGGCCCTGGGCCTTGGGTGGACACTTTCTTCCCTCTGGGCTTGTAGAGGTGGATGGATGCGACGGCCTGGAGATGCCGAGGGCTGTCCTGCCAGCTCATGGGGAGACCCCGTCCACCAGCAGCGTGGAAGCAGCAGGGCCAGGAGATGGAGAATCCAGAGAGATTTCTTCACCTACAGGACCCAGCTGGGCATGTCTCTGGACTTCTCAGGTATGGGAGGCCATGAGACCTTTAAATAATCAACCCAGTTTGAGTAGCGTTTCTACCTTATGTGCACTTGACCACAAGCATAAGGCATGCTTTAGGTTTAGGAGATTTTTCTATATCACGGGGACCTGGGTTTTAGTTCTGGCTTTGTCTCTTAAGTCATAGCATGAGCCAGCTCCACCTCCCCTCTGGGCCTCAGTCTTCCCATCTGTAAAATGAATAATACTCTGGGCCCCCTGCCTCCTAAAGTCCCTTCCGCTCTTGCCATCTGTGAATTTAGGATTCGTCAGTGAGATGAGACCAAATAAGGAGAAACTGAGAAGACTCTGCTGGGCTCAGAGTTCTGTCTGTTGAGGCGGAGAGGAGTGGGGCCAAGGACCGAGTGCACGGGGAGCAGGGGCGCGTTTGTGGGAGGCCAGAGCAGCCCATGCGGGTGCGGCTGCCCCTTGCAGACACACAAAGCATCCGTAACGATTACACTTGCCCACAAAGCTCCCTCCGCAGATGGCTGTGGGGCTGCGCGCTGAGCTCGGGGAGGGAGATGTGAGAAAGCGGGGCAGCTGGCATCAGATCAGCTGCAGATACAGGGATGCGGCTGTGCAGTTTTTAACACAGAGCTTGAATGCCCGTGACCTGCAGGAGTGGTGCCCGGGGTCCCACACTGAGGAGATGCAGAAACCTGAGTTCCGGCTGCTCTGTCTCTCAGGTTCCAGACATACCCGAGGTGGCCAGGCCAAATAGCCTGCAGAGACAGCTGGCTTTTTTTTTTTTTTTTTTTGAGCCTTCATTGGTCCCCGTCCTCCTGGGGCTGAGTGAACCCGTGATGCTATTGATCAATCACATTTGTAAAGGAGACGAGCCTGTTTGTTCGGGGGTGTTAGGCTACCAGTCGCAAAAACCCTGTTTGCAGCAGCTAAAAAGATTAGAATATTTGCTCCTCTAGTAAGAAATTTCGAGACCAAAGCATAAGGATACCTTGTGCTCTAAGAGAGTCACGGGGACCCCGACCTTCCCCCAGATGCCTTTTAGGGAGGGAGCAGCGTTGTGGCGAGGGGCTGTCTTTGCAAGACTGTGTCTTTTTTGTTTTAAGTTTGTTTATTTTGAGAGAGAGAGAGAGAGGAAGAGAGTGGAGAGGGGCAGGGAGAGAAAGAGAATCCCAAGCAGGCTCTGCACTGTCGGGACAGAACCTTGAGGTCAGGACCCAAGCTGAAAACAAGAGTTGGCCACCGGTTGGCCCCAGCCTGTGCCTTTTGATCTGAGAAGACACGCTTTTTTTTTTTTTTTTAATTTTTTTTCAACGTTTATTTATTTTTGGGAGAGAGAGAGACAGAGCATGAATGGGGGAGGGGCAGAGAAAGAGTGAGACACAGAATCGGAAACAGGCTCCAGGCTCTGAGCCATCAGCCCAGAGCCCGACGCGGGGCTCGAACTCATGGACTGCGAGATCGTGACCTGGCTGAAGTCGGACGCTTAACCGACTGCGCCACCCAGGCGCCCCAAGACACGCTTTTCTAGCAGCCTCTGAGAGACCTGCTCATCCGGTGGCCGGGAGGGAGCACATCCCAGACCCGAGTGCGGGAGGCCGAGGAGAAAGGCGCTGGTGGGAGGGTGGCGGTCCACTGTGGTGGGCAGTGAGAACACGAGCCCTGATGGCCCTCCTGTCGGTTTCTGAGGGGCTGAGTCGAGGCGGCCTTGGACCCCCCCACCCCCTGTCTTCTCCTGATGCCACTGCTTACTTAGTCACCATGTGACCACGATGCACAAGAGAGAGATTTCAGCCTGTGGAGCAGAGACCAGGATCAAATCCCAGTGGGCACAAACCCATTTGCAGGTGCTTACTGCAAACCTAAATTTTTTTTTTTTTGTCTTTAAAAAAAAAGTTTGTTTATTTTTGAGAGAGACAGAGAGTATGAGCAGGGAAGGGGCAGAGAGAGAGAGGGAGTCATAGAATCTGAAGCAGCCTCCAGGCTCCTGGCTGTCAGCATAGAGCCCGACATGGGGCTCGAACCCATGAACTGCGAGATCATGACCTGAGCTGAATTCGGATGCTCAACCGATTGAGCCACCCAGGCGCCCCATATTTTTTTTGTCTTTAAAAAAAAATTATGTTAAATGATGGAAATTGACACTTGAAGAGTTTTTTTTTTTTTTTTTTCAGTTTATTTGAGAGAGATAAAGCACAAGTGAGGGAGGGGCAGAGAGAGAGGAAGAGAATCCCAAGCGGGCTCTGTGCTCGAACTCACAATGGCGAGATCATGACCTGAGTTGAAACCAAGAGTCCGAGGCTTAACCAGCTGAGCCACCCAGGTGCCCCCAAACCTAAGTATTTCTGATCCGACTTTTGATACCTATGAGGCTTGTCTAACCAAAGCTTCTCTCTGACTGTGAGTCAGCAAGGATGTCATATTCTGGTTTAGTCAGGCTAGACTCACTCTGCCGTGCCTGTGCTTCTAGAAACAAACTTCAGAACCTCAGTGGCTGAGCCCAGAGTTTACTGTTCACTCCCATGAGGTCGGCTGTGGACCTGGCGCCTCTCAGGGGAAGCTCCCTGTGGAATGGCGACTCAGACCCCCGACTGCTCTGTCTTTTAGGTGCCTGTGGCTCCAGGGTCCCCATGGCAGGGAGGAGACCTGCAGGCCCACGCACTGTTTTAGGTGCTTCAGCCTGAAAGGGACATGTCTCCCTTCTGCTCACAGCCCGTTGGCCACACTTAGAAGGAATCACAAGCCCCCCCTCCCCATATGTGGGGGGCTGGGAAAGGCCAGGGAGCCCTGGGTCAGCAGGGAGCAGTCAGTGTGTCTTTGCACCTGCCTTTCGTGGCTTCCCTTTGTCCTCAGCGTCAAGTGTGCACCTGCCTGCCCAGGCTTTCCCCACTCCCCACTGTACCGTCCGTGCTCTGCGGGGATGAGGGAATTTAGGCATCAGAGCAGGCTTCCTCATGCCTACCGCCTGGCCTTTGCACATGCTGTCCCTCTGACCCTCCTCCTTCCCAACGTCTCCTCACGGCCAAGTCCTACTTATTCTCCATGCTTCATCTTGGGTTTTATTTTCTGTCCCCTTCAGGTGGGCTGGGGCACCTTCTGTGGCCCCCGTACCTCCCTGCGTGGATGTCACTGGTGCCTCATTGCCCAGCCATTTATTTTCCCGTCTTCTCGACTTTCTCCCTGCACCAGCTTGAGCTGTGACTTGACCCTGATAACTCCTAGGTGCCCAGCACAGGTGTTCACTGGCCACCAGTTAATGAAAGAAAAGCAACAAATGAACTTTTATTTCGGTTGGCTTGGGCCCTCGTCTTGGGAAGTGTGGAGTAAATTGAAGTAAGTCAGCTTTGTTAGAGATCCTTCTGGTAAAAACCGCAGCTTCCCGATGATCCGTGGCTGCCTCTGGGGACAGAGAGGGAAGCTGTCGTGGCCTCTCCCCAGGGACGTTTGCTCTGCAGCGAAAGAGGGGGCCACCCTCCCTCCCTGAGGCATGTCTTGTACAGAACTTTAGTGTCGCAGTTTGTCACACTGCTTATTTTTAAAGTTTTATTTTTATTTTATTTTGAGAGAGGGAGCAAGAGCATGAGCACAGGAGGGGCAGAGAGAAAGGGAGAGAGAGAATCCCAAGCAGGCTCCACACCATCAGCACGGAGTCCAACGTGGGGCTCGAACCCACGAACCGTGAGATTGTGACCTGAACCCAAATCAAGAGTCAGAAGCTTAACTGACTGAGCCCCCCGGTGCCCCACAACACCACCTGTTCATAGATGGAAACCCTCGTTTCAAGGCTGGCTCTCAGATCCCGGCTCTGTCACCAAGGAGCCACATGGCCTTAGGAGAGCCACTCTGCTGCTTTGAACCTCCTTGATAAACTGAGGGTCATAGCCACAAGTTCGGTGGCAGAGGGCGTGTGGGGCAGTCGGCACTCAGTGGGCAGACAGCGTGTTCTCAAAATCAGCTACTGTTACTCTGGTTTGCTATTCATTAATATCAAACAGGATAAAGTATTAGATAAGTATTCAGGGTCTCAGAATCTTTTAAGGGTGTGAATGCAGCCGGTCCTGGCCTCTAGAGATGAGAGCCTGTTCTGTCCAGAGGCGATTTGGTGTGGGGCGCCTCTGTGCCTGTTTCCTCACGTCTGTAGTAACCCCCCTGTATTTCACCAGCTGGTTCCTGGGATCTTGTTAAGTCTCCAGAAAAGCTCCTTTATTCACTCAACCACATCAGCAAGTTTGGCTGCCAGATCCGTGACTGGCTGTGGGGCTTGGGCTACTATCCTAACCTCTCTGTGCCTTAGCTTCTTCATCTGTAAAGGGGCGGGGGTTAACAATAGTGCTTACAATTTCTGAGATTGTCATGGAAATTGAATGAAGCACAGAAAACATTTAGAAAGTATCTGGGGGATGCCTGGGTGGCTCAACTGGTTAAGTGTCTGACTTAGTTTTGGCTCAGGTCATGATCTCACCGTGTGTGGGTTCGAGCCCCGCGTCTGTGCTGGCACAGAGCCTACCTGGGATTCTCTGTCTCCCTCTGTCTCTGCCCTTCCCTGCTCACATGCTCTCTCTCTCTTTCGAAAATAATAAAATTTAAAAAAAGTGCCTGGAACATAGCGCTCAATAAATGTTGATTGATACTACCAGACATGGTCTGTGACAGGTGCTGGGGGGGTTCTGCAGGGAACAAGGCGCCGTCCCTCCCCTCATGAAGCGCAGGGGGCAGACTAGCGAACAGGCAATCAGAGCCCAGGGCGGAAAGTCCCATGTGCAGGTATGGGCTGGGAGCCAGACCGCGTGGCCGGGAATTCTGGCCGCCCCCTCACTGAGAATGAAAAGGTGGTCCACACTTGGAACTGCGCACCTCACCCTGATGTCCGGAGGATTAACCACCCCGGAGCGCTTAGAGCAGTGCGACATCGCCCGCGTGCTCAGAATGGGAAGGCGTTCTTTTTACTCTGGAACCTGGGGTGGAAGTCAGGAAAGCTGAGACTGAAGGATGAGCTGGGGTGGGACGCGGGTGACGGTGGGGAGTGAAAGAAGCTGGGTGTGGTTCCAGGGAGCGAGGGAGGGAGGGGTGAGAAGTCGGGCTGGAGGTAGCTGGGGCCATCCTCCTGTAGACGATGGCGCATCTGTTCATTCTGCCAATGTTCACTGCCCTGCTCTGTGTCTGGGCCCTGGGGGCACAGCAGGGCATGGAACAGACTTGGCCAAGGAGGTGAGCCGTTAGCCTTGGCTAATGGGGGAGCCAAGGAAGGATATTATGCAGGAAAGGCGGGTAAGACAACGTGTATTTAAAAAGATGCCAAGGCTGAGGGTTCAGGTCCCAGTGCCAGTACGTAAAGGGCCACTGTGACCCAGTCTGGATAGAATTGTCACGAGAAGGGCCAGCACTGAGGTCTTCAGCCCTGTTTGTCCCATGTGGGGCTGCCATGTAAGATAAGGGATGCCCAGTTAAATTTGAACTTCAAATAAACAAGTTCTTTTTTTCAAATGTTTATTTTTGAGAGAGAGTGCGTGCACTCACATGTGAGAGAGAGAGGAGGGGGAGGGACAGAGAGAGGGAGACAGAGGATCCAGACGAAGCAGGCTCCATGCTGATGGCACAGAGCCTGATGCAGGGCTTGAACTCATGAACCGTGAGATCGTGACCTGAGCTGAAGTCAGACACTTAACCCACTGAGCCACCCAGGCGCCCCAGATAATTTCTTAAGTATAAGTATGTTCCAGATACTGCGTCAAACATGCTTGTACTAAAACACCTGCTAACTCGGGCACCCCGACCTCCGTGGGGTCACGGCCTGGAGCTGACAGCCTCTGGGTGGCGGAGCACGTGCCTCAGTGCTCACCTGAGCTCGGCCCTCCGCCTGCTGCGGGCAGGGTCCCGTCTTCACAAGATGGAGGGGGAAGCAAGACCGACGAGCTCCATGCAGTTTCCTCCGAGCCTCGCGATTGGCTTCTTTCCTCTTCCGGTCAGCTAGCCCTCCTCACCCCGCTTCTGCAGAACGCTGGCCCCCCCCCCCCCCCCCCGAACTCGGCCTTTCGCCCCTGCCTGTGAGGGTTAAGGAAGGCAGCTTCCTGAGTCAGCCCAGATCCCTTGGGCCTGGAAGGATGGGGCGAGATGGGTGCCACACAGCCCTTTATGCTCAAGGAGCTGGAGGCCGCCAGCCATATGCGGGATTCTTCCACTGTCTTTCAGGGGCAGCCTGTGCAAAGCACCCCCACGGGCAGGAAAGCAGAGACGCCATTGCTGAGTCCTTCGCTGGCGTGAAAAGGAGCAGTGGGCTGTGCAGACGAAAGGCCTTTGGGAGGCAAACATCCTGGGTTCTAGCCTCAGGTTTACCACCTACCACGGGCGTGAGTTTGGGCAGGCTGCTGCTCCTTCCTTGGCTCCAGGGTCCAACCCTGTGGGCTTTGGGGCAGGTGAACAGAGCTAACGTGTGTGAGACGCTCAGCCCCACAGTCCCTGGCGCCTGGCCGGGCACCGCAGGTGACTGAGGCACAGGTGCCAAAGGTCTGGTCTCCTTGTCGCCGATGAGGCCACAGAGAGGTCCAGAGAGGCGAAGTCCCAGGGTGGCTTCCGCTAACTGGCAGAGCCAGACCTTGACCCTGACCTGCCTTCCTGAAACTCAGCATCAGGTAACGAACTGGCAACCCAGAAGGGTTCTCCGACTTAAAGCTTCTTTAAAAAGCGGAGACTTACTTACAAGACTCATGCATATTCACCAAAGATAATTGAGAAGACGCAGTTTTGCCAAAAGAAAAAATACAACTCAACCACCCGGAGATAGCCACGCCTGACGTGCCACAGCGTGTATTTCAAGACGTTGGGGAGATTTTTAGGAACCTAAAACTGAGAACCCAGTACCGCTGAGGGTTGAAACAGGGTTCTCAACCTCAGCACTGTTGACGTTCTGAGCTGGATGGTTCCTCGTGGGCGTGGGGGGCGGTGTGTGTCCTGCCCACTGGGGCGTTCAGCTGCTTCGCTGAGTCCAGAGAAGCGAAGATGTCTTTAGATGATGCCAAGAGTCCCCTGGGAGCCCCGATAGGCCCCTTTGAGGATTGCTGGGTTTAGGGGTAGGGATTCTAGGTCAGCCACACCTGGATTTTGGTCCCATCTCAGGAGTCGACGCAGACAAGTTGGTCAAAGACTCTGAGCCCCGCTGTCCTCGTCTGTGAAATAGGCGCATTATCTGCCCTCCTGGGGGGATTGTGAGGCTTCACGGCGATGGCACCCGGGACGCAGCGTTCGCTACAAGGGGGCGGCCGTCCTCATCAGCACCCTTGAGGTGGCTGGCTTCTCCCACGAGGCCCGACTTCACAAAACCCCAGACAAATCAACGATAAAATACTCACCTGCGTTAGGAAATCCCTTTACTCCTGGCTACAGGCACCTCTTGTATTAGGCTGGCGGTAGGCGTTATGACTCAGAGTATGGCTGTAGGGCCAGCTGGCCTATTTCTGCTTCCTGTGTCTATCCCCAAACGCTGGTGAAAACTCTGGCAAGGGACTGAACGTTTCCGTGCCTCAGTTTCCTCCCCTGTACAGCAAAGGCAGTGGTGGTTCCTATCTCATGGGGTCGTGAGGAATCACTGAGTCTACCTAGTAAGTGGCTGCATTAATAAGTATGATATTGGGGCGCCTGGGTGGCGCAGTCGGTTAAGCGTCCGACTTCAGCCAGGTCACGATCTCGCGGGATCTCGCGATCTCGCGGTCCGTGAGTTCGAGCCCCGCGTCGGGCTCTGGGCTGATGGCTCAGAGCCTGGAGCCTGTTTCCGATTCTGTGTCTCCCTCTCTCTCTGCCCCTCCCCCGTTCATGCTCTGTCTCTCTCTGTCCCAAAAATAAATAAACGTTGAAAAAAAAAAATTAAAAAAAAAAAAAATAAGTATGATATTACACACGCCTGGTCCCGGCGACGTGATGGGGGAGGGAAGGGGCACGTTGGGAGGAAACACCAGTGGGGGAGCACCTCTAGGCCGGGCAAACGACTGCATGTGGCTGTCTCCGCCTCTGCTGCTCTCTGGACCCTCGGCATCACTGTCCCTGTGCCTGCAGGCTTGTGAATGACAACCACCTATCCCTGAGGTCTGGGACACTGGAGTCCACACCCCATGGAAATTTCACTTAAAAAAGAAATCATTGGGGCGCCTGGGTGGCGCAGTCGGTTAAGCGTCCGACTTCAGCCAGGTCACGATCTCGCGGTCCGTGAGTTCGAGCCCCGCGTCGGGCTCTGGGCTGATGGCTCGGAGCCTGGAGCCTGTTTCCGATTCTGTGTCTCCCTCTCTCTCTGCCCCTCCCCCGTTCATGCTCTGTCTCTCTCTGTCCCAAAAATAAATAAACGTTGAAAAAAAATTTTAAAAAAAAAAAAGAAATCATTGTGTCTTGGGGGCTCCTCTGTGGCTCCCCCTGGCTTTTTTTTTTTTTTTATAAAGGTTGTTACTTTTTTAATCATGGTAAAACATCCATAACATAAACACGCGTAACCATTTTAGCCATCTTAAGGGTACGTTCACACTGTTAGGCAACCATCACCGCCGTTTGTCTCCAGAACCTTGTCATCATCTCAGACTGCCACTCTGTCCCCATGAAATAACAAATCCCCGCCTCCCCCTCCCCCAGCCTCTGGGAGCCTCAATTCTGCTTTCCGCCTCTGTGAATTCGACTGCGTACCTCGAATAAGTGGAATCCTGCACTGTTTGTCCCGTTTCGCTTAGCACGCCTTCAGGGCTCATCTGTGTGAAGGCTGTGTCTCAGTTCCCTTCCTTTTTTAAGGCTGCCTAGTGTCCCACTGCACGTGTAGACTACACTCGGTTTATCTGCTCCTTGTCGATGGGCGTTTGGTTGTTTCACCTTTTGGTTGCTGTGAGTGCTGCTGTTGTGAACCTGGCTGTGCAGACACATGTTGGAGTCCCCGCTTTCCATTCTTCTGGGTCTCTATCCAGAAGCGGAGTTGCTGCATCCTATGCTAATTCTACGTTGACCGATTTGAGGGACAGCCGTACTGTCGGCCGCAGTAGCCCCACCATATTACAATCCCACCAGCAAAGCTTGAGTCATCCAATTTCTCAACATCCTCACCAATACTATGTTTTAAGCCTTGGATTTTTACGCCCTGAGAATAGTGGAGTGTGTGTAGAGGAAGGGACTTTCTTCGTATAATGCTCTTTTTTTAAAAAAAGTTTATTTATTTATTTTGGGGTGGGTGGGTGGGGAGGGACAGAGAGAGGGAGAGGGAGAGAATCCCAAGCAGGATCCACGCTGTCAGCTCAGAGCCCGACATGGGGCTTGAACCTATGAACTGTGAGATCATGACCTGAGCCGCAACCAGGAATCAGGGGCTCAACTGGCTGAGCCGCCCAGGTGCCCCCATAATGCTTTGTTTTTTAAAGAGCTTCAGACACTTCTGCTGAGCAGTTGCACATTGCATGCTCACAACAGCACGGCAAAGTGGACAAGGCTGAGGCCACCCATTTCCCTCATGAGTCCTTCCCTCTTGACTTAGTTTTGCATCTAGGGTGAAGCAGAAGAACCATCTCAGAGAGTCTAGAAGATTCCGTGCTCTAACTCCAGTCTCTCTTTGGGCCTTTTTCCTTAGAGCTAACGGTTTGTCTTTTACGGGGTTGTAACTGAACCCAAGTTCGTGCAGCTAAGTCATTCACTGAGACACAGCATGTGCCACAAGGAAGGCTTCATTGGGAGAAGGTTCGTTCCAGAGGCAGCCAAACCAGGAGATGAGAGGGTGAGGCTCACATCTGCCTCCCTGAAGGAGGAGGGAACAAGGTTCTATAATCAGAGGGGTTGAGATTACATGATTACGTATTAGTGAAAACAGCAGGGAAGTTTATGACTGTTCATGAGGAAAGCTGGAGTATGCATATTGAGCAAACACACACGTCACGTGCGTACCACGTTTACTTTGGGGTGGGGACTTAACATCCAGACGAGGTGAAATCCAGCCCCTGATGTCAGCAGGTTATCTCAGGACAGGGAGAAGGGTCCATGGGCATGCTCTCAGAGCTGGTGTTAACTGGGCCTTGGGCTTGTTCTCTCCGGCGAGGAAGGCGGGGCCTTGTTTGTTCCCAGGCCGGAACCAAATCAGTTGACCTTGAGTCAGGTTTCTGCAGAGGTAGCTGCTGGATTAGTTAGTGGGGTCTGAAAAGACACAATAGCCAATTCGGGGTAACAGTTCTCTGAAAAACAAGCTTTAAACTTTTTTCTAATTTCAACCTCATTAACCCTATGGGGCATGGTTTCAATCCCCTTTGAGTTATGATCATTTCTCAGCCTTTTAATTTTTTATTAGCGCGCGAGAGAGAACATGAGTGGGGGAGAGGAGCAGAGGAGGAGGAGGACGAGGAGAGAGAGAGAGAGGGAATGAATCTTTTTTTTTTTTTATTTTTTAAAAAAAAATTTTTTTTCAACGTTTTTATTTATTTTTGGGACAGAGAGACACAGAGCATGAACAGGGGAGGGGCAGAGAGAGAGGGAGACACAGAATCGGAAACAGGCTCCAGGCTCCGAGCCATCAGCCCAGAGCCTGACGCGGGGCTCGAACTCACGGACCGCGAGATCGTGACCTGGCTGAAGTCGGACGCTTAACCGACTGCGCCACCCAGGCGCCCCTAGAGAGAGAGAGGGAATGAATCTTAAGCAGCCTCCTTGATCAGCATGAAACCTTATGTGGGGCTCAATCCCATGACCATGGGCTCATGACCTGAGCCAAAATCAAGAGTTGGATGCTCAACCGACTGAGCCACCCAGGCACCCCCATTTCTCAGTATTAAAGGAATTATGATGATAAGCCCTCTGGTGACATCCTTATCTCCTCAGGTGAGGTAGGTTTTGAGTAAAGTGGTTTTGTAAATCTTAGCTGTAGGCAAAATTCATTCAATGATTAACATGCCTATGTGTAAGGCTAAGCAGAAGCTTCTAGCCTGTAGGTCGCAGCAGCAAGGGAAATAGAAGCAACACAGAGCCAGACATGCTGAGTTTTTCCCTGTTACAGGGTCCCTATTCACAACGCCTTGCCTTGATCTTGGGAGACTTTCTACCCGCTTTATAGGTACAGAGGCAGCAGGAGGCCAATGAAACTTCCTAAGCCAGCTCACCCCTACTGCTCAGGGGCTGTGGACACACCACATGGGTCTTCAGCATGGCCTGGATCACACAACCTCTGCTTGTCTGCAGGATCAGAAAGTGAAGGGAGAGAGGAAGCCCTTCATGGAGTTCTCCCCCCTCTTCTTGACACGCCCTGGCTTTCGCAGCTGGGAGGCAGATGTTAGAGAAGGCTAACCCTCTATCGCTTCTTTGGTGGAGAGGCTCGCACACACCGTCCTCACTCATCTGGCTAGTCGTTCACATCTTTCATGAGATCATTCCGGCAGGATAGTTTGGGACATATACCGTTTTTGGTGATCTGCATTTTTTCCTGTAGGTTTGAATTACTGCCATTTGGTGTCATTTCCTTTCAGCATGAAAAACTCCCTTTAGCAGTTCAGGTTTTTTTGTTTTTGTTTTTGTTTTTTAATGTTTATTTGAGAGAGAAAGAGGGGGGAGGGGAAGAGAGAGAGACAGAGAATCCCAAGTAGGGTCCATGCTGTCCGTGCAGAGCCTGATGCAGGGCTCGATCCCACCAACCATGAGATATGACCTGAGCTGAAATCAAGAGTCAGATGCTTAACCGACTGAGCCACCTAGGCACCCCTAGCAGTTCTTATTGTACAAGTTTATTGGGGATGAGTTTTCTCAACCTTTGTCTATTTGAAATGTCTTTATTTTGCCTTCCTTTTTGAAGGATGGTTTTATTTGATAAAGAATTATGGGTTGATGGGTCTTTTTTCTTCCAACATTGTGGAGATGTACGTTCCATCCTCTTATGACACTCATTGTTTCTCATGAGAAGTCAGCCGTCATTCATATGATTATCTCTCTATATAATATGTGTCTCCCCCCCCCCCCCCCCCCCCGGCTGCTTCCAAGATTTTCTCTTTATATTGGAATTTCAGGAATATGATTGTAATATATCTGTGTGTAGTTTTCATTGTATTTATCTTGTCTGGGGTATGCCAAGCTTCTTGGACTTGTATGTTAATGTCTTTTAGCAAATTTGGAAAGTCTTGGGCTTTTTTCTTCCACTATTTTTTCCCCACCTATATTCCCTCTTCTCTCCTTCTAGGCTTCAAATTTCATGTCTATTAGGCCACGTGCTATGGTCGCACAGGTCTTTGAGGTTCTGTTCACTTTTTGTCAATCTTTTGTCTCTCTCTTCTTCAGAGTGGATCATTCCTATTGACTGAGATTTCAACTCAGTGGCTCTTTTGCCTTTAATCTGATGTTATATTCGTCTAGTGAAATTTTCATTTTAGGTATTATTTTATTTTCAGCTTTACAATCTATATTTGATATTTTGTTTTGTTTTGCTTTGGTTTCTCTATCTCTACTGAGATTTGTCATCTATTCATTCCTTATGTACATATTTTCTTTAAATCCTTAAACACATTTATAATAGCTGCCTTAAACTTCTTGTGTGAAATTCTTTCAACACCCAGGATCATTGTCTGTTGGCTTTATTTTTTCTTGATGATAGATCACATTTTTCTGCCTCCTTGCCTGTCTGGTGACTTATGATTAACTGTTGGACATCGTGTATGATATGTTATAAAGATTTTGGATTCTGTTGTGTTCCACTGAAGAGTGATTTTTGTGGTAGCAGGCAGTTAATTTGGATGGACTGATACCCCAAACCATACGTCCCTCATGGTCAACAGGAGCTGAAAACTCTGCTCAGTTCTTTCTATTTCTACCTGATTTTTTTTTTTTCTTCTGTAGTTCCTATGTTCCCCTCCCTCTGAAAATATAGTTTATACTCAGCCAATTATTTGGGTGCATTTTATATGCAGATGTTGGGGCTCATTCTAGCTATAGCTCTTTCCCTTCCAGGATTCCCTTCCTAAATTTCTGGCTGCTTTTCCAGCCCTGAACTCTGACTTTTGGTACTTAAAGCCAGTAAGCTGCAGCTTGTTGTCACTCTGAGCTGCCTGAAGTTTGGTGAGTGCCCTCAGGCAAAAAGTCACAAATGTGCAAATCCCTCACATCCAATTCCCCGCCTTCGAAGGGTAAGGTCTCTTCGGCTTTCCACCGACTTCTGGTTGCTCTCCAGAACTTTCAAGTAGTTGTTTTTAAAGATATGTTGTCCAGATGTTATAATTCTGTGTAGGAGAGCTAGTCCAACCAAGCTACACTCCCCTTCCTATGACACTGAATAACAATAACAGTGGTCACAACTTGGAGTTTGACGCCCACATGAATAGGTGGACTGTTTCACCAAAATCTGGCTTGGAGGCTTATGTGGCAAGAACCGGTCAGAGTTAAGTGTGACCACCCCTCCACCCCAGATCCCCTTGAAAAGAGCCTGGGTTTTCTAGTTTGCTGCTGTTCCCACCCCTCCCTCGTGTCTCCCCCAGACTAAAGCCAATGGTCAATTTCTTCTTATCATCTTCAGTGTGGTTTTGTGGGCTTTTATTTCCAGTCAGAGTGTTCCAGCTTTTCCTCATAACCCTTCCCGAGCCTGGGCCCAGAGTCGTTCTGTAGCCCATTTGCCTATCCTTTCCTTCCGCCGTGACTCTGTGCTCACAGCTGCTTTTTCTCCAGTGTTCCATGCTGCTGAACATTCCTCCTCCACTTCTCCCCCCCTTCCTTCCCTTCCCTCACCCCCTCCAACCCTTCCTTGCTCCAACATTTCCCGAGCATTTATTGTGTGCTCAGCACTGTTTTCGGACCTGGGAACATAGCAAATCGTAAAGAGATCTTTGCCTTCGTGGAGCTGATGCGCGAAGGAAGGATGTGACAGTAAACAATTTGTAACATGGTGATAAGTGCTATAGAGAAAGATAAAGCTGAGTAGGGGGATTGACGGAGATGGGGGTGTGCAAATGTCTTAGGCTCTCAGCCTCCCGTTTATCCTGTTCCTGTTCGTGTTTTCCACACTTCAGGTGACAGAAGATGCTTTGTATTGGGTCAGTGCTAGCTTTCAGCTTCTTGGCTATGTGGCTTTGAGAAAGTCACATCCCCACTTCTGTGCCTCAGACATTCTTTTTAATCTGTAACATAGAGGCAAGAACAGTACCTACTTCTCAGAGTTTTTGTGAGTGCTTAACATAGTACCTGGCATATAGCAAATACTCCGTAAATATTAGCCATTTTCACTAGACTAAAGATTTACATCAATTAGCACAATGTCTGACACCTCATAGGCAACAAGTAAATAGTGGTAGTTACCATTATTTCTCCAATTCTGGATACTGACATCCAGTTAATTGTTTTTCCTTCTGCCGGGCCAGCAGTATCTTGTCTCCCTTGTTGGAGCCAACGGAGAATGGAGAAAATCAATACTCCAGAAATTGCGTATTCGCAGCGCCATTGGAAGCCACTTGGGGAGAATCCAGTGGGGAGTTAAGGCTGGAGGCAGCTGCTCTTGGGAAGGATTCCACCTCCAGTTGTTACTGATGTGTGAAATCCCAATTTGAGAAGTGAGAAGATATCATGGCGGGACTCCAGGGGCTGGGCCAGTGCTATAGACCTGATGCCGTTAGGTCAACATTGGAGATGCTTCCAGAAACGACAATTCTCTTCTTTCTCTGGCCAACAACACCTTCTGTGCTCGCCCAGTGTATTCCTGCCAAACCTCCTCCTCCTCTCCCCACCATCTCTGGGTGGGTATTATTTGGCTTGGGCTCATTTTCCGTCCACTCCCTAATGAAGTTTTGATTCCCCTCATTTGCCATTTCCCAAATGCTCGAAGAGCTCAGGGAAGAAGGTGTCAGAATTTTGCCAGCCCAGCTGGCTTTGATCTGATATCTGTCAGTGCCTGGCACGCTTGGTGGGGCTGCTTTGATTTTCTTTTTTTAAATTTCTGCCGAGGAGCTGGCTTACAGGAAACATTATTAAGAGGAGCTGTCAGAAGGAATGGATCTGTGGCACCAGATTGCTTGTAGGTGGCAGGTACGAGGACTCTGGTCCAGGCTCCACCGAAGTATAGAAGCGTTTACAAAGTACCACCTGTGGGCCATGACTCAGCCATCTCTCCTGTTGCCATAGCCCCCCCAGCCAGGTGTTCGGTTTCCAAGAAAACAAGGCCTCGATCTGTGAATTGGGGACAGTGAAACCTTGGCGTTTCCCTTCCTTGCTGTGACCTTATATTAGTTATAGAAAGGTTTGGCTATAAATAACACGGACCTAAATAAGAGTGGGTTAAACCAGGCAAAGGTTTGTTTCCCTTTCATGTAGCAGTCCAGAGGGAGGCTGTTCAGTTCTGCTCCAAAACGTCCTCGGGGACTGTGAGTCCCTCTAGCTTGTTGCTTCGTTGTGCTTGGTGTCCATTTTCCAAGATCACCTCATTGCTCAAGAGGGCTGTTGAAGCTCCTGCCATCATGGCTACGTTCCAGCCAACAGAAAGGAGAAAGAGCAAGAGTCTTGAAGGACTTTTCCCAGTAGTTGCACACATTTCTTCCATTCCCATCCCACCTGGCCACCACATAGTCACACGGCTATGCCTGGCTGCAAGAGAGGCTGGGAGGTGTAGTCTTCATCCCTATCAGCCATGTTCTCAGCTGTCAGAAAGAAAGGAAAATGATCACTTGGAGAAAACCAGCAGGTTGTTTGGGAAAGAGCGGCTCTGCCACGGAACACATTGCTGAATGCATCCGACGACCTGTGTTTGCATTTCAACCTGCCACTTGCCCCGTCCCCAGTTTCCTCACCCGTAAAGTGAGGATGGTAATTACCTCACGGTTGGTGAAGATAAAATGATATGTGGTGTTGGAAGATGCTTTCCAAAGCTCTCAAAACATCTGCGAACGCTGGGATCTGCTGTGCAAGTTCATTTCTGGTGCTGATAATATGTGGAGGCCTTTGTATGAAAAAATATTCACCTGTCTGCAGGTCCGCACTTGCCTGGGTCTGGCCGGCTGGACTTGGTAGCTTCTGTGTGGCTGGTTGGCCAGAGAAATCATTTGTCAGGTGCCCGGGACCTGTTAGTGCCTGCTGTGGTGTCAGGAAGTCCGGATGGGGCACGACAAGAAGTTCTAGAATGTGATACAGTTGGTGCATAAGTTGATTTTTAGATAGAACCCTTAAAACTTTTGTTAAGAACAATATGCTTATTTTAATACGTCATTAGGGAAAAAAAAGAACTTGACCATCAAAGCTGGTACTTTCAACGTTTTTTTTTTTTTTTTTTTTTTATTTTATTTATGGGACAGACAGAGACAGAGCATGAACGGGGGAGGGGCAGAGAGAGAGGGAGACACAGAATCGGAAACAGGCTCCAGGCTCCGAGCCATCAGCCCAGAGCCTGACGCGGGGCTCGAAATCACGGACCGTGAGATCGTGACCTGGCTGAAGTCGGACGCTTAACCGACTGCGCCACCCAGGCGCCCCAAAGCTGGTACTTTCAAATAGACATTATGGCTAGGACAAGCCTGAGTTTTTATAAAGTGAGTTTAAAGAAAAATCAAGTAAATAATAATTTAAGCAGTACTTGTCTTTGGCAGAAACTCAGTTGAGAATTGCGTCTCTGGCCAACACCTAGATTTCATTCTGGCGAGATCCTGAGCAGAGGACCTGGGAATCCTTTTCTGGACTCCTGGCATGCGGATGGAGACCGTGTTGTGTTGTTTTAAGCTGCTAAGTTTGTGATGGTTTGTTATGCAGCTGGAGAAAACAAACACGTGGTTAGAGATGAGGACATCAGAAGTGCCATCAACCCAGACAAGTTTCTTAAACTGTTTCCTCATTTGGACCCTGGTGACAGGAATACGTGCTTGTAGAGTTCCTGGAGGAACAATGAGGAAATACATGTGAGTTCCTACTTAACATGAGGGAAATATTGAGGTTAATAACTGTCAATTAGAACTCTGGGCGGTAGGATCAATTCCCCTAAGGGTCACATTTGCCCAGTTCCGTGACCCCAGAGACGGGCGAACGTTGGCAGATCTCAGTAAAGCTTTAGACCACACAATCTGGTAGAACTTTCTTTATGCCCTAGTCATTTAGTTTCTTGAGCCTTGATTCTCTCCAACCATGAGCAAAAGGGTCTGAACTTTGAACTTGGACCTAAGTCTGATGAGACAGCTGAGCATGTAAAATTCTGGGCACCCCACCAGGGAAAAATCAGAGGCAGATGCTCTGGGGTGTGGGGTCAGAAGCCAGGACACTTAGGGGACAAGGCCGTGTTGAGCTTCCTGATGAACCTTTCTGTTGGGGTCTGGGGTGAAATGCTCTGCCCAGAAGTTGGGTGGGACAGCAACTGACAGGATCCCAGATCAAAAGCCTTTTCAAAATGCACCAGAAATGAATTCTTAACAAGGAGAGGGTGCCAGTGAGAATAGTCTTCATCCTATTTGAATTTTCCCAAATGGGAAGATTTCACTGATATTCTAAGGCAATTTTACTGGAGATAAGAAATCGCCTGGGTCACATTTTTTTAAAACATTCCCAGATCTTCCAGCCCACACCCAGAGAGTTGGATTCAGAAGTCTCAAGTGGTCTCTAGCCGAATGCATTTTTATCAAGCCCCCCAGGGCATTATAGTGCATGCAGGTATTTGGGGAATGCAGGTGCCCTGACAGTTTTCTGGGAAAGTAAATCCTGATTTGCAACATTTGCAAATTTCTTAGATGTAAATGCTCTTATGGTGGCTGACAGTGTTGACCTTGGAGAAGAAATACACTAGCATATCATGACAGAGTATTTCCACCGAACAGGTATGACAGGCATCAAGACCTCAAGAGCACAGAAGTACAGAAGTTAGGGCCGCCTGGGTGGCTCAGTCAGTTAAGCGTCTGAGAATCTGCTTCGGATTCTGTGTGTCCCTCTGTCCCTCCCCCGCTCGCACTCTGTCTCTCTCCGAGAAATAAATACACATTAAAAACAATTTTTTTGAAGTACAATAGTTAAATGTAGTAAAATAATTATCAAGTGATGTGTTTTGAGTATTTATTACCTTTTAAAAATTTAATTTTGAGTTTATATAATATAATGGTTAATAGTGGATCTGTTTACCAACTGGCTCACAAAATTCCTGAAAACTTAACAATAGGGCTTTGCAAGCCAGGGCAGGGTAACTCCAATCAACAACTGAGCTGGGGGATGCTGATTTGATTTTAGGCCCATTCCGTGATTCCTGGGGGTAGAGTCTGGGCAGTTTAGCTCTAAAAGCTCCCCATGTGATTCTGATGTTGGTACAGGGCTGAGAACCACTGACTTAAACCCTCAGTACTCCGTGGTCTGTGGACATCGACACAGTATCAGCATCACCTGGGGGCTTATAAGAAATGCAGGCTCTCAGGCCCTACCTGCTGAACCAGAACCTGTATTTCTTTCTTTTTTAACATTTATTTATTTTTGAGAGACAGTGCGAGACAGAGCATGAGCGGGGGAGGGGCGGAGAGAGAGAGAGAGAGGGACAGAATCCATTGCAGGCTCCAGGCTCCAAGCTGTCAGCCCAGAGCCTGATGTGGGGCTCGAACCCACAGACCGTGAGATCATGACCTGAGCCGAAGTCAGACCCTTAAGTGACTGAGCCCCCCAGGCACCCCGAACCTGCATTTCAATAAGATCTCAGCTAATTCTTACCCACAGTAAAGGTAAAGAATTTGGGGTTCCCCAAAACGCACCAGCTTGTGACAGTGACACGGATGTGCTTTAAAATGAAGATCCCTGGGCTCATTGCCAGAGGCCCCCACTCAGTAGATCTGGGGCTCCAGGGATCCCTACTGGGGAGATCCCCATGCACTTCTGGCTCAGGGATCGTGCTGCTGAGAATTTAATTCAGATATAGTCCTACAGGGTAGAAGGGAAATCCTAGCAAGAGAGAAAGATGGAGATTCTTCCATCTGTATCTGGTAAATGTCACTCGGTAAAGAACGAGAACAAAAGGACACCGTGGAGAGCATGTCATGATTGAGGAGGCCAGGAGGACATGTGGCTAACGAGGTCACACGCCTGGCTCACGAGGATACTCAATCAGCGTCATTCTTTGCTTAGAACTGCGCATGTGGGGGGTGGGGGTGGACTTTGGAGTTAGAAGGCCGGCCCCTCACCCAGGAGCAGTTTCCTGGCTTCCTTGTGCCTCAGTCTGGTCTTCTGTGAAATGGGGATGACTGTTCCTCCCTTCACAGGGTGACTCTGAGGAACAAAATAACGCATTCAGAGGGCGAGGCAGCCCCATAGTCCCCGCTGGTGACAGCTGCGACCGACAGGAAATCTCGTTCATGTGCGTGCACACATCAGGGCACACGTGGGTGGTCCTCGCCATGGGTGTGCAAGAAGACACGGCTAGGAGGGTAGCAAGAGGCCCATGCTGGCTGACCAAGCTTCATGCCGAGTTCAAGGGCAACTGGAACGGCCAGGGGTAGTGGAAGGAGTCTAGCTAATGAGAAAGGCCAGGAACTAAATAGCACAGCTGTGGGGCATGAGATCGGAGAGGCCGAAGCCTTAACTTGCAAAGACGGAAAGGTACAGGAGCCCATGACCATGCGGTGCTGGGTGGAGGGACGGAGGTTGCAGGGACCACTGATCCCCTGGGTCTGGACAGAAACACCCCCAGGAAGGAGGCTGGACACAGGCTCTTTCCTTTACATTTGTCTTTTCAGTAAAGATAAGCCATAAATCACCGGCCGGAGCACTTCCCAGCTAGAAAGTCAACAGATAACAGGGACTGTAGCTAAAGATGCAGAAGGTCTGGAACTAAGAAACCCGGGTGCCTTCCCAGGCTCCTCCCTGGGCTCCTCCCTCTGGCTCCTCAAAGAACTTAGGAGATACCACCTGGCAGCTTTAACCATTACTTTTGGGAGACACACAGGAAAAATCCCCGTCCTGGCCGAGCAGATGTGAAGCTGTTTGCAGAAGGGTGTGTCTGGGAATGAGAGGCAGGAAAGTGCCCGGTGCCACAGAGAGTTTAGGGCCGATGTTCATAGAATCCGACTGGAAGGTGTTCCTTATGTCCAAGTGCCTGGGCCCTGTGAGCTGCTCCTCTTCGCCTGCAGGCATTTGCAAGGAGAATGGCTTCTTGTTGGACCAGGTCCAGCCCCACGTGGATTTGTGCACAGTCAGTAGGAGTGGGGCTGGGTGAACGGCCATGCATCTCTCACTCGCTTGATTGGTACAGGTTCACCTCTCTTGTGCCATCTCCCCCTGACACGGCACTTCATCGGGGTCGATGATCGGAGCATCTGTTGATTCATCCAGACATTTGTGGGGTACCTGCTCTGTGCCAGGACGGACTCAGCCTGAAATACAGAGCTTATTCCTTCTCTCTCTCTCTCTCTCTCTCTCTCTCTCATAGTGTTTTGTACTTGCTATGTAATGTCGTTCTAAGTAAAGCAAAATTGAATTCTAAATAATTAGTGTGATTTTGATTGTTCACCTTTATATTGTGCAGTGCCTGTTTAGAATGCAGATATAAGCATTTAATTCATTCGTGGAATTACCAAAATTACAGTTTGTGTTCTATAGCTTATACCTGGATAGATGTTTTGTTCGTGCCCCAAGACTGGGAACCTGCACAAAATGAACTTAACTGCTTTTTAAAAAAAAAAAATTTTTTTTAACGTTTATTTTTGAGAGCGAGAGAGGCAGACAGAGCGTGAGCGGGGGAGGGACAGAGAGAGAGGGACATACAAACCAAAGCAGGCTCCAGGCTCTGAGCTGTCAGCGCAGAGCCTGATGTGGGGCTCGAACTCACGAACCGTGAGGTCATGACCTGAGCCAAAGTCGGCTGCTTAACCGGCTGAGCCACCCAGGTGCCCCAACTGCTTTTCTTTTTTTTTTTTAACATTTATTTATTTTTGAGAGAGAGACAGACAGAGTGTGAGTTGGGGAGTGGCAGAGAGAGAGGGAGACGCAGAATCCGAAGCAGGCTCCAGGCTCTGAGCTGTCAGCATGGAGCCCGATGCGGGGCTCGCACCCATGAACCATGAGATCGTGACCTGAGCCGAAGTCTGACATTTAACCGACTGAGCCACCCAGGCGCCCCCAAACTCAACTGCTCTTACTTCGCTTCTTGATCCGGGCACATTGTGCCAACACTGTCTGCCTCCATTTCACTGGTGAGTAAGGAAGGACAGAAAGGACATGGGGCTGTGGGTGATCTCCTCTTTCCTTCTCCTTCCGCGGCATCTTCTTCAGCGCAAACGGCTAACACGAGAGTTCTCAGACACATGGAGACGGGGACAGTAGGGCTCCCGGATCGTTCAGGTTTCTTGGAGTGTCATTGTGTTCTTTCTGGGTTCGAAGCAAGTTTCTCCCCAGCTTCATGGAGGTGTAATTGGCAAATGAAACTGTCTGTGTTTAAAGTGTGCAGCGCGATGATTTGATAGACGTATAGGTTGTGAAATGATCACCACAGCTGAGTTAATTAACACATCTGTCACCTTGCATGGTTATTTATTTTTCTTTTTTGGCGGAAGCTCTCTTAGCCTAGTTCAGGTATACAGCCATGAAGCGGGCTTCTTCTCGGGCTTACTGCTTAGATTTAGCCCGTACCTTGTGCTCACTTTGGGCCTCACCGATCCACCGTGCATCCTGAGTCTGCTGCAAGCCTGTGTCCAAGGCGCATTTTGAATCCTCTGCGTGAAGAAGGAGGGGGCACACGGACTGCGTGTTATCTCCTCTGCCTGTGCACATGCTCCGTTGTCCCGTCAGACTCCACTTAGAAGTCATAAAGTCAATGGTCAGATGGTTAAGAGTATTTAGAAGGGGGCAGCAAATTGAAGCAAGTGTGGGGGACTTCTGAACGCAGGGTCTGTGTGACTGCGCAGGTCACATGCCCTTGAAGGTGGCCCTGGCTGGGCGCTGCCCCAGGCACCGTGAAAGGTGGTGAAACAGACCAGGGCTCTCCCTTAGGGGCCTCACATGCTAATGAGGCAGTCAACACGGCATGTTTGAGGGACAGAGAGGCGGCTTGGGGGCCAGGGAACTGCAGGGTAACAGCAGAATGACGAAGCCCTAATGAATGAGGGCAGTGCTTTGGAGTCAGATGGTCCTGAGTTCAAGTCCCGACTCCATCACCACAGGGACCATGACCTTGGGGAGGTTACATACCTTCTCTGCGCCCTCGCCTTCCACATTTGCACAATGAAGACAAAAACCAAAACTATGCTCTGCTGACCACTTGGGGTTGTTGTGAGAATTGATGAGAGAGCGTACTTGGAAATTTCTTGCACGCTCTAGGTCGTTCTAGAATCGTAAGGAGTTAGCAAGAGAAAAAGGGGTCAGATGAATAGAAGCACCATGGGAACTGGGAAGGGGGGTGGGCATAACTTACATCAGGGGCTTTTCAATGGGCCGACAGCGTCCAGGTTACAAACTGAAATGGAAAAGATCTCACGTACAGCAGGATCTGGACCTCTGAAAGGCCTGGGAATAAATCAAACAGGCAACTGAAGGACCTTGTGCAGAGAGCGCCCTCATGTCCCGGGGAAGACACGGAAGGGGAGGGCAAACGCAGAAGCCTGCTCTGCACCCGGATGGGGAGAATCAGTAGAACAACTATGACCATTTCCCCCAAATAAAACCCTGATCAGTTTATGGACAATAACAAGTCAAAATGCGACCTGGCTAAGAAATCTTGAAAAAAGGAAGTGAAGGAAGGAAGATACAATTTCAAATATCAAAACCAAACCCAAACCAACAAAAGCAACCCACGAGGCAAGGACAGTGTACGCGGCCTGGTCGTGGCTGAGGGAGGGACCAGAGTGAGAGCTCATGTAGGCTCGTGGGAGCTTAGGGCACGCTCACAGTGGCACCCACAGTTAGGGGAGGAACCAATAACTTGCATTTGTCGTGCACTATGCTAGGTGTTTTCCTGTACTCTCACTTAATCCTCAGGACAACCTGAAGAAGCACATGCCGGTATCATTCCCATTGGACAGGTGAGAAATCTGAGGCGCAGAGGTTAGGAGACACCCCTGACGTCCCGTAGCCGGTGATGGGTGGAGACATTTTCTAGCCGAGACGGTCCAGCTCCAGAGTTCACGGTCTCGACCACCAAACTGGTGTTCAATAAATGGTGCCAGAATACTTGAGATCTCAGCTGGGGAGAAAGAGAGATTGCCTACCTCATACCATATATCCCCTTACCCCTCCACCTCCCCCCCCAGAAAGTTCCAGTCTTAAACATATTAAAACACAAAAGTAGTAAACAATTTAGAAAGTATTCATATAGTTTGGGGTTGGGGAAGCCCATTTTAAAAGCCACAAAATCCCTTAGGGCACCTGGTGGCTCAGTCACTTGAGTGTCCGACTTCAGCTCAGGTCATGATCTCGTGGTTCATGAGTTCGAACCCTGCAATCGGGCTCCATGCTGACAGCTTGGAGCCTGGAACCTGCTTTGGGTTCTGTGCCTCCCTGTCTCTCTGCCTCTCCCCTGCTTGCTCTCTCTCTCTCTCTCTCTCTCTCTCTCTCAAAAATAAATAAACATTAAAAAATTAAAAAAAAATAAAAGCCACAAAGTCCCAAATCATAAACAATTGACTTTTAAACTTCTCTGTGGGAAAAGGCATGAGAATCCAGTTAGAGGAAAATTGTAGATCTGGGAAATATTTGTTCTCTAACTGACAAGTTTCAATATCCTCAAAATGAAACCCTCTTACAAATTTATAAGGAAAAGTCAAACCCCACAACAGAAAAACGAGCACCCGTCCTACAACAGGCAATCCACAGAATTATAAATGATCACGAAACATGGGGAAAGATGTTTTATCTCAAATAAAATGTATCTGTTTTACCTCAGATTGCCAACAATTGGGAGAGAGACAGAAGGGGAAAGAGAGAGAGAGAGAGGGAGAGGGAGAACGAGAATGAGAATAGTATCAGCCGTATTAGTGAGGGCTTGGGTAAACAGAGTCTTACGTTTTTGGCAGGAGTGCTATTCCCTCTGTCTGGAATGTTCTCCCTCATATCTATCACCTCCCTTCCTTCACCTCTCAGAGAAGTTTCCTGACTACTTTATCTAAAATGGTCCCCACTAGAAAATGGGTGATGGGCACTGAGGAGGGCACTTGTTGGGATGAGCACTGGGTGTTGTATGTAAGCCAATTTGACAACAAACTATATTTAAAAAAAATAATAAAATGGTCCCCACTCATTCTTCCCTATTCCATCCCTTTCCCTGCTTGATTTTCCTGTATCTCTTGTCATGTGACACATCATAGCTTTTGTATCTGTTGATTACCTAGCTTCCTTCTTGAGACTGTAAGCTCCCCAAGGGCGGGGACTTTGTCTTGTTCACAGCTATATTCCCAGCACCTAGAAAAGAGACTAGTGCATAGAAGATGCTCAGTTAATATTTGAGTGCATCGGGAAGAATGGAGGTATGTCGGTGCAATTTTTCTGGAGGACGGTTTTATCAGTCTCATCACCTTAAAACGCACACGTCATTTTGCCTTACTGAATTTACAAAAATTTTAGAATTTCTCACAGGAAATACAGAAATACAGAAATTTTCACAAAGAGGCAACACGTGTGCGTGTTTACGGTCTTGTGTGGAAATGACCTGTAAGAAAGATGTGCTTGAATAAACTCAGGGTGCATTCATACAAGAGAACATTCAGCTTTTAAAAAGAATGAATTAGCTTTGGGTGTGGCTGTAGATGTGAGTAGATACAGTATAGACAGAGCTATGAGCATGGATACGGATGCAGTGTCCTCAATAGCAAGTTGTAACCAGTGTTTGCCTTTGAATAATGGGTGGGAAACCCTCACTTTAAGTTTGTCTGCATGTGAGGCGCCTGGGTGGCTCCGTTGGTTAAGTGTCCGACTTCAGCTCAGGTCATGATCTCACAGTTTGTGAGTTTGAGCCCCACGTTGGGCTCTGTGCTGACAGCTCAGAGCCTGGAGCCTGCTCTGGATTCTGTGTCTCCCTCTCTCTGCTCCTCCCCTGCTTGTGCTCTGTCTCTCTCTCTCTCTCCCTCAAAAATAAATAAACGTTAAATAAAATTTAAATTTGTCCATGTGTTTGATTTAAAATTTTAAATTCAATGAATATGTTTCACTTTTTAACTTTTTATTTTGAATTCACTACAGACTTACAAGCATGTGTGATTTCTGTAATTAAAAAATGCAAATGAGGAGCGCCTGGGTGGCTCAGTCGGTTAAGCGTCCGACTTCGGCTCAGGTCATGATCTTGCAGTTTGTGAGTTCGAGCCCCGCGTCGGGCTCTGTGCTGACAGCTCGGAGCCTGGAGCCTGCTTCGGATTCTGTGTCTCCTATCTCTGCCCCTCCCTCACTTGAGCTCTGTCTCTATCAAAAATAAATAAATGTAAATAAAAAAAATTAAATGCAGATGGATAAGGGAAGAGGTGAGATAGAAATGGAACGGGCTGTGACTCTATTTGAGCAACAGAGACTTGACCTTGTTTTTAAGAAGAGGAGGGTTCTAGAAATTACAGCCAGGTCTGGTCAGTATCGGACATCACCCCCACTCCCCCTCTCCAAGTTGCCACTGGGCGCCTGCAGGATCCTTCATCTGGGGTGTGGGGCTGGAGACAGAAGCAAGGACCACTGGTCTGTTTGCTCCTGACTTGGGTCAGTGCTTAACAAACAGGACGAGTGCGCGTCCTTGTGTTTGTGCACTCCCTAACTCTCCTGCTTGCCTTGTGTTTCTTTGCACCCCGAGAACCCAGCATGGTTTTCTGAATAGAAGGGCCACTGTAGTCAACAGATGTTGGTGGATGATTGTGATTTGGGTCCAAACGAGTCCTTTAAAAAAATGCTTCCAAGTTATAGATGTACGTTCAAGTTTTTATTTTGGTTCAGGTTTACGTGTGACGCCCCAAATGAAGTAGCTCTGTGCCAAATTAGTGTAAGTAAGACTCACGCGGTAGGAGTGGAATGTGTGTATACAGTCTGTATATTGGGTCACGTCTGGGGCAGAACCGAATCATTCATTCAGCAAATATTGATCGTTTGATCGATTGATCGATGGATCTGTCCCAGGCGCTGTTCTCCACTTTGCAAATATAGCAGAGAACAGGAGAGAGAATGTCTGCCCTCAACGAGATTTCCCTCTCGTGGTTTTGGGGGGCTGAAGAACAAGTAAAGTAAAGGCCTCATTTCATAAATTCTAAATTGTGATCCCCTCCCCATGTTAATACCTCAGAAACCGGGATACATTGTATTTTGCAGTCAATGGAACTGCTCTCCCGTGCTTGCTCTCGGGGAGACAGCTGTCATATGTGGTTGTCATTGTATGTTCATACATAAACATCATCATAGCTGTTCTGATGGCTGTCCCTTCTGCCGAGTTATGTGCACCGTTGGAACGACATGTGCTGAGCTTAATCTCCATTTAAAATATCGTAACATTACATTCTGTTGGATTCAGCATCTCTGTTACGTATGCAGAAGGGTATGAGAGGAGAACAACAGGGTATTGGATGTGAGTGACACAAACAGACATCACTTGAAGTGATAATCGTAATTCCATTTTTTATTATAAAGCAATACCCAAGAGCTTCATAGACGTAAACAAGGGAAATACTCAAGGAAAGTGCAACTGTATTGCGGCTGGTCGCTGAAATTAACCAGGGACCTCCTACCATGTGCCCGTCAGCACTAGCAAAGACAGAGGAAGTGACCAAATATCCCTGGAAAGAGGAAAGACATTTTATGCTTTTTATTATTTTTTATTAAAAAAATGTATGTATGTATGTATTTGTTTATTTTGAGACTGAGAGAGAGAGAATCCCAAGCGGGCTGCATGCTGTCAGTGCAGACCCTGACATGGGGCTCGATCCCATGACCCTGGGATCATGACCTGAGCCAAAATCAAGAGTCAGATGCTTAACCGACTGAGCCACCCCGGCGCCCCAGGGGAAAGAAATGTTAAAACGTTGAGAGGCTGGTGTCACTGATTTTTGTAACAGATGCAGGACTAGTATTAAAGCATCATGCCATTTGATTGGCAACATTTTTTTTTTTTTTTTTCATTTTTAGTGGTGCCTAAAATAATGCTGTGTCTCAGAGCAAATAGGATCTTGGATGCAATGAAAAATGGTGGTGTGACGGATGGCGATGGGGACACAACAGAATTCCTTGTGTACGGGGCAAGGAGTGGGGATATTGAGATTTTAAAGATGTGACCGGGGGAGCTTGGGTGGCACAGCCTGTTAAGTGTCTGATTGCTGATGTTGGCTCAGGTCCCGATCTCAAAGTGTGTGGGGTTCGAGCCCCTCATCAGGCTGTGAGCCGATGGTGCAGAGCCTGCTTGGGATTCTGTCTCTCCTTCTCTCTTCCCCTCCCCTGCTTGTGCGCTGTCTCTCTCTCAAAATAAATAAATAAAGTTAAAACATTAAAAAAAAAATAAAGGCCTGGTCAGAGAAGACCTCATTATCATTATAACTGGTGTGTGATTGTTATTACAATGTTAAGGCCAAAGGCTGTGCCTTCTAGAGAACTTTGCTGCTCAGGAGTGTGATCTGTGGACCCGTCATGATAATTTTAGAGAAGGCTGATGCTAACTTTGAATGCAATGAATGCGAATGAAAGTTCTTTGGAACATGGAAGAATACTTGCTTTGGGGAAATTGGTCTGAAAAAGAAGATGTCTTTGATCCACACTCCGTTGAATTGATATATTAATTCCCAGTTTGTCCAGCCCACCTACACATCTGACGATCTCCGCAAAGTTTCACTGACCACACAGTTTTTACATGTGTTAGGTTTATGTATTTGATGTTTGTAAAGGCATTTATTTACTTTGTATATTTTCTTTTATTTTCATAGTCTGCCTGTAACATTTGTGACTTTTGACCATTGTTCAATCTTAATTAAATCTTAAGATGGAGGTTGTCTATAAACATACTATGTAGACAATACAGGCACCTTAACATTATTTGGTATTTTTTCCCATGTTTTATTATTATTAACAATTTTTTTAAACATTTATTTTTGAGAGAGAGAGAGAGAGAGAGAGAGAGAGTGAGGGGGAGGGGCAGGGAGAGAGACACACACAGAATCTGAAGCGAGCTCCAGACTCTGAGCTGTCAGCACAGAGCCCGATGTGGGGCTCGAACCCATGAACTATGAGATTACGACCTGAGCTGAATTTGGAGGCTTAACCAACTGAGCCACCCAGGCGCCCCTCCCCCATATTATTTTGAAGCAAATATCAGGCATCATACGATTTCCTTAAGTATCTCTAAAAGATAAGGACTTTCAGAAAAAACAAAAACATAACCACAATACCATTATTAAAAACTTTTTTTTTAACGTTTATTTTTGAGAGACAGAGTGTGAGTAGGGGAGGGGCAGAGAGAGAGGGAGACACAGAATCCAAAACAGGCTCCAGGCTCTGAGCTGTCAGCACAGAGCCTGATGCGGGGCTCAAACCCGTGAACCGTTGAGATCATGACCTGAGCCGAAGTCAGATGCTTAACTGACTGAGCCACCCAGGCACTCCTAATGTTTTATTTAGTTAGTTTTGAGAAGAGAGAGAACAGGGGAGGGGCACAGAGAGGGGGGGAGACAGAGAATCCCAAGCTCAAACCCATGAAACATGGGGGGCTCAAACCCATGAACCGTGTGGGGCTCAAGCCCATGAACCATGAGATTATGACCCAAGCCAAAATTTAAGGCCGGATGTTTGACCGACTGAGCCACGCAGGTGCCCCTTTCTCATGTTTTAAGCCAACAAAAATGTATTAACGATGACTGTTCCACACTCCATCAGATAGGCAATTGTAGTTTACTGGTAGGATATTTAGAGGGTTTACTGTTGCAGATAATGTTACAGTGAACATTTTCCCTGTCCTTTTTATTGACTCTGTAGGTAAGTGTGGCCCTAACCACACTGTGTTGCTCAGCTGGGCTGTGAGATCCTTGTATCCAAGGGCTCCTGACACCTCCTAGTTCAGGTGCAGCAAGTGGTCCGTAAATGTAATGAAGTGATGGAGAGGTGAATAAACAGGTCATTTGAGAATCTCGACTGGATAGTGACTCTCCAAAAACGTTTGGGAACTGTTCTGCTTGATGTGTTTGTTGGCAACTTGGGTGAAGGATTTGAGAATATGCTTTAGAAACACATGGTTGATACAGAAGAGGCAGTGTTAATATCCCGGAAGACAGGAATAGAATTCAAAGAGCTTTGAACAACCAGAGAAAAGACTATTTGAAAAACAGAATGAAATGAGTTTATACTGATTTGTGAACGAAAACAGTGGTTTCCTCATAAAGCAGGGATGATGTGGGTTTGGGAGTCAGGGAAATGTGGGTTTGAATCCTGGCTCTGTCAGTCCCATCAGTCATGTCAGACCATGGGCATGTCAAAACTCTCTGAGCCTCACTCAGTCTTTTCTTCTATGAAACAAAGATAGTGTTACTTCCCATAGTGCTGTTGCCCTAAGGACCAAATGAGTTAATGTAGGTGAAGGATCTGTCGCGGTTCCTGGCACATAGGAAGTATTCAGTAAATGCTACTTGGTTTAAATAACATCCCAAGGTCCCCAGAAAAGAGTCTTCACAAAATTCATGTAAAATCAGTTCGGGGTGAGATAAGGCAGTGTGGGTCAGATATAATCCCTCCCCCAAACCGCAGGAGGAACAGTGGTCATGGGAGACTGTCTTCCAGATCAAAGATTGTGATAGATAAGGTCAGAAGTTCTCTTGTGTTCTGCATTAGGAAAGCCTTTATGGGTTTCGAACCCAGCTTTGGCCACACATTCCACTCAGTCAGTTAAACATCCAACTTGGGTGGCTCAGTTGTTTAAGCATCAGACTTCGGCTCAGGCCATGATCTTGCTGTTTGTGAGTTCAAGCCCCACATCAGTCTCTGTGCTTATAGCTCAGAGCCTGAAGCCTGCTTTGGATTCTGTGTCTTCCTCTCTCTCTGCCCCTCCCCTGCTCGTGCTCTGTCTCTCTCTCTCTCTCTCTCTCAAAAAAAAAAAAAAATTAAAGTTCTAAGAGACAAATATAGAGAACAAACAGAGGGTTGCTGGAGGGGTTCTGGGAGGGGGATGGGCTCAGCAGGTAAGGGGCATTAAGGAATCTACTCCTGAAATCATTGTTGCACTATATGCTAACTAAGTTGGATGTAAATTAAAAAAAGAAAAAAAAGGGAGAGATGAATCACTGGGTTCTACTCCTGAAACCAAGATGACACTGTATGGTAACTAAGTTGAATTTAAATTTTTATATATATACATTTATGTAAATATATATATATTTAATTTTTTGTATATATTTACATATATGTAAATTTTAAAATGATGTAAATAAAAATCTAAAATAAAAAATGTTGGGCTATAAAACATGTATATATATTTCTATACATATATATAAATTAAAAAATGATGTAAATAAGAATCTAAAATAAAAATAAAAGTTCTGTTAAAAAAAAAGAACATTCTTTTAACACTTTTTAAGTACTTTATTTGTTTTAAGGGAGAGAGAGAGCAGGAGCAGGGGAGGGGCAGAGAGAGGGAGAGAGAGAGAGAGAGAGAAAATCCCGCAGAGCGCCTGACGCGAGGCTCGAACTCATGAGCCGTGAGATCATGACCTGAGCGGAAATCGAGTCGGAGGCTCAACGACCGAGCCGCCCACGTGCCCCTAAGGAACGTTTTTTTTTTTTTTTTTTTTTTTTTTAAATTTTTTTTTTTCAACGTTAATTTATTTTTGGGACAGAGAGAGACAGAGCATGAACGGGGGAGGGGCAGAGAGAGAGAGGGAGACACAGAATCGGAAACAGGCTCTAGGCTCTGAGCCGTCAGCCCAGAGCCCCACGCGGGGCTCGAACCCACAGACCACGAGATCGTGACCTGGCTGAAGTCGGACACTTAACCGACTGCGCCACACAGGCGCCCCCTGATTTGTTTTCTTTTCTTTTCTTTTTTTAATTTTTTTTTCAACGTTTATTTATTTTTGGGACAGAGAGAGACAGTGCATGAACGGGGGAGAGGCAGAGAGAGAGGGAGACACAGAATTGGAAACAGGCTCCAGGCTCCGAGCCATCAGCCCAGAGCCCGACGCGGGGCTCGAACCCACGGACCGCGAGATCGTGACCTGAGCCGAAGTCGGACGCTCAACCGACTGAGCCACCCAGGCGCCCCTAAGGAACGTTTTTAATGTGTATCCTAACGTGTACATTTACTTTTAATTTCTCTTTCACCTCGGAGCAGGCGGTCGAACTCCTCATATTCCCCGAGCCGTGGCCTGCTGTATTAGTTATGTGTTGCCGGCTATTGAATTACCGAAGATTTCACTTCCATCAGCGTCAACGCACGACCTCTAGTTTTGTACGGGGCCCAGAGTTTGGCCTGGCTCCCCAGGCTGCAGTCAGTGTGGGCAGCGCTCCGTGGCTTTCTGGAACTTGGGCCCTCTTCTGAACCGCAAGAGCCCATTGGCAGAACTCAGCTCCTCGTGGCTGTAAGACTGAGGCACCACTTCCGTTGTGGGAAGAGGTCCCCCGCAGCTCCTGGCGGCCTCCCCAGCTCCTTGCCACGGGGCCCTGTCATGACGCGTGACAGGGCTGTCACGGCTTGGCAGCTCATGTCTTCAGAGCCAGCAGGAGTAGCTCTCACTCCGGTCTGCCAAGAGGGGGCCTCCCATAGCCTCGCAGCCGGGGGACCGGCTATGGGTCATGTTTGCTGTTTAGTGCGGTCTCACGGGGGAGACACTCTTTCTTCGCCTTTGTCACATGCTGTTGGCTGGAGGCCAGTCACAGGTCCTGTCTGCCCTCAAGGGGAGGGGATTACACAGAGGCAGGGCTCACTGGGCTTCCTTAAAGTTCTGCCAGGCAACGCTGTCATTTTTTCATGGGAAGCCCTTCATTTTTATTTTTATTAATGTTTATTTATTGTTTGAGAGAGACACAGCACAAGCAGGGGAGGGGCAGAGGGAGAGGGGGACACAGAATCTGAAGCGGGTTCCAGGCTCCGAGCTCTCAGCAGAGAGCCCGACGCGGGGCTCGAACTCATGGACCTTGAGATTGTGACCTGAGCCGAAGTCTGACGCTTAACCAACTGAGTCACCCAGGTGTCCCATTTTTATTTTTTAAATTCATGTCTGTTTCCTACTGCACTGTTGATCTCATGCACTCACCCTGCTCACCGCCACCCCATCCCTGCCGTGGGCATCACGGGTGTGATTTAGGTAGTTGGAGGTGTAAGTATATTGTGAAATACTTAGTGTAGTTCTAGTGTGAAGGTGCTTTTAATTCATAGGAATGGCTTTGTCTTATAAGTCTCATTCTGTTTTTTTTTTTCACTCAGCCTTCAGTTTTGAGATTTATTCATGTTGCTATATGTAGTTCATTGCTTTATATATCTCTTCAAAGATGAGAGTGAAATCGTGCTGTATGTATGGATTAGTAACCCGCTTTTCATTTTCACTGTGCCTTTTCCACCCTTCCATGTCCGTACAGGTTGAGTGTCCTCATTTCTTTTAAGCGCTGTGTAATTTTCCATTTAAGGGTTTTATTTAATTCCCGTCTCCTCATGCCTGAAGGGTATTTAAAAAAAAATTTTTTTAACATTTATTCATTTTTGAGAGACAGAGTGTGAGCAGGGGAGGGGCAGAAAGAGAGAGGGAGACACAGAATCCGAAGCAGGCTCCAGGCTCCGAGCTGTCGGCACAGAGCCCGACGCGGGGCTCGAACCCACGGACCGCCAGAGCATGACTGAACCGAAATCAGACGCTCAACCGACCGAGCCGCCCCGGTGCCCTGAGTACTTATAATTTTTTTGTTTATTTATTATTTTTGAGAGGATGGGGGAGGGGCAGAGAAAGAGAGATGGAGACACAGAATCCGAAGCAGGCTCCATCCAGGCTCTGAGCCGTCAGCACAGAGCCCGACGCGGGGCTCGAACTCACGGACCGTGAAATCATGACCTGAGCCGAAGTCAGATGCTTCACCGACTGAGCCACCCAGGTGCCCCGAGTCAGTGCCCACCTTTAGTCCAATCAGAAGGAGCAGTGAGCTGAGCAGTCATATGGCTGAATGTGTTGGAATCAGCAGGCGGTGGGTTTGCTAATTTACTCTGGCTGCCTCTGTTCACTGCAGGCATGGAGACTTGCAACCCTGGCCTTCTCTGTCGGCACTTCCCAAATATTCTCACACACACGCACACACACACACCTCTCACCTGGGGCCCGTGTCAACATGGGAGAGCCCATTGTCCCTGAAACACAGTCCTGACACTGGTGACACTACTCATGAGGGCCATGCAGTAGGACACAGTCTTCTGCGAGCCAGGCCCACCAGTATGTTCAAGCCTTCGACCTTCAGTAGCCTTTGGCAAAGGCCCTTGGACAGCCTGTCTGGTCGCAGATAACCTGACTTGTTCATGGCTGGCGAAGAATGCGAGCTGGGTTCTGACCAGGTCCATCTGACTCCAGAGCCTATGGTCTTAACCTCTTAAGGAGCTGGGGAAGCGAGACACAAAATCCCAGAGGGTAAGAGGCCAGGTGGTGAAGGCTGTGGCAGGGGAAGGGAAGAGGTGTTCCGGTGGCCCTGGACATGGGAGTCTGGAGCACCTGGGACTGCCTCGAGGGCTCCATGACATGATGTCCACAGATAAATAGCCACACAATAAGCTGCTCGTATGAAAAAGGTTGGCCGCTATTGTAAGGAAAATGTTTGCAGCTGTTAATCTTTAATCTTTAATCAAGTTCATGACCATCAACACGTATGGTGTTCCCAGTGGCTCTGTTTTCTGCCAGCAGGGATTGTGGGGGACAGAGAAACATTACTGCCCATAAGGAGTTGACAAGATGAATGAAGGCAGTCATGTAATATTCAGTTGAAATGAATGATGAAAATATTAATAGCGTATCCAACATGTGTTAGGACAACAGAATACTTACTGAGTGCTTGCAATGTCCCAGGTGGTGATTTGGGTGTTTGACCTGCATTAACCCCCAGTTACAATAATCCCAAGTGGTAGTTACCATCATTCCCATTTTCAGGCAAGGAAGAGAGGGTCAGGGAGGCTTAGTGAGCTGCTCGAAGCTGCACAGGTAGGAGGAGACAGAGCAGGTGCCTTACTCTGCTGCTTACCCACTCAGACTCGCTGGAGTGGGACACACGTGTGGGGCGAGGGGCCGCATTGGGTGTGGTGTATACAATTCCCAGAGAGCACCCTGTGGGCCGCGGAGTGTCTTGTTTGTGGCTGTAAACATAGCTTCTGGCACCATAAAATGGGTTTTTTAATTTCTTAAGATATTTTTAAACTGCTCATTGAAGGAAAGAGGAGGATCTGTGGTGACATGGCCAAGGACTTCTCGGAGGAGGAGGCTCTCGGATGGCACGTGAATGATGAGCGGGGGGCCAAGGCGGGAAGACAGAGGGAGATGCTTGGCTTTCCCCGGGGTGGCTCAGGAGACTGGCAAGCAAGGAGAAGGAATATTTTCAGATGGTCAGGAAGGAGCGTGGTTTAAATCCAAATATTCTTTCATCTTCCCCCCCGATAAATGAGGGAAGCGTTGGACAGAGCCCCTGCGGCCCGGGCAGCCTTCCGTGTGTGTGTGTGTGTGTGTGTGTGTGTGTGTGTGTGTGTGTGTGTGTGTGTGTGTGTGTGCACGCAGTGCCAGGGGCTCAGTGATTGCGGAGACAGAAACATCCTCAGGCAGGAGAAGGAAATGAGGGAGACACCCCAGGCCCCGCTCTGGTCCAGAAGGAGGAAATCCAGCCATACTCTGAGTAGAAGTAAGTCCAAGTCCGTCCATCGTCCTAATCCCATGAAGGACTTTAGAACCCTGTCCCCAAGTTTGCATAATGTTGCTCTGGCAAGAAAAGAATGTATACTGGTTCCATTGTCCCGATCAGCTCCTGCTGGGTGTCCCGGGGAACAAAACACATAGCTTCTGAACAGCTGAGGAGAGCAACACTTCTCAGAGTCTGAAAGGATCTCCCTCCTGGCGGTCAGGGTCGCTGATACTCAGTCTTCTCTTCCAGGCTCCCTTTGTGCTGCTGCTCAATTATCCTCCCTCCTTTGATTATGGATCCCCTTCATGAAGCGGGTGGCCCGCTATGACGATCTGGGAGGAGCTGGGAGGATCAGATCCTTTTCTGGGTTCTAGTCCTGCCTCACTTGGTGACCTCTGGTGAGGGATTTGGTCTTTGTCCAAAGTCTTGTCCTTTGGATCCTGGGTAGATCAATGCTTTGTTTCTTCTCGGTGTTTGAAGAGTCCTCTGGGTCTCTTCTGGTTCGTGTCTGAGACAATGGGGCCCAGATACTTTCAGTTTCTCTGGTAACCGTGTTTCTGGCATTTTGGATTCAAGTATCCACTGTCCCCTATGTATGCCTCTGTGCCTGCCCTGATGTCTCCGGTTTGATCTTTCAACAGTAGGAACAATGGCAGTAATACTGAGAGCTGCAATTTATTAAGCATCAATTAAGCACCAGGTGCCTCACTGAGAACTTACTTTATTTAATCCGTACAAATACTCATCAAGGGAGGGTCTCCGGGGAGAGTAATGCCCAGTGGGCTTAGGTCTAGGAAAGCAGGTGATGTTTAGTTATTCTTTTTTAACGTTTATTGAGTTTTGAGAGACAGAGTGTGAGCGGGGGAGGGGAGAGAGAGAGGGAGACACGGAATCTGAAGCAGGCACCAGGCTGTCAGCACAGAGCCCGGCCCTGGGCTCGAACTCATGAATCGTGAGATCATGACTTGAGCCGAAGTGGAACGCTTAATCAACTGAGCCACCCGGGCGCCCCAGGCAATGTCTAGTTAAGTCCTACGGGGTGCTGGGGTGCTGCGGGGGCGTCTCACTCCATCCTGTCCACAAGCCTGAGAACAGGTGCTATTTGTAGCCTTGTTTTACAGACAGGGAACCAAAGCTCAGGGAGCTTAAGTAACCTATTCAAGGTCTTCTAGCGAAGAAGCAGCAGAGCCAAGACTTGAACTCACCGCCCTTTGGCTGAAGAGTCCCTGCTCTTAACCACCATGCTGCTCTGCCTTCGTGGTACCTCCCATACCCAGCTGCTCTGATAAACTCAGCTGTGATAATGTGGTGAGGGGGGTGGGCTAAGGATCCCATCCTGGTCTCTACAGGTGGATGTTCTAGGGGTTCTCCTGTCTAGAAAGAGCAAGTCACAGTTTGCTTTTTCCCAGCTTGGCCAGCCGGTTAAGGATGACCTAGGAGGACCCCTTGGGAGAGCTAGCCACCGAGAGGAATGATTGCTCAGTCCATGTGACTCCTAAAGGACAGGAGGACTTATGGAGCATCCTCTCTAGAAGCATTACCTCTAGAATCTTGTTTAATTAAAAAAAATTTTTTTTAACATTTATTTATTTTTGAGGGACAGAGAGAAACAGAGGGAGACACAGTGTGAGTGGGGGAGGGGCAGAGAGAGAAGGAGACACAGAATCGGAAACAGGCTCCAGGCTCTGAGCTGTTAGCACAGAGCCCGATGTGGGGCTCGAACCCACGAACTGAGAGATCATGACCTGAGCTTGGACCTGAATTTGGAAGCTTAACCTACTGAGCCACCCAGGCGCCCCTTGCTTAATTTTGATAACAGCCATATAAAGGAAGGTATCATCATCCCAATTTTATAGAGAGAGGACAGGGGCTCAGAGAGAGGAGGCCACTTGCCCAGGGTCAGCCCACCAATAAGTGGTGGGTCAGGGTGAGGTTCCAGGCCAACCAGTCACTTCCTTCTCCTCCTCGCTTTTTTTCCAGCCACACCCATGGACTGTCCCGTGTCCCCATGACTGGTCATCTGTTACAGCTTTTCCAGGGCAGTTCAGGGCAGAGATCACACACTAGGGCCCACCCCTCAACTCTAGTTGGTTTTTGCCTCATTTTGTTGAAGATCATTCACGTACAGTAAAACTCACCTGTTTCTAGCATACAGTTCTGGGAGCTTTGACAAACGTCCAGGTGTATAACCACCACCACAGTGGAGACACAGAGCGTCTCCATTGGTCTCCCAGATTTCTTCCTGCTGCCTCTTCATGGTCAAGCCCTCCCCAGCCTCAGCCCCTTGCAGCTGCTGATCTGTTTTCTGTCCCTATAGTTTTGCCTTTGCAAGATGTCGTGTAAATCGAGTTATGCATTACGTAGCCTTTTGACGCTGGTTTCTTTCACTGAGGTGATGCATTTGAGATTCATCCATATCACGTGTATCTCCCAAGTAGCTGCTGTCCCCTTAGATAAGCATGTGTTCCCAGGCACCACTGTCCCCGCCGGCCTGCATTTACTTTACCTGCCTGTCCCAGAGAGCACTTGAGTCTGAAATCCCCCGGCAGGCGGCTTGAAAGTGGCATGACTTTTGGAAGCAAATGGCCGGGGATCGAGTCATGGCAGCCACGTGCCCTTGGGCCCCTGTCTGACTACACTCCTCCAAGCTTCTGTCTCCCCATCCGTGAAACGGGCTGCTGGTATCCTTGCCTGAAAGGGTCAAAGAAGCTAAGGCAGGGTAAGCACTTAACATGGCGCTTAGCACCTAGTAGGTGTTGAGTTAACCTTTATTACGTTCGTCGTCAGAGTGTCTGAGCTGTGAGCTCAGCTGTCAGCTGCCAGTGGCTGTGTCCACAGCATTCTGTGGAGCAGTCTGTGCACAAGTAGCAAGTGAGTGGGGCAGCTTAGCCACTCACGGAATCGTGCAGCGCCCTGCCCTGCGGGGAATATGAAAGCACCTCTGGTACGTCAAGCCCTGCTGTCGGGGCACCGGCAGGGTCTTAATGGATAGCAAAGGACTCACATGAGCAGTGTTATTCATCATACTTTGCTGGCCGCCCAGGTCTGAGCCCTTGTTCTAAGTCACAGCTTGTTGAGGAAAGTTGGGAAAGCCTTGGGGCTTCGTTTCTGCCCTTTCCTCCCCTATCAGTTGTTGCTAATCACCTCCCGAGAGACCTTTGAAAAAGAAGAAATGGCAAATAGTCTGGCTTTTTTGAACCCCTGGTCATTTCTCGCACGACCTGTTTGCAGTTTTCAGAAGATGGAATTTCACAGAGGTTTCATGTGGGGGAGGCTGTTGGGGAATTATCCAGAGAGGCGGGGTTGGGGGTGGCCTGTGTTCCACGTCTTCTGTGTAGCAAAACTTTGTGGCCGCAAAGAGCTCGGTGTTGGGGAAACTCCTGATGACAAGACCACGCGACAGCATCATGCAGCACAGCTGTCCCTGTGGGTTCCAAGCGCAGAAGCAGATGCGGCCATAACCGAAATGGTCACGTTGTGCGACTTGGCAGTGTAGTTGCAACGTCTCCCTGGGCTGTCACAGCCCCCCTGCTGACCAAGCCAGGCCCCGTGTTGGCGTCTCATTCTACGAATGGGAGAACCAAGGCTCAGAGATGCCGGGTGCTCAGAGTCACATAGCAAGGAAGCAGTGGGAGGTCCTAGGACTTGACCACAGTCTTCTCACTCCTGCACAGATGGGCCTGCATTGAGGTCTCACCCCTGGGGAAACCGGGTGGGGTTCTCGTCTGCCGGTACTGGTCACACACCTGGGGACAGGATTGGATGCGGGACAGGAGAGAAATGGCAAGGATGACTGGGGATGACTTGCGACATTTTGACGTGAGCGTCTGGAGCCGCCGTTTCCGGAGGTGAAAGACTCCCCAGGATCAAGGTTGGATCAAGGTCAGGGAGGAGGTAGGTCAAGGTCAAGAGTTTGAGATCCTTGAGACATCCAAGTGGAGATGTCAAATGGCAGTTAGATTTGTGGCTCTGTGATTCAGGGCAGAGGCCTGGCCCCGGGGGTAGGCATTTGGGGGGCACCGGGGTAGGCAATTTAATGAGAGAGTGCTGGGGGACAGTCCCTAGGAAGAGGTGTGGGGACCTGGCCCTGGAAACCCGCTGATGTTTAGATGCTGCAGGGAGAAGAAGGAGGCAGCAAAGGAGACTCAGCAGGAGTGGCCAGGGAGGTGGGGCAGGGTGGGGGGGAGAAGGAGTGTGCAGGGGAGGGAGAGGCTGTGTCCGGAAGCTAGTGCAGCAAGGGATTCTGGGTAGACGGCGTGCCTGAGCGTGCCAGGGTGTGGCCGAGTGGGGTTCGAAGTGAGAGTACCTGCTGGAGGGGCCACAGTCAGCCACAGCCACCGGTGACCTGGGCAGGAGCTGCCTCCGCGGGGGGCGCGCCAGGACACCTAGTCAGAGAGGGCTCGGGAGGCTGGGCGGGGAGGTTGGGGAAGTGGTACACAGAGTCCCCCTCGTAAAGGTGCTTATCTGTAAAGGGGGCAGAGAAACAGGGTGGTAGCTGGAGGAGGATGTGGGTCTGAATGGAGAGCAAGCCATCCGCCGCCAAGAGACAGGGTGGGCGGGTGGGCGGGAAGGGATGGGGGAGGAGGATGAGGAGAGAATAGCCACCAGACCGTCGGTCATTGTCAGGATGGAAGGGCGGTGCAACAGAACAAGGGACCTGGCGGGCGTTTCACTTAGTCAGGCATTTGACCCGGAGAAAGGAATTGCCCGGGACTTTTGCTAACATTACACGGCATCCTGGTCAACATTTCCAAGAGCCTTCCCCCATCACTAAATGATGCTTTTAAGTGACTGAGAGATTAAAAATATATATACTTGGGGCGCCTGGGTGGCTTAGTCGGTTGAGCATCTGACTTCGGCTCAGGTCATGATCTCACGGCTCATGAGTTCGAGCCCCACATTGGGCTCTGTGCTGACAGCTCAGAGCCTGGAGCCTTGCTTCGGATTCTGCGTCTCCCTCTCTCTCTGCCCCAACCCACTCACATTCTGTCTCTCTCTCTCAAAAATAAATAAACATTAAAAGAATTTTCAAATATACGTACATATTTCTTTTATCCCAACATGTTCTGTGTTTCCTGAGCACATTTGGTGTATGTGTTTGAGTCTGTCCCTCATGCCCTCCCCGGGCACCTGGGACCTTCCCCTCTGCGGAGCAATCAAATCTGCCCCGGGCTTCCTTCCCCCAGACCCTTTCATGCACTTCTGTCAGGCTTTGCCCCCTGGCTTCTCCTCCATCCTGCCCGCCAGCCCCCCTCACTCAGCCCTCCATCCATTCGTGGCTGATCTAACAGAAGCCTCCCTGGCTGCAGTCTCTCCCTGCCCCTGTCCGTCCTGTTGCAGTGATACTGAGATACCACATTCCCTGCGCTGCTAAAACGCAGTGGAGTCTGGTTCCGCGGGCATAAAGTATCAATGACCTGGCCTGACTTCATCTCATTTCCCACTGCATTTCCTCAGGATGCACCCCTGCTCCTTGAAGGCTGTTCTCTGAACCCCCCAAATCTCTTTTTACTTTTCCTGCCTTTCCTGCCTCCCGTTGCTCTGAGGCTAAAATGCAGTTCCCTGCTGGGAATGACAAGGCCGTGTGCCGTCAGCACTCTGCTCACTTCAACACCAAACCACTTTCCCACCTCAGGACCTTTGCACTTGCTGTTTCAGCCTGGGATGCTCTGTCCCAGCCTTTCACATGCCCGCGTCTTCTTTGTCCTAGAGCTTAAATGTCACTCCTTGGAAAGACCTCTCAACCTTTCTGTCAATAATATCCCCCTCTGCAGTTTATTTCCTAGGGCGTCACTTTGTTGATTTGCCTCATTCGTGGCATTGCCGCATGTTGAATCGATCTGCCTGATTTGTTTATCATCTGGTCACCCGCTGGAGTGTCAGCTCTGCGGGATCACTGCCGGCTCCCCAGTGGGGTGTATGGTTGCTCAACGAATAATTCTTAGGAGACTGGTTGAAATTTGCCCCACATTCTACCGCCCCTACCCCCAGGAATGTAGCCCTGGGCATCTTGTGTGATGCTTGTGTTCGTGGCCAGAATGGCTCTTTCCTACTGTTGGTTACCTGGGGATCCTTCCAAAGAGCCCCACTCACCACTGTCACGCGCACTCACAAACCGCGATGAAAGAGGTGATATAAGCTCCTCCTTTAACAGATGAGGAAGAGCAGAGAAGTCTGCAACTTGCTCCCAGCCCCATGGCTGCCAGGTGATGGAGGTCTTCACTGCGGGATCCGGGTGGTACATGATGGAGTGTGCCGGGACATGATAGAGCATGACAGAGAAAGATGGGGCGTGACGGTATCTTAATTATCTGCGCGTCCTGTGGGGCGTGTTTTCAGCTGCCAGACTTGACATGCTCTTTTTTTAAAAAAATGTTTATATTGAGAGAGAGAGAGAGAGAGAGGAAGAGGGATAGAGAGAGAGAGGCAGCGAGAGGGGGAGCGAATCCCAAGCAGGCTCCATGATGTCAGTGCAGAGCCCCACCTGGGGGCTTGATCTCACAAACCACGAGACCATGACGTGAGCCGAAATCAGGAGTCGGACCCTCAACCGGTTGAGCCCCCAGGCCCCCCTAACATGCTCTCTTGAGAGCAACTATTTTGTAACATCCCCTTTGCCATCCTAAACTGCTACTCACAGATAATATAACTTCTGTATACGCATATTTTTTAAAATAACGCAATATCCGGGGCGCCTGGGTGGCTCAGTCAGTTGAGCGTCCGACTTCAGCTCAGGTCACGATCTCTCGGTCCGTGAGTTCGAGCCCCGCATCGGGCTCTGGGCTGACGGCTCAGAGCCTGGAGCCTGTTTCCGATTCTGTGTCTCCCTCTCTCTCTGCCCCTCCCCTGTTCATGCTCTGTCTCTCTCTGTCTCAAAAAATAAATAAATAAATGAATAAGGCAATGCCAAAACACGAAGGAAAGAAATAAAAGGAAAGTAATTTACATGATATTATGTACTTAAGCAAATGCTCTTTATGACTTAATCAGACGAAGTGGGCGTACATTCTTTTATCTTGTAAATACTCAACTGGACCTCTTTGGCACTTATTATTTTATAGAAAACTAGGGCCGTGCAAGGCTCGCTGTGTGAATGTGACAGCCACAAACACTGGTACAGGTGTGTTATTTGGTGACTCAGCTGCCACGGACGGTGGTGCTGACAGTACACGGGGTGGTTCTCTCTCCTTCAGGACTGTGTCCTGTGTCCCTCACCCTCTGAGTACCAGTAGTGTCCCACAAATGCCCCTGCGAACTACCAGGGGCATTTCCGCCTCCATGAAGACCCACACGTGTTGGGGGGAGACCCTGGGCTTAATTTGAACCCCACACAGGTGGGCGGATCCCCTTGGGGTCCCTGAGTAAGTTGGAGAGCCTCGCTGAGCCTCTTTTTTTCCTAAAATGGGGGACGATACATCTTCCCTCTGAAGAAATGTTTGAGGATGAAGCGATCTGATGTGTGTTGCCGCTAACACGGCTGCCCAGCACGCGGCAGGCCCTCAGTATCTGCTGGTTCTCTTCTCGCAAGTGGACAACCTTGTTTCACAAAAGGCCAGCTAATAAGTATCTTGGGCTTCGTGGGCCATACAGTCTCTGCTCCAACTAACTATTCAGCCCCGCAGTTCTAGAAGGAAAACAGCCATGGGTGACAGAGGAACAAATGAGCATGGCCATGTTCCAATAAAACTTTATTGACAAAATCAGGTGGTGGGCCGGGTTTGGTCTGTGGGCTGCAGCTCACCGTCTACACCCATGGGCGTGTGCATGCCACTTCATCTGCCTGCTGGGCCGGATCAAAGTCTCCCTAGAGTCCACGTTTCTGTGTTTTATCATAGTAAGTTCCGGAAGAAGAGGGTTTTCCGACAGTGGCTGCAGCAGGCAGGCCCCAAAGGCAGTTGTCAGTGATTATGAAGTATCTACGAAGCGGAACAGCCTCTCGTCTCCAGCCTTCGGGGACCAGGATGAGGGAAAAGAGAAGCATGATTCCTACTGACCAAGTTCTGTGAGGATGAACTTTCAGGACAAGAGAGCGTGGGTGAGGCCGGGCGAGATCCCTGTGCGGGGGACCAAGCCTTGAATGGAGTGGGTGGCCCGTCCTTGGGGGTTTCTGAGGATCCCTGGCATTTCAGAGGGAAATCTCAACTTCTCCCTTGCATTTGTTTTAAAATCCTCTCGTCCACCCCAGACAAGAGAGAAAGTGAAGTTTAGAAGGGGGTGCCAGCTCTTCCTGCAAGCTGATTAGCACCCTGGAGCCACCAGCCTCAAAGACCAGAGCCCTCTGCCTTCTGCCTGTTGTAGAATTTGCATTTTAAATTTTGGTGGTGCTCCCCCCCACCCCCCCACCGAGCGAGGAGCAGGAGCAAGGAACTGGAAGCCTGCTGTTCAGCTTCCGCCTCAGGACAAGCTTGTCTCGATCTTCGCAGGAAGGGTCGTGCCTAAAAGGGAAATTGGGTTCCCACCCCAAAATCCACCTTTGGAGCCTCTCCTGAGAACTTAGAAGCCCCGTGGGGCTCCGGGACTGTTTTCACCCGGCGGCAGTTGACGGATAGGCAGGGGCTGCGCGTGGTCACGGCCTGTGCGGAGTGCGTGCTCTCGAGCTGCAAATGCCCCCGTCCCTTGTGGTCCCACGTCCTGCCTGCTTCCTCCACTGGGGCCTCTGTGAGGCATTTGGGTTTGAGATGTCTGTGTCCCTAAGAAACGATAGAAAGTTCTCTCATCAGCCATAACAACACGTGGGAGATAAGGGACGGCCTGGGGGAGCCCACCCGCCTCCACAGTTGGCTTCCTACAGTTGATCCTCCATGAAGCAGATGGGAGATTGGTGTAGAACGCCCAGCCGGTCTGCTACTGCCGGGCTCAATTCCCTCGGTGGCTTCTCATGGTTTTTTTGCACCATCACCCAAACCCTTCACGCAGCCTGCGGTGTCCTGGGTGGCCTCATCTCTGCCCATTTCCCAGCTGCCTTTCTCCTCCTGTGCTCCCCACTTGCCCCCTCAAATGCCCTATTCCAGACACGCGGAGCCGCTTTCCATTCCTTAAACAGTTTGTGGAGCCCTCTTGTGACGTTGTCACGTGTTAAGTGTACAACTTTGTCAAGGCAGGCTCACTTCGGTTAAGGTTGGTTTGGTTGGAAGTTGACAGAGATCGAAAATGAATAAAGGGGGTGCTTTCTTCTCCCCCATAACAGTGCAGGTGCACGTGGCCAGGGCTGGGAGGCACGGTGGCTGCCTGGTGGTGGTGATTTGACGCCCCCTGTCGCGTTGCTCTGCAGCGTGTGGCCTCGTGATCCAATATGGCGGCATACAGCTTCCAGGTACAGAGGAAGGAGGGCAGGAGAGAGCCGGGGGTGGGGGGAGACACGCATAGTAAGGGCTCCTGGAAGAGGCTTCACAGCTGTGTACTTCTCCCTCAATTCTGACCAATGGGATGACTCATGGCCACCCCGAGCTGCAAGGAAACTGGGAAAAGTAGTCTTTATTCCGGGAAGTCACGTGGCCATAAAAGAAGGTACAGCTACCCATACCTGCAAATGCCTCGAGTGGACTCCAGGAGTCTTTGTGGGCTTTGCCACCGGCATTGCCATAAGTAGGACTTGGATTCAGAACCAACTGTCCCCAAAGCCGTGCTCTTAACTATTTGCTACATTGCTCCCTGACATGTAATGCACGCAGGACACTTAATGCATGTTCACAGAGCAGCGAGATACAGACAAGGGCTGGAGTGCTCTCGGGAAGTGTTGGTCTGTGTATGCGGGCTGCTTCATTAATTTTCTCATGGGAGACTGCTAGATGAGTCTTAGAATTTATAAGGTTTTAGAATCGGAGGGAATGGTCCTTCCTTTCAGGCTTAATTCACTTAATCAGATATGATGCTTGATCATAAAAAGCACACATTTGAAGCATACATTCTGATGAGTTTAGACAAATGTAAATACTCTTGTAACTTCCACCTCAATCAGGATATAGAGCATTTCTGGGTCGTAGGGTAGTCTAGGCATTTCTCCACGGGATACAGGTGTGCTGTTTTGAAGGGACACATACACCCCAATGTTTATAGCAGCACGATCGACAATAGCCAAAGTATGGAAAGAGCCCAAATGTCCATCGATGGATGAATGGACAAAGAAGATGTGGGATATATATACAATGGAGTATTACCCGGCAATCAAAAAGAATGAAATCTTGCCATTGGCAACTATGTGGATGGAACTGGAGGGTATCATGCTAAGCGAAATTAGTCAGAGAAAGACAAAAATCATATGACTTCACTCATATGAGGACTTTAAGAGACAAAACAGATGAACATAAGGGAAGGGAAACAAAAATAATATAAAAACAGGGAGGGGGACAAAACAGAAGAGACTCCTAAATATGGAGAACAAACTGAGGGTTACGGGAGGAGTGGTGGGAGGGGCGATGGGCTCAATGGGTCAGGGGCACTAAGGAATCTACTCCTGAAATCATTGTTGCACTAGATGCTAACTAACTTGGATGTAAATTAAAAAAAAAAAAAAAAGATACAGAGCATTTCTGTCACTTCAGTAGTATCACTTTGTAGGCAGCCTCCAACCCCTGCCCCACTCCAGTGATCCCGATTCTTTTTTTTTTTTTTTTTTAAGTAGTCTTCATTCCCAGCGAGGAGCCCAGTGGAGGGCTTGAACTCATGACCCTGAAATCAAGACCTGAGCTGAGATCAAGAGTCAGATGCTTAGCTGACGAAGCCACTCAGGTGCCCCCTGATTCATTTTCTATCACCATATGTTAGTCTTGCCTCTTCTCAAACATGACATAGATGGATTCACAGTGTTTGGGCTCATTTATATCTGGCTTCTTTATTTTCTTAAAGTGTTTGTTTAATTTGAGAGAGAGAGAGGGAGAGAGTCCCAGGCAGGCTCCGCACTGCCAACGCAGAGCCTGATGTGGGGCTCGAACCCGCAAGCTGTGAGATCGTGACCCGAGCTGAAACGGAGAGTCGGGTGCTTAACCGACTGAGCCACCCAGGCGCCTCTCTGTCTAGCTTCTTTATTCTTTAGCTTGGCATTTTGTTTTGCAGTATCATCCGTGTTACTGCTTATATCAGTATTTTGTTCCTTTTTTTTATTTGACACATAGTGTTCCACTGGATGACTATACTTCCAATTATTTCTCCATTTATTTATTGATTGACATTCAGATTGTTTCCGGTTATTGGGTATTAATGAGTAAAGCTAGTGTGAACATTCATGTACGAGTCTTTTAATTTTTCAATCTCTTGCTAAATACTTAAGAGTGGAACTGCTTGGTCATATAATAGGTATATACTTGCCTTTATTTTTTTTTAATTTTTTTAATATGAAATTTATTGTCAAATTGGTTTCCATACGACACCCAGTGCTCATCCCAACAGGTGCCCTCCTCCATGCCCCTCACCCCCCCTCCCCTCCCTCCAACCCCCCATCAACCCTCAGTTTATTCTCAGTTTTTAAGAGTCTCTTATGCTTTGGCTCGCTCCCTCTCTTTTTTTTTCTCCCTCCCCTCCCCCTACTTACCTTTATAATAAAGTGCTGACCTGTTTGCCACTTTACGTTTTTGCCGGCCATGTGTGAGAGTTCCAGTTGTCCCACATCTTCTCCGACACCTGCTATCATCAGGCTGTCTTACATTTTAACTTGTGCTAGTTCTGCGGATATGGGGGAGTAGCTTGTTGTGGTTTTAACTTTGCGTTTCCCTGGTGACTAAGGCATCCCTGATGACTAAGATGCTGGGCATCTTTTCATGTGTTCCCTGGCCGTGTTTGTGCCTCCTTTTTGAACTGTCTGTTCGAATCTTTTGTTCATTTTAAGATTGGCTTTTGTCTTCCTATTTAGTTGCCAGCGTTCATTGTCTATTCTGGATTTAAGTCCTTTGTCAGACACACGTATGGTGAATACTATCTCCCAGTTTGTGGCTTACTGTTTTACTTCCTTAATGGAGTCTTTTGATGAGCAGAAGGTCATAATTTTGATGAGTTTACCCAGTTTTTCTTTTATGCTTAGTGCTTTTGTGTCATGGGTTTTTTTTTTTTGTCTTTTTTTTGAAATATAATTTAAAATTTTTTTAATGTTTATTTGTTTTTGACAGAGAGAGAGACAGCATGAACGGGGGAGGGTCAGAGAGAGGGAGACCCAGAATCTGAAACAGGCTCCAGGCTCTGAGCTGTCAGCACAGAGCCTGACGCGGGGCTCGAACTCATGGACCGCAAAATCATGACCTGAGCCGAAGTCGGCCGCTTAACCGACTGAGCCACCCAGGCGCCCCTATTTATTTTTGAAAAAGAGGGAGACAGAGCATGACCGGGGGAGGGGCAGAGAGAGAGAGAGAGGGAGACACAGAATCGGAAGCAGGCTCCAGGCTCTGAGCAGTCAGCACAGAGCCTGACGCGGGGCTCGAACTCACAAACCACGAGATCATGACCTGAGCCGAAGCCGGACGCTCAACCGACTGAGCCACCCAGGCGCCCCTGAAATATAATTTATTGTCAAGTTGGCTAACATATAGTGTATCCAGTGTGCTCTTGGTTTTGGCGGAAGATTCCCGTGGTTCATCGTTTACATACAACAGCCAGTGCTCATCCCAACAAGCGCCCTCCTCGATGCCCCTCACCCACTCTCCCCACCCCCCCGCCCCCCCCCCCCCCGGTCCACCCTCAGTTTGTCCTCTGTATTTAAGAGTCTCTGACGGGTTGCCTCTCTCCCTCTCTGTGTGTAACTGGTTTTTTCCTCCTCCCCTCCCCCATGGTTAAGTTTCTCAAGTTCCACATGTGAGTGAAAACATACGGTATCTTTCTCTGACTGACTTATTTCACTCAGCGTAATACCTTCCAGTTTTAAATGTCCATCAACTGCTGAATGGATAAAGAACATGTGGTTTATATATACAATGGAATACTACTTGGCAATGAGAAAGAATGAAATCCTGCCATTTGCAGCAACGTGGATGGAACTGGAATTGTGTCATGTTTTTGAAACATGCTATGCACCTGCTGTGTAGATAATCGAAAAAAAATGTTTCCTGAGTAGCTGAACTCCTTCAGAACAAAAGTAGCTTGCACGTCTATGAACATGTGACCTTCCTGGGCTCTCTCTCTCTCTCTCTCTAGTTTTGGGGGCCCTTGTTAGAATGCTGCTCCCCACTCTGTCCCCCTATTGCCCTAGGAGTTAGACTGATGGAGGGCCACAATCTGTGTGTGTGTGTGTGTGTGTGTGTGTGTGTGTGTGTGTGTGTGTGTGTGCCCGTGCGCACCAAAAAACAATTGAACGGTTCCATCATCACGGGGTGAGGTTTCTTCAGGCCGGACATTCTTGGGAAATGTTGCTGCATAGATATTGACTTGTTCCGTTACCTTCTGCACACGCCACCGGCGACTGCTTCTTAGAAATGGATTTGGAGTCGTGCGGTAATTACCCCTGAAAGTGTTCACTCAAGTCTGAGAGCAGATTAAATAATGAATCGCAATGTCATTTATTCGTTCCAATTTAGAACCCTTGTCTCATTATTTTTCTGGATGAAATTGAATGTCAAGAGGGGGAGAAAACTCAAAACTCAAGGGAAGGGGGAAGCAGGGGTGGAACGCGAGGAGGGTCCGTGGACTCACGCTTATGATGCCAGAGACAGGGTTCTGGAGGGGGAAGCGGGACCCTCTGCGCCTCCAAGGTAGCAGGGCTGGGGGTTCAGGAGGGCCAGGGAGGCAGAAATAGGGGTGCCCCCACAGCTGCTGTCGCCCTTGCTCCTGGACCATCACCATTTCTCACCTTTTGGACATTTTCCCCTTAGAATTGTAAAGTAGGGGAAGGAATTAAAGGGGAAAAACCCAAAGCTAACTCCTATGGAGCATTTCTTTTCCCTGCCTTGCTTCCTCTGCTAAGGTTTTGTTTTGTTTTTTTTTCCCCTAAAACATAACCTGAGATTGTACTATAAATACAATTGTATCTCCTGTTGTGTGTGTTGGGTCACCCTTCGGATGAAAGCATTTTTTAACTAGGATTGTGGGGCGCCTGGGTGGCGCACTAGGTTAAGCGTCCAATGTTTTAATATTTTTAATTTTTAATTTTTGAGAGAGAGAGAGCAGGGGAGGGACAAAGAGGGACGGAGACACAGCCTGAAGCAGGCTCCAGGCTCTGAGCTGTCAGCACAAAGCCCAACGCAGGGCTTGAACTCACGAACTGCAAGATCATGACCTGAGCTGAAGTTGGATGCTTAACCGACGGAACCACCCAGGCGCCCCAAGGGTCCAGCTCTTAATTTCAGTTCAGGTCACGATCTCACAGTTTGTGAGATGGGCCCCTACTTCCAGCTCCATGCTGTCAGCTTGGTATTCTCTCTCTCTCTCTCTCTCTCTCTCTCTCTTTGTCTCTCTCTGCCCCTGTCCTGCTTTGCACGCTCTCTCTCAAACAGATAAACTTAAGAATAAATTAAAAAAATAGATAGGATTGTGTGTACTTTGTAAGCAGCAAGCTCTGCGGACTCTGGGACCCTTGTCTCTTCCACCGCTGCGTCCCCAGTGCCCAAGCTATGCCTGGCAAGCATGTTGGAAGGACAGGTCACTTTTGAATGCCTGAGCATCATTCTTTTTTTTTTTAAATTTTAAATTTTTTTTTTTTAACGTTTACTTATTTTTTTGGGACAGAGAGAGACAGAGCATGAACGGGGGAGGGGCAGAGAGAGAGGGAGACACAGAATCAGAAACAGGCTCCAGGCTCTGAGCCATCAGCCCAGAGCCCGACGCGGGGCTCGAACTCACGGACCGCGAGATCGTGACCTGGCTGAAGTCGGACGCTTAACCGACTGCGCCACCCAGGCACCCCTGAGCATCATTCTTTAATAACAGCAGCCAACATTACGGGGTGCTCGCGGTGTGCCAGACACATGCTAAGAGTCGTACAGAATCGACCTTCTTCACCCTGCACAGCACTCTCACGGGAGACTGTGCTTTTCACGGTCCTGACAACGAGGCCCCTGGAGCAAGTCTGGCAGCATAGTGTCATGGGTGAGAACATGTGATTCGGAGTTGGACAATGAGGGGTTGTATCCTGGGTCCATTGCTTCTTAGCTGTGTGACTCAGGGTGGGTCACTTAACCTCTCTGAGCCTCAGTGCCTTCAGGTATAAAAAGCTCTACTAGCAATATCTGCTTTGTAGGACTGTCAAAAGGATTCAGTGAAATAACCGAGCAGTGAAAGAACTCTGAGCCGGCCAAGAGAAGGCGATATGGACCGTTAGCTGTAATTACTATTATTTTTGATCTGGGTGACCTTGAGCAAGTCGTTTTACCTCTGAGTCCTCGTTACTTCCGTCTGGAAGATGGAAGGTGGTTGTTATCATTGAAATGATCACTGATCATTAAAACGTGCGAAAAGCTGAGCCCAGAACCTGGGTATGGTCCACAGGGAATGGTTATGAAAAAGTACTAAAAAAGCAGGACCTGTTGAGCGCCTGTCCCTCCTCCTAAACTCATTCCAAGGGTCACTTCCTCCAGATGCCTTTCTCGGTTCCTCTTCTCCCTCCCCCCCTCCCATCTCTTCCACGTTCCTCCAGTGTTCTGTGCTGTCCTCCCTCAGAGCTCCTCCATCCTGTCTCGTGATCTGTTTTAACTTGTCTGGGTTCTCACCCGGCCCCGTGAAGGCAGGGACCACCCCGTCGCTCACCGCTGTATCCCCAGACTCCACCATCTGGCACGCAGAAGGCGCCCTCCAAAAGCACTTGCGCGGGAGAACCGCGATTAGAGCAGCCGGGGAAGACGGTGGGAGCAGCCAGACGGAGATCGAGAGCTTCGTTGAGTCAGAGGGGAGATGTTAGCAGAGGCTTCTGGAAAAATTAGCCGCTGTCATAAATTCCAACTCTGTTTAGTAATGTTTGGCCAATCTTTCTTTTCCTGACTTAATTCAAAATTGGATGGGAGGGAAAGAAATTTGTCTGAGTGACTGTAAGTTAACAAGCTGTGATGATGCTCTGGGAACCGTGTTGCTTGGAGCCATCAATTTGCAGAGAGAGAGAGAGAGAGAGAGAGAGAGAGAGAAGGGGCAGAAGTGGAAAAAGGAACTCCTGGCGGTTGGGACGGGTTGTCAAGGGACAGAAGCAAGAGGATTCTGGGCTTTATCAAGGCTCCTGTGTTCCAAATGCCTTATATTGCTTGCCCTTTAAATAAACTTCATTGAGGTGTAATTTATGTACAACGGACCCATTTTACCTCCACGGTTTGGGTTTTGACAAATGCACGCACCTGTGTAACCGCCACCACCGTCAAGATGTAGAATTTTCCAGCACCCCAGGCATTTTTTTTCTGTCACTCATGCCCCTTGGCAGGCAATTCCCCGCCCCCAGCCTCCTTCCCTGGCAGCATCTGATGCTCTTTCTGTCGCTGTGGATCCGCTTTGCCTGTTTTACAGTTTTACACAAGTGCAATCACACAGAATAGACACTTATGCATCTGGTTTCTTTCATTCAGCATATTGCTTTCAAGATTCATGTTGTATTTTTATGGGGGCGCCTGGGTGGCTCCGTCGGTTGGGCGTCCAGCTCTTTAAATTTTTTTTTTTTTTAATGTTTATTTTTGAGACAGAGAGGGACAGAGCATGAACGGGGGAGGGGCAGAGAGAGAGGGAGACACAGAATCCGAAACAGGCTCCAGGCTCTGAGCAGTCAGCACAGAGCCCGACGCGGGGCTCGAACTCACAGATCGCGAGATCATGACCTGAGCCGAAGTCGGACGCTTAACCGACTGAGCCACCCAGGTGCCCCTCGGCATCCAGCTCTTGATTTCAGCTCAGGTCACGATCTCACGGTTCGTGAGTTCGAGCCCCGCATCAGGCTCTGTGCTGACAGTGCAGAGCCTGCTTGGGATTCTCCCTCTCTCCCCCTCTCTCTCTGCCCCTCCCCTGCTCGTGCTCTCTCTCTCAAAATAAATAAATAAACTTTAAAAAAGAGATTCATATTGTATGTTTGAGGTAAGGTTTAGTCCTGCCTCACCAATATACCAGTCCGTTTCCCAGATAATTCAGCATAACAGGTGCATTAGTTGTGTGGTATGTTCTTGTGTGGTTCTGATTCTTTAATGTCCAGCTTAATTGCCCTCTCCTTTGAGATTCCTTTCCTGACTTTCCCCAGCACGGCCGGCTGGGTTGAGGACAATGCTGATCATAACTGCCATTTAATAAGTCTTTATCATGCTTAATATGTATTTACAAAGACTATTCTATTATCACAAGCCTCATCTGAGTTAGGTATTGTTGTCCCCATTTCAAAGAAAAGAAAGAAAGCTAAGGCTCAGAGAGGTTGACTAATTGAGCTAACACCACACAGCTAAATAGTAGCAGAGTCAGATTTTTTTTAACATTTATCTTTGAGAGACAGAGAGAGGCAGAGCATGAGCAGGGGAGGGAGAGAGAGAGAGAGATACAGAATCCGAAGCAAGCTCCAGGCCCTGAGCTGTTGGTCAGCACAGAATCTGACGCGGGGCTCGAACTCACGAACCACAAGACCCTGACCTGAGCTGAAGTCGGAAGCTCAATCGACTGAGCCACCCAGGCATCCCAGCAGAGTCAGATTTTGATCCAGGACTGTGACCCTAAGGACTGTGCTCACAGCCGCTCTGCTGCTGAGCCTTGTGGGTGGGCTGTTTTCTTCACCTGGAGTATTTCCCCTATAGTGTCAGTTACCTGTGGTTAACCACGCCTGGGAGCCGACGATCCTCCTTCTGACGTGGTGTCGGGAGGTAAATAGTAGCCTGGTGCTACGTCCCGTGCCTACAGCATTCATCCCACTTCATCTCGTCAGGTAGGCATCGTATCAGCTCACATTATCACGAGAGAGAGACGGAGAGAGGGACGTAACTTTATTCCAGTCTATTGTTATAACTGTTCTACTTTACTGATATTGTTGTTACACTCTTACTGTGCCTAACTTATACATGAACTTCTATCATAAGTATGTACGTATAGGGGAAAATGTAGTACATACAGGGTTTGGTATTATCTGTGGTTTAAAGGCATCCACCAGGAGTCCTGGAATGTATCCCCTGTGGACAAGGGGACTATTCTGTCCTCTGACCCATGCTAAGAGCCTCACAGGGTTTACCTTATCAGCCTGCAATGTCACTGTCCTAGGAGTCTGTTCTTCTCATGGCTGAGACCACAGACCCTGGATACCCTTATATCCCCCTACGTCCCATCCCTGTTGTTTTCCAGTTAACCGTTTTCCTGTCTTTGCCCCCTTATCAGCCTGAGTTCTTCGTTGCAAATGACAGAATCCTTTCTAGACATTTAAATGGAAGGAAGACTGGGCACCTGGGTGGCTCGGTCGGTTGAGCATCCGACTTCGGCTCAGGTCATGATCTCGCTGCTTGTGGGTTTGAGCCCCATGTCGGGCTCTGTGCTGACAGCTCGGAGCCTGGAGCCTGCTTCGGATTGATTCTGTGTCCCTCTCTCGCGCTGCTCCTCCCCCACTCATGCTCTGTCTGTCTGTCTCTCTCTCTCAAGAGTAAATAAAACATTTAAAAAAATAAATAAATAGAAGGAAGACTTATTAAAAGGAGTTTAGATAATTCACAGAATCTCCGGGAAGACCACCAGAATTAGCTTGGAGACTGCAGCCAGGAATAAAGCTAAAATTTCACTAAATACCACAGCCTCCGCTGCCCGGAAAGCCCGACACCCTCCCTGAAAGGAGATTCTTTGGGTGTCTGTGTCTTCCGTGGCTTACTTCTGAATTAAAGGGTCACAGTACAGTGTCTGATTTGTGAGGCCTGTGTCACATGACTATGCCCTGGGTGCGAGGGATGCTGGGAAAGTAAGTGTCTGGCTTGAGCCAAAGAAAGGGAGGAATTCCTCTGAACTCGAGAGAGATTCAGAAAGAGTTGGTCTAGAAGCTCTAGAAAACACAAATGTCTATGACAGTTCCTCCTAGACCATAACCTCCTCTGGGACGGCGAAGGTGTCTGATTTATTTTTGTATCCCCAGCACAGAGAACATGGCAGACATAATGTGATTAGTAAGAACATATATATTTAGCAAATGAGTGAATGAGGAAATGGCTGGGCGAATGTGTATTTGACATAGGAAAAACCTCCAGACAGGAGGATGTGGTGACTCTTTGAGAAATGGTTTCTTGGCTTCCTAGGTGGGTCATTCCATCCCAAGCCGAGGATAATTCAAGCCTGGGTGCATTTCTGGGTCCCTCATCAATCCCAGGGACGGAGGCCCCTTCTCTGAATGAGAATTTCTCCATTGAATTGCTTTTGTGTCTTTGTCAGAAACTCAGTTGACTGTATTTATGTGGGTCAATTTCTGGGCTCTCTGTTCTGTTCTGTTGATCTATGTATCCACCCTTTCAACAATACTATATCATCTTAATTATTGTAGCTTTGTGGTAAGTCTTGAGACCAAGCGGCGAGATTCCTCCAACTCCGTTCTCCTTTTTCAGAATGATTTTGGCTGTTCCGGGCCATTTTCCCTTTTTATATAAATTTTAGAATTAGCTTGTCAATACTTAAAAATGAGTTTTCTGGGATTTTTATTTGGATTGCAGACTTCATAGATCAAACTGTAATTAACCTCTTAATGATACTGAGACTTCCAACCCATGAACACAATATATCTCTCTATTTATTGAGATCTTTTATTTCTTTCCTCAGTGTTTTAATAGCTTTTGGCATATAGAGGCTTCACACATTTTGTCAGGTTCATACTTAAGTATCTATTGTAAATAGTATTTTTGGAACTTCAAGTTCTAATTGATTTACTCTTGCATATTGAACTTGTTCCAGGAGTTTATTCTGGGCATCTGTTACAGATTTAGTCAGGTTTTCTACATAGATGAACATGTTGGGTATAAATAGGAATATATTCCAATCTGTATGCCTTTTATCTTTTTTTCTTAACTTCACTGGTTCCAACCTGTCCACACTTCCAACATGATGGCTAAGAGAAGCGGTGAGAGAGGCAGTCCTTGCCTAGATGCTGATCTGAGGGGGAAAGCGTTCTCTTATCACTGAGTGTGCTGTTAGTTGTAGGATTTTTGTAGATGCCCTTTATTAGGTTAAGTTCCCTTCTATTCCTTGTTTGCTGAGAGTTTTGATCCTGAGCAAATGTGGAATTTTGTTGAAGGCCTTCTCTGTATCTATTGCAATGATCATATTTTTTCTTATTTAGTTTGTTAATATAGGGAATTACATCAGTTGATTTTTTTCAGTTGATTTTTTTTCTATTTTTTTTTTAATTTAAATTTTAATTAGTTAACATTTTTCAGTTGGTTTTTGAATGCCTTGCATTCCTAGGATAAACCCTACTGGTCATGGTATCCTTCTTACACACTTTACATTTTACAGATTGTTGGGTTATATATGCTGCCATTTTATTGAAGATTTTTTTTTTCACCTGTGTTCTTATAATGTCTTTATCTGGTTTGGGTATAGGGCAATCCTGGCGTCATTAAATGAGTTGGGAAATATTTTCTCTTCTCCTGTTTTCTGGAGGAAATTGCGCAAAATTGGTGTTATTTCTTCCTTAAATGTTTAGGAGAATTTGCCAGTAAAACCACGTGAGTGTGGAGCTTCCTTCTTTCCTTCCTTCCTTCCTTCCTTCCTTCCTTCCTTCCTTCTTTTCTTTCTTTCTTTCTCTCTCTCTTTTGTTGTTGTTCACTTTCTTTAGTGGTTTATCTATTTTACTGATTTTTTTCAAAGAACGGGCTTTTAGTTTTGCACTCTTCTCTATTGTTTTTCTGTTTTTAACTTAATTGGTTTTTGCTTTAATCCTTGCTACTTCTTTCCTTCTGCTTGCTTTGGGGTTTAATTACTCTTCCTTCTCTAGTTTCTCGAGTGGAAGCTTTGGATGCTGATTTTAGATTTTTCTTCGTTTCGAATAAATGTGTTTAATGCTATAACTTTCCATCTAAACACAGCTTTGGCTGCATTCCATGAATGTTGGTATGTTTTATTTTCATTTTCATTCAGCACAAATATTTTTAAGTTTCCCTTGAGATTTCCTCTTTGAGTCTCAATGAGTTGTTCAGAAGCGCGTTGTTTAATTTTCAAACATTTGGGGATGTTCCATCCATCTTTCTCTATGTGGGTGCTCGTTAATTTTTTTTTTTTTTTTATGATCTAAGAACATGACTTGTATGATTGCTGTTCTTTTAAATGTGTTAAGGTTTTTTGTTTTGTTTTTGTGGACCAGATTATATGTATCTTGGTAAATGTTCCATCCACGCTTCAGATGAATATGTGTTCCTCTGTTGCTGGGGAGAGTGTAGCAAAAACGTCCATTAGGTCTAGCTGGTTGGTAGTATTGTTTCGGTCTTCTGTACCCAAAATGATTGTCTGCCTACTTGTTCAACAATTACCAAGAAGCGTCAAAGTGTCCGACTACATTTGTGGCTTTGTCTATTTCTCCTTTCAGCGCTATTACTTTTCGCCTCGTGCATTTTGATGCTCTGTTGTTAGGTACGTACACACACAGAATGGCTGGGTCTTCTTGGAGAATGGGTGCTTTTATCATTATGTAATGCCCCTCTTGATCCCTAGAACAGTCTTTGTTCCGAAGTCAGCTTTGTCTGAAGTTAATATAGCTACTTGGTGTTTGTGCAGGAGTAGGAGAGGGGGAGCAGGAGGAATTGTGTCTTTTTCTAAACATTGACCAGTGTGGTTGCATAGAGCCATGCCCAGCGGAAGACGGGCCTCTGGATTCCCAGCACGGTCAGTGAAGTAGGCATCTGCGTGAGATCTATGGCCACCTGCACTTGTATATCTGCCATTAGAGATTTCAGGGAGAGACAGGGATGGCCGGAGGCCACCGTGGCCTCAGAGGCTCCTCTGACTTGGGACTTAAATCATTCCATGTTTCCAACCTCTCTTCACTGTTGGGAGCCCTTGGCAACCCCAGAAACTCACGTTTTAAAATACTTGCTGTGAGTACTGGAGGGAAGGTAGAGAGATGATCTGTAGGTGTAATCGTTTTTTAAAGAAGTTTTTTCATGACCTCCCCCCGCCCCCGCTGTGTAATTTGCAAAGTGGGCTGTGGGGGGAAGGGGAAGCATTCCAAGGTTCCAGGGGAAACATACCTAAAGACTAAAGCGGATGATGGGGCCCAAGGTCATGCCTAGAAGGATAAGAGTAAGTTCTGCACCTTGGCCTCTTGCCAGGTCCTAATTACTGGTATTCTTTTTGGCATTTTAGCCTCAGTAAGGACGGAAAGGGTGGCAGGGAGGGGAGGAGATGTTACTACAGTCCTCATCTATATTCGTTTCTCCAAGAATAGTCTTCCGATTGTAATTGAATATAATTGGAGACAGAGTCTGGCTGGCTGGCAGCTAGCTGACTGTGTACCTTCAGAGTTTTGGGGTGGGGGAGTGGGAGCAGGGATGGGGGTGGCAGGGTGAAGAAGAAAGGCCCTGTCTGCTCAAGCTCGGCTCTATCCTGAATGTGTGGGCAGCAAGGCAAGGACCCAACAGACCTGAGTTCAAACCCCAGCTGCTAGGCAGGTGACTTAGCTCTTCTGTGCCTCAATGACCTTATCTATAAATAAGGATAATAATATATATTTAGAGCACGGTTGTACAGGTGAAGTGAGATAAGCCATAGAAGTTATTTCTCTTATGTGCTTGCTTCTCAGAGTGTGGAGCACAGACCAGCAGCCTTGGCTTCCGGGAAGGGGGACTGGAGGGGGGAGGGGAGCTTGTAGAAAACGCAGAATCTCAGACCCCGCCCAGCACCTGCATTTTAACAAGATCACAGGTGATTCCGATGCATGTTGAAGTTGGAAACATTCTGCCTTTATACCCTCGTTCACCTTCCACACTGGGCACTATCCGTCTTTGAGGGGGTTCCCTCCACCCACATGAAACAACACTCCATACCCAGAGCATTCGGCGAAAGTAATTTCCTGTTGCTCTGGGGAGCCCTGGCCTTTCTCCAGAGAATTAACGCTGGATTCCCTCCTTCCACCCCTTCCCCCTAACCCCCAAATCCATAAATCACCATCACTTTGTGCATCTATTAACATTTATTAAGATTTGTGAAGACATAGCCTTTCGGCAACTTAGATCCCATTTTTCTTTTTTTTTTTTAATAAGTTTTTTGATGTTTATTTATTTTTGAGAGAGAGAGAGAGAGAGACAGAGTGCAAGCGAGGAGGGGCAGAGAGAGAGGGAGACACAGAATCTGAAGCAGGCTCCAGGCTCCCGAGTTGTCAGCACAGAGCCGGAACCCGGACCCACGCACAAACCCATGAGATCATGACCCGAGCCGAAGTCGGCTGCCTAACCGACTGAGCCACCCAGGCGCCCCAGATCCCGTTTTTCAAATGTACCTAAGGGAGCCTGGCATTTAAAGAACCCCTGTTGTGAACACTTCTGCAAAGTAAATAATCACCAACCAAATCATCTATTTTGCAAAGCTCAAAAATTGCATATGATGATTTCAGAACAAAGCAGTGTGAGCTATTGAAAGTTCTAGTTCTTAATTAGCAGGATTCAGGTTAAAACAGTTTTCCTTTGAGTAACATAGTAGGTGTCTTTTCCCAGTCTCAACGGGGCATCAGGATCACCCATGGAATTTTATGTTTTCATATTTTTTAAGTACATAAATCTTAAGTGTGTGGCTTGATGATTTTACATACGTATACACCTGTATCGATGAGACATGGAACATTTTTGCACCCTTGATCCATCTTTCCTGTTTTGGAATTTCACCTAATGGAATTGAGGCAGGAGGGAAAGGGGACTAGGGAGACAAGTTGACCAAAGTAAAGCCATTTCAGTCTTAGGCTGACACTTTACCAGCAGGTCTTATTTATTTATTTTTTAAAAAAAAAAATTTTTTTTTTCAACGTTTATTTATTTATTTTTGGGACAGAGAGAGACAGAGCATGAACGGGGGAGGGGCAGAGAGAGAGGGAGACACAGAATCGGAAACAGGCTCCAGGCTCCGAGCCATCAGCCCAGAGCCCGACGCGGGGCTCGAACTCACGGACCGCAAGATCGTGACCTGTTTCCAGGAGGTCTTAAAAAGAGTTTCAAGGTCCGACTCATGGGGAATCACAAGACCACACTCCCTCCAACAACAAAAGCCACAGAGGCTGGACATTTTTGAAAATTTCTCCCTGTGAGTGGTTCCACAACCCTAAGACAATGGAAAAACCAACCACCCAATGTAAATGTTAAACCCAAAGTTTAAGGGTGAGTCCCTTCCTATACAGTTAGCTAATTAAAACAACAACGACAAAAACAACAACAACATAAAATCCTTTGTTAGAGGCAAAGGAGGGTTCTCTTACTCACCTGGGAGAAAAGTCCACTACTTGGTCTATGAAGTAGCTCATTTCTTACTTAATAAATAATAATTTATACTTAATAAATCTTTCTCCTTTTCTCTAAACGGCTTGCTCTTGAATTCTTTCTCGAGCAAAGCCAAGAACTCTTCTTGGCGAAGGGCCTGAGGCCCTCCCTTTCGGGGCTTAACATCAGAATCACACAGTTAAGGACCCATCATATGTAGCCAGAATCTTGGCTTCCATCAAGAAAAAACCCAGACAGTCCAACGAAGCTACATCTCCCCTCGACCACTGGTTCTCAAACTTGGGTCAACATCAGCATCCCCCAACACAGGGCTTATTAAAACCCAGCTTGCTGGCCCCACCCCATTTCTGATTCAGCAGGTCTGGGGTGGCCCAAAAATTTGTTTTTCTAACAAGTTCCCAGGTGGTGCTGGTGCCGTTGGACCAGGGAGCACGTTTCGAAAACCACTGTCCAAGAGCGAGAGCTGATCCCTGGGCAGAACTCTTCTGGTGTGATTTTGAGTCACCCTCTTGCCTGTGTATCAGATGTTGATAACTTTGTCATGAACCTTCCCCACAAGGTGCAATTCATCCCTTCACCGTTTGCCTGATTGGGGTAAGACAGGAGCCATTGGTAATCAGCATCTCTCAGCGATCTTGGTGCCCTGATTTCTTTGACAGTCTAGGGTAAGGGGGTAATTAATCCGGACTTCTCTGCTTTCAGGGTATTTTTAATGAAACAAAACAGCTTGTTGCTACAGATGGGAGTCGTGAAGCAACAGAAAAAGAAAAAAGAAGGGACATTTTTTTTTTTCAAGCCTCTGAATGGGTTTCTCTGTTAAACTGCCTCCCTGAACCGCAGGCCCCCCGGCTCACCCCAGCCCCCCATGGGGGTCATCTCCAGGTTATTCTGACTCAGTGAGGAAACATAAAAAAATTAAGCTTGCTTCTGTGTTTGCTTCTTCTGAGTCTGGAGAGAAGGGGGCAGGGTGGAGACCCCAAGCACGCCTAGGGGCTGTGTCGTGGGGGGCACTGAAATCCCCCAGAGACCACCTGGGATGGTTCACTCTCCTCCAGAGATGACGATGAAAAAATATGTCTGCTGACTTTGAAAGAGGTTTTTCTTTCTAATTTTTGGAGAAAAACAAAATCCATTAAAAGGCAAAAAAAAAAAAAAAAAAAAAAATGGAGACCATAGGGTGCTCTCTTGTAACTTCCTTTCTCTGAGTTTGGATTTGTATGGTTGGTAAGAGCTAAGACAGGACTTTCTTCTGTTATTTTCCTGCTCCCAAGTGGCCACCAAGAAGGCAGTGGTTTCTGGAGCATCTTAACTGCCGATTTCCCGTTAGGAGTGAGGTCTGTGGATTCAAGGGTGCTGGCACACTTTCCGTCAAATTCTCGTGTTCCCATAAAAATGCAATTCTATTTAAATTGTGAGGCATAGTGAGTCCTGATTACTATATTTATAAAAATTATATACAATTAGAGCAGAGTTTCAGGAACCAAGCCAACTCTCCCCCAGAGCATACATTGAAAAGCGCATTTTAGAAGGACAAAGGATGCTTTGGGGCAAAGCTGTCATGTGACATCTCCCTGGGTCATTTTGGTCATTGGTTTTCAGGGGCAGAATATAGGGTCTTCCTGGGCTGTTGGCTCCAGCTTGGGTGCGAACCACTCTAACAACGTCAGATTCATTTTGGAGATTATACGTGGAATGGTTGTACTTTCTGAGCCAAAGTTTGGGCACGTGGTTAGCTGAGGGTCTGAATGCACTTTACACATCTGAATGGCAGTGGGAGGTCAGAGACCAGCCAAAGGTGGGTTTGGAAGTCAGAGGGAGACAGAAGCGATACGTGGTGTTAGGATGTCCCCGATCCTCTCCAGGCCTGGGGCAAAGCCCTGCTGACGGAGGGGTCTGGTGATTTGGCCTCTAGTCCTTCTCTGGTAACCAAGTCTGGCCCAGGTGAGACCAGTCCAGCATTTTTGGCCTCCGACCCAAATCCCAGAGCTCACTGGTTTTCCATGCAAGGCACAACCCATGGAACTTTTCACGCAGGCCAGAGAAGCCTGAGCCAGAAAGAACATTTGCCCTAAAACTGAGCACACTCGGAGCTTCAAAAGACCCTGCCTGCATCCACCACATATCTCCCCGCCCCCCCTACCCCCGCCCCCGGCCTGACAGCCCAGCACACGCACGGACTTGCTGTCCCCTGCGCATGCTGGGGCCCTTGTCCTTCTAGACCTCTGCATGGCTTGTGTGCTCTGCTAGGGTCGTCGTCACTTCCTTTTGTCCACTTGTCAAGACCCGGTCACCATGTTCTTATCAGGGGTGAGTTCCCCGATGCCCATCCAAGCGGAACCCGGTGCCTCTCCTCAGAGCTCACTTCTCATGGGATGCTGCAATTGTTTGCTGGGGGTTAGCCCTCTGCATCAGAGGCCAAAGCGGGAGCGGCTTGGCCGACACGCGTTCGTTCTCAGCTCTTGTCCCCATAATATCACAGGTGTAGTTCATGCTGGTTCGTGCGGCTCGGTGCAGGGAGCCAGGTGCCTGGTGCCCTAGGGCTCCACCATCCGTAAAGGTGTCTTCATCTGCACAGATCAGGTGCTCAGTTAACACGTCAGAGTTCCAGCCAGTGGAAAGGGAAAAGGAGGGAGGCGAGGGCACGCCCCTTTCCCTTAAGGGTGCAACTTGAAGCTGCTTCATTTGTGCATTTCACACATATGAACTGAGCATTTTTCACATGCTAGAAATAGCTTTGGATGCTGGGGATTCAGCAGTGAACAAGCCTAAAACCCTGCCAGAATGGAGTTCACATCCTGGTAGCGACGGAGACATATTAACAAAACAAAATATAACATATATGCTGGGCAGTATGAAAACCGCCACAAAAGAGGAATCTTATTTCTTGGGGAGCTTCCAGGGCAAGGAGGGTGCTTGGACTTTGGAGGGAGTTGTCTGCACTTCGTAACTGATGGATGGGATGGTTCATGAGTGTTCAGAGGGCCGTGATAACGCAGAAGCTCAGAGCTCCCTCCTGCAGGTGGCGCCCCTGAGCTCGTGCGCTGGAAAGCCGTCTCCCTGAAGGTGAAGGATGATGCCGTGGCTTGGAGGGGACCTGCCTTGGACTCTGAAAACCCCCCCTCCTTTTTTTTTAAGTTTATTTATTTATTTTGAGAGATCTAGAGCAAGGAAGGGACAGAAAGAGAGGGAAAGAAAGAGAATCCCAAGCAGACTCTGTGCTGTCGGTGAGGCTTGAACCCATGAACTGTGAGACCATGACCTGAGCCGAAGTCAAGAGTCAGACGCTTAACTGACTGAGCGACCCGGGTGCCTCTACCTGTTTTTTTTTTTTTTTTTAATCATTACTTCCCCTGGGTGGCCATGGTGACCACAGTAACAGGCAATCACAATGGCAGTGACCAAGTTGAGGCCCATTCCATGAATAGGACTCTCTTTCTTAACACTGACATTGAACAGCAAGATGCCACAGTCTCTGGGGAGGGGGACATTCCTCACAGGGGCTGCAAGCATTTCACACTCCGTGTGTGGTGATATGCGTAAATGCCTTTTGGAAAATATTAAGTGTTTGCAACATTGTTTAAGGATAATCCTCAATGTGGACTGATTTTGTTTCCCTTCTGATAAGAAAAATCAGGAATTGCCATAGGAGACTTCAGTTCAACCATGGACATCCCCCAGAGACCTTCTTTAATACTGTATGTTGGAAGACTTTCTATGTCAGTTTATAGAGGACTACCCTGTGTTTTTAATGGCTGCGTGGTATTCTAGATAGTGATGAGAACATATGTTATCTAATTGGTATTGATGTGCATTGAACTTTTCCACAGAGAAGCAGTAAGGGATGTCAACTGAGAGCCTTTGGTTTCAAATCCAAGTTCCAGTCCATACTAACTGTGTGACCTTGGCCAAGTCACTCAACCTCTGTGCCTCAGTTCCCTCATCTTTAAAGGGATGATAGTTGCAAAATAACACCAGCATCCTTCACAGAGCTAGAACAAACAATCCTAGAATTTGTATGGAACCAGAAAAGACCCCAAATAGCCAAAGCAATCTTGAAAAAGAAAACCAAAGCGGGAGGCATCACAGTCCCGGACTTCAAGCTGTGCGACAAAGTTGTAATCATCAAGACAGTATGCTACTGGCATAAGAACAGACTCTCAGATCAGTGGAACAGAATAGAGAACCCAGAAATGGACCCACAAATGCATGGTCAACTAATCTTTGACAAAGCAGGAAAGAATATCCAATGGAATAAAGACAGTCTCTTCAGCAAGTAGTGTTGGGAAAACTGGACAGTGACATGCAGAAAAATGAACTTTTACCACTTTCTGACACCATACACAAAAATAAGCTCAAAATGGATGAAAGATCTAAACGTACGACAGGAAGCCATCAAAATCCTAGAGAAGAAAGCAGGCAAAACCTCTTTGATCTTGGCCACAGCAACTCCTTACTCAACGTGTCTCTGGAGGCAAGGGAAACAAAAGCAAAAATGAACTATTGGGACCTTATCAAGATAAAAGGCTTCTGTACAGTGAAGGAAACAATCGGCAAAACTAAAAGGCAACCGACAGAATGGGAGAAGATATTTGCAATGACATATCAGATAAAGAGTTAGTATCCAAAATCTATAATGAACTTATCAAACTCAACACCCAAAAAACAAATAATCCAGTGAAGAAATGGGCAAAAGACATGAATAGACATTTCTCCAAAGAAGACATCCAGATGGCCAACTGACACATGAAAAAATGCTCAACTTCACTCATCATCAGGGAACTACAAGTCAAAACCACAATGAGATACCACCGCATACCTGTCAGAATGGCTCACATTAACAACTCAGGCAACAACAGATGCTGGTGAGGATGCGGAGAAAGAGGATCTCTTTTGCAGTGTTGGTGGGAATGCAAACTGGTGTAGCCACTCTGGAAAACAGTCTGGAGGTTCCTCAAAAAATTAAAAATAAAACTATTCCATGACCCAGCAATTGCACTAGTAGGTATTTACCCAAGGGATACGGGAGTGCTGTTTTGAAGGGACACGTGCACCTCGATGTTTATAGCAGCACTATCAACAACAGCCAAAGTATGGAAAGAGCCCAAATGTCCGTCGATGGGTGAATGGAGAAAGATGTCGTCTGCATATACAATGGAGTATTACTCGGCAATCAAACATAATGAAATCTTGCCGTTTGCAACTACGTGGATGGAACTGGAGGGTATCATGCTAAGCGAAATTAGTCAGAGAAATATAAATACCAAATGACTTCACTCATATGAGGACTTTAAGAGACAAAACAGATGAACATAAGGGAAGGGAAGCAAAAAGAATATAAAAACAGGGAGGGGGACAAAACAGAAGAGACTGTTAAATCTGGAGAACAAACAGAAGGTTGCTGGAGGGGTTGTGGGAGGGGGGATGGGCTCAATGGGGAAGGGGCACTAAGGAATCTACTCTTGAAATCATTATTGCACTATGTGCTAACTGACTTGGATGTAAATTAAAAAAAATAAATAACAGTAAGTGAATAAATAAATAAAAGGGATGATAGTCAGCACATCTATCTCATAGGGAATTAAAAAAGGTCATTCCTGAAAAACATGTAGAATGGCATCTGAGACATCGTTAGCGCCTGGCAAGTACTGGCCATGTTAGTATTGTGAATTTCTTACTGTGACTAGAAAAAATTCACAGTGCAACGATTTAACAATTTGTGCATGCTTCCTTGTCTGCGTGTCTCCATGAGTGGTGTTTGAAAGCAGGTTTTAAGGGACTGGTTATATAGTAAAACTAGTTAATATCTGATAGTAATAGACATTTTAGAAGTAGAAAGAAGAAAACTACCACTGTAATTACTATTAGTAATCTTTGGACTATTTCTTTCCCGCACTGGTTCCCTTAATAATGTTAAATAATTAAATGATGTGGCAACCCCCCCCCCTTTTTTTTAGTTTTGCTAATATTTGGGGGTGAGTTTTGTCAGCCTTTATTTCTATGTGTCTGTAGTGAGGATCGTACTAAATTAAGTTTGTACCCTGGGAGGGGAAGGAAAAAAAGAAAAAGAGGTTAGAGTGGGAGAGAGGCAAAGCATAAGAGACTCTTAAAAACTGAGAATAAATTGAGGGTTGATGGGGGTGGGAGGGAGGGGAGGGTGGGTGATGGGTATTGAGGAGGGCACCTTTTGGGATGAGCACTGGGTGTTGTATGGAAACCAATTTGACAATAAATTTCATATATTGAAAAAAAAAAAAAGTTTGTACCCTGATTTTTTTCCTCTTTTATTTTTAGCACTCGCCCTCCCAGCTTTATTGAGGCATGATCAACAAGAGTGCACAAGCAGGGGGAGGGGCAGAGAGAGAGGGAGAGAGAGAATCCCAAGCAGGCTCCACATTGTCAGCACAGAGCCTGACGTGGGGCTCGAACTCACAAACCGTGAGATCGTGACCCGAGCTGAAATCAAGAGTCGGATGTTGAACTGACTGAGCCACCAGGTGCTCCCAGAACCTATTCACCTTGTGACTAAAGGTTTGTCCCCTTTGACCAGCATCTCTTTTGTTTTGTTTTGTTTTGTTCCTCTCTGGCTTAGAGCAGGCTTAGGTGAATAAAGTCAAAGGAGGGGGCAAGCGTCTGAACGGACATGCCCAGGACAGAATGGACACGTCAACACTGCAGTCCCCCCGGGAAAGAGACTGCTTGTCTGAAGGCTTGAACTCACCCCCAGTTCTCTCCGCTGACTCCAGGGGTCCCATGACGTTTGGGGCTACCGTCTGTCTAGCAGGCGTGCTTCGTGCGTTCGTACTGAGGACTGTGCCGGCCTGTGCGTTTTACCTTTCAAATGTGTCACCCCAGAGCGTTGCCCGACGGGCCCCTTCAGAGGCTCAGGCCGGGAAACTCTCCAAGTTCAGGGGTGGGCCTTGCTATCCGAGGACGCATCACAGAGCTGTTTTTGATAGAAGAGTGATTCTCAGCTGCTGAATAAGAAATAGCCCTCATCCATAATGCATGGCCCTTTAGAAGAAAGAGAGAAAAGGAAGTCTAAATCTAGCAGAGGCTGGAAAAAGATGGTGAGTGATTGAGAATACCATTCAGAACAGGCTGGGTGCTTTTCTCAGCGAAGTCATGCCTCCCTCCTGCTCGCCGAGGAGGCCCCCACGTGGGGACTCGCCTGGGCAGGGGGTCCCGGGGTCAGGGAGAGCCAGAGAGCAGACTCCTAGGTGACCACGAACAGGTCACAGGAGACAGAGGCCGAACGCTGATAGGGGATGCCTTCCAACTCAAAGATCGTTTTACTCAAATATTCTAGATTCTTATTTCGGGATCCTGATTTTGGCTGTAGTGTTCACCAACCGAAACACAACTACAGAAACCAGGGGAAGGGAACATATGGGTTTGGGGGGCCTTGACTGAATTGCATTCCCACTGGCCTAAATATACCACCCAGACACAGGAAGGAGGCTGTTTAACATTTCGAGTGACATTTCTAGCGCCTGTCGCCATGCATACACTGTTGCTTCTTGTTTGTTCAATCTCGGTGACAGTGGGGGACTTCGCGGGGCCTGTAGCTTCTAGAAAGGTTGGCTTTGGAAACATTGTGGGAAGATGTCTGGAGGGGGCTTGAATCATACCCCCCAAGGAAATAGGTCCAAGTCGTAACCTCCGGGTCCCGTGAGTGACCTTAATGGGGAGAGGGTCTTTGCAGATGTCATTGAGTCAAGAGCTGAGGTAATGTTTTTCTGGATCACGCCCTAAATCCAATGACTGGTGTCTTTACAAGAATAGTTCGCAGAGGGAAGATGGCTGTGTGAAGGCATGGGGGGGATGGGGGCAACGTGGCCACAAAACCCAAGGATTACTATGAGTCCCCAGAAACTGGAAGAGGCAAGGAAGGATCCTCCCCGAAATCCTTTGGAGGGAGTAGGGCAGCCCCCTGGTTTCGGATTTCCGGTCTCCAGAATCGGGAGAGAGTACGCTTTTGTTGTTTTAAGTCACCCAGGCGTGGCGATTTGTTACAGAAGCCACAGGAAACAGGCGTGAGTCCCTCTGGCCTTGGCACCGTCCCGCTCACCAGTCACTTTAACTCTCTGGCCACAGCACCTTTCCCATAATTTCCAGTTCTTTCTGCTTTTCTTCCCCAAACTGCCTTCTCCCGTGCTGTCCCCCCTGGCTACTTACTTGCTTCTTACACGCCATCACCCTCACCCCCAAGTATATTCTGTCCCTCACATTGTACCACAGACTCACAGGGGCTGGGAATGGTCATTGACTTGTGGTATCCACCTGCTTATTTGCAGGCCACACCATTCATTCATTCATTCATTCATTCATTCAGCAAGTCTGTATCACACCCTGGCCATACTGCAGGCAGCAGTCGAGGTACGGGTGGTAGAGAAGTGAACTTTGCAGGAGCAATTTCCTTTGTGAAGGAACACTGATGTTCTCATGGGTAGTCACAGCCTATAACTGATGCGGCGGCTTTAAGAATCGGATGGGGGAACAGGTAGGAAGCTTAGAACAGCGCCTGGTCCCCAGTTAGAGCTCAATAGATTCTAGTTGTCGTTATGGTTCCTGTTATTAGAAGTTATAATTGGAAAAAAAACAGCGTGTAGCCCAAACAGAATGTGAGTCGGAGCCCAATCCTGGGGGGGGCTCACTCTTCCCTCACAAAGCAAGAGCGGAAGGAAGGAGGCTGGTGGCCGTGTGCAGAGCTCCTTGCTGCCGTCTCCAAGTCTGTCTGTCTGTCTGTCTGTCTGTCTGTCTCTCTCTCTCTCTCTCTCTCTCTCTCTCTCTCTCTCTCTCTCACACACACACACACACACACACACACGCGCGCGCGTCTCTGCAGCCCCCTGTCTGCCACATCACCCCCACATAATTGGTGTGGCACCAGCTTTCCCAGCGGCTCTGAGGCCACAGGGCAATTTCTCAGAATCCATTTCCTTCCAGGTGAGCCGGCAGGTGCTGCTGTAACAAAGTAGCACAAACTTTGTGACTTAACACAACACAAATCTGTTACCTCGCTGTGGAGGTCAGAATCTGAAATGGGTCGTCCATGCTATGTTCCTTCTGGAGGCTCCAGGGAAGAATCCGTTTCCCCGCCTGTTCCAGCTTCTAGAGGCCGCCCGCATCCTTGGCCTGTGGCCCCACATCGCTACCTCCGCTTCTGCCGTCGCGTCTTCTGTCTCTGACCCACCTGCCTCCTACCCTCTTACAACCCAGGCAATCCAGGATCGTCTCCCAATCTCAAGATCCTTAACTTGATCTCATCTGCAGAGTCCCCTTTGCCCTATGAAGTAACACAGTCACAGGTTTTGGGGATTAGGATTTGGACACCTTGTGTTTGGGGTCATTATTCTTTTTTATTTTTTAATGTTTACTTATTTATTTTGAGAGAGAGCATGTGTATGCGTGCGAGTGGGGGAGGGGCAGAGAGAGAGGGAGAGAGAGAGAATCCCAAGCAGACTCCGTGCTGTTAGCACAGAGCCCAACATGGGACTTGAACTCACGAACCGTGAGATCATGAGCGGAGTCGAAGTCAAGAGTCGGATGCCTAACCGGCTGAGCCACCCGGGCGCCCTGTGCCTCTGTATCTCATGTGAAATAAGTTGAGCGAGTTTGCTGCCTTCCCAGGACATGCGTGTTTTCTACTTTCTGGGGAAAAGTGGTGAGAGCAAGCAGGAAATAAATGTGTGGCTTCCTCCTCTGATGTTTCACAGTGTCTTCTCAGACTGTGCTCCTGGGTTTTATTACCGATTTGGCTTTCCACAGCTGATCAGGCAGGTTTGGCCGCCCCTACATCCTGGGTGGGGAACCGAGGTGCAGGGAGGTCAGGTGGCTGGCCCCATCTCACCCGGCCAATTAGTGAGGAAGCAGGAGGAGGCACCCCTCCCTCCATCTCTGGACCCTGCACCCAGTGGGATGTTTGCACTCAGCAGCAGCTGGAAATTACTTCCATCTTCTCCCGTTGTTTTACAGGCAATTTGGGGAGAGCGAACTGAGTCTAAAACGTTACCCACCTCCTGATTGCGATGAAACCGGCCGGAGAGAGGCACATGTGTTGTTCGGCGTCCCCTGGGCACATTAAACCGTGTTCTTTCTAATAGGAACCAGCACCCCCACTGAAACACGAATGGAACATTTACTCCCCTGAGTGATTCTGGAGGGTGGGGCTGCTGTTGTTGGCTTCTGGTAGCTGTGGTTCCTAAGGAGCCTCAAGGCTCCTTAGGAACGTGATCTACCTAATTCTCCCAGGATGGACGATGGAGGAGAGTGTGTTGGTCAAAGAGTGCCAGGGAGATCCTCACTGGACCTCCTGTATGTTTCTGGATAAGACCATAAAGTTTCTGAATGGGGGAAAAGAGACTTGGCAGTCAGACAGGGTCCTTTGGCTATAGGCAACAGCAAAAGGCTTTGCACAGGATAGAACACTATGGAGGTGCTCAGAGGGCACAAGGAGAGAACACTATAAAGGTGCTCAGAGGGTAGAAGGAAAGACTAGTAAATGAGGTTTGGGAAAAAACAGAGTTCTGTAGACCCAGGGGCGTCTTCTAGCAAGAATGGCCCGGTGGTCTCGTCTGGGAACCGGCACCTAAATGAACTACCTCTGTCTTCCATCTGGGTCCCTTTGATAATATCCTGCCATTTTTGGAACATTTCCTCGCTTTTTGCACAGCTGGCTAGTTCAGGCTCACCTTGTACTTCTCCTGTCCTGACCCTGGATTCAGCCATTTCTCAAGGAGCCCCGGTTGCTTTCCGTGGGGAATGGTATTTAGAAACCAAGATGGAGTGGAGGATGTGCTCACTGCCGCTGGGGTGTCACTGCCTCTTGACCTCCCAGTGGAGAGAGCATATACGTGTGCCTGTGCGTGTCTGTGTGACTTTGTACTGATGTCTTTAACACCAGCCTGGTACCACAGGGCTCTTCCTTGCCTTTTCGGGTTCCACGTTGCTGTCTCCCTTCTCCCGCAGTGGGAACCCGGGCTTTCAGCACAACCCAAATATTTATGCATTTGCTCAATCCTACAACACATGCAAAATCATTTCAGAATTGTTATACCCAAACCACTGCAACAGCATGTCTGCTCTACAGAGTCCAAGATTCACGTACAGTCCTTTAGGATCATCAAACTGAAGGTTGATAGCCTGGGTGCTGGTTGTAGAAGGTACTTCGGTTGGTAACCTCCATGTGGCTGTGCAAACCCTCCAAATGCAGCTCGTTTCCTTTGGTTCCACTTTTGTGCAACTTTAGGGATTGCCCCCTGTTCTTGTTGATATAATATTATTGAATTTCTTTTTTTTTTTTTTTAATTTTTTTTTCAACGTTTTTATTTATTTTTGGGACAGAGAGAGACAGAGCATGAACGGGGGAGGGGCAGAGAGAGAGGGAGACACAGAATCGGAAACAGGCTCCAGGCTCCGAGCCACCAGCCCAGAGCCCGACGCGGGGCTCGAACTCACGGACCGCGAGATCGCGAGATCCCGCGAGATCGCGAGATCGTGACCTGGCTGAAGTCGGACGCTTAACCGACTGCGCCACCCAGGCGCCCCTGAATTTCTTTTTTTATTGAAAATAAATTATTTTATTTTCGTCTTGCTGATGATTACCAAGATTCCAAAAGACTAAACGATATAAAATGGTATTGTCAGTAGGCAGCGCTCCCTCGGCTGTCCTTTCCATCAGACTCCCCCCCCCCCCCACTCCCCACCCCAAATAGGGAATCAGTGTCGTTAGTCTTTGGTTATCAGACCTGTACATCTTTTTTTTTTTTTAAATAAGCATATAACAGTAACAATGGTCATCTAGGGAGGAGCCTAGAAACTGTGACTGTTCTATGACTTTAAAGGAGAATGGATTAACGGAGCAGGTACTTAAATGTTAATTTTTTTTTTTTTTTAATTTTTTTTTTTTTAACATTTATTTATTTTTTTGGGACAGAGAGAGACAGAGCATGAACGGGGGAGGGGCAGAGAGAGAGGGAGACACAGAATCGGAAACAGGCTCCAGGCTCCGAGCCATCAGCCCAGAGCCTGACGCGGGGCTCGAGCTCACGGACCGCGAGATTGTGACCTGGCTGAAGTCGGACGCTTAACCGACTGCGCCACCCAGGCGCCCCAAATGTTAATTTTTTAAATAAATAAACCTCTACCCCCTCCCCTACACGTGGTCGTCACCACCTCAGACCAGCCCTATTCCTGTAGCTCTTGGACTGTCCTTTTCCACCCTTCAAGATCTTTTTCGGGTCCCCAGGACAGATGATGCTAAAAATACCCATGAGTGTCCTCACTGACAGACCCCAGTTCCTGGAGGCCCTGGGGCCTTCTGCTGAAGTGATTCACCAGCTGATCTTGGGAAGCAGGACCGCCTGGATGCATTTGGCTTGTGGCAGGGTCGACAGACTCTGTGGAAAGTGCTATAAATGGGTTCCAAGATACAGACCTTCCTGAAGGCATCCTGGAGAATACTGCTTAGCGGAGGCCTTAAATGAAGAGAGGTACAATATCCTGCACTAGGAGTGGGGCGGAGGGCTGGTTGCTCCAACCTGACCACCAGTGCCCCACCTCCCATGTTGCCCCTCCTTCACCAGGAGCCAGCTACAGAGTCCTGTCCCTGCCTGTCCCCGCAGGCATCTGCACTTGCTGTTTCCTGTACCTGGGATAGTCCTCCCGGAGATGTCGGTGAGATGGGCCATTGTCATCAGTCGACTCCAATGCCACCTCCCGGGAAAGTCTATTCCCAACTGTGTTTGTCTGCTAGGGCTCTTGTAGCAAGGCACCACAGACTGGGGGGCTTAAACCACAGAAATTTATTTCTCGTGGTTCTGGAGGCTGGAGGTCCGAGATCAGGTAAACTGTGGGTACCCACAGATGCCAGTGGGTTTCTCCACCCCGTGTGTGTCTGTGTCCTCATAGCCTCTTTTTTTTTTTTTTTTTACATTTTCTTACTTAAAAAAATGTTTATTAATGTTTAGAGAAAGGCAAAGGGGCAGAGAGAGAAGGAGAGAGAGAATCCCAATCAGGCTCTGCAATGTCAGCCCAGAGCCGGATGCAGGGCTCGATCCCGTGAACCACGAGATCAAGACCTGAGCTGACAGATCAAGAGTTGGACACTTGGGGCACCTGGTGGCTTAGTCAGTTAAGCATCCGACTTCGGCTCAGGTCATGATCTCGAAGTTCGTGGGTTCAAGCCCTGCACGGGGCTGTCTGCTATCACCATGGAGATCACTTCCAATCCTCTGTCCCTCTCTTTCTTTTTTCTTTTTTCTTTTTTTTTAATATGAAATTTATTGTCAAATTGGTTTCTATACAACACCCAGAGCTCATCCCAACAGGTGCCCTCCTTAATGCCCATCCCCCACCCTCCCCTGCCTCCCACCCCACATCAGCCCTCAGTTTGTTCTTAGTTTTTAAGAGTCTCTTATGGTGTGGCTCCCTCCCTCTCTAACTTTTTTTTCCCTTCCCCTCCCCCATGGTCTTCTGTTAAGTTTCTCAGGATCCACATAAGAGTGAAAACTCTGTCCCTCTCTTTCCATCCCTCCTCCACTTGTACACTTTCTGTCTCAAAAATAAATAAAGACTTTTTTTTAAATGGACAAAAGATTTAAATATTGTGTGTCTGCACTGAAATATATGGATTGTAGGGGCACCTGAGTGGTTCAGTCAGTTAAGTGTCCAACTTTGGCTCAGGTCATGATCTCACAGTTTGTGAGTTTGAGCCCCGTGTTGGGCTCTGTGCTGATGGCTCGGAGCCTGGAGCCTGCTTCGGATTCTGTGTCTCCCTCTCTCTCTGCCCCTCCCCTGCTCACACTCTGTCTCTCTCTCTCAGGAAATGAATTAACATTAAAAAAAAAAAAAGAGTTGGACACTTAACCAACGGAGCCACCCAGGAACCCCATCATTTCCTCTTCTTATAAGGACAGCATCATATTGGATTACAGCCCACTCTAGTGACCTCATTTTAATTTAATTATCTCTTTAAAGACCCCAAATATATTACTGACTTCAAATATAATCATGTTATAAAATACTGCAGGTTAGGACTTCAATGTATGACTGGGGGGGGGGGGGGGCTCTGTTCAGCCCATAACACTGACCATTCCACTTAAATGCCTTCATTTTGGGGGCGCCTGGGTGGCTGAGTCGATTGAGCATCTGACTTTGGCTCAGGTCATGATCTCGCAGTCTGTGAGTTCGAGCCCCGCGTCGGGCTCCGTGCTGACAGCTCAGAGCCTGGAGCCTGTTTCGGATTCTGTGTCTCCCTCTCCCTGCCCTTTCCCCGCTCATGCTCTGTCTGTCTCTGTCTCTCAAAGATGAATAAATGTTAAAAAATAAAATAAAAAGAAATCCCCTCATTCTGCCCGTCACCCTTTATCCCATATCCTACTTTATCTTCTCCGGAGCACCTATCACTTTCTGAGGTCACCTTAAATGATATTTGATTACTTACTTACTGTTTTTCAGCTACTCTAGATCAGTACTGTCCAGTGGAAGGATAACCCAAGTGCAAACGTAGCCATATATATAATTTAAATTTTTCTAGTAGCCACATTGAAAAAAAAGTAAAAAGCAAATGGGTGGAACAGATCTTACTAATATATTTTATTAACCCAATGTATCAAAAATATTGTCACTGCAACTTATAATCAATATGTGTTATTAATGATATATTTTATGGGGTTTTTGTACCAAGTCTTCGAAACCTGGTGTGCATTTTACACTTAATAGCACATCTCAGTCTGGCCCAGCCACATTTTAAGTGCTTGAGAGCCACATATGACTCATGGCTCCGCACTGGGCAGCTTTAGATTCTAGATTCCAGAAGAGCATGGCCCTTATCTCCTTTGTTTGACCCTGCATCCCTCGGGCCTCGCCCATGGTGGGCATTCCATATTTGCTGAATGACTGAATGGATAGATAATCTGTTACGCATGATGGGCTCCCCTTGTCATGCCCCGGGCAGACTTGTTCATCAGAAAGGTCTTTCCTAAGTGTTGGGAGGAGATCCTATCGTTTCGCCAGAGATGCTTCCAGAAGGTTGCATTTGCCGTGCGCGTTCCCCTTATTGGCCGCCTCTGATCTAACCCGTATCCAGGTTGCCATCCTTGTTTAGTGCCAAATAGTCAGGCTTGTTGGCCTGGCAGCTTTTTTGCTCGTCTGGGGTGTATGTGTTACCTGTGAGAAATCTAGATCCAGATACTCATGTCCCAAGGGGCCCCCTGGCCCAGAGGAGTGGTGGGACAACAGGTCCAGTGCCCATTTAGTCTGGCTGGTAGAAAGTTTGGCTTTGGGTGACTTTCTTGCTTCCTAACTATATAAATTGTGGAGTAAGAAACAACAGCAGGTGTATTTATTTATGTACCTTGGAGAGCTCACCACACTTCGTTTTGCTTGATTTCTCATTCCCCTCATTGAGCATTGCTGAACTTTATGCTATGCTTCAGTCATGATTCCGCTCTAAACATGCTTCTAAAATCCTATTCCCGGACTAGTACAGGCAGACCCAGGCCAATACATTATTTATAAGAATAATTTACCCATTGGCAGGAGGGCACTTCTGCTGGCGTCTGCAAGGCAGGATGGCTTTGATCCTGTTTGAGGTTGTTCACAGACAGAATCGTTCGTGTGTTTGATAGCCCAGAGGATGCCCAGTGGTCCCCGACGGTGCTATTTCAAGAGCCCCATCTCTGCTGGGTTCTGTGGGGGCTCTTGGGAGGCAGTGGGGCCAGGCCAAGTAAGGCCTTTGCAGGCCCCGGCCAGAGGTTGGGTTTTACTCCCAAGTGTGCTGGGAAGCCACTGGAGGGCTCTGAGCGGGGGAGAAATGTGACCTGCCTCAGGTTCTACAGGGTCCCTCTGGCTGTGAAGATGACAACAGGGGACCAGGGAGGAGGGAGGACCCCGATGGTTGAGGCAGAAGGTACGGCGGCCTACCTAGAATGCAAGCCCAGTGGTTCCCCCTTCACCCCCTTCTCACCTCCTTCCCTGGAGGTGAGAGGAGCTCATCATTGTAATGCTGGGATCTTCTTGAGGACTTCTTGGAACTCTGAGCGATCTACCTGCCAGGTTTGTCTGGAACATGCAAAATAAGGTTGAACGAGATGCCTGCTTGAAAGTTGAGAAGTGGGTCCTTTTCTACTGCTGTAGAATACGTGGAGAGTATTCAATCTAAATTTGAATAGACGTTTGAGGATTGTGCCAGTCCTTCCAAGGAGTGTGTCGTCAGACTAGAGGAATGTTCCAGAACTAGTTGAGCTCCCTCCCAAGTTGGTGTCCCACTGCTGCCTGAAATGTCTCCGCTGTACCCTGGGGACCAAGCGTTGCCCTTGTCCTGCTTTCTGTCATCCCCCGACCTTAGGTTCTTGGGGCAGACACTGCTGGGTGTATCTTTGCATTTTAGACTTTCTTCCAGTCTTAGTGATACGAAAGCAGTAGGAACAGAGCAGGAGGAGTCCCTGAGTGAGAAGTTCAAGGTAGAGGAAAAGATACATCTGGGGTTCTCTAAAATTGCCCCCAAGTGGCAGGTGGCTGACCTGAGCGGTAGAAATGGGCGCTTGAAAGTTGAAGCCGTATATAGCTTGATTCGGAGGGGGAAGGAACCCATGAAACTTCTAACGACTTTCTCTTACCCGTAGGCGTCCCCACGGCGAGTGTGGTGCTGGAGCTCCAGGTTGCCGTGGACATATATTTGGTTTTTAGAATCATACCTGAGCTTTATGACAAGCGCAAACCGGGTCCAGTTTATTGGGCGAGGGAGAGTTGCAGGCCCTGCTGAGCTAAGCCGTCTTCCCTGAAAATTCCCAGTTTGGTCTCCTGGGTGTGGAACACGGGGACAGAAAGCAGCAGCTGTTTTGAAGATCGGGACCCATGACCGAGGCAGTGTGGTGCACTACCTACAGATCCAGACTCTGAGACCCTGACTCCAAAGTGCAGCCCTGTTACTTACAAGGCGGGTGAGCTTCAAGCAAGTTAGGACACCTGGCTGAGAATAATGATTCACCATACCCCAGAGATTTATGAGGGATAAATAATCCAGGTAATGGATTTAGCAAATAAAAGCACAGAGAGGGCAAGTCACTTGCCCAAAGTCACACAGCAGGTACATGGCACAGCTGGGGTTTAAACCCAGGCAGTGTGGCTTTTTTTTTAAATTTTTTTTAATGTTTATTTATTTTTGAAGGGGAGACAGACAGAGCCTGAGCAGGGGCAGGGGAGGGGCAGAGAGAGAGGGAGACACAGAATCAGAAGCAGGCTCCAGGCTCCGAGCTGTCGGCACAGGGCCCGACGCGGGGCTCGAACTTATGAGCTGTGAGATCATGACCTGAGCTGAAGTCAGATGCTTAACTGACTGAGCCACCCAGGCACCCCAGGCAGTGTGGCTCTTGAATCTACATCATAGCCAGCATCTCTGAAGAGAGAGTTGAAAAGCGTGGCCACATTTTTTTTTAACGTTTATTTTATTTTTGAGAGAAAGAGACACAGACAGAGGATGAGTGGGGGAGGGGCACAGAGGGAGAGGGAGACATAGAATCTGAAGCAGGCTCCAGGCTCTGAGCTATCAGCCCAGAGCCCGACGCGGGGCTCGAACCCACGAACCGTGAGATCATGACCTGAGCTGAAGTCAGACGCCCAACCGACTGAGCCACCCAGCACCCAAAACTCATTTTTTTTTTTAAAGAGCGCCAGTGCGGGACTCGAACTCACGAACCATGAGATCATGACCCGAGCCGAAATCAAGAGTCGGACACTTAAGCTACCGAGCCACCCCATGCATGGCCACGTTTCACCCACTCCCATTGGACTGGGAGCCAGTTCATAATCCTAAACTCACTGTGCTATAATCCCTAATGGCTGTGGGGGCCCCAGAGTGGCCACACTCCCTGGATGAGCCTCAGCGTATCTATCCGTCAAACCACTCTCTCCCACAGATGTCTGGGAGGAGTCAGCTGTCACCCAGCGCCCCGCCCAGAGCCAGGCTAGCGGCGCCTGGGTAGGTAAATGCCGGCTCCCTTGTTGTCCTTCCAACCTCTCTAGCCGCATAGGATTGACAGAAAGAGTTCCTTTCATCAGGGGTCTTTGAGATAAACTGGTGGCAGCCCTATTCTCCATGTGGCAATGCCCCCAGCTTTTCATGGCCCCCCCCCACCCCTGCAGCTGCTCAGGCCAAAACTCACTCACTGTCACCTCCTGCAAATTCCGCCTCCAGAATCAACCTCAAGTTCATTCTGTCTCCGCTCCACTGTGCCAGCTGAAGCCACCGTCGCTGTGCAGACAGCTGCAGGAGCTTCAGAATTTTCTCAGGTTCTATTCTTACTCTCCTCTGTGCCTCAAGTTAGCATTTTAAAGTAGAAGAGGTCTGTTCATGGAATTCCCCTGCTCGAAACCCTCCAGAATCTTCCCAGAGCACTTAGATCAACGCCCACACTGCTCACCGGGGCCTGCATGGCCAAGCGTGATCCGCCCCCACAGCCTCCTGTCATCATCCGCCTCTGGTTCGTTCTCTCCGGTCACACTGCCCTTACTTTCATTTGTTGAACATGTGGAGACGGTTCCCACCTCAGGGCCTTTGCACTTGCTGTTCCCTCATCTTTCTGCGTGGCAGGCTCGTTCTGTTCTTTCAAGTCTTAATTCAAACGACGTGGCTTCAGAGAGGTTTTTCCTGGCCATCGGGTTACAAGTGACCACTCAGGTCATTCATCATTGTTTTATTCCCTTCAGAGAAGTGCCGCTAATGGGAAGGATTTTTGTCTATTTTTTATCTACTCATTTATTATCCACCACCTCTGTGCTGTAAGCTCTGGGGACAGGGATCTGGTCTGTGTTATTCGTCCCTGTGAACCAGCACTTGGAAGAGTGTCTGGAGTAGGTAAGTGCTCAGTAAGTTATTTGCTTAGAGAATAAACAAACTTACACCCCAAATCCGTTTATACTTTTGGTATCTCTTAGTACAGTTTTTTTTAATGTTTTATTTTATTTTTGAGAGAGAGAGAGAGAGAGAGAGAGAGAGAGAGCAAGCGAGCAGGTGGGGGAGGGAGACACAGACTCCAAAGCAGGCTCCAGGCTCTGAGCTGTCAGCACAGAGCCCAACGTGGGGCTCGAACTTACGGACCGTCAGATGGTGACGAAGTCAGATGCTTAACCGACTGAGCCCCCCAGGCGCCCCTCTCTTAGTGGAGTTCTTAGGTGAGAGATGCTGACTGGGTCTCTCTCGGGCATGATGGGCTGTAGTTACCCGGCCCTGACAGGGCTCCCTTAGAAGGGCAGAGCCTTCCTGATGGGATGGGAGGAAAGGCCTCACGTGTGCTGCAACATTCCCTTAGCCAGGACCCCACATCAGCCCCCCTCACCCACAGTGTCAAGCCTACACATCTTCACCTTGATCTTGAAGGTCACTGGAGGCCAGCCCCTTGCTCCCCGTGTACTCTCGCCTGTGTAGTTTGCCTGCGACTTACCTGCTCCCATGTGCCCTCATCTTTGACTTGGCTCCCCGCTGTCCCCACCTGACAACATTCCCCTCTCCAGCCTCATTCGAGCAGCTTGGAACTTCCACTTGGTTTGGTTTAGTTTAGTTTAGTTTAGTTTTTGGAGAACTTGCCTGGGTCACGAATTAACTCGCCCTTGAATGGTTGGTAGAACTCACCTGCCAGCCCGTCAGGGATCTTGCTTCCCCGGCTTCCAGATGCTTTGGCAGCTGAGACCTCCAACCTGTGGTTCTCAGTCCCATGAGACTGCTGAACGCGATCTCTGTCTCTCTCTCTCTCTCTCTACCTCTGTCTGTCTCTGTCTCTATCTCTGTCCCTATCTCTGTTTCTGTTTCTCTTTCTGAGCACCTACCGAGAAGATAGCCATCTGTAGGCCAAGAAGAGAGATCTCCCCGGGAGCTGAATTGGCCGGACTGTTGATCTCAGACTTCCAGTCCTCAGAAATGGGTTTCTGTTGCTGAAGCCACCGGTCTATGGCTGTTTGTTACAGTGACCCGAGCAGGCTGAGACCAACGCCTTACTCTATACTGAGCACGTTATGTTCACTGCCTCTCATTTTCCCCAACCCCGAACGTGCCCACAGTGCGCTCCCTTCACAGAAGGGGCAAGGCGGTGGAGGCTTGGTCAGATCGATCAGATAAATCCCTAACGTCGGAGAAACAGGTCGTAGCCTTGCTGGAAAGAGGTGACAATTGGGGGTCCCTGAGCCATGTCATGCTGACTTTTTTTTTTTTTTTAAATAAAAAACCCATTCCTAATGTTCACAAATCAGAGACTTCACGTGAAAATAGCCATTTTTGGCTTCTCTTGAGTTTGCGTTCCCCTGGACAAGGAGTAAGGGCTGGTGTCCTTGATGTTGGCCTGTGGCCTTGCTAGAAATGGTAAGAAATGGGCTGGCCAGCCTTCCTGGGGGCATCGCCCGGCCCTGCCCCTGGGGACTCGTGATACCCACCCGCCACAGGACTTGAGTCTCTTCCTGGATCAGAGCTGTCTGTGTAGGGAGGGTCTGCCTCGTCCCAGAGAAGCCCAGGCCTCGGCAGGTGCCTTCTGAAGAACAGGGATGCTTGGTTCCGGGAGGACAGGCTCCGGCTGCAGCCCGCGTTAGGACTTCCTGTGGGTCAGATGCCCCTCTGCCCGGTGACCTCCCCACACCTCTACTGTCCTGTGAGGGGCAGGAGGGCAGAGTGGCCGAGAGGCTGGGCCCTGGAGCCCCGAGACTGCACGTGAGGCCCGCCCCTGCCACCCCCTAGCCCTGTGACTCGGGGCAAGCTCTTACACCTCCAGCCTCCCCGCAGAGTGGGGGGCAAGGAGAAGACTGTCGGGAGGGGGAGATGGGTTCGTGAACACACCGGGGCCACGCCGCCTGCTTCGTGCATCAGGCTCTGCCCCCAGACACCCAGTAAGTGGAGCCTCCAGGATTCGTCCGGGGACATGTGTCCAGGAGGAGCTGAGGCATTTCCTGCCCACGTGTGTCCCCTCTGGAGGATGGAGGGCCGCCGGGTGACAAAGCAGGGGGTCACAGCCCTGCAGGCCCTGGGACTCCACCAGAAGCCTCTGCCTCTTGCTCCCGGAGCTCACACCTCTCAACCCCCACCCTCCTCATACGGCTTCCTGGGAGAGCCAGCTGAGTGACAGAAAGCGGTCCCTCGGTCACCGTCTGAGGGACGGGAGGTACGAGTGATGCTGTCCCACCGGTCTGGACACAGAGCGGAGCCGGGCAGACTCCCCACGTGAGTCCCCCGCAGAGATCCCAGCCCAACACGAGCTCCGGCCTAGAAATGCAGGGGAGCTTTTTTTAAGTCTCTGCCTTTTTGGAAGCCGTGTTTATCATTTTTGGGTCCCTTTCAGAACCCCTAGCGGTGCTCTTTTATTTTGAGATGGTGCTTTCTCCTGGGAAATTTGTTTGGCCCCCTGTGTGCTGTGCGATCTCGGGGCGGTGGCAGGAATGCCTCACGTGCGGGGAGCGTTTTTCACAATTCCCAGTGCCCTGTCACCTCCGTCACCCTGAGGAAGAGGCAGGGCGGTGCCTGTGCTTCGCCTATTTTACAGTCGACGAGGCTGAGCTGGGGAGGGGAGGGGTGTGCGGGCGGGGGCGGCCTGCGGAGTCATTTGTGCAGGAGGGACACAGGACACAGTGACAGGACAACTGTGGGGTGGGGGCAGGGCCCGGAGGCCTCGGCTGTGCCAGGCACCGGCCATTCAGCCGCAGGATCACGGGAGGGCCCAGGAGGCACCGGGGGCAGGTCTGGGGTGACAGGAGGCCATTCGTATCTCAGAACAGGAGTTACTGCCGACCTGTGCAGACTATTTACATCCTGTGCTGGGAAGCAGCAGCCGGGCTTCTTGGGTTGCAAGGGACAGGAGTGCCACGGGGCCCTCTTAGTCACTTCCGGCTGCTGTAACAGAACCCTAGCCTACGTGGCTGAGACGTTTAGTTCTCGCACTTCTGGAGGCCAGAAGTCTGAGATCACAGGGCCAGAGGGGCTGGGCTGTGGCGAGAGTCTCTTCCGGGCTGCAGCCGGCCGATTCTCCCTGTGTCCACACCTGGCAGAAAGAGAGTGCATTCTGGGGCCTCTTCTTGCAAGGGTTACTCATTCCGTTCACGAGCGTGCCACGCACATGACCTAATCACCTCCCAGAGGCCCCGCCACCTCCTACACTCACGTCGGGATGCGGGTTTCAACCTATGGATTGGGGGGGGGGGGGAGGACACAAACATTGGGTCCATCGCAGGGACTTTATAAAGGACATGGGTCGCTCACAGAATAGACGGGAAGATGACGAGCCAGACCCAGGAAAGGATGGGAGAACTCCAGGAACCTCTGGGGATGACAGTCCCCAGTCTCTGTGGAGCACTGCTCCAGGGATGAATTGGCCCCAGATCAGGTTAACGCACCATCCAGGGGAAAGCCTGGTGGGCTCAGCTTTGGTCACGGCCGAGGGAGGGCGGGGCACCTAGACTGACAGCCCCCCAGGACTGTGTGCGGTGGGCGACGGGTGGTTCTCCAAAGAAACAGTGAGGTGCTATCACCAGACAAAGGGGCGATGGAAGCTGCGTAGACGAAAGCGACAGGTGCCTGTTGCAACAGGAATGAGCACAGACCAGAGAATTCTTGGGCTAAGCAGGCCTCTCATTGAGCGAAGGGGAGTACACGGGTCCAGAGAGGCTCCGAGACTTACCTGTGATCACAGAGCGGGCACCCTCGCCAAAACTTCCTGGGGCCAATCGGTGGGTGGTCTTTTCTCCCCCAAACATAGACTTTCTAAGAAAACTTCACTCCAACAAACAGCCTCAACACGTTGGCTCATCTCTCTGTTTTCGCTGCCTGAGGTTGAGCTGAATACAAACAGAGTCATACACGCATGCAGCTCTGTGTCTGGCTTCTTTCTGCTCAATGGTCCATTTGAATATTTCCCTACGGTGCATATGCAGTCACAGCTGATCCTTCCCCTGGTGTAGTTCATTCCTTCTCAGGATGTGCGATAGGATTTCTCAACTTCAGCACCACTGACATTTTGGGGAGGGTCAGTCTTTGTTGTAGGGCTGCCCTGCGCATTGCAGGACGTTTCGCAGCGCCCGTGACCTCTACCCGCTAGATGCTGGTAGCATTCCCTAGTTGTGACTGTCAGAAACATCTCCAGAAGCCACCAAACGGTCCCCGTGGGACGCAGTCGCCCCTGGTTGGGTACGGTGCGTGCGTGCCGCGACTTGTTCACCTCGGCTCTGCTGACGGCTGCTCGGGGTTATAATGAATTGCTGCCCCCAGGACCCTTGCACGTGCCTTTTGGCAGAATCTGCACACACTTCCACCATGCAGGCGCCTAGGAGGGAATTTCTAGGTCATAGGAGGCACGTACGTTTAACTTTTTTTTCCCCCAAGTGTCTGTGCCAGTTTCTTGCTGCACCAGCCACGGGTAAGGACTCCCGCATGCTCCACATCCTTGACTTTGAACTGTGGGTTTTTGAAGGTTGGGGCCTGGCCCTTACCCTTCCTGCTGGCCACACTGCCCAGCACGGTAAATCCCACCCAGAAGACAGCAGTGGCTGAACAAATAAAAGCAGGAATTCTGGCCTTCTTATTTTAAGGTCCCGTAAGCCCTGATGTCACAGTGTTGGGCTCTGGCCGTGGGCCAGGTACCCCTCGGGACCTGCTCCTTCCTGTGTCGATGACAAGGTCTCTCTCCCCAGCAACTGCAGCAGCTCGTAAGCCCTGGGGACAAGGCCACGCTTTCACTTTCTTGGTGAGTTTCCTTCCCTGCCATGGCTGTCACAGCCAAATGTCAAAATGTGACTTCAGAGGTTTACTGACTTCGTTCAGCTTTGTCATTCAAACGAGCCTGGTCAATCAAGGGAGAATCTGCTTTTCCTTTCCTGCCAGGGCTGTGTTGTCACAAGGAGGTGGGACTCTTTCATGACTAAGTGGAACCCTTCCAGCTCTTCCGCTTATCCCTTAAATGCCAAGCGTGTTGAAGGCAGACCCGCCACCCTCCTGGCTTCGGAAGCGCCCATCACCACCGCTGGCTCATTGTTGCTGTCACCGTCATCGTCACCACACTGCTCGTCTCTGAAGCTTTCTGTTTTCAGAGTGTTTCCACACGTAGTATCTTGTTTGATCCCCACAATAAATCTTGAAACACAGCAGAGCGGTGAGCCAGGCTTTCACTGGTGAAGAAACAGGCAAGCAAGTTGAGACTCAGCCACAGGACAACATTGGCCCCTGGCAGAAGGAAGGTCTTATTTCCTGGCATTAATTTGGATGCTCCCGTAGAGGGTCCGATTTTTCCAACCACAAACTCTGATCTGCAAAAAAAAAAAAAAAAAAAAAAAAAAAAAAGTATGCTGGGGCGCCTGGGTGGCTCAGTCGGTTAAGCGCCTGACTTCGGCTCAGGTCACGATCTCGCCATCCGTGAGTTCGAGCCCCGCGTCGGGGTCTGTGCTGACAGCTCGGAGCCTGGACCTTGCTTTGGATTCTGTGTCTCCCTTTCTCTCTGGCCCTCCCCTGCTCACACTCTGTCTTTCAAAAACAAAATAACATTTTTAAAAAATTGTAAAACAAAACAAAACAAAAACGATGAGATCTCGAGAGGGAGACCTGTTCCCACCCCCACCCCCAGTGTTCTTCCACGTTGGCTGTGGTAGCTGGTGTCTCTGTTCTCATTGGTCTTTGGTTGATGGCCCTACACTAACCCTGTTCCACTGTGAGCCCTTCCTGTCTACCACTCCCTTGCTTTCCTCAAGGGAGGAAACTTCCAGATGCACCCTGAGCCCTCTGAGGAAGCAGTCATGCCGCCATGTCGGGGAGGAGGGGAATCTGCAGGACCTCGTTGGTCACTTTCTATCATTCGATAGCTTATCAAGTGGCATTGATCTTTCCCCACTGCCACCTCTTGACTGACAAAGCGGGAGGGTCCCTTTAAGTGAAAAACTTGTTCTTCTCTCCCAACTCCCCCTTATCCAGTTGTATCATTTTTTTTTTAAGTTTATTTATTTGAGAGAGAGAAACAGACAGCAAGCAGGGGAGGGGCAGGGAGAGGGAGACACAGAATCCCAAGTAGGCTCCATGCTGTCAACCCAGAGTCCGATGTGAGGCTTGAACCCACAAACCGTGAGATCACGACCTGAGCCGAGATCAAGAGTCTGACGCTTAACCAACTGAGCCACGCAGGCGCCCCTGGAGTCATATTATTTTAAAGACATGTCTAACTTTATCCCCTGTGTTTTGGAAGGTTCCCCCTCTGTTGAAATGTGCTGGTTCACATTGGTGCATCTCTCCACCAGAGGCAGTAAGCTGTCTGTGCCCCAAAATGTGGGAAAGGGCAGCGTCTCCAGGCAGAGGGGGCTTGTTAGAAATGATAAATCACAGACATTAAGAGCAACACATCGCCTGCCTACAGTAATAATGCTGAGCAAAAGGTCAATGAAGCTTTAACCTACTGTGAAATAAAATAGGATTTCAGATTTCAGAGACTATCCCTTGAGGTTAACTCTGGTAGGGTTGGATGAGCTTTGAGAAATTCTCTACATTCCATCTTACATTGAAAATAATATTAGGAATAGCGAACGGAATAATTGCCCCAGTGCTATTCCCGTATCTGTGCCCAGTGCACCCCCCCAGTCACGTGATCTTTTCACTAAGAGGCAGATTGTTATTATCCCTGTTTTACAGGTGAATCGAAGGAACTTGACCAAGACCCCACAGAGAGGAAGTGGACGAGTCAAGATTCAACCGGGATGTGTTGGACCTGGGCTAGTCCCTCCCTGCCTCAGACTTTGGGCCTCCCTCCTTGAACTTCAAGACGTGTGGGTCCCAGAACCCTTTCTAGTTCTCTCTGTCGCTAAGGGGTAAGCATTTTTACTCCTTGGTACGGTAACTGCTTAAAGTGTCACATTTTCAAGGTGAAAGAAAATGCCATCGGAGTCGTTTGAATGCGTCTTATTTTTTTTTAATTAATCTCCTATAAAAGGTAAGGTGAGGGATGTGCAGAGCTCTTAACAGCACCAACGGCCTCACCCCCTCATTGCGGGCTCTGGTTGGGGCGTCGGGAGAGACGTGGAAAATGGGAAAGAAGGCACCAGCAGTGCAACCTGCAGGCCATATTTTCAGAGCCCCAGCAGGTTCTCGAGCCTTAGTGACGCGTGAGAAGTTTGTGGAAAATGCCAGCAGTCGGGCCTCACCTCACGGCCTTCCGTTCCGTAGCTCTGGGGTGGGCGAGAAGTTAGGTTTTGCACCTGCTCCCCACTGGCATTTTGGTGCAGGGCACCCGCAAGACCCTGCTTTGTGGAATTCTACATCAGACCTCCCATCCCTGCCAGTAAGAGCTCCGAGGCCGAGCACTGGGGCGACTTAAGACTTTGAACTGGCTTCAGAGCAGTTTGGTGTCTTGGGCTCAGGGGACCCTCAGTCAATTTCAAGCTTCACTCCGAGCCAGTCTGTGCAACTTCTCTGAGCCTTAGGGAAGTAAGCAATGTGAGCTCCTAAGCCGAGTGAACTCACGAAAGAAATGTCACCTAGTTCATTGTGGCTCGAACAGACTGGCAAGAGATTAGGCTTCCAGAATGGGCGGGGCCTTGTCCACCTCCAGAAGTCTGAACTTCTTGCTCTCTGGCAGTGGGGAGCCCTGAGAAGATCCAGAACAAGGAATAATGGGAGTAGGGGGGGCAGGAAGACAGGTGTAAGAAACTAAGCAGGAATGGACACTGGCCTGACCTAAACTGTTGGAAAGAAGCAGGCTAGAGAGGTAACAGGGAGAGGATGAAACCAAGGTCTCAGAGACTGAGCCAGTGTAGAAGAACTCTGGGCGCCCCTCCATGCTTAACATCCGATAAAGCAGTGCCCGGCACATTATAGACACCCCAAAATTATTGGATGAATGAACAACTGAATGAATTTTCTTAGTTCTAGACCCTGTCTGGTTATGGGGAACAGATGAAATCTTCATATGAAAACACTAGAACCTTGCACATATTCAGAAAGTGGTTCAGCTACGGAAATAGAGACCCGAGATGGCAATGGCTACAATGTAATAGAAGCTTATCTTTCTTTCTCAGGCAGCAGGATGCTTAAGCATATGGGGCTAGTAGGGCGGCTTCCTAATCATCTGAAACCCAGGCCCCTTCTCTCTCATTCTTCCATCGTCCAGACACGGTTTCCATCTCATGGCCCAATATGGCTGCTCTAGCTCCTGCCACCACATCTGTACTCCAGCTGTCTTCATTTTACCTGTGAGTTAGCCAGCGGCAAAGGAGAAAGGGCGTGCACATCCTTTAACGACATGACCCAAATGTTGTAAACGTCCCTTCTCGGCATTTATCATTGGCCAGTATTCAGTGATGTGGCCACACTCGGCTGCAGGAGCAGCTGGGAATTGTAGTCTTACTCCAACACTCATCTTCCCAGCAGGAACACGAGGGTCTGACGCCTAAAGGGAAGAAGCGCATAAATACTGGGAGACACGGAACGTGCCAGGAATTCAGCATTCGAAGCCCCTTTGGCAAGTTTTCACACTCGTTAAATCTGGACGGCGTATCGGTGGGTGTTGATTAGATTGCCATCTGCACTTTATGTTTGAAACGTCTCATAATGACACCAAGTGCTACACAGATGTGAGCACCCCCCCCCCATTTGTCTCCATTTCCACCGTCTCAGCAAGTTACCCACAGGGATGCTGAGGCTCCGTCTCCTCACCTCTCTCGTGGGTTTGTGGTGAGGATTCAAGGGATCGAAGCAGTGGCTGTCCGTGGGGATTCGTGCACGCGGGCTAAAATGGGGAGGTCAGAATATTGGGATGGTAAATAACAGAACATCCGATGAACGATAATTTGAATACGAGGCCTTTGTGTCACTAACCCAGGAGTTTGAAGAGCGGTGCCTCTGCCATTGTATCAACAGCTCATTCGTGTCGGGGCCCTGGTCGCCTCTGACTCTCCAAATCTTTCGTCACGGTCCCCAAATGGTTGTCGCCGTCCCCAACGTCATCTATTCACACAGCTGTATCCAGGGCAGTGTTCTCTCCTCGGCACTGTGGACATACGGAGTGGACCACTCTCTGCTGGGGGGCTGTCGTGTGCACTGAAGGGTGCTTTACCAGCACCCCTGGCCTCTGCCCACTAGCAGCACCCCTCCCCCAAGTTGCAGCCACTAAAAATGTCTCCAGACATTGCCAGATGTCCTCTGAGGGACAAAAATCACCCCCGGGTGAGAACCACTGACCCAAAGTAGGAGCAAAAATGTTCTTTTTTTTTTTTTTTAATTTTTTGAACGTTTATTTATCTTTGAGAGACAGAGCATGAGCAGGGGAGGGGCAGAGAGAGAGAGAGAGAGGGAGACACAGAATCCGAAGCAGGGGAGGGGCAGAGAGAGAGAGAGGGAGACACAGAATCCGAAGCAGGCTCCAGGCTCCGAGCCATCAGTGCAGAGCCCGACGCGGAGCTCGAACTCACAGACCGGGAGATCATGACCCGAGCTGATGTTGGATGCTCAACCGACTGAGCCACCCAGGCCCCAGAATGTTCTCTTAGTGCAGCCCACTCTCCCTTCAGTGAGGAAAATATTTCTCAGGAGCCTCTGGGACCCCCATTCTCCACTGGTCAGGGCAGGTCACATGCCCGAGACCTGACACGGAGCACCTGCCATTTTCTGTTCCAGGAGGCGGCCACCCCACACGGGAGGAACAGGAGGGTGACGATTGTCCTGTGCGCCCAGCAGCGTCTGCCTGAGGGGTCTTCACGGGGGCGTCCAGGTATCTTTCCAGAAGTCTTTACACACTTGGTAAGGACTCTCTAGCAGGGATGGCCTGGCGTGCAGGGCCACCACGGACGCTTGTTGGGAGCTCAGCGTTTGTCGGGTGCCGTATTAACTGCTTTACATCCATTAACGCGATGAACTGTCACCCCACCTCTGTGGAGGGAGACTGTTTTTCTCCCTCTTACAGAGATGAAGAAATTGTGGCTGATTAAGATTAAGCCACTTGCCGGCGGGTCCCACGGCCCCTGAAGGAGGAGCTGGGCACCAAAGGCCCTGCATGTGGCCAAGAGGCCCGTCGGGACAAATCACACCAGCTGCCTTCATACACTTAATATAAAGGACGGTGACCTAAGTATTAAAGAACTGCAGAGGCGAAGGGAGAACACGAAGCCGCCGCTGAGGGCGTGAGTTTGGGGAGCGTCTGCCGCGCCAGGGCTGGGGGTCCCAGGGAAGGCCGGACCTGCCGAGACTTCGAAGGGCCTGAAGCGGGGCTCCGGCCGGCGGCAGAGCGGCACCGTGACCCTGCTGGGGCCACCGCGTCCCGGCTGGATGCTGACACCATCAGGAGGCCGGTGCTGGACGGGCAAGCAGACGGGAGAGACCGTGCTTCCCCATCCTCCAGCCCCTCCCAGCCGGCAGAGAAGACAGGTGGCGTCCAGAGCCCCAGCCCAGTGTCGCGGGAGAGCACAGAGGGCAGGTTGGGGCTCAGGGACAATCCTTAATCATCACACGTCTGACAGCCTCCTTCTTTCCCTGCCTGATGCCGGGCACCAGGAGGGCTTTAGGGAGAGTTTAGATGGTGTCAGTCAGGACTGGCCCGAGAGGTGGGCCAGGTGCGTCAGGATCCTTCGGTGAAGGCCTCTCGCTCCCAGGACCCCGGCCTTTGTTGTGTGTTCCCGAAGCATGCGGTTCCGGAGGCAGCCCCTGGCTGTCCACTTTCCTGACGGAGGCGGACACACGGAGGCCCCTGGTGGGCCGGTTCTGCCGTGTTTCTGGTGGAGACCCAACCCAGGACCGCTCGTCGTGAACTCCCCGTGGTTTCTGAAGGCACCTAGTACCCTCTCCCGATTTCTCTTCGAAACAGGTAGGACGGCTCTTCTGTTTCTGCCGCTGAACTCTGCCTACTTCAGTCACGCCTGCAATCTTCACGACAATGATTCCATCTTACAGGCGAGAAAGCGGAGGCCTGTGGTAGGTCAGCAGACTGCCCAAGGTCACACTGATTAGTCAGAGCCACAATATGAAGCCAAGTCTCCTGCCCCCTCCCTCTGTCCCTTCCCACCTCAGCCCAGGAGGATGTGACTTTTAAACCGGAGTGAGGGTCGGGGCTCCTGGGGGGCTCAGTCGGTTGAGCGTCCGACTTCGGCTCAGATCGTGATCTCACGGTCCGTGGGTTTGAGCCCCGTGTCGGGCTCTGCGCTGACAGCTCAGGGCCTGGGCCTGCTTCGGATTCTGTCTCCCTGTCTCTCTGCTCCTCCCTGGCTCGTGCCCTATCTCTCTCCCTCTCTCTCAAAACTAAGTAAACATTAAAAAAAAAATTAAACTGGAGTGAGGATGTGGTCTGAATCCACATTTAACTTGCAGATCACAAAATGTGTTCTACTCTTATGCTTGAATCAATCTGGGGCTTGATTCTTGTTTGTTTCCATTGTATGGTTTTAAAAAAGCATAATGATTCTCCTTGAGGTCAAGTGGCTGTGATTGACAGGGACCCTTACACAGCCGGGGGCTCCATAGTGGCTGCAGGGTGGGCAGCCTGTGCACCTGACACTCATCGCCAGCCCTGGGGAATGACACAAAGACAAGACAGTAGAGAAGCGTCCATCTTTTTTTTTTTTTTTAATTTTTTTTTTAACGTTTATTTATTTTTGAGACAGAGAGAGACAGAGCATGAACGGGAGAGGGGCAGAGAGAGAGGGAGACATAGAATCAGAAGCAGGCTTCAGGCTCTGAGCTGTCAGCCCAGAGCCCGACGCGGAGCTCGAACTCAAGGACCGCGAGAGTGACCTGAGCTGAAGTCGGACGCCCAACCGACTGAGCCACCCAGGCACCCCAGGAAACGTCATTCTTTCAGGTCACAGTTATTAAGCAGTTGCTGGTACGGCTGTAGTTCTGACCTGCTCAGCCTCCCATCCTCCCCCACTGGTCACGGCACCTCGACTTTCCTTTGTGGGGGCCTATCCCTCCTTCACCCTCAGGCCGTGCAAGGTCTGGATGGCACCCACTCCTCCTCATCCCCTGCTGCCGGGGCAATTCTTGACTTCCACGTTCCATCCCCAGATTACAAGGATTCATCCAGGGGTTAGTTGGCACGTGACCCAAGCAAGGCAAAGGAGATGTGGCCCTGCCACCACTCATGAATTGTTGTGAAAGAAAAACTCGTTCTTTCTGTTGGGCTTAAAGACATGTACATGGAGCTTCCGGGGTTGCAGGGAGACCACCCGCCAGAGTGTGAAACCCAGGAGGTGGGGTGGACGGAAAGGAGCCAGAAGAGAGGAGGCAGATTCTTGATGACGGGCGTCACTTCCAAGGCTGGATCGAGCCCTAACTGAACGCATCACTTCCCATCCCGGGTTTCTCTGTTATGCAAGACAAATTCTGCCCTTTGCTCAAGGCGGTTAGGGTTGGCCTTGTGGTTGCTTGAACTTCCCTGTCTCCTGACTGCCAACCAGGTCTTTTTTCCAAGTATGTCCCACCTTCTCTCCAGCACACCAAGCTACTCTCCCCTCAACTCTAGATGGGTTAAACTTAGATTGGTCTAAGCTACAAACTACTGAGCTTCTCTAGGGATGCCCACCTGGCCTGTCAGGTGACAAACACTCAAGATTCAGCCAGTCACACTTCTTTTATTCTCCAAAAATAACTTAAGTTTGCCTTCAGATGCCACGTACCAAATTACCCAGAAATCCAGTGTCACCCTCTAGGTGTGCTCGCTCTCTCTCTCTCTCTCTCTCTCTCTCTCTCTCTCTCTCTCCCCTGGATTGTCTGTGAGTGCTGGGACGTGGTAGGAAAGCATCCTGGATGAGGGGCGACTGAACTGAGTTTTGAAGAGTGAGTTTGTGTTATTCTATCAAAGACAATGGGAGGAGTGCCTGCCGGGGGAACTCTCCACCTGCGTGAAGGCAAAAACACATGAGAGAGCAAGGCAGAGGGCTTGGAGTTTTATATGGGACACAGGGAGCCCCAGTGATGTTTGTAAAAGACGTTCCACTGAAATAGCCATTGGAGAGAGAAAAGCGTGCATATATGTGCACCACGGGATGGATTTTCACCGAGAGGACGCATCCGTGTCACCTGCATACAGATCCAGAAGCGGAGCACGGTCAGTACCCATGAAGTTTTACATCCCCTCCTGTCACCATGTGTCCCAAGGGTAAGTTGTCCCGACTTCTCACATCCACGTCATGGGGTAGCGTTGCCTGCTTTCAACTTTATAAAAATAGAACCAACTCTTCTTTAATTCCTCATCGGGAGATACATCCTTATTATTGTAGGTAGTTATACGTTGTTTTCCCCTCAATGTAGGGCAGGGCTCAGCAAACTTTTTCTGTAAAGGGCCAGATACTAAATACAGGAGACTTCTCCGGCCATTTGATCTCTATCACAGCCATTCGGCACCGCTGCCATTGGGTGAAAGCAGCCATAGACAGTCTTCAAACCAATGGACGGCTATGTTCTGATAAAACTTTATTCACGAAAAACAGCAGCCTGGGTTACAAACACAAAGCCGTATTTCCCAGTCCCTACCGTGGAACACTCCATTGTGTGGATATACCACATCTGATTCATCTGTTCTTTTGTTGAGCTTTTGGGGGTAGGTTGTGCTTTGAGACTATCTGTGAATAATACTTCCGTGAACATCCTTGTACGTGTGTTTGGGGAACATACGTTTGCATTTCTGTTGGGGATAGTCCCAAGGAGCGGGACTGCCGGGCCGAAAGTTACACATTTATTCAACGCAATAGCTTTGGCAAAGTGGTTGGCCCCGATTTTTCACCTGTCCACAACCAGCAGTGCTGGGGCTTTCTAGTCGCTCTATTTGTCTGCCAACACTTGGTGTTTGAGACGTATTAAAGCTCAGCAGCACCTTTTTGTACACTTACGGCCATTTTGGGTGTCTTTGTGAGGTGCCTCTTCCAATAACATTTGTACCTTTTATTTATTTCTTTAATTTTTAAATGTTTGTTTTATTTTTGAGAGAGAGAGACAGAGAGAGAGAGACAGAGAGACAGAGAGAGAGAGAGAGAGAGAGAGCATGCGTGCAAGCGGGGAAGGGGCAGAGAGAGTCCCAAGCAGGCTCCATGCTGCCAGCACAGAGCCCAACGTGGGGCTCAGTCCCCCAAACCGTGAGATCATGACCAGAGTCGAAGTCAAGAGTCAGACACTCAACCAACTGAGACACCCAGGCGCCCCACATTTGTACCTTTTAAATTTGCATCGATCACACTCTGCCCGGATGATACAGCTGTCAGCCTCCTTTGAAGAATTTGGTTTTCCTTTCTTCTCTAAACTCAGGAGTCTTCAGGGGCCCGTGTTCTGCTGATGTTACTAATTTGTCTTTAATTCCAGAATCTGTGAGATGTTAGCCCTCTAGGAGTTTGTTGAGGTCCTCTTCCCTTAAGGAATTTTGATCTTGTGTCTTGCATGTATAATGACGATTCTGAAATTCAGAAGCCTAAGAAGCCTAAACTGTCAGAGATTGGGACCTAAAAGAATTTAGACAGTGGGACCCTTGCTGGGCTCAGGCTGGGAGCCATGATGGTGCACACTGCGGTTCATCACTGAACCAACCCAGGTTTCTGAGTCTAGGTGTGAGCGGTACCTGATGTCTGTATCTGCCCCGGTCTTCTTGAGAAGTAAATCTGTCTGAGGAGGGAAGGTTAGCGATAGTGCATATCATTTGGCAGATTCTGAAATAGAATACTTTGCATGTGTGTGAGAGAGAGAGAGACACACACACAAGGAATATGACTGATGGCTGCGGAATAACTATGGCTTATATAACCCACGTAAAGCCCAGTTGCACTGAGGTCCAGTATGACAAGGCATCTGTGTAAAAACAAAAACAGTTTAGCAGCCCCAAATTCACCAAGAGTCATTTGAATATATATTGGAGCCTTTTGAATAGTGTGCCAAAGAAGGGACCCACGGATAATACATATCAAAACTTCTTTTTACAATCCTTCTTTCTACAATATACAACGGCTGCCATGAGGTTATTTGTTCCTGTTTTTATCTCCCACTTAAACAAAATGACATAAACCAAAAAAACTCTAACTCAACCCTCTTGGGCTCTTTGATTTTGATCCCTCTCCCTTATTTCCCCAATCCGTTTGAAGTCCCCAGCTGAAGTCCTCGAAGTTCCCATGGGAACCCCCACTAGCCCTTCCTTAATTTATCTCCCTTACGGATTCTTGCGTTCAATTGAGAAAAGGCTTAGTCACCAATCAGACGAGACTCCTTCCTGGATTGGGGAGGAAGAGAGCAAAAACAAAGCTGATAGAATTTTCTTTAGGGTTGAAGATAAAAGAGGCCACGAATACTCTCATGAGTTCATATTTGTGTCCTTGCCAGCCTTAGATTCTTGGATATCATTTGAAACTTAAAAAAAAAAAAATTACTTTTAGGGAAAACTGGTCTCTTTGATTTGATTCTTGCAAGTAAGGACATTGAGCCATGACCATGATAGGAACCCGTATTTGAGGCTTCAACTTCTGAGGACTAATCATGGCACAGGTACCAAGAGCCCAAGGTCATTATTTGGGCTGGCCACATAGGCAGTCTGGCTGACACGTACCGAATCTCCCAGGAGGAAGCACTCTCTGCATTCTGTTCAGGCCCAGTGAGCTACACTTATCCGGGAATGGTGGGAATCCTCCTGCAGCCCACCTTCTCAGATGCCACCCAGGGGCCAGCCTTGTGAGCAAGTCTTTCAAAGGAGACCAGCCAGGTCTGCTACGGTCACTGGGTTTGCACAGTGAGACATTTAAAATGAATGAACCCTCCCAGCAAACTCTGTGAAGCCATATAATCATTTTCGCCATTGGGAGGAGTAGAAACGGAGGCTCAGCGAGGGTAGAGAACTTTTCTACTAAGCGATAGTAAGTGGTAAATGCTAGAAGGAGACCATGTGAAACCACAGACCATGCCCTGCTGTCTCTCAAGTATTTATTTCAATTTTTAATTAATAGCCAACATTTACTGAGTCTTTTCTATGAGCCAGGCACTGTGGTAACAGCTCATTTATACCTCACTTCATGAGACCTTCTGTTCCTCTTATCTTCATTTTACAGAGGAGGAAACTGAGGCACAGAGATCCTGAAGATTGAACATCAGGTCATAATAATCAGGACCGTGCGTTGGGTGCTTTTTAGGCCCAGACACTGCGGTAGGCATGTTATGTGCTCATTAAAACTTCACAATATCTATATAAAATAGGCCTGCGGCAGCTCCAGAATTCGGGGGTGGCAGGGAGTGAGGAATGGCAGTCTGATCGGAAGGAGGTTTGAGGTTTTCTAGCCCTTTACCTAAGATGGAGAGCTGGTGGTCCACCAGAGAAAAGGAGGAGGTACCTCCAGACGAGTAAGTGCCACTTTTGTTCCCAGTTTACGGATGAGGCTCAGGAGTATTTCTTTTAAATATTTTACTTATTTTTGAGAGGGCGCAAGCAGGGGAGGGGCAGAGGATTGTGCTGACAGCAGAGAGCCTGATACGGGGCTTGGACTCATGACCCAGGAGATCATGACCTGAGCCGAAGTCGGACGCTCAAGCAACCGAGCCGCCCAGGTGCCCCGAACCTCAGGAGTTATCAAGTAACGTGATTAATGCCACACAGCTCCTGGGGGGGGGGGGGCGGGGGGAACCCCTGATTCCAGTGTCCCAAGGCATGTTCCTCCTCTGTGTCTCTATCAGCTTTGCTGAGCGTCTTCTCGCCGGGGACCCCTGTAGAGCGGAGCTGAATTGGAGGTGAAGCTTAATGGAGTAAAGCGAACACGAGGAGGAAATCAAAAGTTCCAGGAGACAAGTTCCACCAAACTGGAGCAGATTGCTTCCAGCAGAAGCAAAAGCAACTCATTTCCGGAGTCAAGAAAGAGGAAAGCAAGTGGAAACTTCCAGCGTTGGGGCCTCGATGAGTGTTCAATGCAAAGTGCCCTGTTCTGTTAGGTGGAGACAGCCGTGTAGCTTCTACCTCATTCTCTCCCACACATATGCCCCACCCTGGCCCCTACCCACCAGAGACAGAACTTCCTGGTGGGGGGGAATAGGGTTTCTTGGAATCCTCACTCCCAGAGGAGAGGGTGTAGACCCAGCTGAAGAGAGAAGCTGAGAGTTTATCCAAGCCCAGAGAGGCAAACCCATGCCTCTAGCGGACAGGCAGGTGCAGCTGGAAGGGAACAAGTTAGTTAGAAGGCCACGGTGGCCAACCGTTGTCTGGCCCTGCTTCTCTGCCTGCCTGCCCGCCCCAACACCTGTCCTGAAGTGATACGATTTGTGAAACAAGGCCCCTGCCAATCCTCTGGACAAAGTCAACAACTCGTGTTGATTCTGCTGATTCTAAAAAGTAATGGTTGCTGTTATCCTAATAATACAATGTAATGGGACGTTGAGCTTATTTTTAGGCAGAATTCACACGGATTTTAGAGCATCATATGGTCTGAAGGGGACACTTCTCTTACATTTTCCTAGAGTTTAAAGGGAAATTAGGGGCATGTGGGTAGCTCAGTCCATTAAACATCCAACTCTTGATTTCAGCTCAGCTCATGATCTCCCCTTGGTGAGTTTCAGCCCCACAAGTTGGGCTTGGTGCTGACAGTGTGGAGCCTGCTTGGGATTCTCTCTTTCTCCCTCTAAATAAATAAACCTTTTTTTTTTTTTTTTTTTTTTAAGGTAAGTTAAATTCATCAGCAGAGATGGCCAATGCGGGCATTTACCAAGAACTCTGGGGGCAATCCTTCCAAACACGTGGGATTGTTTCAAGGGCAAAGGTAACAGCTCAGCAGAGAAGTGGCTTCTGTTTCCTACCTTGCAACCCCACCCAGTGAGCCCAGCCCAAGGATGTGACTAGTGCCTTCCCAACACTAGGAATCTGAGGACAACTGGGTGCGCCCTTCACTCTTGTACGTTCAGGCCGACAACACCGGGCAGGTCGCTTTGGCTCTCCAGGCCTCAGTGGCCTAATCTGCAAAAGGGAAATAACCACGCTTTCCGATGCTGTTAGGTGAGCCCATGGATGGCAAATGTGGGGCACTGTAGCATCTGGCGCTACGAGGCGCTTCACATACACTGGGAGCGGCTGCTAAAGCCACTGGGACCATGAAGCCACACTGGGCACGTGCAGCGAGGGCAGCCCAGGGATAGAGGCAGCAAGAAGGGCTTGCGCATCGGCTCCGGGTACCCTGAAGCGACTCCCACCTCTGAGAACCGTCAGTGGGCGTCTGCCACCACCGTTCCTTCCGCTTCAGCCTTCCTCAAGCTTCCAGAATTCCCTCCAAGGCTCGCACCCCACCTCCACGCAGCCCACGCTTGGGGGATGGGTGACTCCACCCCCTTGCTCCAGGGGTAGGCCCTGATTGGCTTACAGGGAGCAGGGGTTTACACACGAGCCAGTCATTGGTTCGCAGGAGAGCATGTGACCCGGGGGGGCCAATCAGGGCGCATCTTGTTTTGTCCTGTGCTTGCCTTCTGGGGAAAGAGACTACGTGCGGAAGGGTGGACCCGCTGGGGTGCCGCCGGCCTTGCAGAGGTGTCGCTGAGCGTGCGGAGCTGAGAAACCGCAAACTCTTGCGCACCGGTGGCGTTGTGAAGCTTCTGGATCATCCCCCTGGAGGCTTGAGCTTACGGCGCTTTTTGCGTGCGTGATACCGATCCCCTCCATTGCGCCAGCCAGTTCAAGTGGCCTTTCTCCATGACTCGTAACTGGAAACATCCCGTCGCACGGAGCTTTTATAAGACGCAATCGTCTGCTTTCATGTCTGCCTTGGAGAGGACAGTAGCCTCTTTATTACCCTCTGCGTTCACGGCTTCTCACCAGCGTGTAGGACACCTCAGGCACTTAATCGTTGCTTGTTGAATCCATTGGACATGACTTACCCCGTGGAACTTGGCGGTCTCTGTGAGAAATGAGGAGACACGTGGTTTTGAATCTAAATAGGATGTTGAGACAAGCTGAGACCAAGTCCCAGCGCTAGTCCTACGAGCCATCAAGGTTGTCATCCTTAATCCTCCTTGAAGTGACCGTATAATGCTGTTGTGAATGACAACCTCGTATGAACCAGCTGGGCCTCGGGAAAGATTCACGGAGAGGAGGGGAGGGTGTCTCCTTAAAAGGTACGTTGGAATTCTCATTGAAAGAAGGAGACGGGCCCCAAATGAGGTGTCTGTTAGAACACTTTTGGTTCAAATGGGACAGAAAATTGGTTGCCAGATGGCTTAAGCGAAAAGAGAGAGAGGGTGAGGGAATTTATTGATTCGTGTGAAAGAAAAATCCGGGACAGACTGATCCTCAGGAATGTGAATGTGAGCAGGACCCTAGCTTCTGGCCATCACTGAGCTCTGCTTTTCCTCCGTGTTGGGTTCTGTCTCCTGCTCTGCCCGGGAGCAAGAGGTGACAGCAACTGCCAACAGTACTCCTCATGGGCTCACAGTAAGTGGGAAAGAGTGGGGGGGTCTCGTACCTCATTGGCCCAAGTGTCTGTCCCGGAAGTAGTGGGCATGGCTAGGAGGTGTCATGCTTTGATTAGTTTAGGCTTCGGTTGCATGTTTCAGCGCTTTGGTGGCGTCCCATTGCCCATCCCTGAGACTAGGGCACTATTGCTGGAAGGGCCAGGGATGCTGAGAACAAAAACAAGAGCTGTGGGCTGCACACAGCGGTGGATAGGAAAAGTGGAAACAAAGAGGGTGCACATTCTTCCAGCTCACGCTGTGAAAGGCCTGCCCCTCATCAGACCTTGTGCTGGGACTACAGGGATACATGAGAGACAGGGCCTGGCTTTTTTTTTTTTTTTTTGAGAGAGAGAGAGAGAGAGAGAGAGAGCATGAGTGGGGGGGAGAGAAAGGAAGACAGAATCCACAGCAGGCTCCAGGCTCCAAGCTGTCAGCACAGAACCCAACTCGGGGCTGGAACTCACAAACCATGAGATCATGACCTGAGCCGAAGTACGATGCTTAACCGATTGAGCCACCCAGGTGCCCCGCAGGGCCTGGCTTGGAGGAGCTCACAGCCCAGAGAACTTGTGGGAGTTTTATGCCCATGTGGCTTAGGATAAGGATGAGGCGTAGAGTGGGGCAGGACCTCTGGGGTTCCGCAGCCCCATACCCCTTATATTTCCATTCAGTGTGAGAACCCCAGGTCCCATCAAGAAGATAGGGGGGATGTAGGCCTGCCTAGAGAGCCCTGGAGGGACCCAAGGTGGATTGAATCTGTGTCTCCGTTTGAGGAGGAAACGTGGCTTCAAGGATAGGGAGAAGCTTAGCATTTAAGAGAAAATAGTTCCGGGGCACCTGGGTGGCTCAGTCGGTTAAGCGTCTGACTGGCTCGGGTCGTGATCTGCTGGTTTGTGAATTTGAGCCCTGCATATGCTGTCACACTGACAGTGCAGAGCCTGCTTGGGAATCTCTCTCTGTCCGTCTCTCTCTCCCAAAATAAATACATAAACTTAAAAACGGAAGAAAACAATTTCTCTAGGCGGTGCCTTTTTTTTTTAAAGGCAGAGCTTGTCCCTTATACTTCTGGGCAACCCTAGAGCCTGCGTGAAGCCTGGCACATAGCAGGCATGCAGTCGGGGTGAACAAAGAATTTCTCGTAGCTCTCCCCTCTCTCCCCACTTCTTTAGACTTGGCCTCAGGGGGTGAATATTGCCTTATGACTTATTCTGACCACTTTACAGTGTGAAGCCCAGTGCCTGGCACATAGTAGGTGCTCAGCTGTTTGGTTTCCTGTCACCTCCATAAATGCATGGTGCATCATCAGGCCTCAGAAAAAGAAGGGTCTCTATCCTTGTAAACCTTGCTATGGAGTCAGGGCTGACTGATTCTTAAACATGCAGAAAAAGAGACTTATATAATAGACTTAATGATAACGATCACCACTTGAGCACCTACTATGTGAGAACTTGACAAGTTCTTTCAAATCCTCCACTAACCCTTCAATATGGGCACTATCCCCTTTTCCTAGATGTGGCCCCTGAGATGTGGAAATGGTGGGTAATTAGGTCATTCCTTTAGAGCAAACCATGGCCCATGGGTCAACGCTCACCCACCACCTGTTTCTGTAAATAAAGTTTTATTGGCACATGACCTCAGCCATTCATTTACATAATGTCTTCAGCTGCTCTCGCACTACAACAGCAAGTTGAGTAGTTGTGACAGGGACCATATGGCCCACAAAGTCTAAAATATTTACTATCTGGCCCTTTACTGAAAAAGTTTGCCTGGTTTAGAGAAAACGTTCGAATACTTTATTTTTGCTAGGCCGGAAGTCAGATCAGGAAAGGCTTGGTAAGGAAATGAGACTTGCTGGGCTGGCCGAGGATTACCACTGCAGGGGGTTGAAAGGGGAGGGACAGGACTGCCTTCGTGTTTCGTGTTTCAGGACAGCCAGTCTGGCTGCTGAGTGAACTGTCAGTAACAAACCAGAGTGCGGGCAGCGAAACCTGTTAGGAGTCTGTTGAGATAATCCAGGCAAGAGGAGGCTGGGCTGGAAAGTGCCAGCTGGGTGAGAGCTTTAGGAGGGAGAATCACCAGGAGTTGGTAACTAATTTTCTGCGGGTGGCGAGACGGAGAAAGGAGGAATCAGGGAAATACCATAATTTGGTGGGGGGATCAGAGGCGTCATTCACTGAGCGGGGGGGGGGGGGGGGGGGGTGGGGGAGCCAGAGCTGGGAGTTGAGTTTAGGAGGTGTGGAGTTTGAGACTCCTGTTGGATGTCTCAGCCAAGATGTCCAGCTGGAGGTTGGTATTATGGGTCTGGAGCTCAGAGGGAGGGACAGGTGCGCCCTAGAAGGTGGTGGTTTCCGAGCCTCCAGTGTACAATCCGCAGCATGAAGAGTGAGGCCAACAGCAGGGTGTGGTTCAGACCCGGGGCTGAGTTCTTGAAAGCCCACGTTCTTGCAGCTCCAGCACGGGGCTTCTCCTCATGTCCTCCCGAGGCCATTTCTTGAGCCTCAGGAGCAGCCGCAGCCAGTGAGGCGAGTCTGGGACCCTGCAAATCCCAGCCCAGCCTCCAAATGGCCAGGACCTCCTCCAGGCTTCAGAAGCTGGGAAAGAACATTCTCCCTAGAGCCAGAGATCCCAGGAGCGCCAGAGGCTGTCACTCTTCCTGAGAAGTGGACACCTGGCACACAGACAAGGCCTTTGCTGGTGCCTCACGCCCCCAGCTGTGTTTCTGCTCCCAAGCGTGGCTCTGGGGAGCTGGGCCGTACGTCCTCCACCTCCCCCCGCACTCGTGGGGCCATTTTTCTGGAATAGTTCCCTTCTGTGGGCTCAGGTGAGTACTTGCCTGGCGGAGAGAGCTGGAACGAGCCCCAGCTGGCCCTCAGGTACCATTTTGAGTGTATAGAGCATCCAGAAGGCGCGCCTTATATGGGCCTGGGAGCGGATGGCACGTGGGAGGCATCCTGCGTGCTGGAAATGCTGTGCGCCTTAAAGAAGGCTGAGGAAGTCTTTTTCCTCTAAAGATACGACTAGTGCCTCGGATTTATTTTTGCCTTGAAAGATTTCAAGGCTGCCTGAAACCCTGAGAGGGCTGGAGGGAAGCAGGGCTCTCCAAGCGGCTGGGTGTGCCAGCAGAGGCGCTCAGGAATCCCTCCATCTGGGAAGACGCTGGTTCTCCCCGGTCAACGCCCCGGCTGACTTCTGCTCTAGTCGGCCTTTGGAGTTTTGTCTGCCTCTTCCCCCTTCTAGAGGGGACTGTTGCCCCCCGTGTGCCACAGACCAGTGTGGGGAAGGGTGGCCCTCTTTCCGTGACTGGTAGTCTCTGCCCCCTGGCCGCCTCCTCACGTCTCAGTCACTAGCCACTAACTAATGGTCGCTTTACAAATCAGCACAGTTTTAGTGGCAAGTGACAAATTCAAGTCCAGCCGCCTTAAGCCCCAAAGGGAGTTCACTGAAGATTTCAGGAGGGGTGTTTACTTTCAGGTAAAATAGGGATCCAGGTGCTCAAATGATGCCATCTGAACTGCCTGCCTCTGAGCTCTGCCACCCTCCGTGCTGGCTTTATTCTCAGGCAGGCTGGTCCCATGCTGTGGCAAGATGGCCGTCAGCTCCAGGCTTACACCTACAGGAGCTCGGCAGAGGAACAGCACCACTTTGCGGATCAACACGTGGTAAGGGTCCTGGAATTCAACGTCCAGGGCCGCCCAGCTGGAGTCTTAGGCCATTCCTAGCCCATCACGGGGTGGGGGTGGGGCCAGGACAATGCTGTGTTCTCACTGGCTGGGTTTGGGTCACGTGTTCAGCTCCTGGAGGAGGGGGTGGGGTGGGCTCCAATCCAAGCTCCAGGGACTGAGTGTGGCTGAGTGGAGGTTCTGTGCCCTGAAGGGGCAGTACAGGGGACAGAGGGAAGTAATGGATGACTATTATGCTTGGTCCCTGAGCACGGTGATGTGGAAAGGTGGTCTGTGAGCCGGACTGGCCCTCGTGACGGAAGGAAGTTGTAATGGCGGAATGTTGTATAGGAGGCAGCTGTCTACACAGGGTTAAGCCAGGCTTTGGAGTCCAGTATGGGTGTGTTGGGGGTGGGGGGTAGTGAGAGGGCTAGGTGTAGGTGTGAAGGGAGCCAGCACCTGGGATTGGGATGGGGGATAGAAGCTCCAGAATGGGGTGGAGGATGTGCCTCCAACTTTCTCCCTCTTGCCCTCTCTACTCTCACCTTCCTTTCTTTTTTCTTCCCTCCCTCCTCAAATATTTGAGTACCTGTTCTGTGCCAGGCACACATTCAGCGCTAGGGGACACACAGATGAACAAGAGGGAAGTGTTTCCTAGCTATTAGGGCTTATAGTCTCCTTCGGGAATAAGAACTAATAGATAAATGAGATCATTTTCAAGAGATGAGCCAGAGAGTGTGACTGAAGTGTGGACAGCTGCTTTCACCAGGGTGGTCAAGGAGGGCTTCTTGGAGGAGGTGACATTTAGGCAGAGACCAAATGATGAGAGGGAGCTGACCCTGGGAAGGGTAGGGGTGGGAGAGGAAGGGACAGCGAGCATGGTGGCCTTGAGGTGGCAAAAAGCCCTGGTACTTGAAAAATAGGCAACAGCCCATGTGGGTGGAGCCTGAGGATGGAGAAAGCGCTGGAGGTCAGAGTAGGGCTAGGCAGGAGCAGAAGGCCAGGGGAGATGTATTGGAAGGGAATTGAGCACTGCTGCCTCCTGGTCTAGGTGTGAGGACGATGGAGCCGTGTTGTGGCTCGGACCCAGCCTCCTAGGAGAAGAAAGAGAAGCAGGAAGGATCATTGTCCTTCAGCACCAGTTCTGTACCAGCTGCCATCTATCCATGGCCCTGAACCTTCAGAAACATCCTGTGAAAGGTGTGCTCCCATTTTACAGATGAGGAAAATGAGGCTCAGTGAGGCGAGTGGCCCCAGGCCTCTTGCCATACTTTGTGAAGCTATAATTTGAACTTGGGTCTTTTCACCTCCCAGACTCTGCCTCCTACATGGATCTGCCTCTCTCCACGCACATTCAAATGCGGCAGCAGTCCAAAGTGATTTATCGCTTTTCTTTCCTTCCCGCCGCCTCTCGTTTCCTTTCTTAATTTCCACATCTCTGAGCTGAAACAGGCTGGTATTTAAATTTGCCAGTAGCAGAGTAGCAGATGGGGGTGGGGGCAGCGTTGGCCCCTCAGAGCACAAGGGATGGGAGGCTGAGCCCCACCTGGCCGCCGAGCAACAACCCCCCCCCACCCCCCCGGCCAGATGCTCCCCACAGCGCGTGCCAACGCCCCCCTTGCCCAGCTCCTGAAATGGTTTTGGAGTAAGAAAGAAGATCTGCTTCTCCTAGCACGTAAATGTCACTTTACTTCAAGCCTTCCTTTTTTATCAGCGCACTTGGAAAGTGCCTGCTATCTCCAAAGGAACGGTTTTGGTTTCATCTTCCAAATGCCACCACAGTTGGTGCCGGCACAGAGCTTAATAGCAGATTATTTTTACAGCTTGTACTCTTCCCCGTCTTTGAATCCTGATACCATCTTAGCCAGACACGTGAGAGAGGAAGTGGAAGGTTGCCATCATCAACAACCCATATGTCCTGCATTATGGGGACTTTCAGGGACCTTCCTTGGAATCCCTAATTCTGGGATGAGACACAGGGCCCCTGACACAGGTTCAGGCTTCAGAAATTTACTGCAGAAGAAAGAGTTCCTGTTTCACCTAGACCTTTTGTCTTGCCCGTCTTGATTTTTCCTGTGCAGTCACTTCTGGAAATGGGACCTCAATTCTCTTTGGGCATGACTGCTGCCTCTACCCTTAGTTCATGCATTTTGGGTAGGGGTGAATTCCACCTGTTAACCCCTACCCCACCACCATTTTTAGAAGTGGTCACATGATTCAGGTTTGGCCAGTGAGTGTATTTTTCTCTCTGATCTACCTTGGTGACTCAGACACAAACAGGAAGCCCATGCCAGACCAGCAAGATTTGGTTTGGGGACTTATATGGGAACTACTGGCAAAGAGAAGTTGTCCCGCTAGGAACTGGCTGAATGGGTAAGATGGAGACCGGAAGCTGCTGGCAGCCAGAGTGCTGGGAGAAAGTGTCTTTGATAGTGAGGCCAACACAGAAAAGAAGAGCTAGAACTTGGGTGACAGGGAGGGAAAGATGGAGTTCTAATGAGATCACTTGAACATCTGGATCCAGCCATTCCTGAAGCTAATTAAGTTTGGAGTCGATAGGTATATGCATTCATAAATTCAGTTTGATGGCAAGAGTACTGACTAATAGCTATTGGTGTGATCCTGGCCGCATAAAGGAACTTGGTCTCTGAGTTTCCCCACCCTCACACGTTACTGCAAAGATACGGCTCATAGCAAGAAGGAAGAAAGATAGGGGCAAGGCATAGACCCCACTTCTCACCTACATGGACACGTGGGGCATCTGTTGAAGGCTCAGCTGCTCTCTGGGGATCCCCAAGAAGGATGTTCAAAGTATAAAGGGCAGGGCTACTTGCTGGGACAAGGTTGGCAATCGGAGAGGAAATGCAGGGTCACAGACTGAAGGCCTGCCCTGGCCCCCTTCTTGCTTTAACACAAGGGCCTCGGTCCTCCAGGTTGCAGTCAGCCAGGGGCTCTCACGAGTACTTTTGCCTTGCTTATTCACTCCCAGAATTGCACTTAGACTCAGCAAATAGTTACCAGGGAGCATGCCAAGTCCCGGGGATTGAAAGACTTGGGTTTGGATTCTTGCATTCTTGTCTCCCTTAGTAACCACGTGCTGTCGAGCAGGGTCCCTAAACCTCCCAGGGCTTCCTGCTCCTTGTCTGTAGATCAGGAATAACCGCATGACCTGCTTCAGAGGGTGGTTAGGAGGACTTCGTGTTTGGCCCTGGGTCTGGCACATAGTGAGCCACTGCTAAGCATGTGCCAAGGTTACCGTTCCAGAGACGATGATATCCTAGTCCCTGTGTGTGTGTGGGGGGGGGGGGGGGGGATGATGAAAGTGGCTCAGGTTTTAGAGAGTTATATAAATGGATTATTTCTATGTTGTGTAGTTGATGATAAGACGGACACAAGCCACTTGTACAGGCAGCTCTGGGAGCCCAGAAGGAGAGCGACCTGACAGTAGGTGGGATTCGGAGAAGGCTTCTTGGAGGAGGTGACCACTGAGCTGGGACTTGAGGATTGAATAGGAGTTGGACCAGAGAATAGCAGGGGCAGACGCTTAGGGGCATAATATGAGTGGGAAGTTGTGCCCAATTTGAGTAGACAGTGGGATGTGATGGAACCAGAGAGTCAGAGGGTAAGAAGAAACTGGAAAGACGATAGCAAGAATTCGGGGCAGATCCTGGGAGCAGCAGGGAGCCTTGGAGAGCTTACTAACGAGGGAGCAGAATGGTCAGATTTGAGTTTTAGGTGTTTCCCCCATCTGCTGTGAAGGGAGATTAGAGGGACAAGTCTCCTTAGAGGAGGAAAGTTGTTGGGGGCATCTAGATGAAGCTAATGCGGTCCACAGACAGAGGGGATGGTCTGGGGGGAGGGGCAGAACTCAGCTGGACGAAACACTGAATACAGCCAGTTTCCATCTGATCCTCGGTTCCCTTGACTGTGATTTGAAAACACATCACGTGTGCCTTATAGAATGATGGGTTGCTTACCGAGATCTCTAAATGCTGACATCATCTCTCCCCAAGTGAACCTCATATTTTTTCAGCCCATCTGCCATAGCTGGGTATATTTTGCCTTGATCAACCATTGTCGTCTTTTTAATTTTTTTCCATCCCAAATACCGATCCGGACTCGTAGCTGTAGGTCAGATTCTCGAAGCTCTTTATACGCCGTAGCCCTGGACCACTTGCCGAATAACTCGCCTGTGCGTTATCCCACTTTGTTTTCACAGACACCCCACTTAGTAACTGGGATGGAGATCCTGGTGTCCGTTTCAGACATAAAAGAACAGAGGAGCTGGGAACTTAACTAACTGGCCTAAGTACCTGTTAGAGCTACCAGATTTTTATTTCTGTTTTATGGGTATGTATTTGTTCTCTGTGCTAATACTTAAGCGTGAAATTGCATTTTAATTTTTTAAATGGTGTTATTTATTTTTGAGAGAGACAGAGCGTGAGAGGGGAGGGGCAGAGAGAGAGGGAGACAAAATAGGACGCAGGCTCCAGGCTCTGAGCTGTCAGTGCAGAGCCTGATACAGGGCTTGAACCCACGAACCGTAGGATCATGACCTGAGCCGAAGTCAGACGCTCAACCGAATGAGTCTCCCAGGCGCCCCTGAAATTACATTTTAAGAGATGTTTGAAATACAAGGATGCCCCTCTTTTGCCACAGGTGGTAGATGGCACGGACTGGTGTTAGCGTCCATTTCTGATTCTGTCCTTCTGTTTCCCATACGCACAGGCAAGAAAGCGCCCGATTCCGTTTCCCAGAGTCCCTTGCTGCTGGTGTTCTAGATGTTACTTAGGCCTGGCCAGTCAGTTGCATGCACATAAGCTCTGCTTTTGCCTTCAGGCAGTTTGCTCTGTTTTAATATTAAGCTTCTGTGACCTTAGCACATGTTCGTGGCTGTTTGTTGGACAGACTACAGGAGACGTGTGCCGCCTCATGGCGCAAGATATTTGTTTCAGAAGTCCATCGGCACATAAAATGCATATGCAGACACGTTTTCATTGACCAGCGACCAGAAACTCTTACCGCAGGCAACACTTTGCTCAAGAGCAACCGAATTATACACAGCGCAAGAGGCTGATCCCTAGCTGTATCACGTAGAACTGGGTTGGCCGCACACAGCAAGAACCTGACCAACAATGGCTTAAACAAGTAGATGTGTGGTGGGCAGGGAGCGCCGGGGGGGGGGGGGGGGGGGAGTTTGTTTTTTCACACCAGACGCCCAGAGGTAGGGAGTTGCTGGCATGGATTTAGCTGCTCAGAAGTGACATCTTGAACCTGAGCTCGCTCTTTTTTATGTCTTTCTACTTTGCTTTCCTTCACATTTTGACTGCTCTTGTCTCATGGTCACAAGAGGGCCCCTATAGACAAGAGGTCATTCAGCTTTCCGGCAGCTGCCGACAGACACACACGGGGCTTCACCTGTTTGTAGACAGAAGCTTTGTTTGGTTGCTTCCTCTGCTCTGGGTTTGGCCAGGATGGCACCAAGCTTCCACCTGCCGTTCGCACCGAATGCCAACAGCAGCCGACATCAGCGGTCCGCTCCGGGAGCAGCCTGAGCCACACAGGTCGCTCGCTGTAGTGACTAAGGCAGGCACCGAGTACAGAATTTTGTCGTCGTTTCAGTTGTAAAAGCTGATCCAAAGCCACACAAAGTGACAAAAATTCACCAGCCTCAAAATGTGGTGATGAGCAATGTTGATCAGCCTGGCTCAGTTCTGGAGTCTGGGTCTCGAGCCTGACCCTCACTGCTCCCTCCCTCGCTCTGACGAATCTAGGCAGCGGGTATCTTCTGCCCAGATCTGACAGTCACCACTGGGTGGTCCCTGTCTGTGCCTGTCCCGGGATCTGGGAGAGCTGGGGGACCTCTAACTACAGGATTTATATCCTATGGTCCGAATCTCAGGGGGCTGTGGTGAGCATTTGGTAGGATAGTCAGCCTCATCCCTTGGCCCAGTGCCTGACCCTAAATGAATTTTCCTATTCACTGTTGGAGGAGGAGTTGTGTGTTCAGGCAGAAGATCACTTATATTCAGGTAATCGCCGTTTACAAGGAATATTTACATACATCATCTTATTTAATCTAGCCCAGTGGGTATCGGCACCCCTGTTTTACAGATGCATTAACCAGGGCTCAGGAAGGCTGAGCGTCTCGCCCAAGGTCACATAGATCAGGTCAAGTGCAAAATGTCAGGGGCTGCCAAAAAGCTGAGAAATAGAGATAAATTACGTTGGGGTGCAATACTTTAAAAATCGAAATCTAGGGGCGCCTGGGTGGCACAGTCGGTTGGGCGTCCGACTTCAGCCAGGTCACGATCTCGCGGTCCGTGAGTTCGAGCCCTGCGTCAGGCTCTGGGCTGATGGCTCAGAGCCTGGAGCCTGTTTCCAATTCTGTGTCTCCCTCTCTCTCTGCCCCTCCCCCGTTCATGCTCTGTCTCTCTCTGTCCCAAAAATAAATAAACGTTGAAAAAAAATTTTTTTAAATAAAAAAAAAAAAATTAAAAAAAAAATCGAAATCTATACAAAAAGGATCCATGGCAAATATCCACAAAGCAAAATATTAAAAGTTTTTTAAATGTTTTCATTTATTTTTGAGAGAGAAAGAGAGAGTAAGCAGGGGAGGGGCCGAGAGAGGCAGGGACAGAGGATCCAAAGCAGGCTCCAGGGTGACAACAGAGAACCCGATACGGGGCTCGAACTCACGAACTGTGAGATCATGACCTGAGCCGAAGTCGGATGCTCAACTATCTGAACCACCTCAGAATATCAAACTTTTAAACAAAGACAGGATCAGCCTGACTGATGTTTTCTTTGGCTCAGGCTCCAGTAGGGCTTGGCACGGCTGGGGCTGACCCTGTGCTGGCTGCCGGTGGCTGAGGTGGCCCCCACAGCCTCGGCCGTGCATCCTACTTCACGAGATGCACACGGAAGCTGTGGCCTGGGGTGTCTTCGACTCCTGCTGGCGTCCAGCACTAGAAGTAACAGCCCCACGCTATCACGTACAGTGACAGTTGGGGGGGATGGCCCTCAAAAATGTTGGGGCGCTGTTTCAGTTCTAAAAAGAGGACTGGATGTGAAATACACAAAAATGGCAGATTCTACTACAAGGGGACAGTACCTAACACACAGGACCGTCACTGCAGTGGTGGGAGATCGGGCTTGGGGCAGAGCCAGACTTTGGCCGGACGTCCTTCCTGATGTCTGCAGGTCGGTGCAGGTGTCGGGGGGACAGCTGGTGCCCGGGTCCTTGCCCAGCCCTGATTCTCCAGAGTCGCATCCTTCTGCTCAAGGCTGCTCAACCTGTGCTTACACTTCACTCTCGTTCCTCCTACAAGGCAGTCGTGCAGAACGTTTAGGCCACTTAGTTATCACCCTAATCTCTTTTGATCAAACCTGTCTATTTTTACACTACTAATGACCGGGTTGTGCCTCCATCCCGCCCCTTGGTAAGGAGTTCTGGGGGAGGAACAACAGCAGGATGAACAAATCCCTGATTTCCCGGGGAAGGAGCCCAGCAAGGCGTAATGAGGGGCTCGGGTAGACCTCCAGCAGTACTGAGAACGTCTCTTTACGCCATACGGCAAGAACAGAAGCAAGTTTCTCCTAGAATGTTGCTTCTCGGAGGGTCACCTTTCCTGTGATGGCAGGTCAGGTGCTCAGGAGGCAGGGCCAGGGTGGCAAGGGTCAGTGGAAAGGTGGCATATCCTTGGTCGTCTGCAGGAGCCAGGGAGTGGCCGGGCAGAGTCATTGTCCCTACCACCCCCTGTTGTTCTAGACTCATCCACTTTCTTCCTTTTTTTTTTTTTTAAGTTTATTTACTTATTTTGGGAGCAAGAGAGCATGGGTTGGGGAGGGCCAGAGAGAGAGGGAGAGAGAATCCCAGGCAGGCTCCACATTTTGCCAGCGCAGAGCCTGATGTGGGTCTTGCACCCATGAACCGTGAGATCATGACCTGAGCCGAAGTCGAGAGCCGGGTGCTTAACACACTGAGTCACCGGGGGCCCCTCCACCCCGTCTGGTTTCCTCATGTCTGTCGCCTGCCTTGCTGTCGCGGAATTAACGTCTGGCTTCTCCCGCGTTGAGACTAAGCACTTGGCGTCCTAGTGTCAGAGTATCTGGACACACGACAGCAGAGGAGTTCCAGTAGCTCTCCCATCCTCCAGATCGGCCTTTAGATTACTGTTCAGCAAATATTCGCTTTCTTCCTACGCCCTTCAGCCTCTGCTCAGGAAACATATGCCCTGTCCCACTGAGGTTGCCCTTGACCTTGTGATTTGTTTTGATCAATAGAATGAGGGTAAAAGTGGCAGTTTTGAGCCTAGACCATAAGGAGGATCTCACACTTCCACCTGCCTTTCTGGTAGCTCCAGATTTTACCCACGAGAATAATAAACTCCTGGGTAGTCGCTGTCTTTCCATCAGAATAAACACATGTAGCGAAAACCCGACTCAGCTTTCCCACATACCTTTGAGATGGTGATAAATTCTCACTGTATACTGCTGAGTCCTGGCGTGGTTTGTTACGCGGCAAGAGCTGACGGATACAGAGCTGAGGGCTTTCTGAGGTTTGAGAAAACTGATAGCAGTGAGCATCAGTGGCGCTGACCTGGGGCCAGATCAACCTCGGTTTGACCCTGGTAGGCTCTTGTTCTTATCTCCTGTGAGCTGAGGCACGCTGCTGCACCCCGGCCTTTGAGGAATGTCCTTGTGCGATAAATATGGATGGCCACCTCTACCGCGAAGGGCTGTTGTGAGAATAACACAGATTGTATCTCAAGAACTGGAAACGTCGTAGGTCCCCCGTGCCTTGCTGTCATTCCCACTCCCCTTCCTTTCCAAGTGTTGCCAAACTGTTAGGTTTCGAGAATGGCTTTGTGAGCCCCTGTGTCACCAGAAGCCACTTGATAGAAGCCTTAGAGGTAAAGATCCAGGCCCTGGAGTGATGCTGGCTCGCTCCAGTTCTGGCTGCACACCTTACTAGCCGGGTGACTTGGGGTAAGCTGCCTAATCTCCCGGCATCTCAGCAGTTAAATGGGTTGCACGGCATTTCCTAGCTCCGGGCTGCAGGAAGGGAAGAGTTCTCCGAGACAGGAGCGGGTCAGGAGGGCAGGAAGGTGGCACCCCGTAAGAGCAACCTGCGGGCACGGCCGCCGTTCATGATGCAGGACTTCAGCATTCCCGTCCCACCTCCTCACCCTTCCTCTCTGCCAGCATTGCTCTAAGTAGGACCCGTGGACCACCTACCGTAAAATCACCTGGCCGGTCGAAGGTGGTACTCGTTAGAATTCAGACTCCCGGGCCCCGTCTCTGACCCATAGAATCAGACTCTCTGTGGACGGAACCTGAGGACAGAACCTCTCTGGGTCCTGGAACCTGCATTTCAACTGTCTCCCCACCACTGACCTGGGCTCCACCCTGGTGGTGATCTCATGACTTTGGCTGAGTGGCACAGAGTCCATTTGAGATTCAAGTTTGAGGCACTGTCTTCGAGGCAAATCAGAACCACCCACTGTAGCCTTTTGGTTTTTGTCGACAGAAAGTGCGTGGAGAAGTTGCACTTCTTTGGGTGCCCGTGTGGTGTTGGCTGTGTACCCCAGCCTGGGAGGTTTAGAGAAGTGGCCAGGTTTCTGGGGTGGGCCTTGAGGGCCCCAGGGCGGTTCGCCTCGGAATCATCAGTGGTCCGGGTGCCTGCTGGGTTTTGTATGCCCCAAAAGCTAAGAAAAGTTTTTACCTTTTTCCACTGTTGGAAAAAGTCAAACTGTGCGGTTGATTTCAGTGATAGGGAACAGTAACTTGGGAACCCCAGTTAAGCAAAATATTCTCATCTGCATTCCATTCTTCTCATTAGTAGACTTGTATTCTTATTATTTTTAATGTTTTTTTTTTTTATTTTTTTTTTTTTTGAGAGAGAGAGAGAGAGAGAGAGAGAGAGAGAGAGAGAGAATCCCAAGCAGGCTCTGTGCTGTCAGCACAGAGTCTGACGCAGGGCTCGATCTCACAACCCTGGAATCTTGACCTGAGCCGAAATCAAGAGTCAGACACTCCAGCTGGCTGAGCCACCCAGGTGCCCCAAACTTGTATTATTCTTTAAAACTGCACTTAGTTACTGTATTTTGAATTTCATCAATAAAAAAATGTGTGGAGATTTTTTAAAAATCTTGTTAATACCATACATAATTCAGTTCTGCCTCTTGACCCATAATCTAAAATTTTGATTCTCTGGCCCTGGGTAAAAAAAACGTTTGGTATTTCTGGTCTGCCCTCTGGAGAGCTGTCTCGCTAACCCCTTGGCTCCCTCTCCTGCGGGAGAGTCCACGAACGAACTGGTTGCAGATCTCAGAATCAAAACTGCCTGCTGGCCCCAACAGGATTCTTGGTTCCACTCTTTCCTTAATATCTGTAGCAGTTCTGGGGCGCCTGGGTGGCTCAGTCGGTTAAGCGTCTGACTCTTGATTTCAGCTCAGGTCATGATCTCCCCATTGGTGAGCTCAAGCCCCACGTCGGGCTCTGTGCTGACAGTGCGGAGCCTGCTTGGGATTCTCTCTCTCTCTCTCTCTCTCTCTCTCTCTTTCTTTCTCTCTCCCTTCCTCCCCCTCCATCCTCTCTGCCCCTCCCCTGTTCTTGCTCTCTCTCTCTCTCTCAAAATAAATAAATAAATAAACTTAAAAACATACAACTGGAGGGGTTTTACACACACAACCGTCAAAAGAAGATGAGAAGTGTTGTTCAGAAAATGCACTGTCTGACGCTGGGCTGGTGCAGCCTTGGAGAGTTGCCCCTCTGCCGGCCCCCACCCCAGCCCTGCCCCCCCAGATCCAGGCCCCCCCCCCGGAGTGTCCTCCCGACTCAGCCTGTGTTGTGGGCTTCTTCCCACTCGCCTCCCCCCTCTCCTGGAGGCTGGAGTCCCCATGGCAGAAGGAACGGAGGGAGCAGTCTTTGGGAAGCCGCTCAAGGCAGAAGGGGCACTTTGGGTGCCATTGGGCATTGTCCCCACTGCTCCCCACTTGCTGACAGACAACCGGCTGCTTCTCGGGTTTTCCATCCTTAGTCTTGATCCTCACATGGGGCTCCTCCTTCCTTTCTTTTCTCCGCCTTCAGAATTTGCAGCTGCCCCCTGCCGTCTGTCCCCTCCCCGGGACAGAAAGCAGAGAGCCAACCACCCCCAGGAAAAGAGAGGGTGGAGCCCAGGGCAGGGGGTAAAGGAGAAGCATTCAGATCACTGAGGAAGAGGGGCGCCCGGTGGGGGCTCAGTCGGTTAAGAGTCCAGCTCTTGATTTCAGCTCAGGTCGTGATCTCGCTGTTGGTGAGTTCAAGCCCTGCGCGCGGCTCTGTGCTGACAGTGCGGAGCCTGCTTGGGATTCTCCTCCTCCCTCTCTCTCTGCCCCTCCGCCACTCGTGCTGTGTGTGTGTGTGTGTGTGTGTGTGTGTGTGTGTGTGTGTATCTCAGAAAAATATATATTAAAAAAAAACACTGAGAAAGAAAAGGGACACAGGGCAGAGAGTCCACGGAGTGGTCCTGTGGGCGGTCCTGTGGGCCCCTGAGACCCTAGAATCCCAAGCCTCACGCCAGCAAATGGATCCCCCCCCACGTTGGAGCAGCAGCACCCGAGTCCCCATTCCCCTGGTGGACGCGGCGAGATTTGGATTCTGTCATCTGACTCTGAGGTAGAGAACCAAAGGAGCAGTATTTCAAGGGTTCGTGTATGTATTTGTTGGAGCTCTGTGCCCGCCCGCTTGCGGGCAGGGGCAGATGCCGGAGGAGACGGGACAGCCAAGTGCGTGTCTGGCCCCGTGGCCGGCAGCCAGGCTGCTCTGTGCAGTGACACACAGTGTCCGCTCCCCACAGTGAAGGGCATGGAGCCTGGAGACCATGGGTTTAATTGAGCAACAGTTTATACTCGTGCTGAATACAGTTTTCCAAAAGAATTAAAAGGAATCTTGTCATAATATTGTCCTAAAATTTGCTTTTCTCCCCCATCCTGAGCCTTTCAGTGAGTTCTACCTCGTTAATTTAACGGCTTTATACTTTTTCAGTTTTCTGCTGGTGCCAGAACTTATTCAATCCCCACCTTTGTCGAGGGACATTTAGGTGGTTGCTGTGTAGACCATAAATCTCACTCGAGCTAGATTCTTAGTCGGGACATTTTTTTTTTTAAGTTTATTTATTTTGCGAGAGAGAGAAAGGGAGCGAGAGGGAGAGGGGGGGAATCCCAAGTAGACTCTGTCCTGACAGCACGGAGCCTGATGTGGGACTTGATCTCACCAACCACGAGCTCATGACCTGAGCCGAGGTCAAGAGCCAGATGCTTCACCAGCTGAGCCACCAGGCGCCCGAGTAGGGACGTTTTGTAGTAAAAGGGGTTTTGCGTATTTCATTTAAACTGATTCGGCCAAATCACACTCCAAGAAGCCTGGACTACATTCTCCATCAGGCGGCTTCATGTCGTATGGCCACTTACAGATGGGGAAACCGAGGCACAGAGAAGTTCAGTGATTGGCCGGATATCACACAGCTGATGGGTGGTTCGTGTGACCGCAGGGCCAGACCTCTCGGCCACCGTGCAGGTTGGAGAGATTGTACTGGATGGCGCAGGGTGCTTGTGAACGCCGTGGCTAGCCTGAGTTTTCACAGAAACCCTAATGAACGAATTCTGAATGCACAAAGCCGCGTCATGGGGGCCGTGATTCATATTTCCTTCGCAAACCTTCCTCTTAGCAGCACGCCCTTGGATGCGTTTCGGCACGCGGCTCTGCCCAAGTTGGCTGTTTGTATACTTTGCCAGGAACCCTCTGCTGGGGAAGTCGGGGTTCACCTGTGAGCTAGGGGGGTACCACAGGCAGCCACTGCCTGCATCCACTTTGTTGATGAACGTCCACAGGGGACGTGCTGCCGTAACTGCGTAATCCAGTAGAAGGCCCTGGCCCAGGAGGTGAGTGCTAACGCCAGGAATGACATCCGAGTGTGAGATGAACGAGCCGTGTCTCGGGGTGAGGCGGGGAGGGTGTGTGCGTCGGAGGGAGGGCAGGAGGCCGAGAAGACAGAACGAGAGCTCACCTCGCAGCAGCCAGAGCAGAACATGTTATGTTGCTTGGTTTGGGGGTGATTTTTCCGTTCCGTTATCTTGGCCAAGAATTTTTGTGACTGCAAATAACAGGTACCTCCTCAAAGGAGGTCCAGCAAAAGAGGTAAATGTAGTTGCTCACTGGGCAGGTGTTACCCGTGTATCTACCCCGTGCCACACACCGTGCCCTTGGAAACTTCAGTTCTCCTCGAGAGGAAGGTCACTAAACCAGGCACCGAATAAATGTACCCAGCATTGCAGATGGTGCTGGGTACATAGTGCAGGTCGATACTCGGGTGGAGCAGGAGGTCGTGGGGTAAAGCACCTCTGAGGAGAGAACGTCTGGGCTGAGACCTGAATGATGAGAGCCTGGGTTGGGAATTTGGGTACAGAACATTCCAGACACAGGGAGTAGCAAGTGCAAAGGCCCTGAGGCAGGAGTGGACTTTGCATAGTAGAGCAGCAGAGAAGAAGCCTGGTGTGTCAGGATGGACGGATGGACGGATGGGAGGGAGGGAGGGAGGGCCAGGAGACCAGGCTATAGTAGGGGCCTAGCAGCCTCAGCTGGGATCTTATCCTCAGAGCAATGGGGTAGCCACTGGGGGCTCAGAAGGGGCAGGAGTGTTAGCACGTTCCCGGGAAGGACAGGAAGTTCAGGGGTGGGCCCAGGCTGTCTTTCTGCCCTCCATCTGTCTGTGGTTCGTCACCTCACAGTGTCAGGACGGCCACCGGAGCCACCAGCATCCAAGGCGGGAAGACAGGGTTAGGAGGATGCCTGTTGCGTCTGTGACCCAAACAGGAATAGAGCCTTTTCCAGAAGCCCCGGTGAGCTTCCGCTTGCAAGCCCTCAGCCAGAACTGGGTCCTGGTGGCCGCTGTGAGGAAGGCTGGGATATGGAGCGTTCCCCCAAGGGAAATGGCCCGACCGTCATCGTTGATCACCCTGAACCTGCCACACAAACCAAGGTTCTCAGACCAGCAAGGAGAAGGCCCGCCCTGGGAGGTAGCGGAGAAGGGGAACTCTCAGGCCAAGTAAATTAAAAATTGTAAATTAGAGGCCCGTCCGAGGTGTGGGGCCGTCCGCGCCCCTACCCACCCCACGCCAGCGGATGTTGCGGGGAAGGTGGCCGTCTCCGGTGTCCCTGGTGGAAGGCCCTGCAGAGGCGAGGCCTCTGTGTTAGGCAAGTGCTCCCTCTAGTGGCTGCACAGAGGTGAGCCCTGCAGGCTCCAGGGAGCCCCAGGTCTACGCGGGCAGAGGGCTTGATCTGTCCGTCCCGGAGCCCGGAAGGAGAAGGGCCCAGTGTTGCTGGTACGAGTGAACACTTCCTGGGCACTTGCCGTGTGCCAGGGACCCTTCTGTGCAACTTACAAATATTAGCTCGATCCTCTTGGCAGTTCTGCACGGTCAGTCCCAATCATGTTTCAAAATTTTAGTGACGGGGGCCTTTGCCCTACCGTAGGGACAGGAATCAGACCTGCGTCTGTCTCACACAGACACTGTGCTTCCAGCCGGCAGATTCGGGGACTGTAACGTACACCCATAAGTATTGTACCCGGGGGACAGTTGCGTTGATCATGGATTACATCCCTCTGTTGTTGTAACTTGCTTACTTAAAAAACCATGACTGGGGACTTGGGTCCGTGGAAAGCCCGGGGCCCGATGCTAAGTGCTATAGGCCAGTCCGCACACTTCCCTGGACAGAGGCCCAGAGCAGCCGTCGCCAGATGGGCCAAGGGGCTGGGGCCCGAAGAAGTCAAAGAGCCTCTGTGCCTTATGATTTGGAGGCCAAGCTTATTTCCTCCATAGACTTCTGGAGGCGGGTAGGGATGGAACTGATTAGAGAGGTTTGTCACAAAGGCTTGTCTGAGCCCTAAGTGACTTGTGAGGATCTTAGATTTTGCATAAACCAGCTTTTGTTTGGCTCAGGAAACATCTTGACATGGACACCTAATCAGGGCCCTTCAGGGGTCGAGGAAGGCCAGAGCCCCGCTCCCTATTTGAAATAAAAATTTCGTCTTTAAAAGCCAAAGGGGAACGTGAAAATTATGGTTGTTTTTCGGTGTGGGGTTTCATAAAGTAGTACTTTTCACGTAAAGTTCAGTGATCATTCATCTAAGTTCAGGAGTCTGGGTTGGAGGAATTGACGAATGAATGGCGGCGGGGGGTGGGGCAGATCACCTTCCCACCCTTCTCCCCCCTCTGTAACGGGTGCCAAGGGGCGGAATTGTGTGAATTGTACAGACGCAGGTGCTGAATTCGAGCAGAGAGAACAAAGCATCCAGCATCCCTCCAGTTCCCGGAGAAGGTGGCGGAAACAAGGCCACGCCCACTTCAACTAAGCAGGTTCCTCTGCGTGGTGGGCGGAGGCTTTGGGGCCAGGGCAGGGAACAGAGAACCGGGCCAAGGAAATTTCTCACCCAAGCTGAATTCTTGACCATCTGGCCTCAGGGCTTGGGGTGAGATTAACCCTGAGCACCACCCCATTCAAAGGATGCACTGAGTTCGTTCTAAAAACAGAAGAAATGATTTTGAGTTCCCAGCCTTTGGGTAACGATGAGAAGAGTTAGGACTTTGGATTTGGTTTCTATTTCTACCCCCGTGGGGCTGTGTGGTTTTGGGCTAACCTCTTTGAACTTCTGGTTCTTTACCTTTCAGGTTGGTTTGAAAATTACCTCTTCCCAGGCAGCCATAGGAGAAAGTGGGGTCCATTCGGCCGACACTGAGGGTGGGTGCCTGAGTACCGGGGGCCTGTCTGCCCGACACTTGGGGTGTGGGGACTTGAGGGTGCCAGTCCTGGCCTCAGGGTCGTGGTGTGGTGTGTGCAGGATAAGGCTTGGGATTCCTAGAGAGATCGGTGCAGGGGTTGGGGAACCCAGGGCAGGCTGCCGGTCCCACTGCCCGTGGCTCAGAGAGAGGGGTCCTGGGAGCCAACAGTACAGTGCTAACAGCAGGGCAGACCAACACCTGGGGAGCAGGTACTGTTCACCATTTTGTCTTTGCAACAGCCCTGTGACTGAGGTGCCATAGCCCCATTCAGCAGGAAACTGAGGCACATGCCAGCTTGGATCATGCCGGAGGCCCTGTTGACAGCCAGGGGCAAGGTGGGGTCTCATGCCTGACCCCACAGACCTCAGAACTGACTGTTAGAGTGGGGAAAAGAGCTCGTGCTGGGGCAGGGTGTGACACGGGAGGTGTCCGAACAGTCGCCCATGGATGGGTGTGACTGGCCAGAGACAGGATGCTAGAAAACAGTGGGTGATCCTGAAAGTCCTTTTTAGGGAGTGGAGGGGAAGCAGTGGTCACAGACAAGGGTGAGTTTTGATCCGGTTTATACAGTTTTATTTTATTTTTTTTTTATTAAAAAAAATTTGTTTTTAACGTTTATTTTATTTTTGAGACAGGAGGAGACAGCATGAACGGGGGAGGGTCAGAGAGAGAGGGAGACACAGAATCCGAAACAGGCTCCAGGCTCTGAGCTGTCAGCACAGAGCCCGACACGGGGCTCGGACTCACGGAACGCGAGATCATGACCTGAGCCGAAGTCGGACGCTTAACCGACTGAGCCACCCAGGCGCCCCTCGGTTTATACAGTTTAATTCCACTCTTAACAGGCTCTAGAAAGCCCATTTTTCTAACCCCACCGCCCGGCACGTGGGGAGGCCCTGGGCTGCCTCAGCATAATGGTGGCCTCTCAGGGCTCTGCTCCCCAGGGCACCTCTCAGCCCTCACTCTCGCTCCCACTGAAATTGCTGCGATGAGAGCTGGTCTCCGGCCCGGGTGGCCACCGCTGCAGGTGACACATCTCACGCGAGGAGCACAGAGAGGCTGACTCTCACACTCCAGGAAGGCGTCTGGGAGCAGAGAAGGTTTCGACCGCTGGAGGACGTTACTTACGTCTCCCTAACCAAACACAACTCACGGTTTGATGCTGGACATCCTCCATCTAACAAGGTTCCAGGCATTTCCACGCTTCTGGCCCATCTCAGCCACGTGCCCACCTCGCTTCCCCCTGCTCCTCCCTCCCTCTCCCTGCACCTTTCCCTGCCTTCCAGATCTCTTTGCTTTGGTGCGGAGCACCTCGGGGGGTCTCTCTGCCTGGCCTGACTTCCAGGGTCCGCCCCCCCGCCACCCAGAAGCACCTCTGCAACCATCTGGGCCCAGAATTGTCAAGCTTTTTCAGTTTTTTGCAACAAGCTTCGAGGCTAGATTTGGCGTGCAGTCTGCCCATTTGCGAGGATTAACATTCATTATTCAAATACGATGCAGACTCTTCCGGCTCCATTGGCTGACAGCTTGTGACTTTTGGACAGAAAGTCAACGATACTCTCTCCAGTTTAAAATTTTTGTGACTCTGACACCCCACTCCCCCACCCACACACCCCGGGGAGAGCAAAATTGAACACACACATACCCTGTGACACCCCGGGCCCACCCCTGCTTAGATGCCCTGGAAGAACTCTCACTCCCACCTGCAGGGGCCATGCGGAAGGATGTGCATCCCAGCATCGTGTGTGAACATGTGTAACAGGGCGACGTCAGAAGCCGTCCAAGTGTCCATCAACAGGCCGATGGAGCCATGCTTTGTGATACATTCGCAGCGAGAATGAGCTACAGCTACATTTATTAGTGCGGACAAATCTCAAAACACTGAGGAAAGCGTAGTGTTTTATTTATGCAAAGCATTAAGCCTGACAAGTAACAGCACGCATTGTTTACGTGTGCGTGCCTGAGTCCTGTCGAGGTAAAGGCAGATCTGGGCATGACGAGCGGCATATTCGGGACATTGGTACCGAGCGTGAGAGAGAAGCAGGCAGGGTGGGGGGAGTTACCCATGAGGCCTTAACTTGATCTGTCACAACGATAAGCTTTGTTTCTTAAAAACAAACCCTGGGCACGTGAGGGGGTTCCCGGGAGACCGGTAACAGGTTTCTTAATCAGGATGCTGCCTTCGCTTTGTGAAAATTCACGCAGCCGATCACACAGTCGATGTGCACTTTTCTGCACATCTGTGATTTTTCGGTCAAAATTAAAAAACGTAAGTCATGAAGCAGATGTGAGCCAAGCCGGGCGGTGGGTGACTCTCTGTCCTTTGTCGTAGGCTTGAAATCCTTAATAATAAACTTCCGCGAGCCCGTAAATGCTTGGCGGCGACCCTACAAATTGAGATCACAAAAGTGTTCTCTCTGTGACTGCCTGGCTGGAGGGTTGCTGTATGCGGGCGAGTCCGTGACGTAGGACCTGATGTTGTTTCCCGGGCCTGCCGTCCGTGTGATGCTTGGAGGGGGGGGGGGGCCCTCTCCCTCTGCCTGGACTGGCTGCCGTGGGGTTAGAGCTGGTCTCGGGGCCTCGTCTGGAGCTCTTACAGGGGCACATTTGGACACATTCCAGCACTGGCTGTCTTACCCGCTTGATTACTGCTTGCACGCTCTGGTGAGAAATAGTACATCCGAGAACGGGTGAGGAAGGAAGACTCCATTTAAAGGGAGAAAAGGACCAGGAAAAGATCGTTTGCTCACTTTGGTCTAGGACCTCGTAGTCACCAGAGAGGTTCCCAGGCTTTGCTGCCCTGATCCGCCCAGCAGCCCCGGCTGGGTGAGCGCTACCTGCGGCCATGAGACAGAAGAGGAGACTGGACTCAGAGAGACAGGCCAGTGGTGCAGACCCGCCGCTCGTGACACACTTGAACTCGGGCCCGAGAGCCTGGAGCTCAGAGTCACCTGGGCAGATGCCACCCCTCCAGGGCTGGACGTGCGGACAGTGAGCTCAGGGCACCCAGGCCGCTGGAGGACGTACAGCAGCAGAGCGGAGATGTCCTGGGGTCGGCTGATAATCGCCACACCCCCCCGAAACCGGATCCTTTACACGTATGGCACCCTCCAGTCCTCCCAGCAGCACGTAGTGAGAGGCTAAATGTGGTTATGTCCATTTTCCAGAAGGAGACGAAATGAAACCCACCCAGTGTTACCTGAACAGAGGGATGTGGAGGAGGGATTTGAACTCAGGTCTCCGATCCTATACCCAGATGCTTCACCGGCCACCCAAGACTCCCTGCAGTTCCCCCACTGCTTCTAGCCCCCGTTGTCACAAGTCGGGGCCCAGCAGGACACGGAGGCCCTGGCTCATTCCCTTCGGATCTTAGGAAATGGAAGTACCCCCAGGAAATACACTTTAATCGGTGCCGCGGCTTTTGTGCCTCTGTGGAAAGCTCGACGGCTGTAGAGAAACTGGCCGTGTGTACGTTTAAAGAACAGGGTTGAAACACTGTTTGCTCAGAGGGGTGTGGAAATTTTTCTGGCGTTTCCTTGGTTACATGTTTTTCTAGGGTGCCGGAGAAGGCTCCAACAAGTCGTTTTAGCGGTAGTATTTTATAAATTTGTAAATCTTTAACGTCAAACCCCCCTCCACGCAAAGGTCCGTAGAGCTAGAAATTGATCTGTGTTTTTGGCAAGTCCGTTAACAGCTAATTCCCTTCCCCAACCACCACATCCATCTTCGCGAGGTGCCAGAAATAGAAACGCCTGGGGTTTTGGTGGGCAGACGGAGGGGAAACCTCCCGCAGACGCCCCGGGTCCGGCCACCTCAGGGGTTGGCCTCGTGTCACGTCTCGGACACAAGCCGCAGTGATGTCACCCGATGCCACGGTGCGGAACTGCCCTCCGCGGTGTCTGTGGTCAGCCCAGGGCCCAGAAGTGTCTCCCTTCCTGGGCTTCGGTGTCCTGGTGAAGTCACATTTCCTGGGCTGGGGATTCGGTTACCGACAACTGCCTTGCCAACTGGCAACTGCAAAAGAGACGTTTCTGGAGCCTGGGGCACACGGGGCTCTGGCGGGCCGGCCGGTGGGAGGGGGTCCTGGGCACCGCAGGTGTGCGCTCCCAAAGCCCAGGGCTCCGCGGCCGGGACACGCGCGCAGCGTGAGGAGACCCAGGGGGGCCGAGGACCCTGACCTGACCTGCAGCTCACCAGGAAGGGGGAGATGGGCGTGTGTGACCCGGAGCGGGCCTGGGGCCCTTGTGGAACGTGGCTTTTCCCCGCTCCCACAGAAAGCAGATACGGCAGTGGGAGGGTCCTCTGCCAGGCCCGGCAGTGAGTCACTTTTTCCACCAGCCCCTTTCCACGTGTGCTGTCTCACGCTGTGGCTGTTCTGCGGAGGGGGGAGCAGAGCCTGGAAAGGGGAGATCCGGAGCCCGGGGCGAGGGGGCCCTGTCCTTCTCCCTGGCCAGGTTCAAGCAGGGCGGTGGCACTCCCCCAACGACGCGCCATCGCTGCATGCGAACGGGCCTCCCTTCACAAAGAGAATAAAATCCTCATTCCCGCCAGGCTCTGCATAATGTTGGCCCTGTCTAGCATCAGCCCCCACTCTGCCCACACCTTCTGGATGATTCAGTCTCAAAACCCACCCTGCTGTTTGGCTCCTGCCCGCGATCTGACCTCAGGGTGTTTGCAGCGGCTGTGCCCTCTGCCTACAGTGTTGGATCTTGGGTTTCCACTCACCTGTCACCGCCTCGAGGAAGCCCTCCGTGATAACTCTAAGACACTATCCCCATAACTTTATTCTTTTTGTAAGTTTATTTATTTTTGAGAGAGAAGTGAGTAGGGGAGGGGCAGGGAGAGAGGAAGAGGGAGAGAGAGAGAGAATCCCAAGCAGGCTCTGCACTGTCAGTGTAAAGCCTGATGTGGGGCTTGAACTCACAAACCCTGAGATCATGACCTGAGCCGAAATCAAGAGTTGGATGCTAAACTGACAGAGCCACCCAGCACCCCCCATAACTTTATTCTATCACTCTTAGAGGGTTTTTTTCCCCTACAGCCTTTATAATTAGCTCGCATGATCCCACATATTCGATTATTTACTGATTGTCTCTCCTTCACTAAAACGTCGGCTCCTTGAAGGTGGGGATCTTTGCCTGTCTTGCTCACTAAGTCTGTTTTGTATCTAAAAACTGGAGCTGATAATAATACAAGAGATTTGGGGGGGGGGGGTCCAATGAAATAATACAGCTAGCAAATTCAGCCCCATGCCCAGCACATGGTGTGCCTGCAATAAATATTAGCCTTAAAACGATTTGGTCGCATGAGACACTGTCTTTGTCCATCTGGGCTCCTGTAACAGCGTACCTCAGACTGGGTGGCTTACAAGCAACAGAAATTGATTTCTCAGAGTTCTAGAAGCTGAGAAGTCCAAGATTAAGCCACCAGCAGGTTTGGGGTGACAGCCTTTGTTCTTTTTTTTTTTTAATGTTTTTTAATGTTTTGTTTATTTAAAAAAATTTTAATGTTTGTTTTGGAGAGAGAGTGACAGAGTGCAGTTGGGGGAGGGACAGAGAGAAAGGGAGACAGATTCTGAAGCAGGCTACAGGCTCCGAGCCATCAGTACAGAGCCCAACGCAGGGCTCAAATTCATGAACCATGGGACCATGACCTGAGCTGAAATCGGACGCTTAACCGACTGAGCCACACAAATGCCCCAATATGTTATTTATTTTTGAGAGAGAGAGAGAGAACACGAACAGGGGAGGGGCAGAGAGAGAGAGAGGGAGACACAGAATCCAAAGCAGGCTCCAGGCTCCAAGCCATCAGTACAGAGCCTGATGCGGGGCTGGAACTCACACACCACGAGATCATGACCTGAGCCGAAGTCGGACACTTAACCGACTGAAACACCCAGGCGCTCCCCATGTTTTTGTTCATAGAAGGCCATCTTCCTACCGTGGCAGAAGAGGCAAGAGAACTCTCTGGGGTCTCTTTTATGAGGGCACTAATCCCATTCATGAGGACTCCACCCTCTTGCCTTAATCACCTCCTAGAGGACCTGCCTCCAAATACCATCACATTGGGTGTTGGGGTTTCAACATATGAATTTTGAGGGGACACAAGCATTCAGTCCATAATACCACCCAATACCTGGTCACTCTGCTTGGGCCTTCACAGTCAGTCTCTAAATACTAAACTGTTTAGGTCATACTTTTTAGTTTTCTACGAAGGAGTTTTATTTGCATGCCACTTGCTATTGAAAAATGCAGAACTCTTAAAAGGTAGATACAGTCATAATACCTCACAGCTTTTCAGATGTTTGGCACCTGTGTGGGCTAGAGGCAGGTATCTTCATTATTGCTGCATTGACCTAGTGGCCTAAGACAGCACAATTAAAACAGTCTCACAGCTTCTTTGGGTCAGGAATCCAGCATGGCTTGGCGGGTCCACTGCCTCAGCATGTCACAAGGCTGCAACCAAGGCGGCTGCCAGGGCTGGGGTCTCATCCGAAGGCTTGGCTGGGGGTGGAGCTGCTTCCAAGTGCACTCACCTGGTTGTTGAGATTTGTGCCAGATTTGGTGCCTTGCAGGTTGTTGGCCTGAGGTGCCTCGGGGCCTCACGGGCCGTTGGGGAGCCCCTCTCTTGGTTCCTCGCTGTAGCGGCCTCCCCGGGGTGGAGCTGACCACGTGACCATGTCAGCCAGCTGTTGGCTGGTACGGCTGCTTCGTCACAACCAACAGGGGAGAGAGTCTGCCAGCAAGATGGAAATCAGAACCTTCTGTAATCTAAGCACAGTGTGATGTCCCGCCGACTCTGAGGTATTCTGTTGGTTAGACAGACTGCTCAGGGGGACAGGATTATCCGGGATGCGATGGCCACCCAGTGGAGACCATCGGAGGCATCTCAGAGACCACGGACACTAGGGAAGAACCTGTGAGATGTACGCAAAGGCTTAGCTCGTGGACTCAGGGTTGTCCCCTCCTTCAGGCTGTAATGAGGTCCCCGAACCTGCCCACACCCCTTCTCAAGTCATCTCACAGTAAGCCTTTGATCAGAAGGCAACTGGTCTCTCTCAGTTCCTGTGACAGGGACACGTAGCATGTTGCTTGAGAGAGGTTGTAAAGAATTTGCGTGACCTGGCAAAAGCCATTCTCTCGCCGTAAAGACTCAGCGGCTGGGGTTGGGGCTGAGGGAGGCTGGATATCCAGAGAAGGAAGGGGCTCAGACATCCAACCACTGCTCCTCAAGGTCTGAAGTCAGGAAAACCCATCAGAGTGACTCCGAAACTCTCACCTAACACCCACTGGAAGAGGAGGATAAGAAACCCAGGTAGGAAATCCCCAGGAGGGTGGGAGCCTCTGGCCAGAGACTGAGAACCCAAATGAACTTTGGGGAGGGCTGCTTCCGACAGGGCAGGTGGATGAGGTGGGCTCCTTCAGGCCCCAGAAGTCCTCGTACAGTTGGGTCTGGGATCAATGCTGATCATGAACAGGAGAGCCGGGGAGGATGTGTGCAGCCTGTGTTCAACAGTGACCCCTAGTGGCGACGAGGCCCCATGGATGTCGTTCATGGTCCAGCCGCCCAACTCTGTTGTTGGGATGCTCGACTGGCCCTCCTTTGGACCAGGTAAATCCCGGGTTCTTGAACAGTAGGCGTGGTCAGGGAGGAAGAGGAGATGTCAGACTTCTCAATGAGGCGTCATGTATTTATTGGAAACATGAAAGCAATCGGGAAGGAGTTGACTGCTTCACAGGTCACAGAGGTTATAGAATAAACTAGAGGTCGGCCATCTTTTATCAAAGGATTACATAATAAAGACTTCAGGCTGGCAGGCCATATGCCTCTGTCCCAACTAATGAACTCTGTCCTTGTAACATGAAAGCAGCCACAGGCAATAACTAAAAGAATGAGCACAGTTGTGTTCCAATAAAAGTTTATTTACAAAAATAGCCAGCCAGCTGCGGGCCCTCTTTTGCCGACCCCTGGAGTAAATAGTTGAGGTCAGTTTTTCCATCTTTAAAAAACAGAAGATCGTGTACGTTTCTGTAAAGTGTTCTTTCCTCTCTTGGGTAAATGAAGTCTCATCCATGGATTTGCTAATTGTCCTTTTCTCCCTTCAATAAGTAGGTTTTATTATTTTATTTATGGATTTACTCATTTTTCCCCTCCTTTGAGTAAATGGAGGCTCTTCAGCGGATTTTCTCATTGCCGTTCCCTTCTTTGGATAGGTGGAAAGTTGCTTATTATTATTTTCTCCTTTAGGTGAATGTAAGCTCAATCATAGGTTTGCTTACTGTTCTTTTCATTGTTTGTGGGTTGTGCTTGATTCGGTCACTTGAAAGCATCTACTTACACACACACGTACAAGCTCAAGAATGTACTACTTGCGGTTGTAAAAGGGAGGCTGTTCATCTTCTGCTCCGCGAGTCTGGAAAAGCTTACGAATCTCGAACACTGTCCGCTGGCATATCGTCCAAGGAGACACATCACTTCCTAGTGTGCGGGCACTTTCTGCCCTGTCTAGCCGCGTGCTTGCAACACAGCTGAGATTGGCATCAGGATTTTCCACTAGACGGTCCACACTCGCCAGCAGCCAGTTTGGAGGTGCTCCTGCCCTCAAAGCCGCAGCCATGTCCACGGCCTCGGGGGCAGGTCTGGGGAAAAACCACCAAGTGATCTGGGAGAAGCAAAGAGTCTGGGTCAAGGGCAAAGGGATTTCCTTCCACCTCAGTACCGCTGCACCTCTCCAGACAGACAGACCTGCCATTCGTCTCGAGCGTGTTTTTGTTTTTGTTTTTTTCCAAAACCTCAAGCAGAACTTCTAACCATGATGTGTGACACGCCTGTAGGTGTTCCTTACTCCTTACATGCTCCTAGGCATTCGATGCCATTATTTGAAAACAGTGGCGCCGCGAGAATAGTCTTGGGTTATTCTGTTTTAAAGGACATCCCACGAGAATTAGCCTTCGATGACTGTAGAAGGGTTTGATCAGAGAATCAGCCGGAAGGATTTAGCGTAGGGATTTGACGTTATGCAAACACGGGAGGTGGTTCGACAGCCTATGTGAGCCTGTTTCTTCGATGCTGGGGCCTCATGTCAGCAGGGCCGCTGCCAAGAAGACAGGGCGAGTGAGAGACGCAGGCTCGAGGACACCCTGGAGCCACAAGGACAGGCCAGAAGCCCCACCCGAGGGATCGGCTGGAGAAGGTGGCATCCTTTATCACGCAACTAAACAGGCACCTGCCCGGGATTTGGAGGACTGAAGAAACACCTGCAGGAACTGGGAGGGGGCTTCCTGGGGTCCCGGGCCGGCCAGGAGAGCCAGAGATGAACGCTGGGGTGGGCGAGCCACAGCCAGGCCCCCACACCCCACCCTTCAAGAATAAAAACAGCACATCTGCGGGGCACCTGCGTGTCTCCGTCGGTGAAGCATCGGACTCTTGATTTCGGCTGAGCTCGTGATCTCGCGGTTTGTGGGTTCGAGTCCCTCACTGGGCTCCATGATGACAGTGCAGAGGCTGCTTGGGATTCTTTCTCTCTCTGCCTCACTCTCTCTCTCTCTCTCTTTCAAAATAACGAAACTTTTAAAAAACAGCATCTATGCTTCTTCACTTCTCCCTTCCCAGTCTTACCCAAAATGTCTCCTGAGCCCCATGCCAACCAGAAACTGTACAGGGAAAGGAATTCTGGGAATTCTAACTTGGCGGAGTTGACACAATCCAAACCCGCCACAACTATTACATTATAAAGTAGACAGCAGTAAGTGAATTGATTTGGGCGTTTGTTAGAAATGTCACTCGGGGCGCCCGGGTGGCTCAGTCGGTTAAGCCTCTGACTTTGGCTCAGGTCATGATCTTGTGGTCCATGGGATTGAGCCCCACGTCAGGCTCTGTGCTGACAGCTCAGAGCCTGGAGCCTGCTTCACATTCTGTGTCTCCCTCTCTCTCTGCCCCTCCCCTGCTCACACTCTGTCTGTCTCTCCTTTAAAAATAAACAAACATTAAAAAAACATTTGAAGAAAGAAAAAAATGTCACTCCCAGGGGCACCTGGGGGGCTCAGTCAGTGCTAAGTGTCCAACTTTGTCTCAGGTCACGGTCTCACGGTTCACGGGTTCAAGCCCCACGTCGGGCTCTGTGCTGACAGCTTGGAGCCTGGAGCCTGCCTCAGATTCTGTGTCTTCCTCTCTCTCTCTCTGCCCCTACTCTATTCACACTCTGCCCCTACTCTAGTCTCTCTCTCTCTCTCTCTCTCTCTCTCTCTCTCTCTCTCTCTCAAAATTAAATAAACATTAAAAAAATATTTTTAAGTCACTTCCGACTGTCAGTATAAATGGACATTTAAAACACACATAAGAAAAACTTCTGATGTATTAGGAAAGGCTTGTGCGTCAGAAAACTTAGATTCACATTACTAACTGTGTGACGTAGGACAAGTGGCTTAACCTCTCTGAGACTTCATTGCTTCACCTGTAAAATGGGAATTAAAACTACCAACTCATATAGATAATACATACAAGATATAGCACAGTGGCTGTCCATCAGATGAAAAGGGAGTTCACCAAGGCACTTAACCACAGAGCGTCGTATCGTACGGTGCTGTTTTCAGAGGGTACCAGTCCCGCCGAGTCTCTCACTAAACTGTGGATCCATGACATCAGGGATTATGACTGAATGACCAATACCGATGGAGAAATGAGCTATGCCCCTGGGTGCTAGGCAGGATGGGTGGGGCTGGAACTCTAGTCGTCGAGCAGTGAAGCGGCTGGACCTTCTGCCCTTCACCCCACATCCTCACGTCTGTCCTTCACATCAGAACATTCTGGAAGTCCGAAGAAGCGGCTCCACGTTCGGAGATGTTGCTCTTTCTTTTGTTTCCCCATCGTCCTGCGGTTGTGCCACCACATGGTTGGAGTCCTTCGCAGGCTGCCTGGGAGAAAGTCTCGTTGGAGACGCCATGCTCCGCCCGTCCTCGGAGAGGTGTGTTTGTTTTGCTTTGGCCGACTGAGTTCCACCGGCGCTGTTCGTTGAGTCCGTCGGTTTTCCGACAAGATGGATTAAGAATCTGTTATGTGCCAAGGACAGCAGCAGGTCCTGCTGTCTTGATATTCATGTTTCGGTGGTAGCCAGCCTCTAGGATGGCCTCCTCGCCTCCTTGTATTCACACGCGGTGAACAGTGAACAGGGGTAACTTATCTCTCTCTCCTCCTCTCCCTTGGAACAGGGTCCGCACAGTGAGGAACTGAGGCCTCCTGCCAACAGCCGTGTGCGGGCGCCATCTTGGAAACAGACCCTCCAGCCTCAGTCAAGCCTCCGGATGAGACGGTAGCACCAGCTGACATTTTGGCTGCAACCTCATGGGGGACCCTGAGCCAGAACCACCCAGGTGAGCTGCCCCCAAATTTCTGACTCACAAACACAGTAAGAGAACCGATGTCTGTTCTTTTAAGCCATTTAGTTTTGTAGTAATTCATTATGCAGCAATAAATAAGTCATAGATGGGGAGAAACGAATAGTGCCCCACACAATGCCAGGTGAAGGCTAAGTGCTGTGGAGAAAAATAAAGCAGGAAAGGGACTGGTGGGGAGGGAATTGCAGTCTTAAAGAAGATAGTCACTAAGGCCTCACTAAGAAGGTGACAATTGGCTAAAGCCTGAAAGCAGTTAGGGAATGAACTATGTGGAAGAGTCTCTTGGGCGATGAAAACAGCAAGTGCAAAGGTCGTGAGGCAGGAGCTTGAGTGTGCCCTCGACACAGAGCCTGACGTGGCTGGAGCAGGTGAGGAGGGGAAGACAGTAGACGGTGAGGTCAGAGAGATGACAAGGGGCCTAACCAGAGGCACGGAAAGCCCCATGATGAGATGATCCTAGTGGCTAGTGATCCCGGGTGTGGCTCAGTGCCAGGCATGGCCCTTCCCCTGCATTGCCTCCTTCAGTCCTCACCAGATGGGGTAGACACTGTTACTGTCCCCACTTGACAGATAAGGAAACTGAGGCCCACAGAGCTTATGTAACTAACCTGAGACCACACGATCAAATAGGGATTCAAACCCAGGTCTGAGGTCCTCAAACCTATGGTCTTAATAACCAGTCGGAATTTGGGTGGGAAGGGAAGAAGGGGGAGGGGGGCGCTTCGTCTGTTCCCCTGAGGAGCCATCACCCTCTGGGATGCTTTGTCCAAATTGGGACCTGTTGAACCTGCGTTGCAGGAAGCACGCGTACTTCGGGCCCCGGAGAGAGAGCGCGCGCAGGCCCTAAGTGACCCAGGGGGCGCGCTTCGGGCCGGGTCCAAGGCTCTGATGATTCGCAAAGTAGCTTGGGGATCTCCGGCCCCGGGGGGAAAGCGGGACCAGCCGAGGCCCACTTGGCAGTGGAATGTGTCGGCCTTGCTCCTGGCTCCCCACAGACGTGCATGAATCACCACGGGCAGCACCACATGGTCTGCCCAGGACGCGCCATTCTGCGGGGAGCACGGCTCCCACTGTGAGCTGGGGCCAGGCCGGCAGAGTCTGTGGAAAAATGCTGCGGTGGGGTACACCCTGGCACTCTGCTGGGTTCTGTGCTGCCCCAGATTCACCGGTGGCCTCCCGCCAGCCCAGTGGGATTCGGTTCGTTGGTTGAAAAAAAAAAAAAAAAACAACCAGTAGAGCACTTTTTGAGAAGTCAGAGGCCCAGACGTTAGGTTTCTGTCCAGGTTATAACAACAGCCACGAGGTCACGACACTAGCTTCGTGTGGACGGAGTGTCAGGCGCTGTGCTAATGTGTATGCCGTTCTGTCCCTCGTGGGCCTTCTCAGAGTCTAATGCAGAATGCCTTTGTTAGCCCCATTTTCCAGGTGATGAAACCAAGGCACCGAGAGGTTAAATAACCTGACCAGGGTGAAGAGGGGGTTTTCACGCTGTTGTGGTGGAGTGGTGCCCTGGGCCCCTCCCGGGTAAATTCGAGGTCCCACTAAGGAGCACGGAGGGCACTGAGGGCACCCACTTCTCCCTATTCCCGCCTCCGCTCTCCGTTCTCATATGTGGGGCTCGAGGTGAATAGTATTAGCTTAATACCAAACTAGTTTTCTTGTTTTATTTACGCTGATGATATAAAGTATGCAAGGCAGGGGCCCTTCGTTGCCTTCTCAGGATCCATTGTTCCCTCCTTCACTCCAGTTTTATTGAATGGGGCATCGTGTCCAGCGAAATGGCCCCAACCCCTCCCCTGCTTACAGCTAGGGGCAGCCAGTAAGATGTAAAGCTGGAGTCACCAGCTGGGGCTCAAAAGGCTCTTCGTAGAGTTTACTCACTCACTAGAAGGTGAGTCCTTGTAGCCCTTCTTCTCTTTGCCTCCTTTTTGCTGCTCGGATCTTCAAAGTAACGGCCGGAGCCCTGGCAGCCACCTTTGACCATGGCTCATCACTGAACACGGAAGTTCTGTGCTGAGGATGGCTAAGCAGGAGGCTGGGGTGTTAATGGCATTGTGGCACTGCCATACCTACCACACCAGCCCTGTGCTGCCTCCTACGTGAAAAGAAAAGGAGCCCTGCATGTTTTAAAAAACTATACTTAGCTCCCCATTACATTCAGCTGGAGTTAAACTTACACGGCCATGTTTGTCGAGCACTTGCCATATGCTAGGGTACACATTTAACCCTTACGGTAACCCGATGAATTAGGTGGGTTCCGGAGCCGGGTAGTCTGGACTCGAATTCTTGCCTCTTTCAACTTAGGCAAGTAACTCCATCGCCTTGTGCCCCGTTTTCCTTCTTCCTCAAAGGGGAACAGCAGCAGTGGGGTCCACCCGTCAGGTCGTTCAGAGGATTAAATGAGGCTGTGTGGCACGTAGTAGGTGCTTAGTAAAGACCTGCCCTTTTCCCTGTTGTACAGATGAGGACATTTGAGTGGTGGGGCCCGGGGTTCCACAGGCAGCGTAGAAGGGGCAGGAATTTGAAGTCAGGCAGGATTCGGTTACTAAAATAAAATAAATTAGCTACTCACTCTTAGATGATCGGTAAAGATTAATCTTGTTATGAATTCTGTGTAATCTATTGTTATATGTATCTATGATAATGAATGTGGAACTAAAATATGTCATGTGGGGCGCCTGGGTGGGTGGCTCAGTCGATTGAGGGTCCGACTTCAGCTCAGGTCGTGATCTCGCGGTTCACGAGGTCGAGCCCCGCGTCGGGCTTTGTGCTGACAGCTCGGAGCCTGGAGCCTGCTTCGGATTCTGTGTCTCCTTCTCTCTCTCTGCCCCTCCCCCCCATCCATGCTCTGTCTCTCTCTCTCTCTCTCTCAAAAAGAAATTAAAACATTTAAAAAAATTTTTTTAGATATGTCACTACGTTTTAACTAGTAAAGAAACAGTTTAAACAAAGACACCAAGCCCAACTGTGTGCCCAGGAGCGGCAGGGGGCCAGGAACACAGTGAAGAATAAACTGGTAAAGACAGACCTACTGTCCTTGAGGAGCCCCCAGTCTGGTGAGGTGGGGGTGGGGGGGGTGGGGGCTCATCCATGTAACATACACAGTAATATAGTAAGTGTTGTAAGGGGGCCCCTGGGTTGTGTGAGCTCAAAGAAGGGGCTCCTAACCCAGGAGGCAAGGACGGCTTCCTGGAGGAGGAGACATGGGCATTTAATGCTGAAAGAAGCTATGGCAGGCTACTCTTGCCACAGCCCCTAGTGATCCCTGCCTGCCTCGTGTATTCCCAGCCTCGTGTCAGATTTCCCCTTGTGTGGGCACTGCTGGGCCTAGTGGCCTGCTTCCAACGAATAAAATGTGGCAGCGTGAGGGGCTATCACTTCCAGAATTAGGTGCACAACACCGTGACCTCCATCTCGCTGGCACTCCCTCCTGCCCTCCTGCTCCCTCCGTCTGCCAGCTGCCGTGTCGTTACATGTGCTGCGGAGAGGCCCCCATGGTGCGGAACTAAGGCGGCGGGGACGGGCAGGGGGTGGGGAGGGGGTACTTCGGCCGACAGCTTGCGAGGAACTGTGGTCCTTGGCCCAACGACGCAGGAGGAACTGAATCTGCCAGCAGCCCCGTGGGTGAGCCAGAGGCCTCGTCAGCCGAGCTTTGAGGTGATGGCGGCCCTCGGGAGACCCAGAGCCAGGGGACGCAGGTAACGGCGTCCGGATTCCTGACCCGTAGAAACCACGGGACACAAAAATGCCGTTTCAAGCCACTTGGTTCTGGGGGAGCTTTGTTACACGGCAGCAGATAAGCAACATAGAAGAGCAGGAATTAGCCCTGTGTTGGGAGGGAAGCAAAGGGGAACGGGGAGGCCGTGGTGGGCACAGGGACCAACTGAGCAGGGCCCAGAAGGAAGAGAACGCGCTGCTGCGGCAGAAACCGCGAGCGTCTGGTCGGGGTGGAGCGCAGGCTGCAGACGTCCACCCCGTGGGGGCAGGAACTTCACCTCATTTTTTTTAAGTTTATTTATTTTGAGAGAGAGAGAGAGAGAAAGCGTGAGGGGCAGAGAGAGGGAAAGAGAGGGAATCCCAAGCAGGCTCCGTACCGTCAGCACAGAGCCCGACGCGGGGCTCAAACTCCCGGACCGCGAGATCACAACCCGAGCTGAAATCAAGCGTCGGGTGCTTCGCCGACTGAGCCACCCAGGCGCCCCAGGAGCTCCGCCTCATTGACCGACCACCATATCCCCAGCGCCCACGCGTGAAGGCTGGGCACACAGTAGGTGCTCAGTAAATGTGGGTGGGAGGCGTGGTCAAGAGAGAGGAATGGCCGAGGGGAATGTTGGGAGGAGGGCCCAGAGCAGGTAGCCGAGGTCTGCTGGCCTTCTCACGGAACCTGGATGGGTCCTTAGGGCCACCAGGGCCTCGGCTCACATTTCAGCAGGGGTAATCACCGTGCAGCGAGAACGGTCCAGACGGAGGAGCCGGGGACCAGGAGAAACGGCAGAGGAGGAGGCTGGCGTAGTCCTGCAGGTGAGAGATGGCCTGGACCACCCTGGCCCTCGGACAGGGGAGATGCGTGACCGCGACCAGGCCTGGAGCATTGCTGGAAGGAGGGCCCGTGGACCTGCCCGTCGATAGGATGTGTGGGCAGAGGGGAGTGGGGCGTAAGGACACCTACTGCTATAGTCAGAGTGACTGGGGCGGGGGTGGGGTGGGAGGGGACGGTCGTGCTGTTTTCTTGTGATAGAAAATATCAGAGCCATGACCTGGGGCAAGTCACTTAGCCTCTCCATGCCTCAGTCTTAGTCATCGGGAAAGTGGGGTTAGTAAACCCTACCTGGCAGGGCCGTTGCAAAAATTAAATGAGATCATGAATAAAGACCCAGGGATGAGAAAAAAATGAGATTTACACGCGATTTACGTGTAATATATGATTTACGTATTACATATGTGCTTTTTACGTATGGGAGGTTTATGTCCGTGTGCGTACTATCAGAGCACCGGAGAAGGGGCAGCCTGGGTTGTTGGAGGGGCACCGGGAGAGACGTGCGCTTCTGGAACTCCTTCCTCCAGCTCTGTCCCTGGGAAGAAACAGGCCACTCAGAGGAAAGGAGAACCCTCTGCGTGAAAGCTCACTTTCGCCAATTGTGGCGGAGGCAGATTGCATCATGTTTTCGCTGCCGTCTGCGAACGGCGCCCTCCCGAGAAAGGGCCTCTCCCCCGACCAGCAGAACCTCTGAAAGAGGACACTTCTTGGACCGATCAAGCGCAGGCCCTTGCCTCTTGACATCACTCAGGGTCTCCGTGTGCTGGCTCGCCACGACAGATGTATAGATTTCAGGGTTTCGAGTGCTGACGGATCTGCAGCATACTTGTGGGCTCGAGTCATGTCCTAGCTTCGGGGCGCAGTCGTGCCCGTTCACATCACGGGTATCTCGGGGTCTTGACAAACGGATCATCCTGACTGTCAGATGCGTCAGGGGGCTCGGGTGTTGTGTTTCTGCCTCTCGGGGGATCATGTAGGGTATCCGCGCGGTCATTCCAACGCTCTGGATCAGTGGTTCTCAGCTGGGAATCGTTTTGCCCCCCGGGGAACATTTGGCAGCGTTCGAGAACATTCTTGGTCGTCACGACCGTGGGGGATGGAGTGGGGCCGGGTGCTGCTTGAACCTCGTGGGTGGAAGGAAACCCAGGGTGCTGCTGACCCCCCTGCGATGCAGGGGGCAGTGCTCCCCCTCCCCCCTCCCTGCAGAGAGGGACCAGCCCCAGGCGTCAATAGTGCTGAGCACAAGAAACTCAGCTCTAGGTTCAGTCACTTGTTGAATGAATTCTGAGTGCCCTCCGTGTGCCAGGTCCTGGGTAGCCCAGCGGTAAGACTGTGAAGGAGACCCCTGAGGCTCCTCTCATGGAGCCAGCTACCGTTCTGGTGGAGAAGATGGATAGAACCAGGTAGACAATGAAGTGTGTTTCCTAAGATGAGTTCAGATGCTGAAAAATGCCGTGACGACCGGCCCACGTGTGTTTCTGTGCAAAGTCGTTTCCCTTGTACCGGGCACAGTGCTCAGTCATCTCTCTGCGCCTCAGTTTCTTCATCTGTAAAATGGGAGTTGTCCTAGGACCCACCTGGTAGAATTGTGGGGATCGAGGGAGGGGATATGTTTAGAGCCCCTGGAACATACCTGGCCTGTCAGCAACATTTATGGCTCCATATATGTTAGTGTCATTCATTCATTCATTCATTCCTTCATTCCTCCCTGCCCTCTCCTCGTGGGTCAACAGAAAGTCTTTGCCCTGACTCCTCGGTTCCATCGCTTCCCTTGACCTTTGCCAGTTGTGGTGGGTAATGAGTGCCCAGCACAGGGTAATAGACCTTCCAGAAGGTATGAGGAGACAGGTAGCGAAAGGACTCGTCAGGGAATGGCCATGGTGGAGAGCAGTCCCTGCTACTCTGGGAAGGGTATGCTGTAGCTCTGTGTCCCCAAATGGCCCTTCAGGGTCCCCATGAGCCCAAGTGGTCAGCACGTTTCTTGCACAGGTACCTTAGTGGCTCACACAGGGCCTTGGTTGGCTTCTGACCCCTGGTAAGTTCTTCCTGTCTGCGGCCAGTTCCTGAGGGGCTAGTGTCTGAGAACTCTGTCTCCTTGGGTGAGTCAGGAGGCTTCTGGTCACAAGTAAGAGGAAGGAAAGCACCCCCCAGACACCACGGACACTACCCGACTTCTTCAGCTCCTCCCTGGAAAGACCCTGTGGCCTTCCCATAGAGCAAAAGTCCCACTAGATTTCCTTTCTTGACCAAAAAACTCACCTAAAATTGGGAGGCAAACTCAAGAAACCAGTTGAATTATAAAGCAAATTCAAGGTGAAACCTGACCAAAAAACCTATAGACCTTGTGGAAGCGAGAGGTTTGGATATGCCTGCAAATATTTCGTTGAGTCGTTTTAAAACTTTAAATTGATTGTATTTGGTTTTTTAACTTTTTCCGATGTGGCATCTGTTCTTTGAAAATGAGAACAAGAGGCAGAAAAGACTCTCTGAACTTGTTCCTTGTCCAGTTTATAATGGAATAATGATAATAACATACAAATTAAACATCATGCCGTAAAAAGGAAAACACCACTTTCCAGGAGGATTAACTTCAAGTAGAAACCATACAGCAATAGTAGGTGGTCGTAACAGCCGTTCATCCGTATTGCCCCTCTCCTAAGTGCTTTATCGTATGAGCTACATGCGAACACTGTCCCCATTTTATAGATGGGAACGTTGAGGCACAGAGCGGTGAAGTGAGTTGGGTGGGGTAACGTGGCCAGTAAACGAGAGAACAGGAATTTGAGGCCGATTAACCCAGCTGCAGGGCCTGGGTCCCCAGGGACTGACCCATGGGCCTCGGATAGTTTGGGTCCCGGCCATGGCATCGTAAGATGACGTCGTTCTTTCTAGATGGCTGAGGGGCGCCTGGGTGGCGCAGTTGGTTGAGCTTCCGACTTCAGCCAGGTCACGATCTCGCGGTCCGTGAGTTCGAGCCCCGCGTCAGGCTCTGGGCTGATGGCTCAGAGCCTGGAGCCTGTTTCCGATTCTGTGTCTCCCTCTCTCTCTGCCCCTCCCCCGTTCATGCTTTGTCTCTCTCTGTCCCAAAAATAAGTAAATGTTGAAAAAAAAAAAAAAATAGATGGCTGAAAGGAAGGCCACCCCCCTGAGCCTGTTTTCAGGTTCATTCAGCAAAGGCTGTGTTAGGTGACTGCTGGATGTTTTTGTAGTTAAGCTGAGACGCCGTATCGGTCGATGGGTTCTCCCAAAGTCTCTTCCTCCGCCAAAGTTCTCTTGGGCTGCAGTCAAAGGCACTTGCCATATACAAACTTAAAAGCCAATTACAACCGGCCTGACGTGACTGGAGGGCGCCTCCCAAGGCCCTGACAGAGATGGCAATTGGTGATGGGGCTGTTTTTAATGATGTTTCATTTTGATCAAGCCAGAAAAAATGTGCAAATAAATACTCAAAAGACTGTTTACAAACTCCAGCTGTGGCCACTGACCCACATCTAATTCTGCTAATCACATAGACGGGAGTTTTATCCCCACCCTCAGAATACATTTCCAGCTGTCCCCACCTCTCACCCCCCCATCCCCGCTCCCACCCCTGTCCCCAGCCAAGAAACCACTTTTCTTTGTCCCTACAGCTGCTGTCATTAGCATTGTCTACTGGGCAATAGGGCAGTACCAGACCTATTTCCTTTCTTTCTCCCCACCCCAAGTTTGTGCCATTAACACAGAGAGCTTTGAGGTTTTCTAAAATCTAAACATCCCAAACGCGTAGGGCTGCATTTGTAAAAAAAAAAATTCAGACGAAGAGTCTCACTTCAGATTTCTATTTAAACCAATTATATCTGTTAGGATTGGGTTTCACTAAACATAACAGAAGAAAAACCCAAATATGTTATGCCTTAAAAAAAGATCAAAGTTTATTATTCCTTCATAAAAAATTAGGGACCCAGACTGTCTTTTTGCTCCACCGTCCTCAGCATGTGGCCTCTATCTTCAAGGTCACCTCGTGATTCTAAATAGCTGCTGCAGCTCCAGCCATCGCATCGACCTTCTAGGCCAGCTGCCAGAAGAAACTGAGGAGCCAAAGGCCCTCACACCTTCCCCTTTACAGAGTTGTCTTGGCAATAACCCACCAAATCTCCTTTTATATCTCCTGGGCCAAATCCTAGTCCTGCGGTCTTATCTAGCTTCAGTGGATGCTGAGAAGTGTAGTCTTGGACACTGGCTGACAGTGAGGTCTCTGTCACCATCGGGGATGCAGTGTGACTACAGCAGCCCAGAAGAACTGGAGTTCTGACCACCCAGCACGGTTTTGGGGACCAAGGAGTCCGCTGGTGCTTCCAGCCTCCTTCACTGACCCCGAGGCTTCATTTCCTGGGGCAAACTCTCCTCTTCCAGAGGGACTGTGATCTGGGGTCAGAGGTGACTTACTGGCCTTAGTAAATTGGGCTCAGCAAAACCGAAGGAGCAGTCTTCCTTTGGGATCTCGGGGGTGTATCTCCAGGCTCCACTCCGGAGGCAGCACAGCCCCTGGGGCAGCTCCGTCGGTCGCCGTCGCCGAGAGCCTATCCCTCTCGTTCGCAGTCTGCTGACCTCTACGACCCTCCTGTCCCAGTAGAAAAGCATTCCAGGGCTGCGATCCGGTTCCGTTGTCTCCCTCAAGGTGGCGATACCGCCATGTGGGCCCTTCCGCCATCACTTTGCTCTCATCTCATCCCTAATATCCCATCAGCTTGCTGGAACATTGGAGGTAGCCCTGGGGGTGGGGGGAGCCTCAGGAGAAGTGGGGCCTCCTTCCACAGGAGCCCCGTGGGATGGCCGTGGTCAGGAGGGCTGGACAGTGGAGTTGACCGACAGCGGGCTGCCGTCAAGGAGCACCAGTGGCTAACGCATCCACCAGAAGCTGGGGGTGGGGGGCGGCACAGGATCGACCCCCCGCAGAGGCCCCAGGAGGAACAGACCCTGTGTCTTGATATGGGTCCTCCATTCTCCAGACTTTGGGAGTAGATGAATTTCTATTGTCTGAGCCCTGTGGGGTGCCGCATTCCAGCAAACTGGAAGGATGGGGCTGGCACTATCTGAGACTGGGGGAGGTTTGCATAAGAGGAGGGGGAGGGGGAGGGTCCCTAGGGGGAGGTTTGCATAAGAGGAGGGGGAGGAGGAGGGTCCCTAGGGGGAGGTTTGCATAAGAGGAGGGGGAGGGGGAGGGTCCCTAGGGGGAGGTTTGCATAAGAGGAGGGGGAGGGGGAGGGTCCCTAGAGGAGGTTTGCATAAGGGGAGGGGGAGGGTCCCTAGGGGAGGTTTGCATAAGGGGAGGGGGAGGGGGAGGGTCCCTAGTAACCCTGCACAGGGATGGCGCGAGGGTCAAATGAGGCAGTGTACGCAAAGTGCCCAGCACGCCTGACCCTGGCCTTCTCCCCCCACTTCCCGTGCCTGGCTTCACGGCTCAGGTCTTCCCCCCCACCCTCCCTGTGACCGCCACCCACCAAGAAAGGTCTTGCTAACGAAAACAGCCCTCCGCCTCCCGCTGTGCCCTATCATTCCATCTCTTCCCCCCCCCCCACCCCCACCCCGCCGCGCAGCACTTAGGACTTTCTGGAGTAATCTCATTCTTTTTTTTGTCTGCTTTCTGCCCTCCCCGTTAAGGCAACAGCAAGACACACACATGCTCTCAACCGAAATTTGCATGTGGGCGGGGGCTTTCTCTGTGTTTATTTTCATTTTGTGTTCTGTTCCTTTGTTTTACATTTTATGTGTCATTTTCTTTTATGAGTCCCCAGGGGTGAGGACTGTGCCTGGCCCCGAGCAGGCCCCTGATGAGCCGTCACGGAAAGTGCTTAGCAGGTGCTTGGCGAGTACAGCCTCCAGCCTCCTGGCCTGGTGGCCCCGAATCCCGTGAAGGCTCCTTTGCACAGGCCTGAGATTCTGAGTCCCTGGGTCTGGCTTAGGGCTCGGAAATCCGCGCTTGTAACAAGATCCCCAGGTGATTCCAGTGCAAGCGGCCTAGAGGAGCACACGCTTCGTCAAACACCACCGTCCAGGCTGCTCCAGAAATGGTACAGAGCACAGGCTTGCTGCAAAACGCTGCCTGCCTGGGAGGCTCCTGTCTCCAGGGACTGGACATTTTTGTGATGGGCAGGAGCTTGGACTCACACAGAGCTTTAAGCCCTTCTCCTAAGCCCTGCTCTTTGGGGTGGTGCTTCACATACACACGCAGGGTGTTTCTGCACAAGTCTGTATCTGACTCACAGGACCTGGATGGAGTCAGGAGGGAGCCTCCCGGCAGGACAGCCACTTTGATGCCAGCCCCGGGATAATGTCACTCCAGATGCCTTGTGACTCACCCACGGCCCCAAGGGCATCCCTGGGTGGGGAAGGGATGAGGTCTGGCATCTACAGAGTTTAGAACCAAACACCTCAAGATGATTTCTTAAGGAGTCGAGTGCACTCAGGGAAAATTCAGATAAAGGCCAGGGCTCAAGGGATGGGGGCAAGGGGTGGTCGCCAAGAGGTCCACTTGTAAGCTTCACCAAATAAGGGCATGGCTCCCAGAGCCTCAGGCGTAGCTGACCTTCAAAATGATACCTGACCTTGGGAAAGCAGTGAGTCACAAGGCTCTAGTGTCTGCTTCCTGACGGCAGAGCTTCCGACCTCTGCGAGCCCTGGGGCATTTCTGTCCTGACAGCCGATGTCAACTGCTCCTGCCCAGATGCAGCGAGGCATCTTGCCCCGTGAGCCAGCCTCTCTGGGGAGAGAGGTCAGCTTCCGGGGGGCGGCCCCAGGGCCGATGAGGGCTTAGTATCTCAGATGAGTCTCAGCTGGTCCCAGGTTTGGGGTGACCAGTCGGCCCTGGATCCATACGCGAGGATAAGTCTTGGAGGCACGAGGAGATGGGGCAGGGAGAGGCAGAGACCAGAGGGGCGGGCGCTCGGCGGGCTGTCTTCTTCACCAACCTGTACCGATGATCGGTCATGGCAGCTGGGGCTGACGGCACAGGCTCACATGCCAGACTGAAAAGGGAAAAAACCCTGTTCTCTGTTTGCTTTCTCACACGCTGCTCACAGCACTCTGACAGTAGGTGTGTGGGTTTTCCCCCATCAGCAATTCCGCAACACCAGCTGCGAGTCTACAACTCAATCCGATTCTGACACTAACCGGAATCGGCACAGACTCCCCAGGCCGCGGGGTCAGTCCCGCGAGGCTGCCTCCCCCTCCCCTGGCGACTTTGACACCAGCTGCCGGTCAGGTGAGCCTGTGCTTCTAGCCCACCAGCAGCTCAGGGGGGGTCCCACAGCCCCCTCCTCGGGTCCGATAATTTGCTAGAGCCCAAGAAAACACTACCGCCGATTTATTACAAAGGATGCTTTTCAGGGTATCCGTGAAGAGCCAGATGAAGAGGTTCACGGGGCAAGGTCCGGAAGAGGACAGGGGACTCCGTCCCCGTGGGGTTGGGACATGCCATCCTCCTGGCACCTGGATATGTCCACGAAGCCTGAAGCTTTCTGAATCCCATACTTTGGGGACTTTTTATGGAGTGTTGGTCACACAGTCACGATTCACTCGTTTTCTCGCCCCTGTCCTCTTTCGGGAGGTGGGGGTGGGGCTAAAATTTCCAAGCTTCTAATCATGGTTGGCTCTTTCTAGTGACCAGCCCCCATCCGGGAGCTGACCACCACTAGAACAAAAACTACCGCTGTCACCCGGGAAATCCCAAGGGATTTAGGAACTCTGGGAACTGGGGTCAGAGACCAAACAGCACAACAGAAGATGCTCCTAGCATCCCTGTTTACACGGGTTTTAGGAGCTCTGGCTCGGGAACCAGGGCGGAGTCTGATACATATATTTTGTAGTATTTCACACACGCCTCCCTAAGTGCTCTGCAAACATCTCATGTCCTCTCTCTTCAGAAATGGGAGTGAGAGTGGAAAGCAGCAGGCTAAGAAGCAGCGGAGGACCCAGCTATTTCTAACTTACTGGGGGGTCTTGGGCAACTTAGGGCAAAGATAACAATGCCAGTGACCGTGGCCCCGTCCTTGAGTACTTCATGTGTGCCCGAGGCTGGGCTAAGCCCTTTTCATGTCTCGTCTCCTTTCATCCGCACACGGTGAATGGCAGGAGCTCCAGAGCGAGGTAAACGGAGGTGAAATCCTGCCACCTATGAGCTGGCGACCTTGAGCATGTCACTTAACCTTTGGGGGCGTATAAAATAGCCAGTATTTATTCATCTCGCAAACCTGAAAACTGGGCAGGGCTCGGTGAGAACAGCCCTTCTCTGCTCTATGTGGCGTCAGCTGGGGAGGCTCACAGGAAACGTGGCATCTGGAACCCCTGAAGGCTCGCTCGCTCGTAGTGGCTACGAATGCCAGTGAAAATGCCAGCAGAAGCTGATGCTGAAGCCGGCCGTCGGCTCAGACACGGGGGGCTCCCGGGAAGCGCTCTCTCTGGCCGATCTCTTTTCAGGGCGTGTCTAGTGTGGTGGCTTTAGGGTGGCCGGGTTTCTTTACGTGGCAGCCCAGGGCTTCAAAGGCACGTGTCCCAAAAGAAACCTACAGAAAATCTGTGTCCTCAGAAGTATTTTCTGCACCTGCTGGTTGATCACTCTGCATTCCTCCCCTTCCTCCTGTCTCTCGGCATCCTCACCCTGCTTAGGCATCGACCTCTTTCTGACGCAGCCGCGAGACTCCAGAGAGGCTGGCCCCGTCTGCAGACCCGGGAGTAAACTCTATCTAACCCAGGGGATGGCGAACATATTCTATAAGGGCCCGAGAGTAAATATTTAAGGCTTTGCAAGCCATACAGTGTTTGGTTTGGTTTTGTTACATTTATTTTTGAGAGAGAGACAGAGCACAAGTGGGGGAGGGGCAGAGAGAGAAGGAGACACCCAGAATCCGCAGCAGGTTCCAGGCTCTGAGCTGTCCGCACAGAGCCCGACACGGGGCTCAAACTCAGGAACTGCGAGATCATGACCTGAGCCGAAGTCGGACGCTCAACCGACTGAGCCACCCAGGCGCCCCCCAAGCCACACAGTGTTTGTCGTAACTAATCAACTCTCCTGTGGTGGCCAGAAAGCAACCAAAAAATGATACATAAACAAGTGAGCGTTGTTGTGTTCCAGTAAAACTTTATTAACAAACCCAAGCAGTGGGCCGGACTTGCCCACCCCTGGCCTAAGCCAGTCATGATCATCTAATGCCCAACCAGTGATCGGTTCGGAAACCCAATCTGAAACCCACCAGCACCGAGCGTAGCCCTGGTGGGAGTCGCTGGGCGATCAGTCACACGCCTGATGAAGAAGGACTGGGAGGTACTTTATTGTCAGAGCAGGGCTCTTGGAGGAGGTGACGTTGCACCCGGGACCTCAAGGCTGCACAGGCAGTCACAGAGGAGCTGTGGACAGGGATACCGGGCCCAGGGAACTGCGGGTGCAAAACTGGAAAGGCTTTGTTCGAGGAAAGAGGCCTGGGGCAGGGTGAGTGAGCAGCAGAGAAATGAGGCGGAGGGGGGCCGGTGGGGGTCAGCTGCCAGTAGGGAGAATGTGTAGGTAGGATGGGGACCCATTCGAGAACTCGCCAGAGGGTTTTGATGAGTTCTCTGGTGACCTAGACGTAGAGAAACATCCGGCAAGTTACACGGCCAGCGTCGTGGCCGGGCGGTAATTGTCACATATCAGACCCGCTTTGCTGTGCGAAGCAGAAACATTGCGAGTCAGAAAAATAAACACAATGTGAGGATCCGCGTCATGGCTGGGCACCGAGGCCTCGTGCTCAGATCAGCCCCACATCTGGCACTTCTGTCCTCTAAAAATTCCTAATTTATCTTCGAACGGGTATTTGGTAAGTGGAGTCCGATGGGATGGGGGCGGAGGCGGAATGCGTGAGAGCCAAGGCGACCTCGGCTGTTCCCAGGATCAGGATTCCCAGGAATCCAAGACGCCCACCACCATGGGAGTTCATCGAGACTCAGGGGATGTCCAAGGGATGCGTGTTAGACTCACGGCCGACCGAGTAGTAACTGGGGGGTGGGGGGAGGGGCACTGACAGCCCTGAGAGGCCAGGCTTTCTGTCAGAACCAGAACCTGCTTGGGATGTAGAAAAAAGGCAAATGCAGAAAGAAACCCGACCAACCAAGGAACCCTTTCTTACCCATGGAACTTCTGTTTTGGTCAGTTATTGATCCTGGAAACGAGACTTGGAAGGAAAGGAAGGATTGCGCAACCCGTGAATCCTCCTTTCTGCCCATCCTCTCTCTGCGGCGAGCAGAAGGCAGAGGGGGGCTGGTAGAATGTTCACGTGTCCAGAAGAGAAGTTTCTGTGTGGTGTTTCCCCTGCACTGGCAAGGATGGAACGTGTGTGTGTGTGTGTGTGTGTGTGTGTGTGTGTGTGTGTGTGCGCGCATGAGCGACAAAATACAAGTCATGTAATCTGGGTGATTCTGCTGGCGGGCTCAATGCCCTTCTCTTTGAATTTAGAATTGGAGTTTTGCAATATACAGCCGGGCAACAAAAATCCATGCTAATCATTCTGAATTTTTTCTGCACGGAGAACAATAGCAAATAGCAAAGAAACACCATGACAAGTCAAGAAAAGAAAATACTTTCTATTTTAGTACCTTGAGTACCTTTATTGGCACTTTTCTTCCTGCTTTTTGAACAAGGGCCCTGCATTTTCATTTTGTCCCTGACCCTGTGGCTTGTGCAGCGACCCCGAGATCTGTGTAGAAAGGAAAAAGGGAAGAAGTGAGCAAGGGCCTCGAGTAGTGTATGGTGAGCAGCACTGGGCTGGGGGCCCAGCGCTTGCCTCCCCCAACCCAAATTTGCAGAGAGGAAGAAGCGAGGAGACTCGTTTGCACTCAGTTCAGTTAATCGAGTGGCCGGGCAGGCATCAGAAGTAACTTAGACTTTATCACAATATTTTCTTTGGCTCCTGGCTTCACCTTGAAGGTGAAGTTTGGTGAGGGGAACGGCTGCCGTGAGCTCACTCCCTTGGGTCCTGCTAGAGGCTTGTGAGCACAGAGTAAGCTCGTTCTTCTGCTCTGAAAAACAATCAGGCCCTTTCCCTCTTTTATTTATTTTTTCATTTTAAGTCCAATTTAGAAAGGGCCGGGGGCCGTGACTCAGTCCTTCCTCCTCGTGTCCCTTGGAGAAGCTGAGGACGGAGCGTGGGGCCCAGTAATCTCCGGGAGCGATATTTACGACCCGCTGGGAGGTGGAAGGCACATACCACTGGTTTTCCTGTCGCAGCAGCTGGGGGGCCGTGGCATGGGGGGGCAGGGGAGTGGACCCTGCCACTGGATGGCCCGGGTGTGGCCCTGCACCCTCCCCTTGGTGTCACCAGCCCAGTTTCTCTGAAAGGCTCTTCTGCTTCTGGGGCTGGTGGGAGTGGAGAGCCAGGCGGACGGGTAGCCGGTGGCCTTTCCCAGGGTCTGAGTGAGAGGTAGTCTCAGCAGTATGTTTGGGCACCTTCTGTGGTCCCCAACCTGAGGACCGGATGGGAAGAAGCATGCGCCTTGGGCCCTCAGCGATCAGGAGGGAAGGAACAGAGAGAGGGGACACTGCCTGCCCAGATGGTGGGATGAGGTCACCCTCGGGTGGGGGCTGGGGGTATGGTGGTTTATGGAATGTGCTCACTGGGCCATTCCAAAGCTTTCTCTAGTATGCAAGCAGCACTGGGCAGTGTAGGAAGGAGCTGGGCTTTGCTTCATGGCGGGGGGGTGGTGAGCTCACAGTCTCGGATGCATGCCCCTCACATGGCCAGTGCAAGGAGAGCACAGAGAGATGCCCAGTGCACGTGAGTTCTACTTGTAATCGGCGTGCCCCAGAATCTAAAACTCCCAAATTTTTAAATGTCACCCAAGTTGATGCTCTCCTTTTTCTTTGATAACAGCTCCTCTTAATTCTTGTCGGGCTCGTGGCCGTCCCAAATACGATTCACCTCCAGCAGCTGCTACGTGTGGCCAAATGACCAAGTTCAGGCCAATGGGCCAGTAGCAGAAGTGATGTGGGCTTTGCAAGAACTGCAAGGCCTTGACCCCCCAAAGGAAGGGCACACCCTTCCGTGCCCTTCTGCTGCTGGCTGAATGCAGACCCAGACGACGTGATGGTGAGCCACCGTGGCCACTCTGGAGGGTAGCACTCTGGAAAGGAAGTGGAACAAGAAGGAGGGAGCCTGAGTCCCCAGCCCCATGGAGCCTTCATATCCACCTGCTCGTCCTCAAACAATTCTGGGAGAGAGAGAGAAAATTCTCACTTCCTTAAGCTGCTATTATTTGGGGTCTCCAGGTCAGCAGCTGAACCTGCACCCTAACTAATTCCTTTGGCAAGTATCTCAAGTTTTAAAACCACCGTGTGGGCTGACACCTGGTGTGCCAAAGAGAACACATCCCAGGCTGGGCACAACTTGTGGGACCACTAGTTTGCAACCTCTGCCTTAGATTTGGAAACCTAAACCTGGGGAATAAGACAGGAAAGAAACGAGTTTTGTTAGAATCAAAGTAGAAGGGTGGTAATAATTAAAAGCCCAAGAATTATTATGAGCTGTCTTTGCCAAGACTGCACTCAGTCCTTTTCCTGCATTGTCTAGTTGAATCCCCAGACAATTCTATAAGGTAGGTCCTTTTACAGATGAGGGTCCGAGGGTTTATGACAGTACACGTGGACCAACACCCACTGTACATGTGGTCAGTGAGAGCCTTCGGGCCAGCAGGGAGCCCCAGAGACCGTGGACATGATGCATTCTAGTCACACACCCACCGTGGCAGAGCCGCGACTGTGGCTGGGACAGAGAGGGGAGGGGCCCTTCCCCTCCACAGACAACCAGGCAGTGGTAGCCTTGGGCCTCAGGAGAGGTGCCCCTGCAGCAGAGAAGCAAAGAGAGCAAACGTGGGAGAGAACGAGGGATTCCCTCACTCACGGCTGAGTGTTGGAACTCCCTCCAACCCCTTCGGAAGTGGCCTGGACGGGAGAGGTGCCCAGAGGGTCCCGAGAGGGTGTTGAGATAGGGTGCGGATCCCCCCCCCCCCCCCCGCCTCAGGCTTGGCTGTGGTTTCCTGAGCCTGGCTGCCCTTGGGAGGACCCTCACCCCAGGTCCCCGCCAGCACCCTGACTCATGCTTGTGTCGTCACAGGAGAACTGTTCCTCCAGACAAAGGGAGGAGGCCCGTGGTGTGCTTATGGGCAGCCGCAAATGAGGGGTCTCTGAGCCTCCGAACTGCAGTAGAGCAAAGCCTATTTTAAACCAGAAGAGAGAGGTTTAGGGGATGAGCAGGATATCCTGACAAGTTGGAAAAAAATAAGGCATTACTTCCCAGGGTGGCGGGCAGGGCACGGGTTTCGAGCCACGTTTCTGACCCTTCTTGACGTTTCAGTGGGATGATGGCAGACGAGCACCGGGCTCTGCCACTTAACTGACTGTGTGACCTCGGACGGCTTACGTCACCTCTCTGAATCTCCGCGTCTTCTGTAAGATGGATGCGATGGGAGGGTTGTGAGGATTGAGTGGAGTCATTCGCCCTACGCGTCTGCATGATGAGGCCCGGATGAAACGCTCCACGAATGGCGCCTCTTACGTTCTCCTGGACGGTGTCTCTCACTAGCGTATTAGTTTCTTCTTGCTGTGGTGACAAACTACCACACACGTAATGGCTCAAAACGGCACCGATTCAGTATCTTACGGTTCTGGAGTTCAGAAATCCTAAAGTCAAGGTGTCAGAAAGACTGAGTTCCTCCTACATGTTCCCAGAGGGACTCCATTCCCTTGCTTTGTCCAGCTTCTAGAAGCTGCGTTCTTGGGTTGTGGCCCCTTCCTCCCTCTTCAAAGCCGGCAGCATCTTGAAAGCTCTGTCTCTGACCTCTGCCGCTGTCACCACATCTCCTCCTCTGACTCTGACCCTCTTGTCGCCCCCTTTCTGCGGACCCTTGAGATGACACTGGGCTGCTCCAGGTCACTCAGGGGAATTGTCCATCGCAAAATCCTGCATCACATCCATGAAGCCCCTTTTGCCATCTCAGGCTTAGAACATATTCATAGTTTCCGGGGGTTCGAATGTGGACATCGCGGGGACTACTACTGTGTCCACAACTGGTGATGGTGATTTTTTTTTTTTTTTTTTTTTAATGGGACTGAGAAGGTATCTTTAAGGTGGCTGTTTGGACTGAACGTTTGCAGCAAAGGCCCAACAGCAGTGGCTAAAACAAGATGAATCTCTTGCCAGAACTAAGGAGGGGTCCATTACCTCAGGTCCTCACCCTCTCCGCGTTGATGCTTCACCATCCTCGGAGGTGTTCTGGAAAGTTCTCCACCACATCTGCAGCCTTGCCAATGGGAAGGAGCGAAGGGGAGAGTCCACCCCTCTTTTCCCTCTATGAGCACACCCAAAAGTTGAATCCTTCACTTCCGCCACAATTCCATTGTCTGGGACCTGGCCCCCCAGGCACAGGCAGTTGCAACAGAAGGTTGAGAAGCGTGGCTGTTTTAGGTGGCCAGTTGTCCAGTAACAGTAGGAGTTCTGATACTAAAAGGGAGGGAGGGAATCAATAGTAGGGGACAGATAGCGATCTCTGCTACAGGGCTGAGAGAGGAGAGAAAATTGAGATCTCTGTCATGGGCATGGGGCTCGTGGAAACACTAAGCAGCGCCCCCAGGGGGAAGGATGTGGAAACACCCCTCGTACACACGGTTGGTAGCCTACCCAGCATCTGATTTCCTTCTTCCTTTTTTTTTTTTTAAAGTTTTACACTTTTGTTTAATGCTTACTTATTTATTTTGAGAGAGAGAGAGAGAGAGAGGAGGTGAGCGTGAGCAGGGGAGGGGCAGAGAGAGAATCCCAAGCAGGCTCTGCCCTGTCAGTGCAGAGCCCAACACGGGGCTCGATCCCGCGAACTGTGAGATCATGACTGGAGTGGGAGTCAAAAGTCGGACGCTTCACCGACTGAGCCACCCAGATGACCCTCGTTCTTTGTTCCTAAGAGGAACCCTGGTTTGTTCAAGATCGCAAAGTACTTGGCTAAAAAGTTTGATCTCCCAGGCTCCCTTGAGACCACGAATGTGCACAGGAATCTGTTGGGGATTTCTGGAGTGGCTTTCAGTTTCCTGATATAAATGCCCTCCCTTCTGGCTTCCTTGGTCTTCCTTTTCCTACCAGAAGCTCAAGGTGTGGCAGCCAGCCATCTGGCAAACACGAAAAGTGGGCATCTTGATCAGTATCACTGAGCCACCGTGACGTCTGCCGACTGCCTGCCCTCAGGCCTCCTTCTACTGGAGAAAAACGAACTCCTGTTTGTTTAATCCTCTTTGCTGTGACAAGCTGGAATCTCCTTTGCCTGTCTGTTGGCTTTCTGCCCTTGTACCTTAGAGGGAGGCTTGCGGGAGGTCGTGCCCTGCCCAGGTAGGCACAGACCATGGCTTGTCCCACCCTTCCCAGGAGAGACCCACTGGGAAAGGAAACCAGTTGGAGCTTCAGAGGAAAACCAGGCCTCTTACAGACATTAACCAACTTGATCCTTTATCTGTAAATGGAAACCAACATTCAGAGGAACCTCAAGGCACGTGGGGAAAACAAATATCACAAAAGGGAAGGATCACAGTGGATGAATGGAATACTTCACTCTGGAGCAAGCAGAGATAATTCAGGGAAGGGGAGAACAAAGATTTCATTCTAGTTTGTGTCTTTAAGAGGATTTGAGAGACGTTTGCCTCAACAAGAGTAGGTTGGTGTGAAAATGGAGTAGTCAGAGGAGAAGAAAATGAGACGAATCTGATCGTGCTCAAAAATTTCAATGAGCGGGCTGAAAACTAAGACAGATCTAGCCGATGACAAAGTTAGCATCTGGAGTCCAGGATCAAAGAAATGGCCTAGAATGTAAAGGGAGAACACTAGAAGATATGAGAAAAGTTGAGACAGAGGGGAGGGGATAAATCCAGGATTTCCAACCCCTGTGAAATGGGAATTTCCAAAGAAGGGAGAGAATGGTGGGGAGGAAATAATAAACGAGAAGAACATTTCACCACACTCCGGGGAAGACTTAAGGTCTGCAGGTTACGTGTTCCACCAGGTTCCATTTACAATGCATACCTACCGGCATCAGGGGAAGTTTTAAAACTTTAAGAGTAGGGGCGCCTGGGTGGCTCACTCGGTTGGGCGTCCGACTTCAGCCAGGTCACGATCTCGCGGTCCGTGAGTTCGGGCCCCGCGTCGGGCTCTGGGCTGACGGCTCAGAGCCTGGAGCCTGCTTCCGATTCTGCGTCTCCCTCTCTCTCTGCCCCTCCCCCGTTCATGCTCTGTCTCTCCCTGTCTCAAAAATAAATAAAAAACGTTAAAAAAAAAAAACAAACTGTAAGAGTAAAGAGGCTACCATCCAAGCTGTGGGAAATAGAGTGTCAAACCACAAAAGACGAAGAATCAGAGGAACGCCAGATCTGTCGCCTGTGTGGATGCCAGAAGATGAAGCTAGGCCTACCATGATCCGAGGGCTAAAGATTTTCGATCTAGAGTTCCTTGCATATGGCTAAACAAAATTAAGATATTCTTAGACATTCCAGAATTCAAACATTTACAATCCTTGTACTCTTTACGGAAACAACTGCTCAAGGATCTAGGTCAACCTCCTGAGAGAGAGAGAGAAAGGGAGAGAGAGCAAGAGAGAGAGAAAGGGAGAGAGAACATTCCAAGCAGACTCCACGCTGTCAGTCCAGAGCCAGATGCGCGGCTCGATCTCACAAACCATGAAATCGTGACCTGAGCGGAAACCAAGAATCAGACGCTTAACCGATTGAGCCACCCAGATGCCCCGATTCCCTCATCTTTCAATGGGAGGATTAAGTAGAAGTAAACGTAGCGTTCAAGGTAAACTTTACCATCAGAAAAACTAGAAAAGCCAAACCAAGAACTATCAGCACCGGGGAAGGGGCTGGCGAGTCCTCTGGTAGAACGAGACTCTGTGCTACACTTTTCTCCCCCTTGATCTTAACATCCTGAGATACTAACGTCTTCATGTTCGCGGCTAATACTTTCATTATTGAAAAGAAGTGTTATCACATGTACACGTGCATCTGTTACTGCTATCATTTGAGAAGTCACTTCCGTTTTCAAAAAACCTACTTCTCTAAGGGCAGCGGGCCGTCTTGACCGTCCTGATTGGAAGTCACACATTTTGCAATGACAGTTACGGCGGGTCTGGGGCCCACTGCTAGCAGCCAGCTTGGCCTGACCCCTCAGTTCTGTCCAGTCACGCCTCCCTCCCAAATCTGGGGGAACGTCAGTCTGGTGGAGTCTTCTGAGTTCAGGATCTTGGCAGACTCATCATTTCAGTGGGAGCCCCAGGATTCCCCGGGGAAATGGCTGTTCTCCCCCAGAGGGAGGGGTGTGGGAAGAGGGGCCCAGGGAGAATCGGGAGGAGGGGCACTGACATTGCAAAGAGAATCACCACCGGGGGCGTCTGGGACTTTGTGAAACCCGGTCTAGCAGAATCCCCTAGCTCCCCCGCGGCCAGTGTGGGGTGGAATCGCCCCAGCTTTGGGGTCTCTCCATGGTCACTCCTGGGTCTCTGCGGCCCTGCCGCCCCATCGGCGTGGGTCCCCAGGACCCCCTTGGGAGCCGCAGCCCCTGCCGCAGGCCCCTCCGAGGGGTCCAGGCCGCCCGGGGTGGCCGTATCCCCGTGGTTCTGGCCGTGAGTCACGGCCCAGTCGGCTGTGCGGTCCCCGCTATCTCGGGGAGCCGGAGATCCCCGTTAATTCCCTCCAGCTGCCTCTCTGCAAGGCTGAGCTCATCTCTTCTGGCGCAGGAGGAAAGCGGAGTTTGTTGTGTCTTTGTTTCATTCAGATGGTTTGGATGATGACTCACTTCATTTCTTCTTTCTTTCTTTTTAAACCAGGGCACCGTCTGGGAGTCGTTTTTGATTAGGAGCTGACCTCAGAAATATGCTCGCATCATTTTGAAAACATCTTCCGGCACCACAGAAACCGACTCAGAATGAGAAAGGACACTGAGTGGACGAGGGCCAGGACTGGGTGTGTGCTCGGGCCCGGGGCCTTCCCGGGGCTCTCGGGGGGCGCGCGGGCCCGAAGGGCAGTGGGGGGTGCATCCCGGTCGTGCCCCCGGAAGCGTATTGGCCCGGCCCGGCTGGGAGCGATGATGACGATTGTCATTGCCCGCATCACACAGGACACCGGCCAGTATTATTGACTAAAATCACGGGCCACGTGGTTTTGGTGGGAGGGGCATGGGTGACCGCACTTCGTACTCACATCTCCGATCAGGGGGATCTTCTTGAGGCTCCAGGTCTGAGTGGCATTGTCGGGCATGGCTCAGGAGCCGGGAAGGTCAAGGGGGAAGGTCAGTGCGCTTGATCCACTTGGTCAGGATGGTTATGTGGGTGGAGTCAGGAGCATGGAGCCACGAGGCAGAAAATGTGAACCCAGGGTGGGTGTGGCAGAGGGAGGTCACAGGCCAAGAGCAGGGCATAAGTGGGATCAGAGGCAGTGTTGACAGGAGGGAAGCGGGAGGCGGGCCCGTTGGGTGCATGAGGGTGGGGGCAGCAGAGAGGGGTGGTTGACCAAGGGCGAGGGTCTCTGTTTTCATTTCTTGCTATGCCTCTGCTCTGTGGTTCTTGATTTCCCAGGAGTTCACAGCCTAGAGGAGACCCGGGGGGGTAGAAATCGGCTCCAAGTGGGGGGGTTAAGGAAAGCTCCCGGTGGGAGGCGGCTTTGGAGTCACAGGGTGGAAGGGAAGGACCCGTGCGGGAGCCAAGAGAGCACCTGTGCACCTGTGTGGGAGGGCGCTGCTCCATTGGCAGGGGTTGGAGCGGAGGGAAAGGGAATTCTAGAAAATCCGAAACCTAGGTCAGAATAGACAGTGATGGTCTAATGAGACTAGCAACGAGGATGCTGGAGGGAGGCCTGGCATCTCAATCTCCCGGTGAACAGCAGGTGCCTGGAAGGCAGAGGGAGGAGCTGGCCACGCCTCCCGCACGAGCAGCTTCTGGAATGCCGCCTCCTGGTGCCCATTTTGGGGAGCTTTTGTGCCGGATGTTTGCCAATTGATAAACCATCTGTGGTGGGTCAGTGTGTTAGCTTCCCAGGGCCACGCCGTAACAAAGTGCCACAAACCGAGTGGCTTAAAACAACAATCTGTGTTTTATGAAACAAAATTTAGGGGCGTCTGGGTGGCTCAGTCGGTTACGCGTCCGACTTCGGCTCAGGTTGTGATCTCACGGTTTGTGAGTTCGAGCCCCGCGTCGGGCTCTGTGCGGACGGCTCAGAGCCTGGAGCCTGCTTCGGATTCTGGGTCTCTCCCCTCTCTCTGCCCCTCCCACGTTCATGGTCTGTCTCTCTCCGTCTCTCAATAATAATTTAACGTTAAAAACAATTTTTTTTTTTTTTAACAAAATTTACTCCCTCACAGATCTGGAGGCAGAAGTCCACAGTCAAGGTGTCAGGAGGGCCAACCTTCCTCCCAAAGGCTCCAGGGAGGAATCCAGTATTTTCTCCAGCTGCTGGTGGCCGTGGAACTCCGCTCTCTGCCTACATCTCCACAGCCTTTTCTGAGTCTTTCCCTCTTCTGGTGAGGACTCTTGTCATTGGATTTCGGCCCCCCCCCCCCCCAAATTATCCAAGATGATCTCATCTTGAGACCACTGACCTAATTGTATCCCCAGAGGCCCTTTTTTCAAATAATGTAGTGTTCACATGTTCCCGGTGGGCGTTTTGAGGTGGGGGGCACCCTTCAACCTACTACAGTCAATAAGGTCAATTTTCCCCCATTCGGTGGCAGCTTCTTGAAAATAGAAACTGTACATCTTTGTTCACTCATTCATTCATTCCACAGATATGGAGGGAGCGCCCAGCACGTTCCAGGGCCAGTCACAGGGAGCTGAAACCATCCCAGCAGATTCCGTGCCCGCCCTCATGGAGCTGACCTTGCAGTGGGGGAGGCAGACCCAGCAAAACCAGAAACACAACTGCACGTTGCAGGGAGAGCTGCCAAGGGAACAAGGGAGAGGCAAGGCCAGTAAGGGTGGGGTGGGGTGGGCCAGCTCTAACCAGGGAGGGCAGGGAAGGCGTCTCAGAAGATGGGGCCCGTAAGCTGGGCGCTGGATGCTGATAAGGACCTGGTTGGAACCTCCCCCTCTCTCCTTAACTGTGCCATCTCGGCCGAGTTGCCTAATCTCTCTGTGCCTCAGTTTCCTCTTATGTAAAATGTTGATGGTGACAACACGTCGTTGGTGAGCCGTCCTGAGGACCGGGTGAGCGAGCCCAGGAAGAGCCCTCAGAAAGAACTTCAGGGTTCCTAGAACCTGCCCAGTGAGCGATAGCTAATCCTCATAATCCAGTACTTAAATGTTAACATTATTAGCACATGAGCAGAGGGATGCACCCACATTTTGTCAATCATTTGAGGGATATTTATTTTTAAGAATGAAAAAGACATCAAAGTAAGGATTGTGTAACACTCTGAAACGCCTTGGGCTTCCTCACTCTCATAACAGCTTCACTTTGGGTTTTGTCTGAATGAGACTAGGAGGCATGAGATGTCATATTCTGTTCAGGGCTCGGGGATTTAAAACCTTTGGAGAGGCTGGCCGAAGTGCCTGTGACTCCAGTCACTACTTTGGGCAGAGCAGGCTGAGTCCTTGTGATTCAGCCCACAATCCAGGGACGGACTCGGCCAGCAAGGCTCCGGGCTCCTGCACCTTGTCGCCTCAGCAGATTGTGGACCGAGGTCAGGCTAACCTTGTCCTGAGGCGAGACCCAGAGAAGGGACAGAGAAGCCCCAGGGAGCTGCTCTGGCCGGGGGGGTGCACGTGGGGAGAGCCCTGGGCCCAGGCTCCAGGCCTGCGGATCCCCAGCTGGGCCTCCAGAATCTCTCCCTCTAGGGGGCAGTAGGGCTCCACTGAGTGTCCCCATCTCCGTCTCCCAGAGGCCAGGAAGTGCTCCTGCCTTAGGACCTGCCTCTGGCCTCTGTGTTCGGCACGAAGGGGAATTTCTGCACAGACTTCGCCTTGGCTGGGCCCAGAGGTTGTATCTTTTCACGCTCGGGTGTTGTGAGGCCAGGGGTGGGAGCGGGATGCTCCTTAGGAAGTTCGTGTCACTGTAACACGAATCTTTCTAAAAATCAGAAGTCCAACAGCTGCATGCACATGGGGGACACGTTGGGGTTCCAGGCCAGCATAGGAAGGCCACCTCCTGTGGCCGGGGAAGGTAGGCGGGTTTCTAAGGCTAAACGTGTGCACGTGGAGGGGCGTCTGGGAGGCTCCGTCAGGTAAGCGTCCTACTCTCACTCAGGTCATGATCTCACGGTGTGTGAGTTCGAGCCCCTTTTTGGGCTGTGCACTGACAGCGTGGAGCCCGCTTGGGATTCCCTCTCTCTCCCTCTCTCTCTGCCCCTCCCATCCACTCTGTCTCTCAAAATAAATAAATAAACTTAAAAAAAAAATATTCACGGGGCGCCTGGGTGGCTCAGTGGATTAAGTGTTCGACTTCGGCTCAGGCCGTGAGTTCGAGCCCCGTGTCAGGCTCTGTGCTGACAGCTCGGAGCCTGGAGCTGCTTTGGATTCTGTGTCTCCCCCTCTCTCTGCCCCTTCCCCACTTGCTCTCTGTCTGTCTCTCTCTCTCTCTCTCAAAAACAAATAAAAACATTAAAAATTTTTTTTTTAATAAGTAAAAAATAAATAGAAAAATATTCACATGAAGATGTGCATTTCCATGTGCACGTTTATGGCCAAACTCAGGTTTTTAGACTAAAAACAAACCTCCTTGGCTGGCTCTTCTCTGCCCATCCTGGGGAGCACCTGCTCCCCCCGCCTCTTGCTCGGCAAACAAGGGAAGCCCCCGGGGTGTCTTTGGTGTAGCACTGAGACCACAGATCTGCCCCTTGTAGCCCCGTGGCCCCACCCCCCGGGGGCAAGTGTGGGGGTTATGACCACATCTGCCTTGGGTGCTCGCAGCCCTGGGTTCTGATCCTACCTTGGCCACTGCACGCCGTGTGGTCCTCAGTAAGGATCCTCCCCGACCCGCCCACCTCGCCTGAGAAACAAGGGAGACCTGCGTTGCAGGGGGGCTGTGGTTCCCGGACGCCATTCTGGTGACAGGATTCCTGGAACGGGCCTAGACGGTGCCAGGCATATGGTAGCCGTGCCCCACAACACTGCCAGCCACCCTGCCTGCGAGACTCCTCCTGCCTTGACCTACTTCTCTCCCCCGTGACACTTGTCACTTATCTCAGTATCTTGTCTGCGTGCTGTTTACAACCTGCCTCCCCACTGCTGTGTCCCCAACACCCTGCTCGGGGCACATAGTCAGCCTCAAAGTGCACGAATGAAAATGGGCGCCCTTCGTACCGCCGCCTGGGCCTCAGTTTCCCCAGCTGTGCAACAAGAATGACGGGGTTATCAGTCTCAGAGGTTGCTTTGGGGGATTATGGGAGCAAAGCCGTGTGGGAGTGCCCGTCCCAGGCACTCCGCAGATGCAAGTTTGCTGACGGGTTCCGATTTCGGGTGTGGTCCTAGGCGTTACCGTGCCGCCGGGAGAATCACCAGCCCACTGGCAGCCGCCAGGTGCAGCTCTGCCCCATGGGCCACCGGCCACCCCTTTCTACAGACCCGGCCGGTGAGGCCTGAATTGGTTCCCTGCACCAGGCGCTCTCGTGTGGGATCCTTCCGGGTGCCAGGCGGAGGAGGCCCAGACTTCCTGTGCAAGTGGCAGCATCGAGCCCCCGGGACGGTCCCGGCTGTCACTCTGTGTGAAACAGCCCGAAGCTGTGAGTCTCCGGCAGGGAGGTGGCCCGCGGTGGGTGCCCGACCTCCCGTGGCGGCCAAGAGTAAGGACTCCTGAGGCTCGAGTCCCAGCTGGGCACCTTTCCCACCCAGTGGCCCCTGGCAGGGGTATCCACACCTTCGAGCCTCAGTTTCTTGTAAAGTGGGGGTGATGCTAGCCCCCGCCCCCAAGAGCCACAGTGAGAAGATAACCAGCACCGTAAACGAGAGTCATTACTGTGCTGAGATCAGTGTTGAGACAGGAGTTGAGGCCCCGAAAGGTGTGCCCATCCCAGTCCCCAGAACTTGTGCAGGTATATTATGTGGCAAGTGGAGGGGGGATGGGGGCGGGATTAAGGTTGCTAATCAGCTGACCTTACCATAGGGAGCCTGGCCTGGAGTAGATCCCATGTAACCACAGGACCCTTAGCAGTGGAAAAGGGAGGCAGGGTGGCCAGCGTCCAGGGGACACGGCGAGAATGGCCCCACCCCTGCTATTGCCAACTTTGAAAATGAGAAAGGGGTCATGAGCCAAGGAACGTGGGCGGCCTCCAGAAGCTGGAAAGCGCAGGGAAATCCTAGAGCCTCCAGAAGGAACAGAGCCCTGGCCACACCTTGCTTTTAGCCCAGAGAGGCTTCCTACCTCCCAGGCCATAAGGCAGTAACAGTTGGCTTTAAGCTGCATGTTTGTGGCCATTTGTTACAGTGGCCACAGGAATGTCACGTGGAGGGCCCCCCCTCTCAGGAGGATTTGACAACGTGGGGACCAGGGGGGACCGGTCTCAGACCTGCTCACAGTGAGTTGACACTCCTAGAATCCTGATCCTTTATAAATGAAAGAGAGAACTTCAAGATCGTGTCGTTCAGCATTTCAGAGTGAGATGTCCCCAGAATTAGTCCAGAGCAGTGGTCCGCTCCAAATGGTCTCAGGGGTCAGTTAGGAAATGCTGCACATGCAGTCCACATTTTAGCTTTTTTTAAGTTTATTTATTTTGAGAGAGAGAGAGAGGAGGGGGGAAGGGCAGAGAGGGAGGGAGAGAGAGAGAATCCCAAGCAGGCTCTGCACAGTCCGCACAGAGCCCAACATGAGGCTCAAACTCACCAACCGTGGGATCGTGACCTGAGCCGAGACCAAGAGTTGGGCGCGTAACCGACGAGCCCCCGGGGAGCCCCTGACGTCCACCCTCTGAACAGTCACAGGGGTTCCTCAGCTCTTCGAGGCCCTGATCAGGTCAAGAGCAAAAAGCACAAAAGGAGTTCGGGCTTTAACTCAGCCCTTCCAAAGGCGTTGTACCTCTGACTGCGCCCCCCCCCCCCCCACCCCAACTCGCCCAGAACACCTATCAACGAGGCACAGAGCAACAAAGCGCTGACCTAATCAAATCGATTTGTGTGACAAATGGAGAAAACCAGAGCCCGGGCGGGCGGAGCAGCTGAGAGGCGACGGGCTTGGTGGGAACAATGTAGGCGTTGGAATCAGGGAGAACGGGGTTTGCAGCCTGGCTCTGTGGAAACCAGCTGCGTGACCCGGGGAGGTCACGTCGCCTCTCAGAGGCCTCCTTTCCTAGTGGGTACGACGGAGATAACAGCGCCTGCTTCGCAGAATACCGTGAGCGGCTGTCTTAGTCTGGACTGCCGTCGACAAGCTCCCACAGTCGGGTGGTTTCCAAACAACAGAACTCGATCGCTCACAGTCGTGGAGGCTGCATGTGGAGACCAGGGTGGAAATAGAATCAGGTTCTGCGAGGCCCACCTCTGGGTTGTACCCTCGCGTGGTGGACCGAGAGCGGGCTTTTATAAAGGCCCTCGTCCCTTCTTGGGGACTGGCCTCTACCCTCAGGGCCTGATCACCTCCCGAAGGCCCCACCTCCTAACACCGTGGCCCTGGGGGGGTTAGGATTTCAACACTGGAGGTTTCGTTCCATACAAGGATCCCACGCAGTGGCTGGCACGCACAGGGTAGCCAGGCAAGAGTCAGTGTTACTATTTGTATGAGTTTCCTATTGTTGCCATAACAAATCACCACCAACTTCACGGCTTAAAACACAAACTCATGACCTTGCCTTTCTGGAGGTCGGTAGTCCCCAAATCAAGATGTCGGTAGGGTTGATTCCTTCTGGAGGCTCTGAGGAGAGTCTGTTCCTTGCCTTTTCCAGGTCTAGAGGCTGCCCAGGCTCCTTGGCTCCCATCCCTGTGGCTTCTCTAACTCTGACCAACCCCCGCCCCGCCTCCCTGCTTTAAGGAGCCTTGTGATGACGGTGGGTCCACCTGGGTAATCCAGGAGAGTCTCCAGATCTCCTGGTTCTTCAGTACAGCTGCAGAGTCCCTCTTACCAGGTAAAGGGACATAGTCACAGGTTCCAGGGGTGAGGCTGTGGACGTGTTTGGAGGCCATTATTCAGCTGCCCACACTATTCTTCTGATGCCTCTTTCCCTGGCCCTCCATTTTTCCTGCTGCAGTGGGTTCTCTCTCTTCCGCTCCAGCCTAGACACCAAAGGAGTGATTAGTCCTAATTTAGGGTTCTAGTTAGGTCAAGTGGAGAAGAAAGTTGTTCCGGAGAAGAAAGTTGTTTGGAGAAGAAAGGTCTCCCCAATACTCCTTATCTCCCCCCAGACCGCATAGGTTGCCGTGGAGGGACTTCTCAGAAGGCAGGCTGTAGCCAAGGATTCCAGACAAAACTGAGCAAAATGTACCCATTCACTTGTCAGATATTGGCGTCTGCCATGTGCCTGGCTTATCTAGTTCCTTGTGGGCACAGTTGTCGACTGGACAGACGGGCCCTGCTCTCAAGGACTGACCTCCTTATGGGGAAGAAAGACAGGGAGACCACATAAGAGGCACTAGACAGAAACAAGATGGCGAGCATGGAGGTGGAGGGTGGCAGGGGGTGGCCAGTAGCCATACTGGGCTGGGGAGGGCGGAACTGCAGTTGAATCCTGGGGTTCTAGGTTCGGCAACAGGACAGGTGGTGATGTCATTCTCTGGGGAGGGGGTTCAGAGGAGAACATTTTGCAGGCATAGGGGAGATGGCGAGTTCCATTGTGGGTATGACAGAATGACAGCGGGAAGCACCTAAGTTACATCCACATGGGGCATCAGTGGTAAGGGAAGATCCGAGCTGGAGCAAACGGACACAGGCATTATTGGTCTTAGGATGGGCACCAAAGCCGTGGGGTCCCCATGGGTGACAAGATGAGGACCTGGGGTTGGAGCCTCCATTTTAGCTGTAGAGGAAGAGAAGCCAGTTGGGGGGGGGGTGGGGAGCAGGGGAAACAGGTGGCGTGGGTGTCCTGAAAACCCAGGGGGAGGAGCCGGGTTCACGTGGTGGAGAGAACTCCGTGCCAAACGCTGCACAGAAGAATCCATTTGATTCAGCCTGATAAAGGCGCCGGTGGCCCTGGTTTCGGCAGCGTGGTGGGGGCAGCAGCTGACGAGTGGGCAGAGGGAGAGGAAACTAGAAGAAGTCACATCAACAATTCCTTCTAGACCGTTGGCCGAGAGGCGGGGAGAGAACCGAGCCAGTGGCTGGGGGCAGCATGGGGGTCCGTGGGTTTTTCTATTTTTGCTTCTGGCTTGTTTGACAGGGGACACCTAGCATGTTGACATGCCGATTGCTGGGAGCCAGAAGACAGAGAGTGAAGAGGAAGGGGAGGGGTCGGCCCCAAGCATTGGGGGTGCAACGGGGGACAGGTCGGCCCTCCCGGCAGGAGGGACCCAGGGAGGCGCGGGGAAGCCCGTGGCCTTGCAACAGGTGAGGAATCCTTGGGTGGGGCCCGCGTGCAGCAAACACATGGGCACCTACCACAGCTGGTGCAGGTGTGGGCGGGACCTAGTCATGGCAGGTCCCAAGAAGCTCACAAAGGAGTCAGCGTGGGGCTTCAGGTCCAAGAGCAGCTGGGTCTGATTTGAGCTCCAGAGCCAATATCCGGCGGCTGAAGGAGTGGGCGGAGGACGCATGGGGATCAGTCAGGAGGCAGGTGTACCCAGCAGCCTGTTAGGAGCGGGGTTCACCAGCCCCCATGTGCTTCGTCGGAGATGCTGGTGGAAATGTCCCTTATAACACAAGACACAGAATATCGAGAGGTGGTGGGTTTCAAGATTAAAAGGCACAAGTTCTGGGGCGCCCGGGTGGCTCAGTCAGTTGAGCATCTGACTCTTGCTTTCTGCTCAGGTCATGATCCCAGGGTCGTGGGATCGAGCCCCACACTCAGTGCGGAGTGTGGAGCCTGCTTAAAATTTGCTCTCTCTCCCTCTACTCCTCTATCCCACTCATGCACTCTCTCTCTAAAAACAAAACAAAACAAAACAAAACACAAGTTCTAGGGGATGAACTAGGCTTGGACCCTGACTCCCTTCCAACAAGCTGTGTGACCTCAGGCTGGTGACTAGCCCTGTGTGTGTGTGTGTGTTTGTGTGTGTGTGTGAATTATCCATCACTGTATAGGAAACTGACCCGAAACTTAACAGCTCAGCTGGATCCCCTGCTCAGAGTCTCTCATGGGGCTGGGATCAAGGTGTCTGCCATGGCCAGAGTCCCCTCAATGTCTTGTGAGGCACAATCAGCAGCTGTTGGCAGGATTCAGTTCTCCGTGAGGCTGTTGACCGAGGGCCTCAGTTTCTCACTGTCTGAGGCCAGAAGCCACATCAAATGGGGTTTGTCAAGCAGGCAGGTAGGTAGTTGAGTCTGGAATTCAGGGGCAGGATCCAGGTAGTCCAATGCACGTGAGTGGTATTTAAAACCATGAAATTGGATGCGATCACCAAGGAAATGAGTGCAGATAGAAAAGGGGTCTGAGGGCTGAGCCTGGGGGGTATTCCAATGTTGGGGGTAGTGGGGGTGCCCAGTGGAAGCCACATAAAGGAAAGACAGGGGAGTACTCAGCTGGCTGGCGAGGCTGACCCATCCAGGGAGATGGTGTTGGGCAGGTGGCCGCTGAGTTTGACGGTGACTCGGGAGTCACTGGTGGCTTTGACTGGGTGGTGTTGGGGGTGTCGAAGCTGATGGGAGTGAGCTGGAGAGAGAATGCTAGGGAGGGGCATGGGAGAAAGTGGATGAGCACGGTGCTTTGAGGGGTTTTGCTGTGAAGGAAAACAAGAGAAATGCGGCAAGAGCTAGACAGGATTGTTAGAACCAACCTTTATTATTTTTCTGAATTTGTTTATTTGTTTTGAGAGGGAGAGGGAGACAGAGGGAGAATCGCAAGCAGGCTCCACGCTGCCAGCATGGAACCCGATGCGGGGCTCGAACTCACCAACAGTCAGATCATGACGTGAGCTGGAGAGTCGGATGCTTAACCGACTGAGCCACCAGGTGTCCCTTATTCTTAAGGGAGAAATGATTGCGTGTGTATTCTGATCAGAATTATCTAGGGTGAAAGGAGACAGTTGGGGCAGGAGGAGTGAGTGCTGGGTGATGTCTTGAGGAGGTGGGGGGAGTGGAGGCCTGGCCTAAAAGGGACAGGAGCACGACGGTTCCTGGGGGCATCACGCAGTCAGCAGCCCCCATTTCCCTCACGGAATAGGAAGCGGGCCCTCGGGAAAGAGGGGGAGTGGGGAAGTGCTGGGGGTTGAAGAGACAGGAGAAGGCTCTGTGAAGGACTCATCCCGCAGAGCTGAGAGCGGCGGACGAGGAGAAAGGGACTCAGCTGTCCCGGGCCTGATAGAAGCCCGCGTGTCACTGGCGGTCACGCAGGCACAGTGCATCTGTGCTTTGCTGCGACTCACGCACGGGTGCACCCGCAGAGGAAACAGCGCTGGATTCAGCCAGCATGGACGAGACCGGAACGCTTGGCCGTGGCATTAAAGCTGGAAAAGGGGAAGAGGAAGCAGCTCAAGAGAAAGGCAACAGGGAACAGGTGTAGGCGTCAGGCGCCAAAGAGGCAAAAGACGCGGTCAGGGTGGGGCTGCTTGAAATCGATTCGATGGGGGGGGGGGGGGGGGTGGGGCTGCTTGAAATCGATTCGATGGAGGGGGGGTGGGGCTGCTTGAAATTGATTCGATGGAGGGGGGTGGGGCTGCTTGAAATTGATTCGATGGAGGGGGGTGGGGCTGCTTGAAATCGATTCGATGGAGGGGGGGTGGGGCTGCTTGAAATTGGTTCGATGGAGGGGGGTGGGGCTGCTTGAAATCCATTCGACGGAGGGGCTGAAGTTGCCAGTGATTTCAGGGTCAGGGCGATGGCTCTGTGCACTGTCCCAGCACCTGGTTAGAGATGCAGATTCTCCGGCCCCACCCCGGACCCGCTGCATCAGATTCTGGGGATGGGACCGGCGATCTGTGTTGGAACAGGCCCCCCAGGCTTTCTGCAGTACATGGAATGTTGAGAACCACTGCTCTCGGGTGCGATGGCTGAAGGAAGGGAGCGCAAATCACAGGACAAGAAGGGTTTAAGAAACCCAGAAACTGGGCTGAGGAAAGGATCCTTTGATGGATGGCAGAATTGCCAAAAAACTAAGCCAAGAGCAGAGCTGAAGAAAGTGCTCTAACCCAGGAGCTCAAGTCACCAAGAAATGAGACCAGTGGCGGGGGGGTGGAGAACAGCCTAGAACAGCCTGGATGTGGCAAAGAGAAGTAAGACAGGCAACTCCATGCAGAGCCCGGTGATGGAAGGGCTGTGGGGAACACGGAGGGCAGGACAGTAGTCCCCGCTGATGTCCACCTCGCAATCCCCAGCGCTTGTGGCTGTCACCGTGCACGGCAGAAGGTCACCTTACACTCTGCAGGTGTGCGTGCTACTCCCAGATGGGAAGAGTTGCTTACGTTTTCCAGGTGAGCCCGGTTAATCACAAGGGTCCTTAAGGAGGGAGGCCGAGAGTCTGAGGAGAAGTGAAGCGGGAAGCAGGGGCCGGGGATGTGATTGTTGGCTTGGAAGATGGGGCAGACCCCAGGCCGGGGGTGGGGTGGGGACGGATTCTTCCCTAGAGCCTCCAGAAGGGACGAGGCTCCCTGGACACCTTGGATTTCTGACCTCCAAGAACCATAAGGTAATGAATTTGTGTTGCACCAAGCTACTGGGTTTGTGATCACTTGTCACCAGTCTCCGAGGGGAGGGGAGGCCTCAGCAGTGTGGTGCCTTCAGTTACAGCAGAAACACAGGCACGTGTGGGTGGAAAGACTGAGAATGGGGGGGATTTTGTTTGTGGTGGTCCACGAGATGGCAGGGCAAAGCGGCAGCCATGTTCCGGGAGCCGGGGGGTGAGGGGTGCAAAACGTGGGGTGTACAGAGCCTCCTGGGGGCAAGTGAGTAGGAGGCAGGTGGGGGCTAACTTGTACCTGATGTGAACACGGATGAAGGGCAAAAGTGATCAGCCACAGGGATGGGGCCGTAGGAAGTGGGAGATGGGAAGGGGGAGTCTGGGACCCCGCTTTACAATGCTCAGAGGGGGCCTGGACCCACTCAGGGCAGTGCTGGTCCCTGTTGGAGCCCCAGGGCAGGTGTCCAGGGGGTAGGTCTCAGAAGGACTTCCTGCAAGGCCTGAGCAGGGTGGGGGGAGGGTCAGCAGGAGCGCCCAGAGGGAGCCCTGTTTTCTCACACCTTTTGGAGGATGGATGAGATTACCGGGTCAGGCACAGCACGGTGCCGGTGTATCTGGGGAGGACCAAGGAGAGAGGAGCCACAGCCCAGCGTGTTCACGCGATATAAGGCAGCAAGCAGGACGCTGTGGCTGCGCCTCACCCGCTTTGGACATTTCCGTCACTCACCTGCTCAGACACACTCCCCAGAGACGTCGAGTTTCACATTTGGCTTGTAAAAGGCAGTTGGCCGACCGCCCTGCTCTTCCCTGTCCCCGAGGAGCTGTTGAGCCACAGCAGCAAGCATTTTACAGGCAAGAGGGGCCACAGGTGACTGCAGGATGCCAGAAGGCAGATAATAGCCTGGCAGCTTCAGGATTCTAGGGAATAATGGTCTTTATTGGCTTCTGCCAGAACTGGCTCCTTCTAGAAGACAGGCTGGAATACACACTGATGCGTAATTGGAAGTAAACAAACAGAGCCGTGTGGGCAGAAGAAAGGTCTCTCCTGACTCAGATGTTTGGCTTTTAAAAACGTATGAAATGGGGCGCCTGGGTGGCTCAGTCAGTTGAACGTCCGACCTCAGCTCAGGTCATGATCTCGCAATTCGTGAGTTCAAGCCCCGCGTCTGGCTGTGCTGACCGCTCAGAGCCTGGAGCCTGCTTCGGATTCTGTGTCTCCCTCTCTCTGCCCCTTCCCTGCTCATGCCCTGTCCCTCTCTATCTCTCAAAAATGAATAAACGTTAAATTTTTAAAAATGTATTAAATATTAGGAAGTGATTAATCTTCCGTGCGTTCCAGACAAGCTCAGTGTTCTCCATGTCACTTGCATATGTGAAACTTCGACACATTTATTCATTCTGCACGCCGTTCTGGAGGACCTGGGGCATGCAGGGTCTGGGTGTGTGGCATTGAACAAAGACCAATCCTGTCCTGTGCTCACGGAATCGACAGGTGTAAGAGATCGTAAACGAGCAAGTTGTTATCCAAACCGGAGCATGCATGGGTGGTGACGCATGTTATGTGTCGATCCCACATCACCGGGTAGTCGGGGAAGTCCTCTGAAGATGAGATGTTTGATCGGAGACCTGAAGAATGAGGGAGAGCCAGGTCCATGAGTCTCTGGGGTCAGAGCATTTGAGATCCTGGGAGAGCAGAGACCGAGGCGGGAGAAAAGGTTTCATCTGTGCAAGGATCAGAAGAGAGACGGAGGCTTTAGCCAGAGGCGAGTCTGGAGACGTGGCTGTCAGGGAAGATCCCTGGAAGTCTTGCCTGCAATCTAGATCATTCTAAATGCCAAAGGAAGAGCTTGGTCCTGTGACCGGCAGGACATAGAAGCTCTGACCGAGCCTCTGATCCAAGTGGCCGAGCTGCCTGCTCCAGGTTTGAAATTAAAAAAAAAAAAAAGCAACCAGGAGCTGTTTACCCTCCTTCTCCTACAGAACTTTGATTGTTTTCGGCTTTATTGAAGAATACCACTGACAGAATTGTAATCTGCTTCCAGGGTACATCCGATGTGTTAATCTAGGGCATATACCTCATAATAGGGTTTCCTCCATCTAGTTAATTGCCACATTCATCACTTCACATAGTGATCTTTGTGTGTGTGAGACAGAACACTTAGATTGTCTTCTCTTTTTTTTTTTAATTTTTTTTTCCAACGTTTTTATTTATTTTTGGGACAGAGAGAGACAGCATGAACGGGGGAGGGGGCAGAGAGAGAGGGAGACACAGAATCGGAAACAGGCTCCAGGCTCCGAGCCATCAGCCCAGAGCCTGACGCGGGGCTCGAACTCCCGGACCGTGAGATCGTGACCTGGCCGAAGTCGGACGCTTAACCGACTGCGCCACCCAGGCGCCCCGAGTCTCTGTGCTTTTGATGTCAAAACTTCAAAACATCATTGCCAAGACTGATGTCCAGGAACTTACTGTGTTTTCTTCTAGGAGTTTCATGGTTGCGGATCTTCTGTTAAGTCTTGAGTCCATTTTTTTTTTAATTTTTTAACATTTATTCATTTTTTTGGGACAGAGAGAGACAGAGCATGAATGGGGGAAGGGCAGAGAGAGAGGGAGACACAGAATCTGAAACAGGCTCCAGGCTCTGAGCCGTCAGCACAGAGCCCAACGCGGGGCTTGAACTCCCGGACCGCGAGATCATGACCTGAGCCGAAGTCGGACGCCCAACCGACTGAGCCACCCAGGCGCCCCTTGAGTCCATTTTTAAATTGGTTTTTGTGCATAAGGTAGGGGTCCAGTTTCATTCTTCTTCATGTGGCCGCCCAGCTTTTCCAGCACCAGTTATTAAATAGACTGTTCTTTCCCCATGTTTATTCTTGGCTCCTTTGTTGTAAATTAACCGGCCATATATGCGTGGGTTTATTGCTGGACTCTCTATTCTGTCCCATTGACCTGTGTGTCTGTTTTTATGCCAGTACCATACTGTTTTGATTACAATAGCTTTGTGATGGAATTTAAAATCAGGACATGTGATAGCTACAGCTTTGTCTGTCTTTCTCATGATTGCTGTGGCTATCTGGGGTCTTTTGTGGCCCCATACAAATCTTAGGATTCTTTTTTTTTTTTTTTAATTTTTTTTTTTTTCTTCAACGTTTTTATTTTATTTTTGGGACAGAGAGAGACAGAGCATGAACGGGGGTGGGGCAGAGAGAGAGGGAGACACAGAATGGGAAGCAGGCTCCAGGCTCCGAGCCATCAGCCCAGAGCCTGACGCGGGGCTCGAACTCCCGGACCGCGAGATCGTGACCTGGCTGAAGTCGGACGCTTAACCGACTGCGCCACCCAGGCGCCCCAAGATTCTTTTTACTTCTGTAAAAACTACCATTGGAGTTTTGAGAGGGTTTAAGTCTGTAGATTGCTTTAGGTAGAATGGGCTTGGGGTATCTTTCCATCCTCTATAATTTCCTTCACCTGTAACTTACAGTTTTCAATACACAGATCTTTCACCTTCTTGGTTAAATTCATTCCTAGGTATTTTATTCTTTTAGGATTGATTTTTCTTCCTGATGGTTTGTTAGTGTATAGAAATGTAACCGATGTTTGTATAATGATTTTTGTATCCTATAATGTCACCAAATTTGTTCTAACAGTTTTTTGGTGGAATCTATAAAGTTGCCTGTATATATCATGTGCAAATTACATCTGATAACAAACATAAAGATCATAAGGGACTACTGTGAACAAATATATATATCAATATATTGGATAATCTAGAAGAAATGAACAAATTTCTAGAAACAGACAACCTACCGAGACTGAATCATGAAGAAAAAGGAAATAATGAAAAGATTACTGATTCAATCTCCTTACTAGTAATCAAATATCTCCCAACAAAGAAAAACCCAGTACCAGATGGCATTACTGGTGAATTATATCAAACATTTAAAGAAAAACAAATGCCAGTCCTTCTGAACTCTTCCAAAAAATTGCAGAGCAGGGAGTATTTCCAAACTCCTTTTATGAGGTCCACATTACCCTGCTACAAAAGCCAGACCAAGGACACTACAAGAAAAGGAAATGATAGGTTAATATCTCTGATGAACACAGATGCAAAAACCCTCAGCAGAATACTGGCAAACCAAATCCAACAGCACGTCGAAAGGTTTCTATACCATAATCAAGTGGAATTTATCCCTGGTTTGCATGGATGTTTCAGGATACACACATCAGTAAGTACGATATACCACTTGAACAAAATGAAGCATAAAAATTAGATAATCATTTCCATAGCTGCACAAAGAGCATTTGGCAAAATTCATCCTTAATGATAAAAACTCTCAACAAATTAGGTACAGAAGGAATGTACCTCAACTTGTTAAAGTTTGTATGGGACAAGCCTACAGCTAATCTCCTGCTCAACAATGAAAAGCTAAAAGCTTTTCCTCTTAAATGAGGAACAAGGTCTTCTATTCACCATAGCACTAGAATTCCTAGCCAGAGCTATTAAGCAAGAAAGACGTATAAAAGGCATCCAAATTGGAAAGGAAGAAGCAAAATTGTCTGCTTGCAGATGAACTGCTCTTCTGTATAAAAAGCTCTAAAGACTCCACTAAACAAACTTCAAGAACAAATGAGTTCAGTAAAGCGGCAGGATACGACATTAACAAAAATCGGCTGCATTTCTGTACACTAACAATGAACTATCTAAAAAATTAAGAAAAAGATCCTGTTTACAATAGTATCGAAAAGAATAAAATATTTCGGAATAAATTTAATCAAGGAGGCTAAAGATCTATACACTGGAAACTATACAACATTAAAGGAAACTGAGGAAGACGCAAATAAATGGAAAGATACCCCCATGCCCATGAATTGGAAGAATTGTTAAATTATCCATACTAGGTAAAGCAATCTATACAGGTTCAAAGTAAACCCTGAGTGTCCATCGATGGATGAATGGATATGGAAAATGTGGCATATGGAATATTATTTAGGAAGTCCTACCATTAGAGACTGTATGGATGAAACTGGAGGACGTTATGTAAGTGAAATAAGTCAAAGACAAATAGTGTATGATCCCACGTATATGTGGAATCTAAAAAAAAGTCAAACTCCTAGTAACAGAGTAGAATGTTGGTTACCAGGGCTGGGGGTAAGGGAAATAGGGGGATGTGAGAGGGCGCAGACTTTCAGTTATGAGATCAGTAAGTTCTAGAAAGCTAAGGTACATCATGGTAACTAGAGTTAATAATTATATTTGAAGCTTGCTAAGAGAGTAGATCTCACGTGTCCTCACCACACACCCAAAAAGGTAACTATGAGATGACATGCTAAATATTTTGATTTTTGGCAATCACCACACAGTGTTTGCATATATCAAGATACCGTGTATCTCTGTGTGTGTGTGTGTGTGTGTGTGTGTGTGTGTGTGTGTGTGTGTGTGTATTGTGTATACCTTAAATACACAGACTTCTTATTTGTCAGTCACACCTCACAGCTGGAACAAAATAATTGCAAAAGGAAGCCCCTGCATTTTCTTTAGGCTCAATCTGGTCAGTGAGGGCAGGGAGGGGGCTACTTTCTCAGCCAGGCAGAATGGAAGTGGTTCAGTGGGCATGAAGCCAAGAGGTAACTTCAGAGACAGACCCACCAGGGTTTGCAGAGGTGTGGGCCCTGGGGACAGTGAGGGATCCAGGGTCACTCCTGGGGGTTTGACTTCGGGATGGTTAGGCGGTTGTCACAAACTAACGGGGAAGACTGGATGTCTATGGATGGCCTGGGGTTGGGGACAGAAGAGACTGGGACTTGGGAAGATTGGATGCACATCGAACTAGAAATGGCTTATGGCTGAGTGGAGAAGTCACAGTGGCTATTGCATATGAGTCTGGGGAGTGTACATGTGAGTGTAAACCCGGTGCCAAGGTTGTCCTGTGAATGCCCCTTCCTCAAGAGCTCTCCTGACATCATTAACTGCAGAGGGCTCTCGATCAGATCACAGCCACCCCCTGACACTTTGAGGACCAGCAGCAATGGCTGTGGGGGTGTTCCCTGGAAGTTTCAGCAGTGGCTCATAGAAGGCTATCATCTCCCAGCCGCCAAACAATGGTTAAGATCGGGATGTCATTATACTTTGTGTCTGAAGCTCATGGTGCTTTGTGTGCAGAGTTTCAGGGTTTGAAATTTCTAGCAAACCAAGAAATCCTGGAATAGGGCCACGGTTTCCATCTCCGTGGTGATAACTCCATGTTGGGCCACTTACCATGCTCGACTTCTGAACCTTACCGAGAGGGCGAAGGCAGGGACTGTTGAGAAGTTTGGAGTGGGTAGCCCTTTTCGGAGAAAGTTTGGTCCAACCTTGTTCAGAAAATGTGATTCACATAGCTCACTCAATTACCCGGGCTCCTCAAACGCAAATGACTTTGCTTTTGTTTTTGTTTTTGTTTTTTTTCCTTTTTAAAATTTTAATTCCAGTATACTAAACCTATAGTGTGATATCGGTTTCAGGTATATAAAACAGATACTCAACACTTTGATATATTACTCAGTTGCTCGTCATGACAAGTGTACCCTTTAACCCCCTTCACTTATTTCACCCGTGCCCCACCCTCCCCTCTGGTAACCATCTGTTTGTTCTCTTCAACGTTTTTATTTTTTATTTTTGGGACAGAGAGAGACAGAGCATGAACGGGGGAGGGGCAGAGAGAGAGGGAGACACAGAATCGGAAACAGGCTCCAGGCTCCGAGCGATCAGCCCAGAGCCCGACGCGGGGCTCGAACTCACGGACCGCGAGATCGTGACCTGGCTGAAGTCGGACGCTCAACCGACTGCGCCACCCAGGCGCCCCATCTGTTTGTTTTCTATAGGTAAGAGTCTGGTTGTTGGTTTGTCCCTTTTTTTTCTTTGTTCATTTGGGGTTTTTTTTGTTTGTTTGTTTTTAGATTCCCCATATGAGCGAAATCATATAGTATTTGTCTTTCTCTGACTTATTTCATTTAGCGTAATACCTTCTAGATCCATCCACGCTGTTGGAAATGGCAGGATTTCCTTCTTTTTTTATGGCTGAATGATATTCCATTATATACATAGGCCACATCTTTATCCATTCATCAACGGATGGACACTGGGGCTGCTTCCATAACTTGGCTCTTGTAAATAATGCTGCAGTGAACATACAGGTGCATATACCTTTTTGAACTAGTGTTTTCGCATTCCTTGGGTAAATACCCAGCAGTGCGATTACTGGATCATATGGTAGTTGTATTTTTAATTTTTTGAGGAACCTGTATACTGTTCCAATAGTTCCAATAGTTCATTTTTGCTTTTAATTCCCTTGTCTTTGGAGATGTGTCGAGCAAGATAGTGCTGTGGCTGAGGGAGGTCAAAGAGGTTGTTGCCTGCTTTCTCCTCTAGGGTTTTGATGGTTTCCTGTCTCACATTCAGGTCTTTCTCCATTTTGAGTTTATTTTTGTGAATGGTGTGAGAAAGTGGTCTAGTTTCATTCTTCATGTCGCTGTCCGGTTCTCTCAGCACCATTTGTTAAAGAGACTTTTTTCCATTGGATACTCTTTCCTGTTCTGCCAAATATTAGTTGGCCATACATTTGTGGGTCCAGTTCTGGGTTCTCTGTTCTATTCCATTGGTCTATGTGTCTGTTTTTGTTCCAATACCATACTGTCTTGATGATTACAGCTTTGTAGTAGGGGCTAAAGTCTGGGATTGTGATGCCTCCCGCTTTGATTTTCTTCTTCAGTATACTTTGGCTATTCGGGGTCTTTTGTGGTTCCATACAAATTTTAGGATTGCTTGTTCTAGCTTCGAGAAGAATGCTGGTGCAATTTTGATCGGGTTTGCATTGAATGTGTAGATTGCTTTGGGTAGTATTGACATTTTGACAATATTTATTCTTCCACGGAATGTTTTTCATTTATTTGTGTCTTCAATTTCCTTCATAAGCTTTCTATAGTTTTCAGCATACAGATCATTTACATCTTTGGTTAGGTTTATTCCTAGGTATTTTATGGTTCTTGGTGCAATTGTAAATGGGATGTTTCTTTATTTCTTTCTGTTGCTTCATTATTGGTGTATAAAAATGCAACCAATTTCTGTACATTCATTTTGTACCCTGAGACTTTGCTAAATTCATGTAAAAGTCTAGCAGACTTTTGGTGGAGTCTATTGCGTTTTTCCATGTAGAGTATCATGTCATCTGCGACATGACTTCTTCTTTGCCAATTTTGATGCTTTTTATTTCATTTTGTTGTCTGATTGCTGATGCTAGGACTTCCAACACTATGTTGAACAACAGCGGTCAGAGTGGACATCCCTGTCGCGTTCCTGATCTCAGGGGGAAAGCTCTCAGTTTTTCCCCATTGAGGATGGTATTAGCTGTGTGGTCTTTTCATAAATGACTTTTATGATGTTTAAGTATGTTCCTTCTATCCTGACTTTCTTGAGGGTTTTTATTAAGAAACAATGCTGTATTTTGTAAAATGCTTTTTCTGCATCTATTGACAGGATCATATGGTTCTTGTCCTTTTTTTTTTTTATTATTAATGCGATGTGTCACATTGATTTTGTGAATGTTGAACCAGTCCTGCAGCCCAGGAATGAATCCCACTTGATCATGGCGAATAATTCTTTTTATATGCTGTTGAATTCGATTTGCTAGTATCTTGTTGAGAATTTTTGCATCCATACTCATCAGGGATATTGGCCTGTAGTTCTCTTTTTTTGCTGGGTCTCTGTCTGGCTTGGGAACCAAAGTAATGCTGGCTTCATAGAATGAGTCCTGAAGTTTTCCTTCCATTTCTATTTTTTAGGACAGCTTGAGAAGGATAGGTATTAACTCTGCTTTAAATGTCGGGTAGAATTCCCCAGGGAAGCCATCTGGTCCAGGATTCTTATTTATTGGGAGATTTTTGATAACTGATTCAATTTCTTCACTAGTTATGGGTCTGTTCAAATTTTCTATTTCTTCTCATTTGAGTTTTGGAAGTGTGTGGGTGTTTAGGAATTTGTCCATTTCTTCCAGGTTGTCCAGTTTGTTGGCATATAGTTTTTCATAGTATTCCCTGATAATTGCTTGTATTTCTGAGGGATTGGTTATAATAAATCCATTTCCATGCATGGTTTTATCTATTTGGGTCCTCTCTCTTTTTGAGAAGCCTGGCTAGAGGTTTATCAGTTTTGTTTATTTTTTCAAAAAACCAACTCTTGGTTTCATTGATCTGCTCTACTATTTTTTTTATTCTATATTGTTTATTTCTGCTCTGATCTCTATTATTTCTCTTCTGCTGGGTTTGGGGTGTCTTTGCTGCTCTGCTTCTCATTCCTTTAGGTGTGCTGTTAGATTTTGTATTTGGGATTTTTCTTGTTTCTTGAGATAGGCCTGGATTGCAATGTATTTTCCTCTTAGGACTGCCTTTACTGTATCCCAGAGGGTTTGGATTGTTGTGTTTTTGTTTTCATTTGTTTCCATATATTTTTAAACTTTTCCTCTAATTGCCTGGTTGACCCATTCGTTCTCTAGTAGGATGTTCTTTATTCTCCATGCTTTTGGAGGTTTTTCAGACTTTTTCCTGTGGTTGATTTCAAGTTTCATAGCATTGTGATCTGAAAATGTGCATGGTATGATCTCAGTTCGTTTATATTTATTGAGGGCTATTTTGTGATCCAGTATGTGATCTATCTTGGAGAATGTTCCACGTGCACTCGTGAAGAAAGTATATTTTGCTGCTTCAGGATGTAGAGTTCTAAATATATCTGTCAAGTCCATCTGGTCCAGCATATCATTCAGGGCCATTGTTTCTTGACCGATTTTCTGTCTAGATGATCTGTCCATTGTTGAAAGTAGAGTATTAAAGTCCCTGTAATTACCACATTCTTACCAATAAGATTGCTTATGTTTGTAATTAATTGTTTTATATATATGGGTGCTTTCGAATTCGGTGCATAGACATTTAAAATTGTTAGCTCTCCCTGATGGATAGACCCTGTAATTATTATATAATGCCCTTCTTCCTCTCTTGTTACAGCCTTTGATTTAAAGTCTAGTTTGTCTGATATAAGTATGGCTACTCCAGCTTTCTTTTGGCTTCCGGTGGCATGATAAATAGTTCTCCATCCCCTCACTTTCAATCTGAAGGTGTCCTCAGGTCTAAAATGAATCTCTTGTAGACAGCAAATAGATGGGTCTTGTTTTTTTTATCCATTCTCATACCCTATGTCTTTTGGTTGGAGCATTTAGTCCATTTACATTCAGTGTTGTTATTGAAAGATCTGGGTTTAGAGTCATTGTGATGTCTGTAGGTTTCATGCTTGTAGTGATGTCTCTGGTACTTTGTGGTCCTTGCAACATTTCACTCACAGGGTACCCCTTAGGGTATCTTGTAGGGCTGGCTTTGTGATGAATTCCTTCAGTTTTTGTTTGGGAAAACCTTTATCTCTCCTCCTATTCTGAATGACAGGCTTGCTGGATAACGGATTCTTGGCTGCGTATTTTTCCTGGTCATCACATTGCAGATTTCCTACCATTCCTTTCTGGCCTGCCAAGTTTCAGTAGACAGGTCTGCTTACTACCCTTCTATGTCTACCCTTGTATGTTAGGACCCGTTTATCCCTCCCTTCTTTCAGAATCCTCTCTTTATCCTTGTATTTTCCTGTTTCACTATATGTCATGCGGAAGATCAATTCAAGTTACATCTAAAGGGAGTTTTCTGTGCCTCTTGGATTTCAATGTCCGTTTCCTTCCCCAGATTGGGGAAGTTGTCAGCTATGATTTGTTCAAGTACACCTTCAGCCCCTTTCGCTCTCCCTTCTTCTTCTGGAATTCCTATGATACAGATGCTGTGCTGTTTGATTGACTTGCTTAGTTCTCTAATTCTCCCCTCGTGGTCCTGGATTTTTAAAAATCTTTTTCTCAGCTTCCTCTTTTTCCATAATTTTAGCTTCGAATTCACCTATTCTCCCCCTTTGCCTCTTCAGTCTGCGCTGTGGCCACCTCCATGTTATTTTGCACTTTGTTTATAGCATTTTTTTTTTAATTTTTTTTTTCAACGTTTTTTATTTATTTTTGGGACAGAGAGAGAGACAGAGCATGAACGGGGGAGGGGCAGAGAGAGAGGGAGACACAGAATCGGAAACAGGCTCCAGGCTCTGAGCCATCAGCCCAGAGCCCGACGCGGGGCTCGAACTCACGGACCGCGAGATCGTGACCTGGCTGAAGTCGGACGCTCAACCGACTGCGCCACCCAGGCGCCCCTATAGCATTTTTAAATTCATCATGACTACTTTTTAGTTCCTTGATCTCTGTAGCAATAGATTCTCTACTGTCTTCTATGCTTTTTTCAAGCCCAGCTATTAAAACTTAAAGCTATTCTTCTAAATTCTTGTTCAGTTATGTTGCTTATATCTGTTTTGATCAATTCTTTAGCTGTCACTTCTTCCTGGAATTTCTTTGGAGGAGAATTCTTCCATTTTGTTATTTTGGCTAGTTTTCTATCCCTTCTTTTTTTTTTTTTTAATTTTTTTTTCAACGTTTTTTATTTATTTTTGGGACAGAGAGAGACAGAGCATGAACGGGGGAGGGGCAGAGAGAGAGGGAGACACAGAATTGGAAACAGGCTCCAGGCTCTGAGCCATCAGCCCAGAGCCCGACGCGGGGCTCGAACTCACGGACCACGAGATCGTGACCTGGCTGAAGTCGGACGCTTAACCGACTGCTCCACCCAGGCGCCCCTATCCCTTCTGAGTTTTAAAAGCGTGTTATGTGCTCTGCACCTGCAAGCACTGCTGTATTAGAGGAGGGTCATACACTGTGCAGGGCCTGGCTCTTCAGGAGGTGTTTTTTGGAGACTGTTACTTGCTCTCTGTTGTTGTGACTTCGGTTATTTAAAAAAAATTTTTTTTTTACTGTTTATTTATTTTTGAGAGAGAGACAGAGTGCGAGCTGGGGAGGAGCAGAGAGAGAGAGAGAGAGCGAGGGAGACACAGAATGTGAAGCAGGCTCCAGGCTCTGAGCTGTCAGCACAGAGCCCGATGTGGGGCTCGAACCCACAAACTGTGAGATCATGACCTGAGCTGAAGTCCGACACTTAACCAGCTGAGCCACCCAGGTGCCCCTGACTTTAGTTATTTTATTTCCCTAGTCTAGTGATGTTTTGGACCCTCCACCAGGTGTGCTTTGATTTGTTCCTTGAAGTAGCCCTGGAAAGGAAAACAAACATAAATAGGAAACAAAAACACGCAAACACATAGACAAATCAAACAAGTAAGCAAAACCAGAAAACAATGCAAAAGCAAAACACCAGAAACACCAGCTCCAAGTAAAGAACAGGGTGGAAGCGGTGTTGATGGAAGAGCACATACAAAGAGAGAAAGGACAGGGGTGGGTGGAAAAAGAAAACAATAAACATGGACCAGGCAGAGAGACTAAATGGCTTAATCCAGAGGCGAGAAAGGAAAATAAAGAAGGAAGGTGGGTGGGGGTGGGGGGGGGGGGTGGGGGGGGAAGGAACGATGATAACGTTACCCAGACAGAAAACCTGTAAGTCTTGATCATTCCAGAGAAAGAGGGAAAGGAAAGAAGGAGGTGTAGAACAAGTAGCAAGAGAATGGATTAAATATGTCTGCTTAAACAAACCAACAGAGTAAGGAGCCTCGAGGAGGGAAGAGAGAAGGAGAAAAGGAAGGGAGAATATATCTAAATAAGAAGCGTCTTAGAATTAACCCAGGCAAGGGACGCAGCAGCGCTGGTCTGGAGGAGGGGGCCCTCCGGTTCCTCAGCGTCTATACTGCTCCAGTAGACACGCGGGTCCCCGCGTGGAGGGGCGTGGCTTGGCGTGGCCGGTCCCGCCTCCGCCGTGGGCCCCGCCTTGGTGGGGGCGGGGAGAAAGATGGCGACCTCCAGGCTCTTCTCCACGGACCTGGTGGACTCCGCACGTCCTCACTGTGCGGCGGCGGGGCGGCCGGTCTCGCCCCACCGACTCCTGTGGCCCGGTGCTTGGCTGGGACCTAAACTCCCGCTCCGTGCGCCCCCGCACCGGGGAAGCCCCTCTTTGTGCGGGCCCCATGTGTGGTTCTGCCCCGCAGCACTTGAGCAAAGGGCGAAGGGACTGGTTTCTCCTGCTGCAGACCGCGCCCTTGACCTACCACCGGACCCCGGGCTGGCTCCCCTCCTCCCCAGGTGTGCGAACAGGGCAGCGGACCCCAGTCCAAAGAAAGCCCTGCAGCTAGAGATGGGATCCCTCTGCTTCCCGGTCCGGGGCTTTTCTCTTGTCCAGATACAGCCCTCCGCTTCCCCGGCCGCCCTTTCTCCTCTTTGTCTCCCCGCAGAAGGGGGTCCCTCCCCTCTGTGCCTGTGCGTTTTATCTCCCCCAGTTGGCGATCGCCCACCTGTGGCCCCTCAGGTTGTCCCGGTGTCTCCCTGGTAGACTCCGTCTCTTTGCCTCCCAGACTCTTGGGGTTCCAAGTCCTCTGGCTTCAGCCCTTCTTGGTTTGAGAGACACGGGAAGTAGGGATCCCCCTACTTCCCCCTACTTCGCCCCCATGTTGTCCCCTCCATCAGAAGCTTTTTATTTTGATGTAGTCCCGATAGTTTGCTCTTCCTTTTGTTTCCCTTGCCTGAGGAGACCTTTTTAAAATTTTTTTAATGTTTATTTTTGAGAGCGAGAGTGTGTGAGTGGGGGAGGGGACAGAGAGAGAGACAGAATCCGAAGCGGGCTCCAGGCTCTCAGCTGTGGGCACAGAGCCCCATGTGGGGCTCGAACTCCCGAACCGCCAGATCATGACCTGAGCCCAAGTCAGTCGCTTAATCGACTCAGCCACCCAGGCACTCTCCCCACCTTTTTTTTTTTTTTTTTTAATTTCTTAATGTTTATTTCTGAGGAGACATTTTTGTGGCCGATGTCAGAGAAATTACTGCCTGTGCTTTCTTCTAGGATTTTTATGGTCTCACATTCGGGTCCTTGATCCACTTCTGTGTGGCGTAAGAAAGTGGTCCAGTTTCCTTCTTTTGCATGTAGCTGTTCGGTTTTCCCAACACCGTTTGTTTAGGAGATGGTCGTTTCCCCATTGCATATTCTTGCCTCCTTTGTTGAAGAGTGATTTGCCGTGTGTAATCACGGGTTAATTCTCAAGCTCTCTATTCTGTTCCATTGATCTATGCGTCTGTTTCTGTGCTGGCACCATACTGTTTTGAGTACTACGGCTTTGTAGCATACCTTGAAGGGTGGGATTGTGATGCCTCCAGTTTTGATCTTTTTTTTTTCTTTTTTTTTTTTTTTTTTAATTTTTTTTTTTCAACGTTTATTTATTTTTGGGACAGAGAGAGACAGAGCATGAACGGGGGAGGGGTAGAGAGAGAGGGAGACACAGAATCGGAAACAGGCTCCAGGCTCTGAGCCATCAGCCCAGAGCCCGACGCGGGACTCGAACTCACGGACCGCGAGATCGTGACCTGGCTGAAGTCGGACGCTTAACCGACTGTGCCACCCAGGCGCCCCTTGATCTTCTTATTCAAGATTGCCTTGGCTATTTGGGGTCTTCTGTGGTCCATACAAGTATTAGGATTATTTGTTCCAGTTCTACGAAAACTGTTGGTTTTTAACAGAGATTGCATTAAGCGTGTAGATTGCTTTGGGTAGTACGGACATTTTAACAATTTGTTCTTTCAGTCTGTGACCATGGAATGTCTTTTCATTTGCGTCCTCTTCAGTTTCTTTCATCAGCGTTTTATTGTTGTCAGAGGACAGGTCTCTTACCTCCTTGGTTAAGTTTAATCCTAAATATTTTATTTTTGGTACAATTGTAAGTAGGACTGTTCTCTTAATTTCTCTTTCTGCTGTCCCATTATCAGTGTGTAGAAATGCAGTGGATATCTGTATATTGATTTTGTATTCTGTGACCTTACTGAATCCATTTCAGTCTTAGTAGTTTTTTGGTGGACTCTAGGGTTTTCTGTATGTGTGCATCATATCATCTGCAAATAGTGAAAGTTTTTGCTTTTCTCTTAGTGATTTGGATGCCTTTTATTTCTTTTTGTCCGACTGCTGTGGCTAGGACCTCTAGCACTGTGTTGAATAAAAGTGGCAAGAGTGGACATCTTTGTCTTGTTGCTGACCTGAGAGGAAAAACTCGGTTTTTCACCCTTCAGTATGATGTTTGCTGTGGGTTTTTCATACCAGGGCTTTATGATGTTGAGGTGTGTTCCCTCTACAGCTGCTTTGTTGAGGGTTTTGATCATGAATGGATGTTGTATTTTGTCAAGTGCTTTTTCTGCATCGATTGTGATGATCATATGGTTTTTATCCTCTCTCTTGTTGATGCAATGTAAATGTTGAGTGATTTGCAGATATTGAACCCACCCTTTTGTCCCGGGAACAAATACCACGTGATCATGGTGAGTGATTTTTTTTTTTTTTTTTAATGTGTTGTTGGGTTTGCTTTGCCAGTGTTTTGTTGAGGGTTTTTGCATCTGGTTCATCAGAGAAGGTTCTCTTTTTCTGGAGGGTCTATCTGGTTTCAGTATCAGGGTAATTCTGGCTTCAGGATGAATTTGGAAGCTTTCCTTTCTGTTCTGTTTTTTTTGGAATGGTTTGACAAGAATAGGTATTAATTTTTTTTTTAATTTTTTTTTCAACGTTTATTTATTTTTTGGGACAGAGAGAGACAGTATGAACGGGGGAGGGGCAGAGAGAGAGGGAGACACAGAATCGGAAACAGGCTCCAGGCTCTGAGCCATCAGCCCAGAGCCCGACGCGGGGCTCGAACTCACGGACCGCGAGATCATGACCTGGCTGAAGTCAGACGCTTAACCGACTGCGCCACCCAGGCGCCCCAGGTATTAATTCTTTAAAGTTTGGTGGAATTTGCCTATGCAACCATTTGGTCCTGGACTTCTGTTTCTTGGGAATTTTTTGATTACGGATTTAATTTCACTGTTGGTAGCTGTATGTTCAAATTTTCTGTTTCTTCCCAATTCGGTTTTGGGAGGTGATACGTTTCTAGGAATTTATCCATTTCTTTTAGGTTATCCAATTTGTAGGTATATAAGTTTTCATAATTTTCTCATAATTTTTTGCATTTCTGTGGTGTTGGTTCTCTGTCATTTCTGCTTTTCAGTTCTCTCTCTCTCTCTCTCTCTCTCTCTCTCATTTTAAATGAGTCTGGCTCAAGGTTCTATTTTGTTGATCTTTTCAAAGAACCAGCTCCTGGTTTCATTGATCTGCTCTATTTTTTTTTTTTTTTTTAGTTTCTATTTCATTTATTTCTGCTCTATTCTTTATTATTTTCTTCCTTCTAATGGTTTTTTTTTTTTTTTTTTGAAAGAGAGCATAAGCAAGGGACGGGGCAGAGAGAGAGAAAGAGGGAAAGAGAGAAAGGGAGAGAAAGAGAAAGAGGGAGAGGGGGAGAGAGAGAAAGAGGGAGAGGGAGAGAGGGGGAGGGGGAGAGAGAAAGAGGGAGAGGGAGAGAGGGGGAGGGGGAGAGAGAAAGAGGGAGAAGGAGAGGGGGGAGAGGGAGAGCGAGAGAGGGGGGGGAGGGAGAGAGAGAAAGAGGGAGAAGGAGATAGAGAAAGGGGGAGAGGGAGACAGAGAAAGGGGGAGAGGCAGAGTTAGGGAGAGGGAGAGGCAGAGTTAGGGAGAGGGAGAGGCAGAGGGGGAGAGGCAGAGTTAGGGAGAGGGAGAGGCAGAGGGAGAGAGGCAGAGGGAGGGAGAGGGAGAGGCAGAGGGAGAGAGGCAGAGGGAGGGAGGGAGAGGGAGAGGCAGAGGGAGGGAGAGGGAGAGGCAGAGGGAGGGAGGGTGAGGGAGAGGCAGAGGGAGAGAGGCAGAGGGAGGGAGAGGGAGAGGCAGAGGGAGAGAGGCAGAGGGAGGGAGGGAGAGGGAGAGGCAGAGGGAGGGAGAGGGAGAGGCAGAGGGAGAGAGGCAGAGGGAGGGAGGGAGAGGGAGAGGCAGAGGGAGGGAGAGGGAGAGGCAGAGGGAGGGAGAGGGAGAGGCAGAGGGAGGGAAGGAGAGGGAGAGGCAGAGGGAGGGAGAGGGAGAGGCAGAGGGAGGGAGAGGGAGAGGCAGAGAGGGAGGGAGAGGGAGAGGCAGAGAGGGAGGGAGAGGGAGAGGCAGAGAGGGAGGGAGAGGGAGAGGCAGAGAGGGAGGGAGAGGCAGGGAGAGGGAGAGGGAGAGGCAGGGAGAGGGAGAGGCAGGGAGAGGGAGGGAGAGGGAGAGGCAGGGAGAGGGAGGGAGAGGGAGGGAGAGGGATAGGCAGGGAGAGGGAGGGAGAGGGAGAGGCAGGGAGGGAGAGGGAGAGGCAGAGAGGGAGGGAGAGGCAGGGAGAGGGAGAGGCAGGGAGAGGGAGGGAGAGGGAGAGGCAGGGAGAGGGAGGGAGAGGGAGAGGCAGGGAGAGGCAGGGAGAGGGAGGGAGAGGCAGGGAGGGAGAGGGAGGGAGAGGCAGGGAGGGAGAGGGAGGGAGAGGCAGAGAGGGAGGGAGAGGGAGAGGCAGAGAGGGAGGGAGAGGGAGAGGCAGAGAGGGAGGGAGAGGCAGGGAGAGGGAGAGGCAGGGAGAGGGAGAGGGAGAGGCAGGGAGGGAGAGGGAGAGGCAGGGAGAGGGAGGGAGAGGGAGAGGCAGAGGGAGGGAGGGAGAGGCAGAGAGGGAGGGAGAGGGAGAGGCAGAGAGGGAGGGAGAGGGAGAGGCAGGGAGAGGGAGGGAGAGGGAGAGGCAGAGAGGGAGGGAGAGGGAGAGGCAGAGAGGGAGGGAGAGGGAGAGGCAGAGAGGGAGGGAGAGGGAGAGGCAGAGAGGGAGGGAGAGGGAGAGGCAGAGAGGGAGGGAGAGGGAGAGGCAGAGAGGGAGGGAGAGGGAGAGGCAGAGAGGGAGGGAGAGGCAGGGAGAGGGAGAGGGAGAGGCAGGGAGAGGGAGAGGCAGGGAGAGGGAGGGAGAGGGAGAGGCAGGGAGAGGGAGGGAGAGGGAGAGGCAGGGAGAGGGAGGGAGAGGGAGAGGCAGGGAGGGAGAGGGAGAGGCAGAGAGGGAGGGAGAGGCAGGGAGAGGGAGAGGCAGGGAGAGGGAGGGAGAGGGAGAGGCAGGGAGAGGGAGGGAGAGGGAGAGGCAGGGAGAGGCAGGGAGAGGGAGGGAGAGGCAGGGAGGGAGAGGGAGGGAGAGGCAGGGAGGGAGAGGGAGGGAGAGGCAGAGAGGGAGGGAGAGGGAGAGGCAGAGAGGGAGGGAGAGGGAGAGGCAGAGAGGGAGGGAGAGGCAGGGAGAGGGAGAGGCAGGGAGAGGGAGAGGGAGAGGCAGGGAGGGAGAGGGAGAGGCAGGGAGGGAGAGGGAGAGGCAGGGAGAGGGAGGGAGAGGGAGAGGCAGGGAGAGGGAGGGAGAGGGAGAGGCAGGGAGAGGGAGGGAGAGGGAGAGGCAGGGAGAGGGAGGGAGAGGCAGGGAGAGGGAGAGGCAGGGAGAGGGAGGGAGAGGGAGAGGCAGGGAGAGGGAGGGAGAGGGAGAGGCAGGGAGAGGGAGGGAGAGGGAGAGGCAGGGAGAGGCAGGGAGAGGCAGGGAGAGGGAGGGAGAGGCAGGGAGGGAGAGGGAGGGAGAGGCAGGGAGGGAGAGGGAGGGAGAGGCAGAGAGGGAGGGAGAGGGAGAGGCAGAGAGGGAGGGAGAGGGAGAGGCAGAGAGGGAGGGAGAGGCAGGGAGAGGGAGAGGCAGGGAGAGGGAGAGGGAGAGGCAGGGAGGGAGAGGGAGAGGCAGGGAGAGGGAGGGAGAGGGAGAGGGAGGGAGAGGGAGAGGCAGGGAGAGGGAGGGAGAGGGAGAGGCAGGGAGAGGGAGGGAGAGGGAGAGGCAGGGAGAGGGAGGGAGAGGCAGGGAGAGGGAGAGGGAGGGAGAGGCAGGGAGAGGGAGAGGGAGGGAGAGGCAGGGAGAGGGAGAGGCAGGGAGAGGGAGGGAGAGGGAGAGGCAGGGAGAGGGAGGGAGAGGGAGAGGCAGGGAGAGGGAGGGAGAGGGAGAGGCAGGGAGAGGGAGAGGCAGGGAGAGGGAGGGAGAGGGAGAGGCAGGGAGGGGGAGAGGCAGGGAGAAGCAGGGAGAGGGAGAGGCAGGGAGGGGGAGAGGGAGAGGTAGGGAGGGGGAGAGAGAGGGAGAGGCAGAGAGGGAGGGGGAGAGGGAGAGGCAGGGAGGGGGAGAGAGAGGGAGAGGCAGAGAGGGAGGGGGAGAGGGAGAGGCAGGGAGGGGGAGAGAGAGGGAGAGGCAGAGAGGGAGGGGGAGAGGGAGAGGCAGGGAGGGGGAGAGAGAGGGAGAGGCAGAGAGGGAGGGGGAGAGGGAGAGGCAGGGAGGGGGAGAGGGAGAGGTAGGGAGGGGGAGAGAGAGGGAGAGGCAGAGAGGGAGGGGGAGAGGGAGAGGCAGGGAGGGGGAGAGGGAGAGGCAGGGAGGGGGAGAGGGAGAGGCGGGGGGGAGAGGGAGAGGCGGGGGGGAGAGGGAGAGGCAAGGAGAGGGAGAGGGAGAGGGAGAGGCAGGGAGAGGGAGAGGGAGGGAGAGGGAGAGGCAGGGAGAGGGAGGGAGAGGGAGAGGCAGGGAGAGGGAGAGGCAGGGAGAGGGAGAGGCAGGGAGAGGGAGGGAGAGGGAGAGGCAGGGAGAGGGAGAGGCAGGGAGAGGGAGAGGCAGGGAGAAGCAGGGAGAGGGAGAGGCAGGGAGAAGCAGGGAGAGGGAGAGGCAGGGAGGGGGAGAGGGAGAGGTAGGGAGGGGGAGAGAGAGGGAGAGGCAGAGAGGGAGGGGGAGAGGGAGAGGCGGGGGGGGAGAGGGAGAGGCAGGGAGAGGGAGAGGTAGGGAGGGGGAGAGAGAGGGAGAGGCAGGGAGAAGCAGGGAGAGGGAGAGGCAGGGAGAGGGAGAGGTAGGGAGGGGGAGAGAGAGGGAGAGGCAGGGAGAAGCAGGGAGAGGGAGAGGCAGGGAGAAGCAGGGAGAGGGAGAGGCAGGGAGAAGCAGGGAGAGGGAGAGGCAGGGAGGGGGAGAGGGAGAGGTAGGGAGGGGGAGAGAGAGGGAGAGGCAGAGAGGGAGGGGGAGAGGGAGAGGCGGGGGGGGAGAGGGAGAGGCAGGGAGAGGGAGAGGTAGGGAGGGGGAGAGAGAGGGAGAGGCAGAGAGGGAGGGGGAGAGGGAGAGGCAGGGAGAGGGAGAGGCGGGGGGGGAGAGGGAGAGGCAGGGAGAGGGAGAGGCAGGGAGAGGGAGAGGCAAGGAGAGGGAGAGGGAGAGGGAGAGGCAGGGAGAGGGAGAGGCAGGGAGAGGGAGGGGGAGAGGGAGAGGCAGGGAGGGGGAGAGGGAGAGGTAGGGAGGGGGAGAGAGAGGGAGAGGCAGAGAGGGAGGGGGAGAGGGAGAGGCAGGGAGGGGGAGAGGGAGAGGCAGGGAGGGGGAGAGGGAGAGGCGGGGGGGAGAGGGAGAGGCAGGGAGAGGGAGAGGGAGAGGGAGAGGCAGGGAGAGGGAGGGGGAGAGGGAGAGGCAGGGAGGGGGAGAGGGAGAGGTAGGGAGGGGGAGAGAGAGGGAGAGGCAGAGAGGGAGGGGGAGAGGGAGAGGCAGGGAGGGGGAGAGGGAGAGGCAGGGAGGGGGAGAGGGAGAGGCGGGGGGGAGAGGGAGAGGCAGGGAGAGGGAGAGGGAGAGGGAGAGGCAGGGAGAGGGAGAGGGAGAGGCAGGGAGAGGGAGAGGGAGAGGCAGGGAGAGGGAGAGGGAGAGGCAGGGAGAGGGAGAGGGAGAGGCAGGGAGAGGGAGAGGGAGAGGGAGAGGCAGAGAGAGGGAGAGGGAGAGGCAGAGAGAGGGAGAGGGAGAGGCAGAGAGAGGGAGAGGAAGAGGCAGAGAGAGGGAGAGGAAGAGGCAGGGAGAAACAGGGAGAGGGAGAGGCAGGGAGGGGGAGAGGGAGAGGTAGGGAGGGGGAGGGAGAGATAGGGAGGGGGAGGTAGGGAGGGAGGGGGAGAGGGAGAGGCAGGGAGAGGGAGAGGCGGAGAGGGAGAGGCAGGGAGAGGGAGAGGCAGAGAGGGAGGGGGGAGGGAGGGGGAAGGAGGGAGAGGGGGAGGGAGGGGGAAGGAGGGAGAGGGGGAGGGAGGGGGAGGGAGAAAGAATCCTAGGCTCCACTTTCAGCACAGAGCCTGACACAGCGCTTGATCCCATGACCCTGGGATCATGAGAGCCAAAATCAAGTCAGAGGCTCAACCCACTGGGCCACCCAGGTGCCCCTGTTCTTTTTCTAGCTCCTTTAAGTGTAAGGTTAAGTTGTTTATTTGAGATTTTTCTTCTTGAGGTAGCCCAATATTTTTTTCAACTTTTTTTTTTGTTTGTTTGTTTGTTTTTTATTTTTGGGACAGAGAGACAGAGCATGAACGGGGGAGGGGCAGAGAGAGAGGGAGACACAGAATCGGAAACAGGCTCCAGGCTCCGAGCCATCAGCCCAGAGCCTGACGCGGGGCTCGAACTCACGGACCGCGAGATCGTGACCTGGCTGAAGTCGGACGCTTAACCGACTGTGCCACCCAGGCGCCCCGAGGTAGCCCAATATTGCTATAAACTTCCCTCCTAGAACAGCCTTTGCTGCATCCCAAAGATACTGGTCCATGTGTTTTCCTTTTCATTTGTCTCCGTGTATTCTTTGATTTCCTCCTTGATTCCTTGTTGACCCATTCATTGTTTAGCAGCATGAACTTAACCTCCATGTATTTGTGGTTTTTTTCCAGATTTTTTTCTTGCGTTTGATTTCCAGTTTCATAGCATTGTGGTCGGAAAAGATGTCTGGTATGACTTTGATCTTTTCAAATTTGTTGAGACTTGTTTTGTGGCCTAATACGTTATCTATTCTGGAGAATGTTCCATATGCACTTGAAAAGAATGTGTATTCTGCTGTTTTAGGATGGAATGTTCTGAATAGACCTGTTAGATCCACCTGTCCAATGTGTCGTTCAAAACTATTTCCTTGTTAACTTTCTGTTTGGATAATCTATTCATTGTGGTAAACGGGGTGTTAAAGTCCCCTATTATTAGTGTATTACTTTCAATTATTTTATGGTTGTTATTAGCTGCTTTATTGTCTTTGGGCACTCCCATGTCAGATACATATTTAAAATTGTTATATCTTGTTGGATTACTCCTTTTATGATTATATAGTGTCCTTTGTTTCTTATTAAAGTCACTGTTTTAAAGTCTCTTTTGTCTGATATAAGTGTTGCTACCTCAGCTTTTCACTTCCATTTGCATGATGAATGCTTTTCCATCCCATCACTTTCAATCTGCATGTTTTTAGGTCTGAAATGAGTCTATTCTGGGCAGCATATAGATGGGTCTTTGTTTCTTATCCACTCTGTCGCACTGTGTCTTTTGGAACATTTAGTCCATTTACATTCAAAGTAGTTATTAATAGGTATGTATTTATTGCCATTTTATTCCTTGCTTTATGGTTGTTTTTTGTAGTTCTTCTCTATTCCTTCTTTTGCTCTCTTCTCTGATAGTTTGCTGATTTTCTTTAGTGATATAGTTGGATTCTTTTTGTTTTTTGCATTTCTATTATTGTGGTTACCATTAGGTTTGTATTTTACATTTTCTTCTAGAGCAGTCTATATTAAGTCGGCAGTCACTTAAGTTTGAACTCTTTATTTACCTATATTCCTCTCTCACACATTTTAGGTATACGGTGTCATACATTATGTCCTTTTATTTCATGAATCCCCTGGTTTTTAGAGATCTACTTAATTTTACTGCTTCTGTGTTTCCTACTTTTCTTACTCCTACTTAGAGTTTTTTTTTTTTTTTTTCTACTCAGAGTCCCCTTTAACATTTCTTGTAGGGTTGCTTTAGGGGTCATGAATTCCTCTAACTTTTGTTGGCCTGGGAAACTCTTTATGTCTCCTTCAATTGTGAATGATAGCCTTGCTGGATAGAGTATTTGTGGCTGGTGATTTTTCCCTTTCAGCACTTTGAATATATCATGCCACTCCCTTCTGGCCTGCAAGGTTTCTGCTGAAAAATCTACTGATAGCCTTATGACGTTTCCCTTGTATATAACTGTTTTTTGCTGCTTTGAAAATTCTCTATCACTGCGTTTTGCCATTTGAATTGCTATATGTCTTGGTGTGGATCTCTTTGAGTTGATTTTGTTGGGGGCTCTCTGTTTCTCCTATGTTTTGGATTTCTGTTTCCTTCCTCAGATTTGGGAAGTTTTCAGCTGTTACTTCTTCAAATTCTGCTCCCTTTCCTCTCTTTCCTTCTTCTGGGATTCCTGTAGTGCAAATGTTATGACACTTGATTGTGTTCCTGAGTTCCCTAAATCTATTCTCATTTATTATTCTTTTTCTCTCTCCTGTTCAGCCTGATTGCTTTCCATGACTCTTTCAGGTCACTGATCCATTCCTCTGCTTCCTCTAGTCTATTATTTATTCCATCTAGGGTCTTTTTCATTTCAGCTATTGAGTTCTTTGTCCCTGGTTCTTTGTTTTCTGTCTCTCAGTTAAGATTCTCACTGAGGTCCTCCACTCTTTTCTCAAGTCCAGTCAGTATCTTTTTGACCATTACTTTAAATTCTCTATCAGGCATATTACTTCTCTCCATTGTGTTTAGCTTTCTTGCTGTGATTGTCTTGTTCTTTCATTTGGGACCTATTCCTCTGTCCCCTCTTTTTGTTTAACTCTGTGTCTATTTCTGTGTGTCAGGAAAGTCAGCTATGTCTCCTGCTCTTGAAAGTAGTGGCCTTATGAAGAAGAGGTCCTGAAGCACAGTGCTCCCTGTTCGCCAGAGCTTGGTGCCTGAGCAGTGTCTCCTGTGTGTGTTGCATGTGCCCTATTGTCACAGAGCCACTTTTGCCTTCAGTCATACGAACTAGCTCTTTTTGCCTGTCGTGGGCTGAATTTGGTACCTACGTTGTTAGTGGGCCGGTCTGAGGCCACCTTGGGCTGGAGTTGAATTAGGCCAGGTGTTTGCTGGAGACGTAGTAGCAGCAAATTGCAAGAGAAGGTGGGAGCAATGCACACGCAGTGCCAGCAAGGTCCCCACCAGTGGGAGGGGACCTGTAGCCCCCAACAACGGCAGGCTGAGTTGGAGGGGGCAGACCCACAGACGTGGGGGGAGGCAGGAAGCCTGATATTAGCAAGGTTTGCAGGAGTCTGCTATGGGAGGAGACCTGGTGCAGAGGCCTGGTGGAGGGGTCGTGTCCACAGAAGAACACAGGGGCAGAGCACACTGTTAGCAAGTTAGGTAGCGATCGTTGTGGCCTGGCTGTTTCCCATGGGTGTCTAGGCTGGGAGGGGGGCATGGGGAGGGAAATGGCACCTGACACCTCCTTTGTTCCTTGAGAAGTGTCCCGTCGATCCCTGCCCCTCCAGCACCAGCTCTGAGATAGATTAGTAAACAAATCTTCCTCCCGTAGGCCACAGGGGAGTTTCAAACTGCTGCTTCTATATTTATTTCCCGGGTTTTTTATTGTGCTGTTTCTTTAAGGGCAGAGGTCCAGTTTCCTCTCTCCCTCCCAGCTCTCTCAGAGCATGTTAATTTAAAAAAATTTAAGTTTATTTTCGAGAGAGAGAGTATGCGAGAATGAGCGGGGAAGGGGCAGAGAGAGAGGGAGACGCAGAATCCGAAGCAGGCTCCAGGCTCCGAAAGGTCAGCATAGAGCCCGACGCGGGGCTCGAACTCATGAACCACGAGATCATGACCTGAGCCAAAGTCAGACACTTCACCGGCTGAGTCACCCAGGCACCCCAGAGCAAGCTGATTTTTAAAGTTCTGGGTTTTAAGCCCCACTGATTGTAAGAACTGAAATTTGGCCCCTTTGGTTTTCACGGCCAAATGTTATGGGGATTTGTCTCTCGCATGTGGGCTTCCCAGTGTAAGAGTGTATTTCTGTCCCCTCTCTGCAACCTGCAGTGTCCTTCCAGCAGGGCAGTCCCACGGTCTGTTTAGCTCCCAACTGTGTCTCTGCCCTTCCTACACTCTGTGTGGCCTCTTGTCTACCTTTAGCTGTGGAAAGACTGTTCTTCCAGCCTTTGTGTCATTTTCTGGGTTATTTGCACTGATGTGTCTGTTGCCTAGTTGTATCTGTGGGGCAATGTGAGTTTAGGGCCCTCCTACTCCTCCACCTTCCCTGGAAGTCTGGCTTTCATTTCTTAATGGTCCCTGTGGTTATGCCTCCTTCTCAGGATTATTTCATATTCAGCCTGCTCCTGCCAAGACATCCGTTTCCTTCCAATTTGTGAACCTGAAAATGTTCTAGTCAGCATTTCACTTGTTCTTGTAAATCTTACTTCTTCAATTCCCACTAGTTACTAAACCAGTTGTATTTTTACTCCTTAGTACAAAACTACACCATGCTGTTGCATGTGGTAAGAGATGTTCACAGACTGGCCAAGTTGCCCCAGTGCAGAGAAACGAGATGCCCCTTGTGTTTTCCTTTTGTTTCAGGGTTTGGGAACTGGATGAGCTCAAGTTTTTGGCTTTAACAACTTAGTGTGAAAAGTCCAAGACCTGCTGTCGGAGCTCGGAATGCTTCCTTCCTGATAATGGGAAGATGGGGTCCACCTTTGGGTGATTCTTAAATTTGCCAGTTGATGGGACGTTGTATCAATAGCTAATAATTATTGTTAAGTACACAATGCCTATGAGGCAGGGACTATTCTTATCCACCTTTTACATCTGGGGAAACTGAGGCACGGGCTGACTTGGTTTACCCAGTGTGGCTCAGCTATAAACATAGAACACAGACTTATTTTTTAAATGGCTGTATCGTTTTATCCTTCTCCTCTGCTTGAGATGATTCTGAGTTTCTAGCCAGGAAAAGCAGCATAAAGTTTTCAGAATGTTCATTGAAACAAAACCTGTTTTACAACAGCTACAGCAAAAACTGTATAAGGGGCAGGATTGCCCGTAGAGTGTGTGGGCCTGGGCAAATTATTTCTGTGGGTATCCTGTGTACACAAGCAATTTAAGACCGCCTCAAATCAATATTCCAGCACCATTCTGGTGACCCAATTTCACATGATCCCACAAAAAAACCTAAAATACTGTGCTGGTCATCAGGAACAAACTGTTCACCAGGAAGCTCTTCTAGAAGCCAGCTCAGATCCTATAGGTGTGGGTTCTGGAGCTCTTTGGGGGCATCTGGCCAACCTTACGCTCTAAAGGGACGAAATGGGAACCAGCTGGTCCCGGCCACCAGAGGGGACCATGGGGAGGCACTTCCAGGAGCCAGAACCCATGCAGGACCCTGTATGTGCTTGGGACACCCCACCCATATGGTACGATTGGTTCCAGGCACTGGAAGTGGGGCTTGGCAAGTCCCCAAGAAGGCATTCCAAAGGCAAAGTTGTGGTGTTGGTAGAGGGGTCCTGAAGCACAGGGCCCGGGGCAGGGATCCTGACCAGGGTAGAGCTGACCAGTGGGTGAAGCTTGAGCAATATTAAGACTAAACAGCAATCACTTCCAAACTCTTAGGTGCTTTAGCTATAAGGGGGGAGGGTGGGGGTGAGGGATGGAAAGCTGTTGTCAGGAGGAAGCCAGCTGGAGAGTTCTAGTATTTAAATATTCTCTTTGTGGGTTTGGTAAAAGACACTTTTCGCTTTTAAATTGTGTAAAATGTTCAAACAAAGAATTGCTTTTCCTTTCAAGTGGCCAGCTCAGCCCAGCTGTCTGTGAATGCTCTGCAACCCTCTGTGAGCTGGCCCAGGGTGGACATTAGACATCTTCTTTACCTAGATGCCCTTCTCAACAGGTTTAAAGACCGATTATGGCAGAGCTACCCTGATGGGAGCAGGGAGAGAAGTGGACAAAGCCAGGTTGACCTCCTGACGCTGCCGCTTTGGGCAGGTGGGTTCTGAGCCCCGGTGCTAGATGGAGGGATAGCATCTTGCCTACCCCCTGGGGCTGAGACCAGGATTAAACCTATATGGGGTATCTGTATGAACTCAGAATGTAAAAGGCAAATTTGAGCAGCATCTCTAGAGAAGAAAAGATACACCAAAGCACTCACTGCTTTCAGCTGTTTTATTGCTAAACTATCACGATATAAGCCGTATAAAAATACTTTACATATAGCAAAAATAAACTACATTAAACTGGAGATTAAAAACATTTTGCATAGGAATGTGATGTATTCAAACTTCCTTAACAGTCAAGATTTTTAAAACCTAAGCCTTCCAGCACCACCCTGTTGGAGAGAATTCTGTTTGTTGGAGAACTACTTACGGCATGGTCAACATTTTCTCCCCTCTGAGGGCTGTAGAGGCAATGGGGGTAAGGGAGGTTCTTTGACAAGGTGCTCAGGGTCTAAACTTGTCCCAAGGGCAGTGCTGAAAGCCCGTGCCCTAATGGAAAATGTATCCTTTGCTTCCGATGCGTCCGACCCGGGACGGGGCAGGTGTTTGGGCTGCCGACAGCTGCATGAAGGCAGGGTGTTAAACGTTTTTTCCAACACCCAACATCCTGTCTCCTTTTCAGAGGGGCTCGCTTAGGGACCATCTCCAGCTCACCAATCACAGAAACGTTTGTTTTTAAACAAACGGAGTTAAGATGGTGACGTTGGCTATAACTGAAGGTACTCCCGACAGCGGAGGGAAACTGACGTTTGCAATCACAATCCTTTGTGACACTTCTTAAGCATTTAGCTAGAATGCAGGAAAACCCGTGCATTGGCTGGTTTGGCTCCATGAGGTTTAAGGCCTAAGCCCTGGGCTTGGAAGACTGGCGGTTAGGATGTGTTAGGTACCTGCTAAAGGGTCATCCCTCCAAAAAAAAAAAAAAAAAAAAAAAAATGGATGCCGGACCTTGTCAGGAATGTCCCAACCCCCATGCCTCCTGTAAACGTGAACAAAATTGTTAGCCGGACCTCTGACGGTCTTTCAATTGTGAGTAGAAAGCACTTGGGAAGCGTTTTTTGACATGAAAACAAACACATTCAGCCTCCCTTTGGTCTGTTGTAACAACCAGAACATATCCGCTTCCAATCTAAATGTTGCAGCTCCCACGCTGGCCAAGACGGACTTCCTGAGACCGACGTCTTGGCTACTGGATGTAAACGAGAAAGGCCCCATCAGTGCTTTCCAGTTTTTCGAAGGAACCATCCTGATTCATCTAGGGTGTGTCTATGCTGGAAAACTCTGCATGTCCTTTGGATAATGCGTACAGGGGTTACCTAGCGGGATTTGGTCAGCTCTGTAAACGGTAGCCTGCACCCAGGGTTCTGTGAACTTTGCGAAGTCTTTCAGAATCCCGTTACCACACAGGCGGTTTTGTTTTTAACTCACGATCACCTACTAGGCCACTTCTTTGGGGGATCTAAACACTTTACAAGACAGTTCTCCTCCGTGACCAGACGCAGGCTCAGAGGTGAAGTCCGTGTCCTCTCTGGCAACAGATGGTTCCTTTTTCCACAAAGCCATCCCCCTTCTTTCTCCAAAGATGCTTTCTTCTAAGACTCGGGTGACTGATAAACTCTGAGGTGGGTAGTTTCGCGGGGCTTTTTTTTGGTGGGGGGGGGGGGGGGTTGTGGGTTTTTTTTTTTTTTTGTATTTTTGTTTTGTGTTTTTGCTAGCACGATTCACAAATTTTCAAGGATACATCCTTGGGGTGGGGGGGGGAGGCGGAAATCCTCAGCATATGTAAAAAGAGACACTTGCAAGAGATTTCAACCATTTATAAATATTTTCTAATTCCAACAGGGGTGTGTAATATTTTCGGGACAGATAAAAAGCATAAAAATACAGGTAAGAAAATAAAATTTAATAACCTACTACTTTGGGTTGCTATTATATATTATCAGGCAGCAGTATTTTTGTACATACAGGAAGACTTGCAAACTCGGGAAATATACTACATTCAGCAACACGGTAGATTCCTGTTAGCAATGCTACATATGTACATTACCTTGGATGTAGCAAGTGCAAACCTCCACCTGAGATCCTTCTCACACGTGCAACACACACATCTTTCCCACTTAGACATCCTTACTTTCTCCTTCTCTGTAGAGGATCCTATTGCCTCTTCCCAGACCGAAAATATTTTGTGAGCAATTCCTCTTGGCAAAATCTCCTCCTGGCATTTGTTCCTGACCAAACTTTCTCGCTAGCTGTCGGTTCCTAATACACATTCTCTCGCCTGTTTATGTCTCAAAACTAATGCTTTTTGCTTCTCTTTCCCTCGCTATTTGGGAGAGTTGTTTATGAAAGGGCTTCCTCTAATATCCAGCCTAGGTGGTCTCAGAAAAAGCTTGTGCGTGCGTTATACACACACACGTACGTGCACAGGTTCGTGCAAGAGTTGGAACTAGCAGGAGGCCCTTTTCACTAACCTAGAAGACTGATGGAAAATGCGTTAGCCCTTGTTCGCCCCATCCAGGCACAATGAAGCAGAGCGACTTTGCTATAATAGCAGGAAGGCACTTGGGTAAAACATTCAGATAACTGAGGAAGGCCAATATCCCTCATGTGCAAAGAAAAAAAAAAAAGGGAAATGGTTCCTAGCCAGGTCAAGTGAGAACAGATCTCTCACCAAACACTACCTCTGCCCCAGCGAAGTCCAATGTTGCTGGAGAGACTGCTTTGGGTAAAGCTGCTGGTGTAAGGAAACTTTTCGTGAATTAGGAAGAATTTCACATCCCAGGAGCTCTGCGGCAATTTGCGTAAACGAGGATTTTGCTAAACTTTGTGCTTGGGGTGGGTGGAAGAGAGGTCCCCGGGTTGTTAGGGGGAAAACAAATGCTAGGCCTCGATGAAAAGGTCACACCCTGGGCGTTCTGTCCACTCTCTGGAGCACCAGACCCACCAGGCTCTAGTCACCAAGCCTCACGCTCCTGGAAGAGCTGTTGGGAAGGTTTAACCTCCGGATAACCTTGACTAGGAAGCCAGGACTTGTAAATGCCACGGGGAGACCTCAATGGCCAGGATTCTCTTCCTACGCTTCTCCCTAGCAGATCTGAGAAATCACGAAGCAGAGCCTTTCGAAGAGCGCCGGGACCTCTGCATTCTGTTGTTGATTACGGGGGAAGAAACCGAATCGCCGAAAACGAATCCCTGGCTTGTCCCGGGGTGTCCACGGTACATGCAAACAGGAGCGCATCTGGGCGATGAGAACCCACCCCTGCGGAGGACTCCAGAGTTTTCTGTGTTTGCAGAAACTGCACCAGAGGAGGCAGACTCATGAGGGCTCGCTGTGCGCAGTGGAGACAGAATTTGGGGGCCAATCACCATGCAAGCGGTCCGGGCAGAGCTCTGTCCAACTGCGGACTGCACGTGGGCTGGTTCTCTTCGATGCGGATGCAGGCGGCTAATGCAGACCGGTCTTGGGGACCGAGGGACGCTTGAAAGGGCTTCAGGTAAAGATCACCAATGAACTTTGGGGGCCACAGCCTGCGATGGCGTCCCACGTGGAGTCGAGGCCAGAGGAACTCTGCCCTTCTCACGGGGGAACCCACTTAGAAAAAGAAATGCTTAGGCCTGCTCATTGCCTCATTTCTCACAATTTAACCAAAATACCTTCACTTTTTTTTTTTTTTTTTTTTTTTGGTGGTTTTAGCTCCTCTTCAATTCCTTCTCAAAATTCAATGCACATGCCTGAGATTGTTGTTCCTCGCTAGTTTACAGGGAAAAAAGCACTCCGGCCGTTAGGAAGAAAGCAAGCGAGAGCAGCAGAAAGCCATTAGGTTGCAGGGGTGCGGAGGTGTTCACACTGCAGCCTGCGGTCCCTGCTGGAGTCCGACCGCCCGCTGCAGGGGTGAGGAACTGCTGGCCTGGAGCGAGCCCCACCCTCCAGCCAGCTTTTTGAAGCAGAGGAAAAAAAAATAACGTGTACACGTGTCATAACGCCGAGTTTTAACAGGCCATCTTGTTAGGGGCCACTTGTGCTTCAGAATGAGAAAACTCAAAAATCAGGCTTTCGCTGTGGCCCAACCGTGGCCAGGAACAGGCGATCCCTAAGGATGACGGTCCGGCTTCCGTTTTTCTTCAGCCCATAAGCCAGACTCTTGGGTCACGTTCCCTTGGCTGCTGTTTGCAAACTCCTTTTCCTTCAAAAGGTACAGGAGGTGTATCTGTGACCTGGAAAAATGAACGCAGGGCTGGGGTTTAATGACACGGCCCACATCTTCCACCCCCCACCCCAGCCCACGCCCTGAGCTCCGGTCAGTCCGTTCTCGGGGCCGTCGCGGCGTGCTGTCTTGTGCAGAATGTGGTTTTTTTGGTCAGCAGGCACTTAAGGACACCATGAAAGTCAACCGAGATGCTCTTTGGGATTTAAAACAAAAATCAAAAAGGCAGAGCGTTCTCCCTGGTGTTTACACAGAGAGGTGGCGAGCTCCTTAATCGAGGGTCAGCTTTTTGCCAGAACATGGTCCCGCGTGTGGCCTCCGGGCCAGGAGATGTACAGTAAAGAGAACAGAAGGTGAGAGGCAGTGGAAGGCTCCGAGGGGTCAGATACGGAAGGTGTCTTGCTAATGGCATCTTCTACGTCTGATTTCTGGCGGGAGGTCCTGAAAACTCCTTCCTGATAATTTCATTAACTACAAAAGAAAAGAGAAAGAGAGAGAGAGAGAGAGGAGGGGCGAGTGAGAGGGCACCAACAACACGGGTCGGATTAGCTTTCTAGAACCTTTAAACAAACAAACCACGCTTTTGTTCTCTCCGATAATACGTTGGACAATTTTTAACGTAAGAAATGCCTTCCTGTGCTTTTTCTGTTTTCCTGGACAGTAATATTTTGTGCTACGGATGTGTTTGTGAAGGGAACTTTAAAACATCGTGGCAGAAATTGAGCTGGGCCCTAGGGCAGGATCAAAGTATGTTCAGGCTCTCGTTATTACAGCATCTGGAAAATACCTACTACGAGACTAAACCATAGTTGACCCACAAAGCATTCAGTTCTCAAAAGAGACTTTTCAAAAGAGAGTAGATGGAGATACCACTGAGAGTAGCCATCAGTGTAGACGACATCTCTCTCAGCACAACCAGAAATTCTGGCCTTACTCCGCCCCCCACCCCACCACCCATGCTGGCGAAGTGTCCTCTGTCCGAGGGGCTCTGGAAAATTTGGTCACCCCCTCCCCCCACAAGGGAACCAGGAATGTAATGCCAGCCCCTGACATCAAGAAGCTGGTTCTCTTCTCCCATCTCGGCCCCCTTATCCAGGGCCCCTCTCTCTGTAAGCAAGGCAGGAAGGTCTTAGAATGGGGATCTGGCAAAAAAGAAAAAAAAAAAAAACTTTCTTGGTAAAAAGTTGCTCTCTGCAGCAGCCCAGATCCGAGGCAGGGGGTGTCCACAAACCCGAGGGCTATGTAACGCCCTTGCCTGTGCAGTGGGATGGGTCGACTGGTCCCAGGGGCAGGAGGAGAGCGGAGAGGAGGGAGACCCCTGTTGGGTGCCTTCGAAGGTTCTTAATCTCCCCTCCCCCGCCTCCTCCCGCAGTCCTCCTCGTGGGTTTCGTCTTTGATTACCTTACTGTAATCCTCCCTGCTTATTTTCTGTTTCTGTTGAGATTTGCTCCAAGCCCCCCCACCCCCAAGTGGAGCCCTCCTAGGTCCAGCATGCTCTTCCCAGACGGCCCCTGCGTGGACGAGTCTGCAAGCCCCAGGGAAAGCACAAAACTTTCCCAAAAAAGCCAACTGCCCTTGAGCTGGAAAAGGCACGCTTGACCTTGGGCTCCCTCACTCCACTGGTAGTGGCGTGACTCTACCTCTCTGTGCCTCGGTTTTCTCCTCCGGTAAGCGGAACCCGCGACGTGTACGGCTTAGTCCCTGGTAGGCACCGAGGCCCATGCCTGCTCCTGGCGCCCGCCTGGCAAATGGTGTTCCGTAGCGGCTGGCTCCACTCCCCACACCCCCAGGCTCGGGGTCAGACTCTGAATGAGTGCTTTGCCTCGGTGGGCTTCGTTTTGTGCTAGAAACTATTGAGGCACCCCTCCCTCTTCTTCAGGTATGCGCTGAAAGCACGTGCGAGGTGGGAGTTCGGGTTAGCATCCCTTCTCTGCTGCCTCCTTACTTGAATTTGCCTCAGTCTCCCCATCTGTAAATCGGGTCTAAAAACGCCACCTCCCTTCTAGGGTCCTAGAGGAGCTTGGATAAGATCATGCAAGTGATGGACTTATCACAGTGCCCCGTGTCTGGCAGGTGTTCACAGCATGGTGCACATTAGGTATGAGATGTTATAACCTACGGAGGTACACGTGCATAGTATTAGCACAGCAGAGCGTGGCCGCGGATCCATTAATAGCTCAGAGGATGAATTCACATTCAGCAAACCAACGTTGTTGACCGGGCACTTACTGTATACCAGGTACTGGCTGAGCTGACTCCCAGGGGCCCTAAAGCAGGAACCCAGCCCACCCTTCTGTGAACCCTGCCCGGGCCTGGTAAGCTGAGAGCCCTTTGTGAGGCAGGCAGGGAGCCACAGGGGGAGCAGAATGCCAGGGGGAGGGAGGTGGGGTCAGTGCAGCTTCATGGGAAGCTTTTCAAAGCCCGGATTCTGAAGGGCTTCCTGTTTTCTCAATCTAGGAAACCAGAAGAGTCGATCCTTAATGGAAACTTTCCACAGCCTCGGCTTTCTAAAAATATCTGGTAGGCAGCCATGTTGGCACCACGGCCCTCACTAAAGGGTCGCTCCCCCTCCTCAGAAGGCAGGGGCTGGGGCCGGGGCGGGGGTGGAAGGTAGGCGCCGTGTTCAAGCACAGAGACGCTCTGCCCGCTTCCTGAAAGCTAGAGTCAGGTAGATGCTAATAGTTGCGTCTGGAAAACTCCGGACAGCGTGCACTTAGACCTTCATGTGGTTGGGGGTGGCGAGGGGGCGGCTGTGGGCCCAGGCCCCGAAGTGAGGCCCACTCAAACCCCGCAGAAACCTCTCTGGCTAGAGGAACCTTCTCTTGCTGAAACCTCAGGGCTGGCTCCCCTGGCTGGGAGCAAGGAGAAAGTTCTAGAGCAGGAGTGCCAGCTGGGTGTTGGCAGGGGCGGCGCCGGCCCCCCCCACTTGGGGGACCTCGAGCCCAAGACGTGGAGGGTCTCTGCTCCAGAGCCGGGGCTCCTGTCTGCAGGGAGGTCTCCCCTCTGCAGCCACAAGTATTCAAACCAGTTCCCTGATGCCCACCATGCAACCTCTCCCTGGGTCCTCCCCCGGCTTCTGGACTGGATGGGACGGGGGGGGGGGGGGGGGGGGGGGGCTCCTGCCTCAGCCCTGCCGCACCTCCTTCTCCAGCTCTCCTCTCCCTCTGCAGCTCTACCTGCTTAAATTAAGGTCTCCCTTACGCAAAACCCTGCTCTGGGTGCCCCCTGCTTCCCTCGCCAGCCCCGCAGGCTTCTACCTGCACTCTGCTGGTAGAGTAGCCCAGCGGCCCCTTTCTCCTCACTCCTCCATTCAAGGCTCTGCTCCCTCTCCTGCTCTGCGCTGCATCCCCCCAGTCCTGCCCAGTCTCCTCCAGGTATCCGTTCCAGGCAGTTCACCAGCTAGTGCTTTATGTTCTTGTTCCCCCACGGAACCCTCCGCTTTTAAACAGGGCCTCAGGAAGTGCTCATTGACGCCTTTCTGAGCTTCCTTTTTCTCCTCAAGTGCTAAGTAGCCTCAGGTCCCACAGACAGGCTTCGTCCCCACTCTGAGTGCTGAAACACGGTTCTGTATCAGCCTTCTGCGTTGCATCCAGTCAGTAAATGCTTGGAGCATCTATCCTAGGCCAACTTTTGTATCTTTCCTCCCACCTCTTCCCAAACTGGGCCACACGCATTTCTCCAACAGCCCCTCTCCTCGTCCCAACGCCACCTTTGCACGGAAGCTGTCTCCCACTCCTACCCTCGGGCCCTCACTTCCTCCAGAAGCAAATAGCGAATTCTCACAATGCTTTGCTTGCAACCTCCTAGGCCAGGTTATTTGAGTTTCCTGTGTCCTCAGGGTGCCATGCATAGTGCCATGCATACAGCAGGTACCTAATGTATGCATCTCAGCCCCCCCACAGATATCCCACACCACAGCCTAGGTCACTTGGTTTGGAGAAGCTGTCTTTCCTCTGCCCTCCAATTGACAAATGGGTTGCCAATCTGTTACTTGTCTGGAACCTTTTCTCTACAAAAGAATATAAGCCATTCGCATTTATTGAAGGCTGACTGCATGCCACGCACTGTAATAAATGCAAAGTTTTTTCTTACGCCAAACCTAGCAATACAAGCCTCGCCTCATAGTTGGAGATAGGCAGTCCCCTGCCATACCAGGTGATGGAATTGTGATTTGAACTCAAGGCCCATATATTAACCTGAACCCTAGATGGCTACACAATTGATGAAACTGTGCTATTAAGTGCAGAAGTCATCATGTTTTTTCCATGGTCCTGGCATCCTCAGTGTTGTGTGTGTGTGTCAGGAAAAGGCGAGGGCAGCCTCTGTGAAGTTAACAGCAGAGAAGGCCATATGCTGAGTGGTTAAGGCGGTCATTGAGTATCACTTTCTCAGAACAGAATTGAGGCTAATAGTGTCGCCTCTACCACAGGCAGCCCTGACCTTTTATCACCCCTAGCGCGAGGCGCCATGATGAAAACATTGATGAACGTGTACAACCTCAGGGTGATTTCTAAGCCTGACACCTAAGGCTGAAACCAGAAAGGAAAAGATCGACAGATGTAAGTATATTATAATTATATATTTTTCTCTTTAAAACTCTGGAAAAATCAAGCAGAGAGAATAAAAATAAAACCCTTCTAATAAAGGGCTGTTGGCATAAAAAGAATATGAGGGATTATCAAACTTCTTCTGTAAAGGGCCAGACAAAAATATTTGCAGTGCTATGGGCCCCCTACTCAACTACCCAGCTCTGCCCTGTAGTGTGAAAGCAGCCATAGACAGTATGTGAGCAAACGGACATGGCTGTGTGCCAATAAAACTTTATTCGCCACAACAGACCGGGGGCCAGATCTGAACAGGCCAGTTGCCAACTGGCATGAGACTTAGTGTACCAGCCCCTAGTATATACCATGGCAGAGCAGTGTTTTTTCACCTACTTTTTTTTTTAATTTTTTTTCAACGTTTTTATTTATTTTGGGGACAGAGAGAGACAGAGCATGAACGGGGGAGGGGCAGAGAGAGAGGGAGACACAGAATCGGAAACAGGCTCCAGGCTCCGAGCCATCAGCCCAGAGCCTGACGCGGGGCTCGAACTCACGGACCGCGAGAGATCGTGATCTGGCTAAAGTCGGACGGTTAACCGACTGCGCCACCCAGGTGCCCCACCTACTTTTTTTGGGGGGGGGGGGGAGGGGAATAAAGCCAATGCCTCTTACTTGTGCTGTTCCTCAAACAACCCTAGGTGTTTATGTCTACAAACTTGGATTTCTCTTAGCATCCCACTCTGCCCTAGGAATGTTACGATTCCCTTGAAGGGCCAGACACCTGCAATGCTGACTTTCATTCAGCTGAGCTCAGAGGTTCTCAAACTTTACCTTGCAGCACAGCTGCTCAGAGGTGCATGTAGAAAACCACATGGATATACACGGTAGGTGTAATTTAAAAGCCCGTCAAGGGTAACTTTGACTCTGGGCCTTTTCCTCTTAATTGCTGACTTTGGAACTTAATTCCCCGAAAAAGCAACCACAGGAAGGAGTGGAGAGACCCCCTCCTGTTTCTCTCCCCAAAGCCTCAAGCATGTTTTCTCAAATCTGGTTAGATCATGTGAGTGCCCACAAGAGTCTGGGGGCCAGCCACAAGGTCCACAGCCACTCCTCGAGCTTGGACAGGAGTGGGGGAGGCTGCCTTCTCTAGGCCAGAGAGTCTAAGAGCCAGGATAGGGGCAGGGTCCACTCACTACCCTTCTTCATCCCGCAGCACTTGGCCGAATCTCCTCTCGAGACCCATGCTTGGGGCAAGGAGGCTGGACCAGGAAGCCCATGACGTGTGCTCTGGGTGATTCTGTCCCAACTGCCGTGAGGTAAAGCTGCTGGGACAGCTGAGGGTGAGCACCCGGCCTCTTCCCCACTAGCATGTGGAAAAGGGCTGAGCAGGCAAGGTGGCCCTTGGCCCTTCTCCTGTGACGCTGATATCAAAACTGAAATGATCTGTCCTCTAAGAACAAAACTCTTTTTCGCTCTGCTTTTTGCTGGCTCAGGAACTTTCCAGCCACCTCTGTGTGCTCTGGGGGAACTCGGGAACAGTGAAGAGCTTTCCAGATGGGCCAGGCCAGACTTTAGACTCAGCGAAAAAGACAAAAAAAACCCTTGACAGGCCTGAAGCCCAAAGCCTTGGGTGGGGTCTGAGAGGTACAGGATAGTAAATCCCCCAGGGGCCCTGGACATCAGAGCCAGCTTGCCAAAGTTCCCAGGCCCCCCTGTAAGCTCAGAAGCATTGCCAAGTGCTAATACCAGGGAGGGAAGAAACACGCTTTAAAAAGGCCCCTTCAGGACTCTGAGAAGTGGTTTACACTGTCCACACTGACATTTTAGCTGCATTTTTGTCACCCTGAGTCCCAGATCCGAAGCCCTCGGGAAGGAGTCTGGCACCTGGTATTCAGCAAATGTTCCCTGATGGCATTGTTGCCTTTGTGGACAGCGTTTGATAGTTGCTGTTGGAGAACGTGCCAGAGAAACACCCCCCCCCCATACCCCTTTCATGCCGCTACTAGGAAGTGTCAGCATGTCTTATCAGCAGAGCCCATCCCTCCAGAATGTCCAGGCCACTGGGTGTGCTGATGGGCATGGCAGCTGGCAGTGAATTTGGGTGCGTTTTCAGAACAGCTTGCAGAACAGCTGCTCAGAGGTGCCTATAGAAAACCACATGGACATACACGGTAGGTGTAATTTGAAAGCCCATGTGATGCCGCCATGAACTTCTGGGCCTGGCCTTGATGGAATGAACCTACTTTATCTGACCAGGGAACCCTTCAAAAGCCACAGCCCGATGAGCCAGGGAGATGTCAGGGGGCATGTAACCAACAACACCGCCGGCTGACTTCTGGTGAGTGTACTTCGTGTGCTGAATCGAATCGGCATGTGCACAGCATTCGGTCACAGCAACAGCATCTAAACAGCCGAGGCACAGAAAGGTAAAGCAACAGCCTCACCGTCCCAGGGGGACTCTACATTCACAGAGCGTCCTGCCCCCTGTGCTGTAAAGTCTGCGTGAGTTACCAGGCTCTTCTACGCAGGCCCAGAGTCCAAAGTCAACTGAGATATAGATCCAGTGCTTGAAGCTACATCAGGGGCTCTGCTGAGTTCAGTGGGAAAACCACAGCTCTATCGTGGACCAAGCACAGTACCCTCCGAGAGCAGCTTCCCGGGGCTTCTGATCTACCTTCCCCGTCTTGTTCCCCAATGCAGAGAGTCTTACATAACTGGATACACCAAGCAACATGTACAAAACCAAAAAGGAGCTGGTCCAGTGCAGGAGCAGAACTCTCAGAGGTGGGAAGGTGGCCTTGCTATACTCTTCCTGGGAGGGGGTGATGGGGCCCCTGGGAGAACATGCAAATTCCCAGGGCCTCCTCTCCTCTCTCTCCTCCCCACCCCATCCGTGAGCTCCAGCCTCCCAGACCAGCTCAGGGATGGACCCCAGGGGTGTCCCCTTACAGAGCGATGGGGGCTAGCCTGCAGGAAGTGGTGTCTGTGAGGACAGCTGGGAAAGATTTCTTCTACTAAAAGTAATTCAGGTTAAGGAAACACACAGCTGGAAAACAAAAGGAGAAGCAGAAGAGGTCAATTACCTTTGACTTTGATTTCTCGGATCAAAGATCACAGTCATTCTGTTTCATAATATGTTTTGTATCCAGCTAAGGTGTGTGTCTATCAGCTCTGAAAAAGATTGGCAAAATCATTTTTGAGAAGAAAAAAAAAAATCACCTTTGCCCTCTATTACACTCCGAACTCAGGTTAATATCATCCGTTTAATGGGTAGCTCTTCACCTAGGGCCAACGCAGAACCCAGGACAGAATTTAACCCTCCGGCTGTAGTTTAAGCCCACATTCTGTATCCTCTTAAAACCACTGTGCCGGAATTAACCCCAAACCAGTGTAGTAGTCACTGAGAGGAGGGACTTAGTGCCAAGAAATGAGGGTCCCTGAGATCAAAGGGCACCCGCGAGGTGATGGCATTTTGTTTTGTTTTTTTCTAAGCTAGACAAAACAGCCCTGCCTCCTGCAGGCCACGGAGCTGCGAATCAGGGCCGACTGAAGAGAGGAAAACGTACACGCTAGCTTCTGCAGCAAAGAACGTCAGAATTACACGAGGAATCGATTCAAACGTAACCCTCCTTCAGGCTTTTCTACGTGCTAAATTTGACTCGTTTCCTTCTTACAAGTGATAGAACCTCAGTGCACATGCAAATTCATAAGACTGCACATTTTCTTCCTGTTTTTTTTTTTTTTTGGTTGACAGTGAAAAAGAGTTCCTATTTTTATAGCTCCTGCCCAGTCAGCACACGGAGGGCCCTTAAAAGGGGGTGGTGATGAGTGTACATGACAAGCAATAAACTCCCCCTCTATAGCAGTTTTCCAATCACTTGTTCTCTTAATCCCCTTTAAAAAGTGCCAGAGTAAAGGGCCAGGGTCCGTTTCGCCTGCACTGAGAAATGTTTTCTGGGATGAATTTCTTACAGGGAGCGATCCAACTTTTACTAGCTGTAGCTTTATCAGCATCGTTGGGCAAACCAGGATGCTCTCTCAGAGGCGGGGCACAGACTCCCGGAAATCTCCCCTTCAAGGTGGAGAACCCTCAAATAATGAGAGCTTTCCGGCAGGGCTGTAGTTAACGGGGCTGAACTCCCCCAGGCTGGGCTCCATTCGGGTTGGCTGGGTTGGGGTTAGACACAGCAGAAAATAACCAGCTCCTCCAGTGCAGTTGCTGTGAACAGTTTGGACCCTGCGTTTCAGGCCACCTCCCGAAGCAAAACCATCCACTCCCCAAAATTCCAGGTGGCCATGGCCCCACCAGCCATTTCCTCACTGGACTGCCTTAGCTCCAGTGCACCGTGGCTTGTTCACCCCAAGAGCAAAAGGCGTCGTCAGACCATTCATTCGAGGCCTTAAAATACCATCTGTATCCCAACAGTGGTCAAATTAATGTCTTCAGCCCAGACCTCACCCTTGACCTTCAGACTTTGCCATCTAACTACCCACTGGGCATCCCAAACTGAATATGGCCAAAGCCGATTTCCTGATTCTCACACCCGCCCCCCTCCCCCACTTGTTCCCATCATAAGAAACCTCACTCTCTTCTTCCGGTTGTTCAGACCAATCTCGGTCACCGTTCACATCCCTCCATATGCAAATGCTTCTGGGTTTACCTTTGAACTAGATCTGGGAACCAGCAGCCCCTACCACCTCCTGTCTTGATCACTACATCAGCCGCTCCCCTGTGTCCCTGACCCGGTGCTGGGATCCCTGGTCTCTGCCCAAGAACTGGTGGCTCTGAAGGCACAGCAGTTGGTCAGTCGTTACTCCCAGAAAAACAGTAGACATCAAGTGCCACGCACAGGTCCAAGGTCACATGCTTGGAGCAGCGAGCCCAGTCTAGGGGGGGAGCCCCGGGACCATGCCTTTAAGGCCAGCCAGCCAGTACCCAAGAAGCAAGCCCTGCTCTGACTCTGCTCCCCAGCCCTCATCAAGAGTGTTCAGAGAATTTATAAAGCATTCACCTAACTGGTTTGCAGCCTTTTGAGGTACAGCTTCCTGTTTAGTCATGAAGTTTCACTCTTTCACGGCCTGTTTCTTGGTGCAAGGCAGAGGCGACAAGGGGAGAGGAAGGGCCTATTTCCATTCAACTAAGACCCCAACCTCAGCTCAAGACCCAGCCACCCACTTCCCTGCCAGCCGTCTCTGGGGATTGGTGGTACAACACTCATTGCTCAGGTCAGGTTAGCGAGGCACAGAAAGATGGAGAGGTTTGTCCAGGACCGGGCCCCTGCACTGGGCAGAGCTCAATAAGGCCCCAGCTTCATGGGCCTTAGGCCCAGGCTCCCTGTAGTTGGGAGATGATCAGGCTGTCTTGGGACCTGGGTGAAAATGCAGACTGGTGTCAGAAGCCCTTGGAAAAAAAGCACTCTGCCACTGACAGCCATGCAAGTCTCCTGGCCCCTTGCTGAGCCACAGAATGGGAATAACAACACCTTCTTGGCAAGGATTCTGTGAGGATTAAATAAGATGTTCTACCTGGTCTGTTGGCAGGTATTTATAAGCTCTGCGATATGGCCCCTAAAGAAGACCCATGGAAGAGTAAGAGGGAAGGGTGAGAAAGGGGACAGAGGCCAGGCCAAAGCATCCTCTCTAATAACCAAGAATAGGATCCTGTTTCCCTCCGCAGTTCACGAGGAAGTAGGTTCCTTTGATCGGCATGGCTGCTCTGGCCAGTTGTTAGTAATATGGAGGTGGATGGCAAGAGAGGCAGCCATGTTTAGAGTTACCTCGGTGACACCTACCCCCCCTCCCCCCCCCCCCCCCCCCCCCCCGCGCGCAAAGCCAAGGAGAGCAGCCTCTGGTCCTGGAATCATTGCCCCATTGTGTGGTCTTTTATGAGGCTACAGCTGAAGACCTACACAGCGATGTTGCATTTTTACAACACTAGGCATAAAGCGGTGAATCCTTCCACTGGTGCTGTGGATTAGATGATCATTGAAGACAGGGATGGGAAGTGCTTCCCTTATTAATCAACACTGATAATTAACGTGCAAGCACATGGTATCGACGGATAAAGTGCAAAAACACAGACGGGAGAATGTGTCATCTCGCCAAATTATACAACTGACATCCAGCCTCCTGAAAGCTCAGGCACGCGTCTCTAAGGGGGATGGAAGTAGAGGGGAAGACCCGCGTGCACCTGTGTCATGCAGCTGATGGGACTCCGAGAACGGCCCAAGGTGCGGGCAGTCTGCTGGCTCTACGATGAAAACACTGATGTCCCTCCCAACCACAGTCGCAACTGCTACCACCTTATCCCCTTTTCCACGTTTCCCGTGATTACGCATCCGCTTACAGTCTAGGGAACGACGACTTGGGACTTTCTCGAAGCTACGCTGCCCTAGGAGAAAGGACTCACCAACTGTAGAAACTCAAGCCTGAGCTGGGTTTGCCCCTTCTGCCCAGTCCTTTTCTCCAATTCAGCAGAATGTTCTTCTGATTTCATGCAGCTGCATTGCACCTCTCCTGGCGAGCAACCACACGGCTTCTAAGGTAGCAACCACAGGCAAGAAAGCATTCTAAACAAACCACGGCTTGCTTCCTTGTCGTCCTGCCATTTCATCATGCCTGGACCCCAAACCTCTGCTGAGAGGCATCAGCCACAAAGCAAGCGTTGCAAAATTCGTTGTTGCCAAAACAGAAGCAAAAGAAAGGCACCGGTTGCTACATCCAGTGGAGATTCGGGAAAGAAATGGCGCTCCAAACCCACAAATGAGCCTGTGACCGCCAATGAGATGATAAAATAAATACTTAATTGTTCGGGAAGCCATTTTTCTCTCTGGGGGTTGAAGGAATTAACCAAACACTTATGTCAAGACATTTGAGTGCGTTTCTCCTTGCTGATGTGTGAGAGTTGGGATGGAGGCCGGGGAGACGGGTTAGCAGGTGGAATCCCGGAGAGGCAGGAAGCCCCTCCGTCCTGGGCCACTTTCCTCATGACACACAATGGCCTAACCCAGCCCCAGGGGGACACCCCTACATACATCCACACATTTCCAAAGCCCAGAAGCCTGTGTCCCGTAAGGAGGCACCCTCCCCCTTCACACTCCCCCCCCTCCACGATACCTTCCCATCATTTGGCACGTTTTGTCTTTAAATCCACCCCCAAAAGATTTCCCACCACATCTGCCTCCCTCTAGCCTGCAGCCTGGGTTAGCGTAAGATTTGACTGACCTACAGACCGACCGCCTGGGGGCGTAGGCCTGGCCCCAGGTTCATGGGCAAGCCCTCACCATGGGACCCAGCCCTGGGCAAGCCCACCTGCCTTGGAGAGGGAGAGGGCAAGTGCAGGGCCAAGAACCCTCCACCTTCCTGGTTCAGCCAAGGGCCTGTGGGGCAAGGAACAGCAGGATAAATCAGGGACGCTCCCCCCCCCCCCCCCCCCGCCCCGGACCATTCAGTCTACTCCTTCCAGAATCAAAAAAACTACTAGCTTTTAGAAAGAAATTTCACCAGGTCGGACCAAACCCAGTCCTGAATGTCTCCGGGTGAGATTCACAGGCCTGGTATGGGGAACTTGTTGCTGTCAACACAAAGGCTGTCCGAGGGACCAGAAAGGACTGTGTGTGTGTGACGTTATTCCAGGTGTCCCTAAGACACATGTGGACGGAACTCCAACTCCTGACTCATCCCCTTATCAAACCTGTCACCTCCAGGTCCAGCCACGAACTCAGTTGTGTCCCCAAAATGGCTATGTTGTGGCGCTAACCCTCGACATGATGGTATCCGGACATGGGGCCTTTGGGGGTGACCAGAGTCGATGAGGTGATCAGGGTGGGGCCCCCATGATGGGATTAGTGCCCTCATCAGAAGAGACGCCAGAGAATTCGTGCGCTCGCCCTCCGCCCTGTGCCGGCCCAGTGAGAAGGTGCCCGTCCCAAGAGGGTTCTCCCCAGAACCCCACCTCGCTGGCTCCCCGATCGCGGACTTCCAGACTCTAACCAGTGAGAAAATTAATGGCAGCCGAGCTCAGATACGCCCACAAGCCCTGTTCTGCCAGAGCACCTGCCTCTCTGATGTCTCCATTTACGCTCACACGGCAGGCATCCGCCAGCGAAGCGGCCAAGGTTAAGTGACTTGCCCGAGGTCAGAGGACTTTTCCAAGGCCACACGGCTGGTCCGCAGCAGGATTTGAACAAGGAGCAGACGCTGATGCTATGGCCCCAACGTTCCCACTACCACCACACCTTTATGCGGTCTGGGTCTGGGGCCGGGAGGCCCCCTCTCCTTGCCGCATGCGTCGGAACCCATCTCTCTGTCCACACCCAGCCTCAACTGCTGCCTGGTTTCCTCCAGCCCAGAGCCCCTTCTCCCTGCTCCGCCCTCCACTGACCTCACAAAGGCAGCCTTCCCGCGGCTGGCAAGGTTGGAGGAGTCTCTGAGGGCAGGGGCCACGGACCTGTCAGTGCAGGGGCTGAGCACAGCGGTGAGGGGCGCACGCCCTCGGGGCAGACTCGCGGGGAAACAGTGCTGGGGGCCAGAGGGCGTGGGTCCGAATCTCAGCCTGCCACGTCCTGCCATGGGCTGGAGGCAGGCCCTGGCACGTCCTGCGAATCTCTGGGAATCAACAAGTCACCACGTGACAGGTGCTTCCGACAGCGTGTGGCCCATCACGAGCACTCTGTATTCACGGAGGGAACATGGGCCAATCCACTTCTCGAGCTTCAGTTCCTTCGTCCGCAACGTGGGAATGACAACGTGTAACCTGGCAAGGGGTTGTGCGTGAATACAACCGGCTCCGGGTCAAGCCGCGAAAAAGTGTGCTCGCGCCGTTCCTAACCCCGTCGTTAACGTGTGTTTTCACCGGCCACGTGGAGAACATTTGGTTAACAGGCTGAAGTGACTGGACGGCCACCCTCTTTCCCCAGAGCACTTTCACCTCCGCAGCTATTTCTGCATTTTCAGAGTGGGCGGGTCTGAGGTCAGCCGTGCTCTCAGAGATGCCTTCTCACATCCTGCCGAGAGGGGCCCCTCCCAGGCCACCCTGCACAGAGTGCTGGCTGCCCTGGGCCAGCGGCGTGCAGATGCATAAGAGCCCTCTGAGTCACCCACGCTCTGCAAGCCAGAGGCCTCCGGAAGCCAGCCCCAGCATCAATCAGGTCCCGCACGGCACCCAGCCGCCCAGACATCTTACCAGCAAGACCTCGGAGCTTACGAGAAAAAGTGCCACGCTGCACCGAACTGTCCCCAGCTCTCAGGATGAGTAAACACGGCAGTTCTGGGGCTCTGGTTCCGAGTCAGAAGCCAAGGTGCTAACGGGGCGGAGGGTGTCGTTGGCGGGTGGGGAGGGCAGGCCGGCGTGCCGCCAAGATGGGAATTCTTTCGCGGTTCTCCTCGGGCAGCCAGAACCTGCTTCTCCGGATGCAAATCGGAACAAAGACTGGACCCTGGGATACCCTAGCTTTTAGGATTCCACAGTAAAAATCACCCATGTACTTTTTGAGGGAAAACGGCTTGAGCTAACAATGCTGCTCACTCTAGTTAAGCTGGGGGGAGGAGATTTAAGAAGCCGAGAGTAGCCTGGCTCCCTCGTAGGACCGCAAGGCCAAGCCCAGGGCGCATGTCTAAAAAGCGACACGGTATTAGCACATCACAAGCCTTAAAACAGAGCTGAGGCCCGGGGCTCAGACGGCGCTGGTGGCTTCCCCGGGCAGGACAGGGGGCCTCCCAGCTCGCTCCTGGTGACAGTACGATCCCGCAAAAGAGAAAAGCGTAAGCTCACGTCCCACAAAACCACCAGCAACCTGTTTCTAGACCTAAAGGGACCCAAGCCTTCTCGTGCTGTCGATCTGATCCTGGCTTTGGGTGGCCATCTGGGTGGCAGGGCACAAAAGGCAGCCTTCCTCTCCAAGTCACGTATAACCAGCTAAGCCTCCACAGTCAGGGGCCCGTCTGATGGGAACTCCAGGGGATCCCAGAGGGTGACGGGTGAGTGGCTGCCGGACCACACCATGCACAGTAGGTGCCTGGATGCTGTGGACACCCACCGGATTCCACTCGGATGGACTCTCTCCCGCCAGCACTCACACACTCCTGGGACCTAGGGGTTCCCCCTCAGCCCCGGGAAAGTCCACACCTTTAAAATCAAAGAAAATACGCTTCTCTGCCTCATCCTCTAGTCGCCTCCACCTTCCTTCCTACGCTTCAACCACGGCAAGCAGCCTTACACCCCAGGGCCTTTGCACTTCCCACTCTTGCTACCTGGGATGCTCTTTCATTAGATATTTACAAGGCTCTCTCACTGAGTATTGCTCGGCAATCAAAAAGAATGAAATCTTGCCATCCGCCACTATGTAGATGGAACTAGAGGGTACTGTGCTAAGCGAAATTGGTCAGAGAAAGACAAATACCGTATGACCTCACTCACACGAGGACTTTAAGACACAGAACGGATGAACGTAAGGGAAGGGAAGCAAAAAATAGCATCAGAATAGGGAGGGGGACAACACAGAAGAGACTCTTAAATATGGAGGACCGACAGAGGGTTGCTGGAGGGGTTGCGGGAGGGGGGATGGGCTCAAGGGGGGAGGGGCACTAAGGAATCTACTCCTGAAATCACTGTTGCACTAGACGCTAACTAACTTGGCCATAAATTAAAAAAACAAATTAAACAAGAAAGGCTCTCTCTCCTTGAGCTCTCTGCCAAACGTCTCCCCCTCTGGGATCCTTCCCTTGCTAGAGGAGCAGGCCTCCGTGCTACCCTCTCTCTCTCCCCACCCCTCTTGCATCACCTTTTCTCACAGCATTTAGTGCTACTTGGTTCTTGCGTTTGTGTTTGGACCGTGAGCTCGATGAGGGCAGGGACTTGGAGCCTTTCTGTGCAAACAGCGTCTCCCCAGCAGTGACGATACGTAGCCGCTGGATGAACGAACCATTAAGTGAAAAAAGGAACAAATGAACGTGTAAGCCATGGCTCTGAGTACTGGCGACCCAGCGCTGACTTCACTGTGGCAAAACATGGCGTATCGTCACGCTTGCCTCAGAGCAGGTCCCGAGAGAAGCGGTGAGAAATCACGCTTTGCCGTCCTCAGGGAGAAGCCAGGGCCTCCGAGCTTTGGTCATGCCGTCACCCACCTGGCTCCCTCTGACTAGCGAATGCCGGCTCGAGAGGTTCACGAGGCCCACGCCCCACCCCAACTACCAAGCGTTGCACACGGCAAGCCTGAAAGAACCATGACGCAAACGCGGTCGAGACAAGCACTGGGGGATCTGGAACCCCAAACCTCTGCTTTCCACCGAGTGCAACTTAAAGAGTGAGAAGCTGCGTCTCCACCTGTGAACATCTCTATCCTGAGCCCATTTGTTCTGCCGGCTGGAACGTGGCTAGAAAGCGCCCATGCAAAGACCTTTGCAGGAGGCAGGTTCTAAGCACAGCACGTCTGCAGGAAACCAGAGGCACTTAGAAAGGGCTTTCCAACGAATGCCCTCCATCTTCCTGACTCGGAGCATCCACTGAGGCAGCTGAGCGTTGAGGGGGCGGGCAGGCTTCAGGGCCATCGTGAGCTCGCGAGGCACATCCCACCCCATGTGGCAGCGTCAGTGGCTGGGAATGACGGCGAATCCCCGTGTGAGGCAGTTCTGTCTCTACTTCTGTTACGAAGGATGGTCTTGAGCGGGTTTTAGGAAAAAAAAAAAATGCACAAAAATTCAAGACTGTACAATGTCCATTTGTCCCTGTTGGCGCTCGAGATTCAATGGTCTCAAGTTGATGGAGAGATCTTGTGGAGTCTGACAAGCGGACCCTAACATGTCCACAGACAAACAAAAATCCCCACAGAGCCAAGAAGCAGCCAATAGAAGCCAAGACACCCAAGGAGAACGACAGGCCGGTGACTGACCCTACCAGAAACCGAGACTGTGTACGAAGAGCTGCTATAACTCTTCTGTGGAACAAAGCCAAGAGACCAGGAAGAAGCCCACGCGTCCGTGGACACGACATTTACAACACTGCTGGATTACAGGCCGGTGGGGAGGGGGTCGACTCCTCCACAGATGGTCTGGGCCCACCGGTCATCCTGACGGAAAACAACGAAATTAGAACCTTACCTGATGCTGGACACACAGTCAATTCCAGCTGGATTGCAAACTTCAGTGTGAAAGGTGAGACTGTGACATATTGGGAAATGACACAGGAGAAGCTCTTTAAGAGACTGATGGGTAGAAGAAGGTTTCCTGAGCCAGTACTTCAGACTCGAGGAGCATCTGAATCACCTGGAGGCCTTGTCAAGGGCAGATTTCTGGGCCCCACCCTAGTGTTTCTGGAATTTGCATTTCTAATAAGCTCCCAAGTGACACCTAGGCCGCCAGTCCCCGTGACACATTTTGGGTAGAACCACCCGAGGCTCCACGCGCACAGTTCAAACCTCTCGGAAAATAAATTTACATGAAAAGTTTCTGTTCGTCAAAAGGTATCGTTTCACACGTACAAGCCATGCAAAACCACTTACGAGTCTCCCAGTGTCAAATGTTGGGAGCATGTGGGGCCTGTCTGATGCCAATGGGGCTGTCAACTGGTTCAACCCCTTTGGGAGACAGTCTGGCATTGTTTGTCTCCTCAAGTGGCAGATGTGCACGCCCAGTGGCCTAGCAATCCCCCCTGGAGGGATAACCCTATGGGAACTCCTGTATGTGCGCCAGGAGACAGAGCAAGAATATTCCAGAAGGCGTCGTCTATACCAAGCAAAGCGGAGAAACCTAGAAACGACCAAATGTCCATTGTTGGGATGGATGCATGAACTCTGTGACTGAAGACTGCACAGCAGAGAAAAGGAAAGGATTACAGCTACGGATGGAACAGCCCATCAGAGGCACACGGGGCTTCGATCGGCAAAACCGGCCCGTGTGCAAACCATGTCGCTTCTGGAACGCAGAGAGAGAGAGCAAAGGGGAGAAAGAGGACAGGGACGTGGGCGGAGGAAAGAAACAAAAACACGTCAAACCACCACAGCGTGCGGGCCCTGCCCTGGATCCAGAGTCAAACGAGCTATAAAGAAAAAAGAAAGAAAAAAGAAAAAAAATTGGGCACTTACGAGGCAAGTGAAAATTTGAGCATGGGCTTTGATACTGAAGAATTAGAAATTTTTAGCCGTGATCGTGAAAATCAGAGCAAAGTTTTTTAAAGAGCCATCTTGTCGAGAAACCTAACGGAAAGACTGGCAGATGAAAACGATTTTAAAAACAGAAGAGCTAAAAGGCAGTGCTTATGTTCTTTTTCTTTAAACTCGAGGTGGGGACACGATATTTGTATTGTTATTTTCAGATCTTCCATATAGGTAATAAAAGCAATTTGGTAGAGGAAGGAAGAGAGGGAGAGAGAGAACGGAAGAAGGGAAGAAAGGAGAGGGGAGGAAGGAAGGGGGGCAGGGGGAAAGGGAATGGAGACAAGGAAGAAGGAAGACAGCGGAGCCCGGTTCCCTGCGTGTCTACCACGTAAGAACTAGCAAGGAGCAGCAGTCAGCAGTGACCCTTCAGGGGACTGGCCTCTAGCACACCAGGGGCAGGAGAACGTCGTTTCCTCCGAAACACCTTCACAGCCGGTCTCACCATGTGAAACACAATTCTGTGCACTTATCATCCCTACTCTCCCTTAGGCTGCAAGATCCACAGCACAGGGGCCCCCCTCATCCACCCAGCGCCTGCCCATTTACCTGTCTGGCCGCAGGTGTCGATGCGTAATGCTGGTGACCGCCACATCGTGTCTTAAGACATCTACGCATGCTGACCAATCAGTGTTCACGAGTCCCCATGAATAGGTGGCAATTATTATTCCCCTTTGGTAGTTCACTGACAGCCCGGGGAGTGGAGGTGGGGGGGGTGCTGCTGGAGGACTTACTCAGAGCCAAAGAGACAGCAGGTGGCCGAGCCAGGATTTAAATGCAGGCGGGTGACGCCAGGGCACAAACTCGAAACCACTCTACCCTGTACCTCTGCGTCGCCCAGAAACGTTGGTTTAATGGCAAAGACAGAGCTTTTTGTTCGGGCCTAAAATGATCAGAGTTAACCCTGAAGTCCGAGGAGGACCTGATTGGGCCAACTTCTTTTTCTTGCCCCTACTAGCTCCCGGGCACACACTCCCCGCTGTGCACACACAAACTACACTCACCTTATCACAAACCACAAGTGAGTCTGCTGAGCCGATACCCTGTGACTTGTTTTCAGCTTGGTACACAGTAGGCGCTCAGCAGATGTGTTGAGTGCCAACAGATCCAAGGGCCAACGGCTCGGGCCAGGATGCCGAACTTCCCAGAACACAAGCCAGAGGCGCCAATGTCCGCGTGAACATGCCCCATCCCAGTTCTCCTTAAGAGACCCACTGGTATGAAAAGCCCCTCCCGGAAATCTGAAGCACCCACCGGGGGAAATTCCATCACCCACCGATCTTAGCGGTCATTCCCACCTCAGCAAGGAGGACTTTAAACAGATCGCTCTTAATTCTGTCCCTCTGCCAACACCAGCCACAAGGGGTTGGCGGGGAGGGACCCTGAAAGGCAGGAAACTCCCTCAGAGCAGCAAGTGCCCCAGGGCAGTGATCTAGAGTTGGAATTTAGGAAACTTTTTCCAGGGTGGTTCTGGCCACAGTCAAGGGCCAAGAGGCCACCTTGAGGTGAGCCCCAGGCCCCGTGCACCCAGCAGCCGGAGTGGGGTCAGGGGAGGGCCCAGTGAGTACAGGGGTGCAACTGTAGGTGGGGCCGAAGACCGTCCCTAGAATCTTCTGTCTGATCAGAACAGGACACCGGCGGGGGGGAGCTGGTCCCCATCTCTGATTGGGGCCAGGGGTCAGCAGGAGAAGGGAGCCCCAGTCCCTGGGCTGAGGCATGCATTTCTCAGAAGCCTGGCAGTCTGGAGAACACAGGGCTGGTTTCTGTTTTCCACCCCCAGAAACGCCTGGAACCACAGCGGGAGGGAGGCCCTGCTGGCCGGGCCGGGAGAGCCCTGGCAGGCCCCGGGATGCAAACACTGGGCTGTTTACAGAGGGAAGCCCGGGCCAGCTCGGATGCCCATCGCGGGCATCCCCGGCCACCTCGCTCCCGGCCGGCCGGGCCCGGGGACGCTATCTTAGGGAGGAGCGGGGAGCTGGCAGGCGGCCCCGCAGAGGGAAGAGGGGCACGTGTGCCAGCTGGGCCGGCCTCTTGGCATGGGAAGGGAGCCGCGTCGCGGGTCTCCCTGCAGAAGGAGCGATCTGGAGCCCAGCGCGAGCCCACGCCAAGGACAACAGAATAACAGGGGAGCCGGAGGGCCGCGCTGAAGCTACTGAACACACTCTCCCCGGGCAGCCTGCTCCGGGCTTTTTGCACAATCGTTTCCATGGCACTTGCTTTTGCTGTCACAACAGCTGCAGGATGGCCCGGCGCTGGGCGGCGCGGCTGGCTGGAGGCGAGAAATCGATTTTCTAGTGGGCCCCGCGGCCAGCGCATTTTTGAAGGCCTGCCCCAGCCTGGCCTCCGGGCCCTGCCTCCGTCAAGTCCGCTGGGCCGTCGGAGGCCCGGAGAGCGGGGCGTTGAGAGGGAACCCAGGGACCCGCCGGAGCCTCCCCGCGCTGCATGGTCCCAGCGGGACGTTCAAGGCCGAGGCACTTGTGCTTGGGGAAGCTCCGGGCCGTATCAGGCCAGACGACTAAAACGTCCCCTCGCTCATCCTAGGTCTGGTCGAGATACTGCCGTAGGGGCAGTTTTTGCTGCGCATTTTGCCCTCGGATACTCGCTCAATCCCACACATCTTACGTGCAGGGGGCTGGGTGAGGCTCTGAGCAAACGGGGACACGAGCAAACGTTGTCAGGGACCTACCGTGTGCGAAGCCATCCCAGGCGCAGCTGTGGGTACAGACAAGTCGAGATGTTAGTAGCTCCCCGCCCAGAGACTTGGACTTGAGGGAGAAAAAATGCACAGAAACACCTGAGAGGTGTATGTGGTGAAACACGCCTGCCAGGGACCCTGTGTACAGTCTCCGGGACTCGGAGAAAGAGAAGCGTGCCCCCCGCCGCCCCCTTCAGCAGCTGCAGGGAGAAGACAGCTCGTCAGAGCCTTGAAATGCTGGTCAGACTCCAAAAGGCACAAGAGGGAGGGGACGGCGTTCCAGGCAGAGGTTACGGTGTGGGCGTGAGTTTAGAGGCAAGAAAGTGTCCGCAGAGCTTTGTGTCATCCTCCACTCAAAGCCGAGAGGGACAACTGTGCGTCCAGATGGTGAGACGTACCCCGAAGCAGAACTGAAAGCTTTGGGGGCGCCTGGGTGGCTCAGTCGGTTAAGCGGCCGACTTCGGCTCAGGTCACGATCTCGCGGTCCGTGAGTTCGAGCCCCGCGTCGGGCTCGGTGCTGACGGCTCGGAGCCTGGAGCCTGTTTCGGATTCTGTGTCTCCCTCTTGCCCTCCCCTGCTCATGCTCTCTCTCTCTCTCTCAAAATAGTAAACATTAAAAAATATTTTTTTTTTTAAAAAAAGAACTGAAAGCCTTCTACTTCTAAAACCCCGTTTTTTACACGAGCCTGGAGGATCGTTTCTAAGACCTGATTGTGTTCCCTTTTTTTTTTTTCCTCTTTGCAATTTTCTTAAGTAATATCTGCCTAGAGCAAAGAAGAAGAAAAAAATCCCTAAGTACAAAAACGCAAGCAGGAAGAGGTCTCCCCTCCATACCTGCCCCAAGCTGCTCAGGACCTCCTATGTGACTGTTCCTGGTTGACAGGCAGTTGGGTTGCCTCCGGGCGTCTGCCAGTACCCACAGGACAGCTACCCACACCCGCACCCCTCACTCAGCGGGCGTCCAGCAGACGGGCCGGGGGCCCCGAGACGAGGCTCCCTGTGGTGTCTGAGCAGACGGCTTCAACCCGGAACCGGGGAGAGGGTACTGAAGAAGGGCTGGCGGGGAGGATGTGGGGACGGGCCACTCCTCAGCCTGGCACGGATGGAGATGGTCGCAGGGAAGATGACGAGCGGACGGTTACTCCCTGCCAAGCGCCCACCACGTGGCTGACCCTGTTATGTGCGTCACTTAAACCGGCCACGCGTCAACCGTTGAAACCCGAAGCACTGTCACTCCTGTGCAGACGGTGAGCTCGCAGGTGTTCAGTCACTTGCCTAAGGCCACGCCCCCACATTCCGTAGGCAGCTGTACGATAAGGGAGCGAGGGACCGAGTGGGGCGGGCACCTGATCCCGTGGGGCGGCCACGTGGGGACGTCCAGGAGGCGGTCAGATTGGCGGCTCTGCGGCGAAAGCCGATTTTCTGGGGTCTCATCAGACAGAAGGGGTGAAAAATCCACGATAAATGCTCCGCTCTGTGTACGAACTTGATCTAGAGGACCCTCTCGTGTCATCCCTATGCAGGCGCGTCTCACAGCTCCTTCTCTGGGCCTCCAGTTTTGTGACCTGAGACAGACCCCACCCCCCTCCTCGGCCTGGGCTCCCAGCTGTGATTCGGAGATGGTAATTAGTCTCTGCCCTCCAAAGGCGCTCAGTACGCGCGAGAGAATGTTGCCATAATTATTTCCTGTACACCCCAGCCTCACACACACACACCCCAACCTGCCACCCGCCAGCAGTCTCCCTTCCCTCCCAGAATCAAATCCAAGCCTCTCACTGTGGCCTCTGAGGCCCTGTGTGGTCTGGCTTCCTCTCAAAACCACCCTCTCAACTCCCTTCCTGGCCATGGCTGTCAGCTACCCTAGACCTCTCTCTGCCCCCCGCCCCGCACAATCAGGCTTCCTCCCAGCGCTGGCCCTTTGCACATGCTGTCCTACCTGCCTGGAATTCTCTTCCACCACCTCCTCCTCCTCTGGGTCTCAGGTCAAGGCCACTTCCTCAAGCAGACTGTCCCTGACGGCCCCATCTGAAGTTCCTCCCTCCCCTACCATTACCTGGTTTACTTTATTCACAGCACTTAGCCCCATCTGAAATTCTCATTATTTATTGGTTCATTTAAAAAAATTTTAATGCTTGTTTATTTTTGAGAGACAAACAGAGCACAAGTGGGGGAGGGACAGAGAGAGGGAGGGAGACACAGAATCGGAAGCAGGCTCCAGGCTCTGAGCCGTCAGCACAGAGCCTGACGCGGGGCTCGAACTCACCAACCGTGAGATCGTGAGCTGAGCCGAAGCCGGATGCCCAACCGACTGAGCCACCCAGGCGCCCCACTGGTTCATTTCTGATCAGCATCTTCTTCTCTAGAGACTGTCAGAAGACGGGCCTTTTCCGACAGATTCACTGCTGTGTCCCAGCACCTGGCACAAAGCCCAGCACACAGTAGGATGGCAGCAGATGTCTTTTCAAAGAAGGAATAAATGAATGGGCAATCGGTTGACTAGAAGCAACCAAGAAGGCAAATGCCCAACTGAGAGGTCTCCCGGCAGTTTCCTGAAGCAGCCAGCCCACCAGCCCCTGCCATAGGAGGCTACACCACCCTGCCAGCTCCCCTCCCCCATTGTTTGTGGGGCACTTGACAGTCTATAAATGGCTTTTCACACATGCCTCACCCAAGACCACAAGCAAGGAGGAGGCAAAGCAGGCTCCAAGTCAAGCTTCTCTGACTACAACTCATTGACATCTGACCCTGAAGCCACGGTCCCGGGCATTCACCAGGATAGCCAATGTGCACAGCGAGAAACTAGTTCCTGGTGGCTTTACACACCCGGGGAGATGTAAGAATTCTCCCATCTACAAACAACAGGCTTCTTCTGGAGCGGATCCCCGTGTCACCAAAAAAATCGCACAGTTTGGTCAGCATGCAACATGATGAAGGCACGGTTTCTGCCAGAATCAGGCGCTAAATCCTTCGGACTCTTAACTTATGGCAATTCTCCACCCCCAGGGATCATTTGGAAATACCCTGAGAACGTTTTTGGCTGTCACAACTGGGGCAGGGCAGGTGGACTGCCGGAGTCGGGTGGGCAGAGGCCAGAGATGATGCCTTACACCTGCCGTGGGTAGGGGAGCGCCCACCACACAGAGTTATCCTGCCCCAGACGTCCGTAGTGTCGAGGCTGAGAAACTTGACTCAGGCGAAAAGACGGTAAAGAAAAGTCTTGGGGTTCTTGGACTGACCCCGAGGAGAAGTGTTCCCTGAATCTGGATCCCAGCAGCCGGATGTGTAAGGCCTCTTTCCCCATTGTGTTTTAGGTTTTCCTCATAGCGCCATGGCCATGGGACATTATAATATGTGTTCATTTAACTGTTTGGTTCCCCGACTAGGAGGTAAGTTCCACGAAGGCAGGGACTCCATCCGTTTCATGTACGACTGTGCCCGCAGGATCTAAAAAGCTCACTTGGCACAAGGGAAGCTTTCGGTAAATACTTGGGGAATAGATGAAGAAACCCCTAGGAACGTTAAAGATTACAAAACACCCAACCTCTTTTTGGAGCTCTTTTCCCATTGCTATCGTGCTTCATGTGCAGAGGACCCAAATCTGCTCTCCTGTCATCCAGAGGAACAGGTTTTATGGTTGGGAAGTGTAAATATTTAAAACTACATTTCCCAGACTCCTCTGCCGCTCAGCACGGTCACATGACAGGGCTCCAGCCAATGAGGTGTCAGATGAAGGGACGTGTGAGATTTCCAGGTTATGCCCTTAAAGGGAAGGGGCATGCCTTTCCTCCTTCTTGGCCCCACCCTCTCCCCCATCCGGGAGCCAAACTGGACCCTGCAGATGGGGGCACCACCCTGAGAATGGCAGAAGGATAAGACGGAGGGAGCCTAGTCTTGGCACCTCGTGGCCAGTATACCAGCCCCAGACTGCTTATACCTGTGCTGTTACGTAAGAGAACAAGCATCTTCCCTGTTTAGGCTCCTGTTACTTTGTGTTCTGCTCACAGAGGTCCTGTACACCTAATCAATACGTAACTTTCTCCTGCCCTGCAAACTCCAACTCTTCTGAAGTCACACATCCAGACTCCCTAATGCTTCGAGGAGAACATCAGCCAGCTGGCATGCGAGAGCTGTTTTATGATTTCCCTTTCACACATGTAGGGATCAGACCCCTTAGTCTACATGCAGGAGGCTTTCCTCCCTGACACCTCAGAAGAAGCACACTGCTAAGCCAGAGAAAGAAAGGAGAGGAAGTCATATTATTTAGCTCCATCCAATGATGAGGACAAAAGGAACTACCCCCAAAAAGCCTATTAAAATCTTAAAACATCAATTATGTTTAAATCTGGGAGTTCATAATGGTACAAAACCCTAATTGACTGCCCCTGGAGGATGGTGAGGAACCAAGCCATTATTTTAAAAACTGGTAAATAAAGGGAAAGAATCAAGCATTCATCTTTCTTTTCCTATATGAATTATACCATTGTTGAGGAAGGGACGTCTCTCTTTATAGAAGTTTTCCAAACTAACAGAAGAGGAAGGGAAGACAGAATTAGACTAGAATATCGCCATTTTGCAATTACGGCACACCAGTGAATGAAGGGAGCCGGGCGCTGGCTGTCGACAGTTACTAACATCACCAAAAGAGAGGCACCCTCACCTCGTGCTTCCTGACAAAAGGGTCCACCACCACCTACAAAGCAGTCTTGGCCAAAACAGATGAACCTGAACCAATTAAGCCTCTAGAATCGACTGCCAACTTACAGGAAATAGAGAAGACAAGGGAACATGGGAATATAATCGCCAAAAGCCAGACTGAGATATTTCACAGGATAAGGAACCTGGTTTTTAAACAAAGAAATGGCAAAATAGTAGTAATTAATAATAATAATAATAATAATAATAATAATAAAGACCAGTTCTAAAGGGGAACCTCTCGATTAAAGCTGACTTAGAGGAACCAAGGAATCCCACTTACAATGTATGGGCCCGGTCTGAATCCTGATTCAGACAATCTGTAAAATAATGAAAACAAAGAAAAAACCCTGGATGATAGATATGAGACACCAGGAAGTTTCAAAGACTGGATATTTCATGATATTAAGGAATTTTCACTGTTTCATATGTGCCAACAGTATTAAGAGTATTTTCAGAATCCTTTTCTTTTAGAGACATATAGTACATATTCACACATGCAATGATATGGTTCTGCCGTCCAGGATTTTTGATGTCTAGGATTTGCTTCAAAACGCTATGAGGGCCACTTGGGTGGCTCAGTTGGTTAAGCGCCTGACTCCTGATACCGGCTCAGGTCATGTTCCCAGGGTTGTGAGATCGAGCCCCACTCCGGGCTTTGTGCTAGGCCTGGAGCCTGCTTGAGATTCTCTCCCCCTCTCCCCCGGCTCCTCCCCCGCTTGTGTGTGCACATGTTCTCTAATAAAAATTTTTTAAAAATACTACTATGAAATAGGAGTGGGAGATGACCAGAGGTATGGAAGAAAGCAGATTAGCTGTGAGTTGATAACAGTTGAAGCTGAGTGGTGGGTACATGGTGCTACTCTATATTTGCATACATTTCATAATAGAAGGTTGTTTTAAAAAACATCTTAAACCCCGACAACAGAGAGGGAGAAGGAAGAAGGACAGAGCGAGCTAACGCCTCCTAAGCCTCGCTATGTATCAAGGGCGGGGTCAGGAAGCCACGGGTAGGAGTGGCGCTTCCAGAAGAGAGATCACAAATTCAAATGCCGAACAGGTGCGGGAAGAAACACTGACTGAGTGAGGTGGGCCAAGTATAAGAGGAACAAGAACACAACCATGATGGCAAAAAACAACAGACACTCCATCCACCTTCAGGAGGCAGGAGGAGGGGTGGGGGCTACGGACAAGGGCAAGTACGCGCTCTAAAGGAGGTGGTCTCTACATAAGGTCAGCCTTGACTTTGATTCCAGGTAGCCACCATGCAGAATGTGGGGCCCTGGGCAGCCGATCCTTGGGTTTTCCAAGGAAAGCCTGAAATCTGTATTTTTATGTGCAATCTCCCGGTTTTTAAACGTTGGCATCTAATCCAAATATTTTTTCAAATACTGAGCGGGCCAAGCAAAATATCTGCAGGCTAAATGGAGCCCATGGAACACCAGTTGGCCGTCCCTAATTGCAAGTACTGAAGCAGACCACAAGTCGATCCATCTGTAAGAAATGGAAAGGGTGCATTAATCAACTTTGGGTCAATTCTTTTTTAGGCATCCACTAAAGCGGAGAATTCAAAAGACACCATCAACTTCCAGAAATCTGTAAGAACCGGCTGCAGAACATTTCAAAGGCGTCGTCCACAGAGTTAGCTTATGCAACAGAACCTCCGCTCTGTCCAGAGTTTTGGAAACTAACAACCAGGGAGTGTCCTTTCCACTTTCCTGGGATGCTGGAACTAACAGGCTTCAAATGAAACCCATTTGTTGGTTTGCAGAATGCCTGGGACTTACGTCCAAACCACTTGCAACAGACGATCCCATCATAAAATCAAGTCGGGGTGCTTTGTGCTCATGGTAAAATGACCAGGAAGAGCTCCACTTGGGTTGCCTGGCCAGAGATCTGATTTCATGGCAGTTTAAAGGGATGACGCGCGAGGCAGATGTCATCCTGAAACCTGAAAGTGGCGGGATTGGTTGCTGAGGACCTGAGCAGACTCCTTTCCTGAATCGCAGCCCTCCGTTTGCTCGTGACTTTGCCCGGTGAAAGACTCCTGACATCCTGGATGGGCAAAACAGGCCCCAACCCTGCCTTTATAGGCAGTCTCAGCTTAACCAGATCCTCAGGTCAATAACAAATTAAAGAGGTGTCAAGAATGTGGTGGAGAAGGGCCAGGGAAATGGTTTCATCATTCCCGGAGAACAAAGCCCCTCTTTTTTCCTACAAGGGTGAAAAGTAAAAGAGACTGGGGCTAAAATAAACTCAGACAGGCCCCGGGCAAGACAAGAGTCCAGAACTATGCTGAAAGGCAACAAAAACAAGATGCATCCACGTGTCAAGTCTACAGCATGGAGTACAACCAGGGTTCTTCCCTAAAGGGTCCCCCCCGCCCCCGGGGCAAATAAAGCTCTACATTTACCTGAAATGGGTTTACCGATGGAGGAGAAGGTAGGGAGGAGAGAGGAAAATGTAGAGTCGAAAGAAGATTTGCTCAACGCCCACGCATCTAGCTCAGAGCCTCCAGTAACTGAATCGCTTTTCAAGTTCTATTTTTCGGGAGAGGAACGAATTAGGGCTAGAGCTGATACTGTGAAGTCTTGTATTTCTCAATACAAAAGTCCTGGACTATCTTAGCTTAGGGCCTGGGACCAGCGAAGAGCCTCCACATCCCTGTGCTCACAACAGTCACCACGTTGCTTCATCATCCTGCAGGAAGCAAAGTCTGGGCATGCCCAGCGCACCGGCTAGGGAGGAAGTGAGCCTCAACACTTCTGCGCTCTGTGCTGGCGAGCAGGAAAGCAGAGAAGAGCGTTTTGAAGCAGGTTTGGGTGCTGACCTACCCACAAATCTTGTTTAACTGATCACCTTATTCCTGCACGAGGATAGCTGCTTGTTACCACAAGACAGTAACCTCACGCGGAGGTGGAAATGATGCCAGTGCAAATGACTCAGAACGGTTAAAAGCGCGGGTTCTGGGAGATGACTGTGGGGCCATGGGATCACACCAAGTGATGGCTCTCCTGGTCCGCTTGGCGGGCCCCTGCCTGCTCTCTGTGGGTCAGATGCGGCTCTGGAACGCAGGCCGAGTGCACAGCCGGTCTGAGGACGGACTTTCTTGTGGTTTGGTAGCTTCTGACCCCGAAAGGCAAGAGCGCATTCCTTTGGAAACATCTGCGCTGCAGAATTTCAAAAAGATGGCTGAGCATTTCTGGGTCTGGAGTCAGCTGGAAGGTGGCCCCTTACATTTACATAAGCTGGCGACACAAAGTGCACATCATTTGGGATAAAAGGATGGCTAAGTGGCACGGCTGGAAATTTGAGGTTCTTGGAAGGTGGGAAAATATCAAGAGGGGCAAAATAAAGATACCTCATCGCGCCTCTACTGTGATGCTTCCTCTTCTGGGGGAGGTGCACAGACCTACGTTCGCTCTCCCTCTCGCTCTCCCTCTCTCTCTCTCTCTTCCTCTCGAGAGATCTTCCAACAGTAGCTCGTGCAAATTTTGCGGGCTCGTCTCTAGGCAAGCAGTTTTCTGGACTTTAGAATTTTCTAGAAAGACTCTAAATGTCCTTTGCTGAATTAACAAGTAGTGGCCTAGCAAGGTAGTAAGGACCCAGGCCGACTCAGCCTGAGGGCTCTTTTTCAAAGGCCAGCACCGCAGCGACTACCTGCCTGGCTGTCCTAGCCTGTTGGGGCTGCGAGAACAAAAAACGCCAGTGGGTAGTTTACAAACAACAAATATTTCTCACAGTTCTGGAGGTCGAGAAGTTCAAGATCAAGCACGACCAGATTCGGCACACTTCCTCATAGACAGGCGCCTTCCTCTATAAGCTCACGTGGCAGAAGGGAACTGCAGAGTTCTGGGAGGTCTTTTGTAAGAGCACCGATCCCTGGGACGCCTGGGTGGCTCGGTCACTTAAGCATCCGACTCTTGATTTCGGCTCAGGTCACGGCCTCGCGGTTCATGAGCTCTAACCCCTCAACAGGCTCTGTGCTGACAGCGTGGAGCCTCCTTGGGCTTCTCTCCCCACCCCCTCACTCTCTCTGCCCGTCACCCACTTGTGATCTCTCTCACTCTCTCTAAAATAAATATATAAACAAAAAAAAGAGCACCAATCCCATTTAGGAGGCTCCGCCCTCATGACCTAAGCACCTCCCAGGGCCACACCTCCTCATAGCATCACCCTGGGGGTTAGGCTTCAACATATAAATTTTGTGGGGGCCCAAACATTCCGACCATAGCAATGGCCCAGGGTTGATGATGATGACGGTGGTGGTGGTGGGAAAGTATATTGATAACTACGGCACTTACCACGCACACTAGGCACCGGCCAAAGTGCCTTCCTCACGAGGAGGCTCCCTTTTCCATTCTTACAATAACCCTCAGAGTTGGGGCCGTTACCGTCAGTTACTTGCCTGAGGTCACAGAAGGGTGAAGTGGCAAGGCCAGTAAGAAAGGCAGGCAGGGCAACCCCAGAAACGCTCCAGCCGAAAGGCCCCTAAATCACGGCTGGACCCTCAGACCGGACCTCCCATTCCTGAGAACCAGCCTCTGACATACCCACCCCTATGCACGGCAAGCGACAGGTGCACAACCCCCCGGCCCCCCCTCCCCGCCCAATCCTTGGGAGACCTGGGGGGGGTCCATCTGCTACATTTTATAGAAGGAAGGAGGAAAACCGGAAGATGTACTTGCACCTGCTTGTGGTTACATAAAGAAACTCTACAGCGTTCATTCCCAAGGGGGCCAAAATCCGTTCTTAGTGAAAAAGTCTTACGTGTTATGATAGGGGCACCGCAAAGGGCCACCGAGCATAACCAGATATACGGCGCCTCCGTGGGACTGACATTTCATGGGGGTGCTGATGGGAAGGAACTGTGAAAGGATCCTGGCCGGAGAGGGTGCTGCTGATGAAAACAGGGCTGATAAAGGCTGTTCTAGAAGGTTGGAGAGGAGGCAGGGAAAAAGTGGGAGCAAGACCATGCTATGCTGGATGCACCTTTTCCCAGGCTTTTAGTCTGTCGAGCATGTGAACACGTTCCCTACATAAAAGATAAACCTCTTTATTTTTTTTTTTATTTTATTTTTTTTTTTAATTTTTTTTTTTTCAACGTTTATTTATTTTTGGGACAGAGAGAGACAGAGCATGAACGGGCGAGGGGCAGAGAGAGAGGGAGACACAGAATCGGAAACAGGCTCCAGGCTCTGAGCCATCAGCCCAGAGCCTGACGCGGGGCTCGAACTCCCGGACCGCGAGATCGTGACCTGGCTGAAGTCGGACGCTTAACCGACTGCGCCACCCAGGCGCCCCAAAGATAAACCTCTTTAAATGAACTTTCAAGGAGAATGCTGACCGAGGACCTCAAGTCGGGGCCTGGACTCCGTTGGTGCCCACCGAAGGCGGCCGCGTGAGTCAGACTTGGCTTTGGTTCTGGTGAATGGCACAGCCCCACTCTGCGACAGAAGCAGCAGATTCTCCAGGCCCTCCTTGGCCTCTGGGCCGCCCGGCCAGGCAACCACTCTGTTTGGTTTTCATCAGAAGAGAGGACGCCTGTGTCTCACCCAGCCCTCCCGGGGCCAGTGTGGCGGCCGGGCACGCGGGCCACTCCCGGCAGCACCAGGCCATCCGTGGGCTTTGCACGCCTCTCCCAACAGGAGCGGCTTTGTCACAGGCTTGCCGTGGGCACTGGGCAGCCCCAGTAAAGATTCCTGACCTGCTGAACAAAGCTGTGCCAGTCACCCTTGGCTCCTTTCTCCCTTCCTGCGCGTCCCTCTGTCCTTTCTTCCCTGGCCTGTTTCTCACGCACTGGCATGTCCGGCTTCTGGGTAAAGAGCCTTTGAAAAGGACTCCTTTGGCCCCTCTGCCAATAAAACAACCAGCAAAACTTGGGCCACTGGTCCGTGCTCTGCTGTAGGGTGGTGGTGGGGGGGGTAGGGACACAGTAGGGGCCACGCTCACCGGCCTCCTGGGCGGTCCCCGGGCGGGAGGCACCATCTCACACAGACAAACATCCCCAGGTCCCCAGAAGGAAGCTTGGGTTGGGACCCCTGAGCCCACGCCCCGTGGGGAGACAGGGCTTTAAGGGTCCTCCTCTCCAAAGACCGAAACGGCCCACGTTTCATTCTCCTCCACAAATACACTTTTAAGAAATGTAAACCACATTCTCCAAGAAGCCCACTAAGCTCACAAACAGAAACGGCAGCTAACATTTACCGACAGTTACTCTGTACCAAGCTACCCGTTCTAGGCACGTGACATGCACCCGCGCAACTCTCTCTGCGCGGCCCCCGCGAGGGAGGAGCACGAGGGAGGAGTGCGGATCATCTCCACTCCACAGAGAGGGAAGCGGAGACACCGGCCCAAGGTTCACAAGTGAGTGAGACACCTCGAGCCAGGGTCTCCTGTCCTACGGAGTCACGCTGAGCAAATATCGACAGCCGTGAACAAGGCAAAGGGGAAGATTAAAACAAGACCAAACACGGAAGACAGAAGGCAGGAGGGCAGGCCGCCTACCACACCGCACAGTTTATGCAGTGGGCTGCAAGGCTGCCTGCCGGCCCAAAGCAACCACCTCCACGGAGAAGTCCACGTGGTGTGGTCAGCTCTTCCCAGTGTGCCCCAGGGGCTCGGCCCAGGGTAGCCGGGAAGGTACCCGCTGCCACCGTGAGACCAGCAATGCTCACTTCCCCCACCATGTCTGTCTTTTTTTTTTTTTTTTTTAATTTATTTTTGAGAGAGAGAGACAGAGCATGAGGGGGGGAGGGGCAGAGAGAGAAAGGGAGACACAGAATCCGAAACAGGCTCCAGGCTCCCAGCTGTCAGCACAGAGCCCGACGCGGGGCCCGAACCCACGGACCGCGAGATCATGACCTGAGCCGAAGTCGGAAGCCTGACCCACTGAACCGCCCAGCAACCTCCCCCCCCTGCCCAACCCCAGCCACGTCCTTCCCTGGGCAGGGAGGGAGCTGTCAGTTGGGGAAGTGAAATTCGGGACTAGCTGGGCCCTGGGGTGAACAGAACATCTACACTATTTCTTTGCTGCCTGAAAACCAGTCACAGATCAGTGCCTTCTCTAGGGCTTTTCCTGCTTGCTTTTTCACGTAAATTACTCTTGTCAAACAAACAAGAACAAAAGACCAAAGTGGCCACAATACAGGCAAGCCTGGAGAAGGCACCCGCAGAAACTGGAGGGGAAGCAGAGCCACGATGCCCATCAGGACTATGGTCAGCGGAGCGACTGTCCGTGGCGGAGCGTCTTTCGAGAGCCTTATGACCTTGGCTGGCAACTCCAAGTTCAGACCCAAATGCATCTTTGGCAGGTGGAGTAGTCGAGCAAGGGGTATCGTTTTCACGAGTGAGAAAACAGAGGTCCGGAGAGCTTCAGCGGCTGACACCCAGCCAGCTTGCCGCGCCCTGGGTCTGCGGCCCAGACACGCCATCGCCAGGCACGTTCGCCGGAAGCGAGGCTGCATCCCAGGAGACGGACACTTAGACAACTGCGTGAGACACCCGCGCCCCGTTGTGGGCGCGTGAAGCGGTACAACCACTCAGGAAAACTGTCTGGCAAGGGCTCCACTCCTCACCTTATGTGTGGGCACCGAGGGAAGAATTCAAGAACGTTCGCAGAAGTTTTATCCCTAAGACCGGAAACAACCTAAATGTCCGTCGGCAGAAACGTGGGTGCAGAGACTACAGGACGTTCCCTCAACGTCCAACGCCCCCTCAATAGTCCACGACAATGACACGGATGAGCCCCACCTACCCCCAACAGCAGCTCTGGATCTCACGGGCCGGTGGCTGATGCAAAGAAGCCAGGCACAAAGGGGCACCCCTGTGTGACTTCTTTTTACACAGAAAGTCAAAACCAGTCTCTGGGGTTAGGAGGCAGGACAGGACATAGGAGGTGGAGGGGACACAGGAGGGCGACACCCGGGGGCTTCTGGGGTGCTAACATGATTCCACGCCAGGCATGGTCCGGGTGGTAGTCACGTGGGTGGCCCAGCTGGTGACGTTCAAAGTACGCTACTGATTTCCGCACGTGCCTATATGTCAATGGGTAAACATGTAGAGAGATACTCCAATCCATTCAATGTATTTCAATAAATGATTTTTGGAAACAGTTCACGTGAAGAACGGAGAAGTAGATTCAAAACCAGACTGCTCTGTGCTCTTTCTACGGAGAGAAACACAAACGTGAATGCAACATCACCTGTCGTTCCCTCAAGTCACGGACAGGGGCTCCAGGGTCACCGAGACCACGTCCCTTCTCCCCAAGACCTTCCCGAATGGGATCGAGGATCTCCTTGGAGTTCCGAGCCTCCCCCCATCCCTCAGTCCTCTCGTCTGTGGCTGAATGTCAAGGCTGATGGCACAGGGTCGCCACCCCGGAGCCTGCGGTGAGATGGCCCGATGACCTGAGAGCCCCCGGTTCTGCGGGGACCGTGTCGTCGGTGGCACAGCTCCCCTCGCCTGGCCCGCCCAGCACAAACCCTCCCCACCTGCTGGCGGCTTACAAGGTGCAGCCGCCCACCCTTCATTCCAGCCAACGGCAGGGCAGCAACTACTGGTGAACTCATCACGTTTTGACAATTCCAGGTAGATGTTAAAGAGTCGCACGACGAAAGGACACCGAAGGCGACCTCCTATCGAATGCGCCACCCCTCCATAACCCGCCTGCTGTGTGGGATTCTCGCTCTTCCCACCTGGCTTTGTCGGAAATGAAGCAAGCCCCTTGTTCACCGCCTCTCGCCTCCCTGCGGTCTGGTTTTCAAACACAGCCAGAGTGATCTTTCCAAAAGGTAGATCAGATCACACGGCACGTTGCCAAAATCCCGCCAATGCTGGCCCACTCCTCTGACCTCACAGCCGCTGCCACCTGCTGTTCCCACCTCCCCAGAGCAGCCTCTCTGCTTTCTCCGTCTGAGGGCCAACACCACCCCCATCCAGCCGCATTCCTGCTCCTAACCTCGTGCAATTTCCTCCATGGCCTTTTATCACCATCTGAGATATGCCTATTCCCTCACCTGCTAACGTCTATCTCCTTTGCCCAAAAATTACCCCACGCGAGCAAGGACTTTACCTGTGTAACCAAGTTCCAGGCCAGTCAATACCCACGGGGGCAGGGAGGGAAGGAGGGTCAGGATGGCGGGGACCTTGGGAAGGAGGGAGGCTTACAGGCAGGGAGGGCTGGGAGGAGATAGGAGGAGGGAGGAAGGGAAGGAGGGAAGAATTCATTCGCTGCTGCGGATTTCCAGGTAAAACCAGGGACTTCCGAACAAGGAACTGGGTACGGAAGCACCAAGACGACAGAGAAAAAAACAAGGGAGGGTGTGTGCAAAGCATCCATTTCAGAACGAACTAAGAGAAAGCGCCTGGTTCGGGGGGAGGAGCACAGGGAGAGGGGGGAGCACGGGTGCGTGTTGCCCTGGAATTTCACTTCTTTTGCCAGTTGAAAATGAGACTTTTTGAAAAGGTCTCAAGTGCTCGGAGTGGGGAAAGCAGGAGCCGCGTTTCGGAGTTCCAAGAAGGGGGGGGGGGGGGCAGACAGACTGTCTATGCACAGGAATGTAGCGTGAGAAGGGGAGGGATGAAAAGAGGACACGACATGACACAGCCAGGTGAGACGCCCAGACAAGACGCTCGGGGTCATTCACGGAGGGTCAGGCGAAGGTAACCCCACGCTGGGGCTTCCAGGGGCGTGGCCAGCTTCAAAGACGACCCCTCTGCCTTTGGACCCGAGTCCTTCTCTACCTTGAGGAACCCTGCCCTGACCCTCAAAGCACTGAACTCCAGCTCTCACCAAGTTTCCAAGGAAAGTGTGCTCCACCAAAACCCCAAGGCAAATGACAGGCACGTGAGAAATCCCGGGAGCACATGCCATCACGGTGCGTGCAGTCAGGTATGTGTTTGGGGGGAAGGTGACCCTTTGAGTCATCGGCGACAAGGACAGAAAAGGAGCTTCCAAACCTAGGATGTCTCCCAACTGGACTAAAGAAATGACCCAGGGGTTCCGGTCCGCCTGTCAGAAATAAACGTAAAATCAACTGAGAAGTCTGAGTCCCACACCCACAAAGCCAACCGTGGAGCCCGGAATGATCTGTTGGAGGGGTCTGAAGTCTCAACTGGTTAGGAGACAAAACGGCACGCAGTTCTTCCTGGGAGCAACAGCGGTGGGGCTGTTTGGGGCTGACACTGGGCACAACTGGCCACACGGGGGCCTTCGCCCTGGAGGGCTGGCTGTGGGTTCCACACAGCCCTTGGGACAATGCCGCTCAAGCACTGAACATCTCACCAGCAGCCACCTGGCGGCCTTTTGGGAGCCACCCAGGTAGAAATTATTCTATTGCCCTGTCATGCTCTGATCCCACGCCAAGCCAAAGAATTCAGAAGCATGAATGCAGGCATATGGGATGGAGCAGTGCTGAGCTTCTGAACTCTGAAATTCCTTCATGTTACTTTCCCAGAATGTCGGGGGATGGGGGTCCCAGGCCTGCCATGTTGCACAACTCCAGACGTTCCAGTCACAGACAGTATAATAAAATGTAATATGAACAGCACCCCCTGGGGTTGCACGCTCTCTTATCTGTGAGAAACTCTGGGAAGTACCTTTGCCTTAGAGATTTACAACGTCCATCAGGGCAGTAAAGGCTCTGTGAAGTCCTGCAGTAGACAAGTTAAACAAAAAAAAAAAACCTGGCTTTACAGAATTTTTTCAACTTTTTAAGCCTCAGAATCCTCATTTCAGAGAGTATCTCCTAAAATCCTATGGGATTGGGCTTGTGCAGCAAGTACTTAAGAAAAGTCTCCATCAGGAGAAGCAATTTCAGCACACTCAGCTCTCTGAGATATCCTTAAAGCTGACTCATGTTACTAACCTGCCAAGAGCTCACTTTCACCATGACTTTGAACCTGCCTGTGTTCAGAAAGGCACTTAGGAGGCCCTAAAGGGTCTCTGCTCTCAGCTGCTTTGTCTGTAACACAGGCTTCTGTGAAAGCAGGAAGCATCTGTGTGGGTCTGGGGCCACGATGGACCCTTGAGGGGGAATCATGACCACCTTGACACTGATAGGTCCCCAAGAGCCAGGCCACGGACTAACTCACGGTCTCTAACAGAGATCTTCATGGTTCGTCTGTCACGTGGTATGATGGGCAGACGGGAGGGGCCGGCACATTCCTAGCTCTGGGAGACTAAACCTACACCAGACACAGAGTCAGTTGGGGAAAGTTACCTGTGCCTGCTCAGGCATCATTTATTTATAAAGCACCTCACCCCTGATACATACCCCAAGCGCACGCGTGGAGAGAGGTCTGGTTACAGCTTTCGCTTACCCGCTCGCATTAGGCATTCTGCACGAACTGGGTTTTCTATGTGATAAACCCCTTTCAAATAAGCACCCGAATTTTATCTTAACCACTTGGGGTGTAAACTGTTCAAGGACAGATTGCACATGGGTCTCCTTTTGAAAACCGAGCACAGTGACTCTAACTCAACCTGTGTTTGATTATTCAGGATTAGACAGATCAATTATTAACACAGCAACACCCTGAGGTCAGCCTTGCCAGGCACGTGGCTTTACACTAAGTGGCCCTGGACATCTTTGCTTGATGTGTTTGGGGGGGAAGTTCTTGATCAACAGTGTTACTAAAGAGAGGACGTAGAAACTATGAGAAGTCCCAGAACCAGATCCCCCAGATCCCCCAGACTGTTGAAGCTTGCATAAAATAAAAGCCAACAGTCTCTGAGTAAGCACCAGAGAATTCCTGCCAAGGAAGAGGCTGATACTTACTACCTGGTTTTTATGATAACCGTTGTGGCCATTTTGAAGCTTTCTGCCTTATTTCCTACAGCTTGGCTGCGTTCCTGAGAGTAAATTTTCCTAAATAATTGAGGCTTCGGGGTATATCAGGGGATGTGGATGGCGGCCAGGGGTATAGGTTTTCTTTCTACTAAGAAACTCACACCGCCCGTCTTCTTTCCTCTGGCGCCCCCCCCCCCGGGGGAGGCTGTGCACCAGCCCCGCCCTCTCTGTCCTGATCCCAGGTGAGTCCCTAGCACAACCAGCCCCTCGTCCCTGAGATCACAGATCACCATCACACACACTCGGCCACTCTGCCGTGACTACCCTCCAGCTGTGCCCACCGCCCGCCCCCCCCCCCAACAAACTTGGGCACCTACAGACTCACACAAAGCCTCCCTGCCTCTTTTCCTTTGGCCCAACCACCCCAGCAGCCCGGCTACCACAACGGAAGCCCACTGTTTCCCTCCTGTCAATGCGCGTCTCTGTTCCTCTGGCACATGGCACAGATGTGCCCGGAGCCTGCCTGCAAGCCCCCCATTCATGTGCCACTTTTCAGTGAGCTCGCTCCCTCCCTTTCCCCGCTCCCCTCCCCCAAATACACAAAAGAGGGCTATAAAGCAGGACTTTTTTTTTTTTTTCTCCACGGGAATAAAAGGTTAGCCTTCCTTCCTTTCTGCTTGTCTATTCTTGGCCTAAACTCGGCAATGGAAAGAGAGTGGAAGCGGTCAAGCTACCCCAGTTCATGACCCAGGGGACACTCCTTTGGCCAGAATCGCCCTCATTTGCTCTTTCTGTTGCAGTGGTTGTAGCGAAACATCTAAAACGCCAAGCAGCCACCCCAAAAGTCCTGCTGGGAAAAGATTCCTGCACACAGGTGAGCGAGGCATTAAAGGTTATCTTACTCAACCCCCTTCAACGGAAGAGGAGGACACGGAGGCCCGAAGGGGTGAAGGAAGATACCCAGACCACACAGAGAACTTGCTGGGCGTGGGGGATGCTCTGGGGCCCCGTCCTTACGGGCGACGAGAAAAACAAAGCATCTTACCGTCGTCCAAGTAGGTCTGGTCCAAATTCTGCTCCTGCTTAATTGTCACTCCTGCGGGTAATACTTCCTTTTGGTCACTGACCGGGGGTCCGTTTTTGGCGGCTCTTTGGCTGGTGGCATTCTGCTGCTGAATGACCGTGGGGTAGGACCCCGGGCTCAGCCTCTGACCTTGACTGGCGGGGGGCGGGCCGGGCCTGGCGGGGCCGGGCGCGAAATTCTCGCAGTACATGATGTGCTGGAACTCCTGGTGGCCACCGCAGCGCAGCTGCTGGCCGGTGGGCGAGTAGTGGATCACCGGCGAGGCCTGCTGGTTGGCCGGAGAGGAGTGCAGCAGGCTGGAGCTCTGGCCCTGGGAGCCGGCGTGCACCAGCACGGAGCGGTGGGCGTCCGCCAGGGACAGGGGGGCGGCCATGAGGGCCGGCTGCTGGTAGCCCAGCAGGCTGGGGCTCAGGCTCTTGCTCCGCTGGTAGAGGACGGCCGCTGGGTTCTGCTGCTGGTAGCGGGCATCGGGGGACGAGAGCCCCGAGCGGAACTGTTGGCAGGGCGCCATGGTGGCCACGAGGCAGGAGGGGGACTCAGCCACCATCGGGTGCTGCGGGTAGTAAGGCTGGCTCCCCAGGCCCCCGTGGGCCGGGCTGCAGATCAAGGTGGGGTCGTATTCGTCGGTGGGCTCCGTCTTGATGGCTGGGACTGGGCGAGAGAGAAGCACAGGGGGCGGGCCTTCTTAGTGAGCCACAGGGGTGCACGGGGGGGGGGGGGATTAGTGGACTGCGGCTGGGGACGCGGCCTTGGGCGGCCACGTAGGTGGGAGCAGACCCTTGGGCTCTGTCATTTATTAGCCTCGGACAAGAGCCTCCCTGTGTACCTGTCTCAGAAGCCCGAAATTTTACCCTGAGCGATGAGAGTCGCAAGGCGGCTGGCAGGTGCGTCTCAGCCCCAGGGTGTTTGCAGGCTCTTCCCCCGGGGCAGAGCTCAGGGACGAAGGCTTAACGTTACAGTCCCCTCCAGCCCCCTCCTCCACCTTCTCTCGCAGTTCACACCGCCTTTCCCTGCTTGTCGTCCTCGGAAACGTGTATCACCTGGAATACTCTGTGTCTTTCACGTGCCATCGTTAGCTGAACCACCCCCACTCCAGACTGTCAGCTCCCCAAACGGAGGATTTTTTTGGTCTGCTTTGTTCAGTGCTGCGTCCCTAGCACCGAAAACGATGCCTTGCACTCCACCGACACTCAGATATTTTCTGGAAACAGGAATGACTGGGCAGTGGGGTGGGGTCCACCTCCTCAGTTCTGTAGTATTCTGGGGGAAAGGAAACCTGCTGGCCTGAGCCTCAGTTTCCCCATCGGTCACAGTAACCAGCATACCTACCCCATGGGGTTGTGGGGAAGGTGAACTGAGACGTGTGGAAAGTACTTAGCACAGTGGCCGGTATACAGTAGGTGCTCAAGGCTTACTGTTGTCGCTATTATCGTCTTACCACCATTGGTATTGTGGCAGTTCCTGTCCCTCTCCCTCCCTAGGGCGGTCACCGGAACTTGTGCTTCTCCAGAATCCTTTACTAAAGCATTGCCAGCCCCAGGAGCTGAGGAACCAGTCCCCTCCCTGGATCGAATGAAGTGGTGACAGGACTGTCATCAAGGGGGGGACCCGTCAGGTGTCAGGGAGCAGGGCAGCAAGGAGGTTCTGGAGCTAGAGCAAACGGCAGCAAACCAGGAATCGTCTCCCAAGGTGCCCTTCGAAGACGTGCGCTTCAGCCCCTGGCCGACCTGGGGGACTGAATTCTCGCTCAGGCCATGCTCGGACAGGCGGGTGCCAACGCCAGGCCCAGGGAGGCCTCCTGACCACAAGCACGAGGTGGGAAGGCCGCAGAACACAACGGAAAACCTCTCTGCCAACAAGGATCATTGAACTGAGGTCTAGAACCTCCCCAGAGATCCCCCCCCCGCCCCAGTTTGGGGGCCCTGAAGGCCACCGCCACTGGCTGCATGTCAAGTCAGTCCTGGGACGGTCCAATGGCCAAAGGGGCCATGGAAACCGGTGGACACGCTCCACCGAAGCCAAGCCCCACCAAGCCTGGGCTGCTGGGACAGCCCCCTTGGTCTGATGCTTCCAGCAGCCCAGAGGCTCCGTGTGAAACTGCCACAGGATGGAAGTTATACCCTGGGCGACAGTCTCCCAATCCCGGAAAGGTGGCTAATAGGTCTGGGGCAGCCTTGGGAGGCATGCAGGCCATTTCTGCAGCCCTGGTTATAATCTGCCGTGTCAATAATATCCATATGACCCACTCTCTGAATCTCCTGTGATCAGTATTATCCTTTATCGGAATCCCCCATTTGAACATGAGATCCAACGAGGGTGGGGCTTTTTACGTTTTGTTCATGACGGTGTCTCCAAGCCAACCACAGTGTGGGGCCCTTGGATATTTTCTGGACAAACGAATGAATGCAACATGGCCCTTGTCACTTGTCTTCTGACAGTGGTGCTTTGTGGGAATGAGACGTCCTGGCCGGCTGTCCACCCAGGAGCTCTAGGTGGCCACGGGTGACCACTTACTGTCAAGATTCTGCAGGTTTCCGGCCACGTTCGCTTACCCAATCATGATCAGATCTAAGACACGGACAGGGGGCGCCAGCTTTGCACCCTTCTGTTGAACAAGTCCCCACGTGCCTCTCTCCTACTCTGCCCTCCCGAAGAAAAATATTCACAGTAACATTTGTTAAGGTCATTCATACCCGCTTACCGTGCGCCGTGCTGAGCGCTTCACGTGCATTTGACTTCTGTAAATCTTATAAGGAAGGTGCCACTTGACAGATGAGGAAATGGAGGCTCAGAGAGGTTGAGCCACCTGCCCAAGGTCAACCAGCTGAAAGCAGACCTCGTGTGTCCTTACCGCACGCCCGTGCTGCCTTTCACCACCAAAGGGGCCTTCGGAGAAGATTCCTTACCTGGGTGGTAAGTAAAGTGCTGAGGTTGACTCCGTTTTCTTTTCCCATTGATGACGTAGAAGTTGACCTTCACCGATGCACGGATGTGCTTGTTTCGATATTCAGGGATCTCAACAAAAAGCATGTTCTGGAAGGAAGGAGCCACCGTTAACTGCAACAGTGTCTAAATTCCTACACAAGGCCCCAAGCACATCAAGCCAGCCCATCTTACAGGAGTCAAGACACTCTGTACGTTTGCAGGCGAAACGCTATTTAAGGGGAACTGGACTCTTTAGCTGCAGCAAAGAAAGGGTTGCCACTTACTGTATCCAAGTGCATTATGATGTCACAGTTACAAATCAGGGGGTCTGGCGCTCGATAAATTGCTCGATTTGTTTCTCAATTCAGTACCTACTGAGTGCCCGTTAGGTCCAAAGCACTGGGACTTTGATGAAGGAGGGGGAAGAGAAAGAAGGAAAGAGAGCACGAGGGAGGCGGGAGGGAACACAGGGTGTTCAGTCGTCTCGCCCATGTGCTTACAGGCTGGCTCTTGTCTTTATCCACCGTGGCTTCCATTTCCCAAATTTGCTGCCCATCTGGAAAGAGTTCAAAAAGACACACTTTGAAGGAACTACTAGAAGCCAAAGATTTAAGACCAAAACTCATCACGCCTTATATTTATCTTGGTTTACGTGTCATATCATTTCAGCAAGGGACATCCGTGTGTTTGCGGTAGGCATGTCTATTTGAACATACATGGCTTATGTCCATGTGCGTCTGTTTCTTTTTCCAAATGGAACGCATGCTGACAGTAGAAAACTGGGCAACAGTAGAAAACAAGGAAAAGAACGGAAATCGCCCATCATCCCAGTGCCGTTATTTTCCCTGTGTTTGAATGTCTACATATCTTTCTTTAAAACAGAGATAGTACTGTATGCTTTGTGCAACCACAGGCTGTTTCCAAAATGTCCCACACGCCAAGACTGTCACAGGGGCCCCATTACAGAACACTGACTGCCCCAGACATGCCTTCTTGATCGTCTGGGAACACAGGTGGCTTGCATATTCTGTCTCAAACAATGTCCTGGCTTGAGAAACCTGGGACAGGGGGGACAGGAGCCCACCCCCCCCCACACACACACACTCTGCAGTCAACAGCCTACATTTCAACGTGACTCATTATAATCATCGATGAGAGGTCTTTCTCAGGAGTGAGCTCTCTTTCCCTGGAGAAGAAGACTAGCTCCCCAGTTTGGGGCCAACAACTTGGGCCAAACAAAACTCTGCATTCGCAAATAACAGATTTCTTTTTCTGACCACCTACATTGGCCATTGGGCAGTTTTCGACGGAAACAAATCATTTCCACAAGTGTTTCCAGGGTGTTTTGTGGAACGCTGGCTCTGAAGAATATTAAATGGGTTTATGAGGACCAGAAACAAATTCTAAAGCTAATAAGCATTTGGAAAATGCTGAGTCAATGTCAAATGGGTTTCTTTACTGCAGGACTTCTCAGAGCCTTTAATCTGCTCGTGTGCAGTGTAACTCTCCGAGGTGGGCTGGAGTAAGTACCACGTCCCGACATTTGGCCACGGAAGCCCTCTCCCCTGTTTTAAGCACAACTGTTAACATCTTCTGTGACAGATTGGATTTGAATCCATAATGTCTCGGCTCTCAAGGTTTGCCCAAAGAAATGTGGTTTCTAAGCATTATTTGAACTTCCTCGTATAGAACATATTTCCCAAAATACTAATTAATAAGGTCCTGTGATTGCTACCCAAGCCGACGCAATGTAGATAATCTTAACAACATGTAGACAATGAACTAGCTGGAGCCTTCTGTAACCATGAAGTCTGCAAGTCTTGACCTTACGGTTCTAGTAGATGCAACTCCTGAAATGATTAAGGGAGACATGGGTTTATGTCAAAAAGGGAACAGGAAGAGGCAATCAACGTACCAACTCCCACCATGACGGGAGGGACCAAGTTAGAGTTGCTGCCGTCTCCCCAACACCCGAGACATCGCAGTGCCCGTGAACATCTCATGTCTGAGCATTCCAAAGTGGCGGCAGCTAGCATCAGCCACCGCTCAAAAGCAAGCAAGAAAGGACAGATGGACGGATATCAAGGAATTTGAAGTTAGGTCATCAAGACAGGGCACTTTCCTGGGGAAAAGCCCGGGAGAGAACTAGACAGAAAAAAATTCTTATCCCTTTAGCAAAGACAGGTCAAAGATCATCCGCCAGAGAACTATGTCCCTCCCAACGGTGGTTATAAACGGGGCGTGGTCCTTGTCAAAAGTGCATTCTTGGGGCGCCCGGGGGGCTCAGTCAGTTAAGCGCCCGACTCTTGATTTAGGATCAGGTCACGATCCCACCGTTCGTGAGATCGAGCCCTGCGTGGGGCTCTGAGCCGACAGCACAAAGCCTGCTTGGGATTCTCTCCCCCCTCTCTCCCTCTCTCTCTCCTTCTCTTTCAAAAATAAATAAACATTTAAAAAAAAAAAAGAACGTTCTTGTTGACTAACTGCAATGTGAGCTCAAAGTCAGAAGATTAAGTAACAAACTAACGGAGGGAACGAACAATAATGTGTTGATGCCCTAGCCTCTCGTTGGCTGAGTTGAGTTCTATCACCAACAATCTCATTTCCCTGCGTGACTCTGACCCACTTTGAAAAGGAAGGACCATTTTCAGGAGTCTCATAATTGGGAGGAAAGGGAGAAGTAGTTGGAAAAGTGATCAGGATGCACTAAGCAGGGCCTGGCAAGCCAGCTCTCTTCCCCACTCACGCCAGCAAGTGAAGGGCCAAGCACAAAATGGCAGTGCAGTGAAAGCACGTCACCAGGCAGGGGGTTCTCGTAGGGTCTCTTCTCCTGGGCCAGGGACCCAAGAGGAACAAGAGGGAGCCTTTCCCCCATCTCTGGTGGGTATACCTAATAAGTAAAACTCCACCAACTAACAGCCATAGAATTCCAGTGCACAGGTACTTGGTTGGCTGTTTTTTGTTTTTTTTTTTTAGTCTTTTTTTTACCTTAACATTTATTCATTCTTGAGAGACAGAGATGGAGCATGAGCAGGGGAGGGATGCAGAGAGAGGGAGACACAGAATCCGAAGCAGCCTCCAGGCTCCGAGCTGTCAGCACAGATCCCGACGCGGGGCTCGAACTCACGAACCGTGGGATCATCACGTGAGCCGGAGTTGGACGCTTGGCCGACTGAGCCACCCAGGCTCCGCTCCAGGGTGCAGGTGCTTGGAACTACCCTTAGAAATTAGCCAGCCCCACACCATCAGATGGGGAAAGTGAGGCCCAGAGAAGGAACGGGGGTTTGTCCAAAGGCAGGAGGTGGGCAGTCACTAAATCACAGTCTTCAAGCAACAACAGGGGCAGTGCAATGAGAGAGATGCGGTCGAGTAGAAAAGCCCCAGGTTATCAAGCGAGACAGGGTGACCAGCTTCCTGGGAGGCCGACGGAGGATCCTATGTAGGTAAGATCTTTCTAGGGTCACATCCACCACAAAGGTTCAGGCCCATCTTCTCAAACCCTGCCCCCCTCTGCTCCCCCTGGGCCTCCAGATACGGCCTCTCCAGGCACCACTTTGACCACCCCGCCCCCAGGAGAAATGGCAGCTATTGGTTACGAGCACAATCTATATGCAAAGCATCCCCTCAAAACACCTCGCAGGTATGGACTTGTCTAACGCATACAGCAACCCCATGCCACACGTCTGGGGTTTTGATAGGTGAGGACACCAGGCACAGAGAGGCAAAAGCAGTGGCCCAAGGAGGCACAGCTACCGGTTGGGGAAGCCAGATTTGAGCCCAAGCAGCTGACCCTTAGAACCAGTGCTCCTTACCCCGTCGACGTGGTGTGGTTTCAGATCCCTGTGCCCAAGCAACTTCTCTGCCAGGACAGTGAAGGACACTGGGCAGGCATTCCAGGGGGCTCATGTTTCCAGAATCGGCTGCAGTCCCTCCCAGGAGAGCCAAGCCACAGCCCCCATGGCACCCCAGGCAACCCTCATCCCCTCTGTCACCATGAGGCCATGCACCTGCCTCCCCCATTCCCTCTCCAGGACAACCTCAGATGTCGCGCCCTCCTCATCCCATACCCCCGTGCTCAGCCATCTGTCAGCACAGCCGGAATTAAGAGAGGTGCCATAAATTACAATCACTATCCAGTATGTGCTGGGGCAGAACGCCTCTTCCGAGAAGGCAGAGGTCCCTCGACAGATGCATGGCTGAACGGGATGGGGTATATACGTCCAGCGGAACGGCACCCAGCCTCGGAAAGGAAGCGAATTCCGGCACATGCAATGACGCAGACAGACCCCGGACACATAATGCTAAGTGACACAGGCCCAACCCAGAAGGACAAGTGATATAAGCCCACTTGCACCAAGTACACAGAATAGGCAGATTCATAGAGACACAGAGCAGAAGGCAGGTCTCCAGAGGCTCAGGGGGAGGGGGCGGTTATTACTTAACGGGTACAGAGTTTCTGTTTCGAAATTCCAGAATGTTCTGAAAATTGGTAGTGGTGACCGTGAGTGGTGATGGTACAATATACTGAACGTATTTAATGCCACTGAATTATATGCTTACAAATGGCTACAATCATCAATATTAGCATAACACATATTTTACCACAATTTCTGTATTTTTTAAAGAATCATTGGCCTCACCCTAGAGACCAGGCCTGTTTTGCGACCTGTCCGGTGGCTTCGAGTTTTTTTAATTAGCTGCTGTCATTTCAAAATGAGACCTCAGGGGCGCCTGGGTGGCTCAGGTGGTTGAGCATCCGACTGCAGCTCAGGTCATGGTTTTGCGGTCCGTGAGTTCGAGCCCCGCGTCGGGCTCAGTGCTGACAACTCGGAGCCTGGAGCCTGCTTCCGATTCTGTCTTCTTCTCTCTCTCTCTCTGCCCCTCCCCCGCTCGCCCTGTCTCTCTCTCTCAAAAATAAACGAACGTTAAGAAAAAATTCAAAATGAGATTTCACCTAAAAATGCAGACTTTGCTCTTGTAAAAAAAAAAAAAAAAAAAAAAAAATTCAGAAGATCTGACCATCCTGGGCGTCCTGGGCACCCACGCAGGGTATGGCCTCTTCAGACAGGGCCTCCTCCCGGCTCCCCACCCCCCCACCTCTCCTTTACCTTCTATGCCCCCACCCTGAGGGCCTCTGAGAGGGACAGGAGCCGCCTCCCACACCATGGGGAAGAGGACAGTCAGCTTTCTGCAGAAGCCCCTCCACTGCGCTGTATCTGAGGTTCTCCCCCAAGACTCCACATTTTGTCCAGAAAACACCATCGCCCAAGACAGGTCAGTGTCTTTCTCTGCTGCCGTACCCCCTCACCCACCCAGAGCAAGGGCTCCCCTGGCTGTCAGGACAGGAAAACACCTGGCTTTCCCTCCCCCTGGGCCCCGGGCCCCTTGCTCCAAGGACTTGACCTTCTCTTCTCTTCAGAATCACAACCATGTGTCCAGGAGAGCCCCTGTGTGTCCACAAGCTGGGCCGCGGAGGGATGTCCCTATATGGCCACTCGCTCAAAAACCCTCCGTCCTTCCAGCCGCCTTCCTGCACTCCCAGGGGCTCTGGCCAGGGCAAACAGGACCCGCCAGGCAGCACTTGCCCTCGGAGGCTTCTGCAGCAAGATGGCCTGTGTCCTCACCCCTGGCCTGGGCAGGCCCCATGCAGCCTGGCTCTGGGCGGTAGGTCGGGAGAAAAGCCTGCTCACTCCAGTGTTTCCTGTCAAACCTTCAGCTACACGTCCGCTGTAACCCGAGCCATCCCGGGCACCTTCTGTGGCCAAAACACAGTCCTCTGCGGCACCACGGTGCTGTCCCCTTTATTCCTGCAAACCTTGAACTCCAGGGCAGACAGACCCAGCTAGCAATTCTTGCATTTTTAGGGGAAATCTCCTTTTGACGTGGCAGCACCTAATTAGAGGTTTTTTAACCTAATACCCTGCAGGCCCAGTGGCCCAATTAGCTACGTGGGCTTGGATAAGACACTCTACCTCTCTCTGCCTCTTATCCAAAATATGGGGACAATCACAGTACCTATACCTCATTGGTTTGTTCCTAGACAGACACACAGCACAGAATAAGTGTTCAACAGACATTGGTGAGCATGATTATTATGGCCGGTGGCAACGTATTATTTAAATACTGTCTTGTCACTGCGTGCATATGTTCTACACAATGTATTATGGGGGGGGGGGGACCACAAGCGTATTTTAACCAGAAAATAATACATATTTCTCGGCTTGTCATTATAAATTATAAATATTCTTGCCTGCAGGCACGGGTGGAGGGAATTCACAAAGGGACAGTGCCTGTTACAGAAAGCGGGTATGCGTGACGCCTGACTTCTTGCCTCTCAGATGGGTCTTTTCACCATTACGTAAATTTTAAAAGGGCAGAGAGCTCCCAGAAGTGAGAAACCAAAACCTGAATCATGAGCCAAACCCAGGGGCCTGGCCTCTTCCTTTTGGGCATCAGAGGGCAGCTTCGGGAGTCCAGCCTGGTTGTGCATCTCAAGTGGGATCTACCCTGGGCTCCGAAAAGACGTGTCCCCAACAGGAACTGGAAGCTGACCCTGCTGTCCTCAATTTTAGGTAGCACGTAAAAGGCACGCTCAAGGGAGCTGGTCTCTACGGGAAGGGTGTGATTTGCAAAACACCTCAAGACCACTTCCCTGGGCTCATCTTTCCTTCCCCCCGCCCCCGAGTCCCCTAGCACACAAGTCCTGAGGTTTCACCAAGAGGACACAGTAATCCCATCCTCTGAATTGAGCTCCCAGGAGGCAGAGGAACACACAGTAAATGCTGGCAGGGCTCTCTCAGCCTGAGCTCACTCTCTCCAGGTTCAAGTTCAATCACTGCTATTTCCTCGCTGCGTGGCCTCTGGAGTGGTAGCTTGACCTCTCCGTGCCTCAGTGTCCTCCTAAGCACAGGGAAAGCTCATTTACCAGCTTCAAAGACTTGGCAAAATTTCAAACAGATTCTATGTAAAGTCCTTAGCAAAATGCTCAGCCCATAGTGAGGATTGCCATCATTATTATTTTAGAATTTGGCGTCTCCTAGGTCTGACCCTGGGGAGAAAGAACCGGCTGATCATCTTGACCCAAGGGTTCTGGTGGGTGTCCCGGTTCGTTGTGTCATTGTATTGCATCACAACTCTCATTGTGAAGAAATAAAATGGCCACAGAAAGTATTCGTTGATAGGGGGCTGAAGCAATTATGGGCCCTCCATCCTGGGGGGGGGGGTGGTATCGGGTAGATTAGGTATAGGAACACCGGGCAGCACTCAGAATAAGCATGATCATATCCTCTGCCCTGGAAACGTGCCCCTGTTACGTTAAAAAGCAGGAATCGTTAAGTACTAGAGACCAGAGAATGCGTGCCCCACACTGCCCACGCGGTTACACCCCTGAGACCAGACTGGATGGACAAGCTGAGACACGCACGTCTTCTAGAACGCCATTCAAAGAACGGGGTGGAAATACACTGCGTGCATTTTTCAGTATTTCTTAAGATAGAGCTTTTCTCTTATGGACAAGTATATGGCAACTGTATGTTGACCAGCCTGTCTCCCAGGAGCCCTCTGGGGCCACCGTCTCAGACGGAAGCCAGGCATGGACCACTAACAACGAGCGAGCTCCTACCGCGGGGCAGGCCCTGAGCAGGTTGCTGGGACCGGGACATGAGCCACGCATGCCTCCCTGCTCCCCATAGGCCCACGAGAGCTCAGAAGGGAGGACCCATGGTTCTTCACCTCTCCTGGGACAGGGACCCTGCCCCCTTCCTCAGCTTCCCTCCAGGCCCACTGGCCTTCTCCATCCCCCCCACCCCCCCGGCCCCCCGCAACAACCACACTCGCTCTCCTGCGGGCCTCACTCAGACCACTTCTTCCCAGCTTTCCGGCCCCGCTCAGGAGCTCCCCCTGGACCTGTCCCCACCCTCTTTCATTTTCTGCTCCCGCCTCCCATCCTCTGACCTCATTTTCTCAGCCTGTTGGTTCTCTCTCTCTCCCCTGCTAGGCCGTGGGCTTCCGGGAGGGGTACCACACACCTGTCTTGTTCTCTGCTCCGTCCCAGCACTGCCACGTCCGGCCCGCCATGAGCGCTCGGTAAACACCAGCGGAATAAATGCACAGAGCGACCTCGGGATTCCCTAGGGCTTGGCCCACAGCCACACCGCTGGCCTCTCCAGCGAAAAGACCCCCCAAAGCGATCGCCAAGCCCTTTGCGAAGAATCCTTTTCGTGAACTGAGTGGTGGGGGGGAGGCACCCGGAATAACAGCGCAGACACGGAATCCCACACAACCAGAGCACTCGGGTCAAGATGATCGGCCAATTCTTTGTCCCCAGAGTCAGACCTAGGAGACACCAGATGCTCTCCAATCCACCCCCCCCGACCCAGACCCCAGGTCTGGGACCCTGGGAAACCCTGCCCAGAACAGAAGAGGCCCGAGATGACCAAGGTCGCTTCTGCTGCTCCGGGGCGAGACGAAGTGAGGACTCTGGTCCCTTGCGCAGATGTCTGGGCAAACTTCCCCGTCCTAAATTAACAGGGACTGGCAGCCAGCACGAAGAGGGCCCTTCCAAGTCTTACTCAGAGGGGAAGAGCAAAGAGAGCCAGGTTCTTTGGGCAAAGGGGTTAGGTCTAAAGAAGACTTAGCAAGACTCTGCAAGAACTAAACAAACACAGGGTGGAGGGGGTGCCTGGTTCAATCGACGTGTCAGCCTGCGTGGTAGGCGGGCCGCTGTGCCAGAGGCACAGGACCCGGTAGCCAGTGCATCCGTGGACCGGTGGCCACTACCCTGCAGGTGGTTTAATGTCCGCTTTGCAGATGGCTCCCGGGCCCAAAGTGCCAGGAAGCTGGACGGCTGGCATCGGGTCTGGGCCGGCGTCTTAGCAGTCAGCCCGGATGAGCCACGGGCTCCTGTCAGCACTCGAAGGAGAAAGAAGGGAGCTTTCAGAAGGAAAAAAGCGAATCCGTCCTCACTCAGGCCATGAGCACTCCACTGGGCTCGAGGCAAATGTGGAGGAAATCAAAGTGTCAGCTTGTGTTAGGAAACCACGCGTGATGCTTCCCAGTCCTGGCCCTGCGTTTTAAAAATTAGCTAAATGAAGATGGCTGAAGTCATTCCAGTCTGCTCTTTTCACGACTGCGAACGAGCAGAAAAATGTGTGCTCCCTGGGTGTGGGGGCTGAACGAGCCGAGCAGATGGGGGCTGGGGATCAGGAGTGTCCCACAGCTTAGGATGTCGCCCACCCGCAATGGTGCGGCTGCCCAAATGCATCTGCTGGGGGGTGGAGAGGAAATGCGTTGATTCCCAGCATCCTGCTTCTCCTGATGTCCCATCACCTTTTCGGCGGGCTCAGCCCCTCCGTCCCCCCGCCCCCGGACAACTTCACTGGGGGCTCACAGCACCTTCTGCTTGCGCCCCCCAACCCCTGAGTCCATGCATTCTTCCAGATTGCCAGAACCATCTTAACGAGCTAAATTAGATCACGTCCCTCCCCTGCTTAGGACAAGAGCTACCGGTTTTTATGTTGTAATAAAATCCAAAATCCTCCTCCATGCCTACAAACCCTGGCATGATCTAACCACGTCTCCCCCCACCCGCCCCGCCCCAGAGACCTCTCCAGGCTCGGTCGGTGTCAGACTCCCCCCTGCTCTCAGGCTGCACCCGCGGCCTGGCCTGCTTTAATTTCCTCAAACACCCCAGGCTCATCCCCAGGCTGGGACTATGGCACTGGGCAGCTATTTCTGCCTGAGACCCTCTTCCAATAGGTCGGTGCAGCTCCCTCTTCTGCTCGAGGCCTCTGCTCAAAGCCACCTCCTCAGGGAAGCCTTCCCTGATCACACCCCCCAGGGTTCCCAGATTTAACAGATAAAAATGTAGGACATCCGGTTCAATTCGATTTCCAGCAGACAGCTGATGCTTTTTTACTACAAGTATTGCCAAGCCCTGTGCCACTGCAGGGAACATGCTCATACTAAAGAGATGTGTTGACTGAGATCTGAATTTAACTGAGCCTCCTCCATGTATCCCCGTCTGAGCCCTCTGCCTCGCTCCTATGGCCTGGTGGCGCTGTCTTCAGAGCACTTTCCCTCCCTCATAAACAAGTTTGGGACTGTCCGCCCCGTGAGAGCAGGGACCTCATCTGTCGTGCATCCCCAGGGCTGGCTCAGAACCTGCGCACAGTAGGGTGTTTGGTAAATACCTGGGGAGTGGTGAGGCTGAAAGGGCACTGCTGGGTCGTTTGCCACAGAGGCTGGACTGCAGGGCGCCTCTTCTCAGTGATGAGCTGTATCCAGCCCCGTGCCCTGGGAACCAGGAAGTGGGGGTCTGGGACTCAGCCCCCCACCCACGAGCTCTGGCAGACGGGGGCAGGGAGCGGCCATCAGTCAAGCTCCCCCCAGCTCCTCCGTGAGGCCACGACAGCAGGTGTCGGATGGCCTGGGGGGCAAGAGGAGAAACTCAACCTGTGCCCCCCAACGACTCTTACTCTCAAGACGAGAAACCAACACAGCCCTGCCGTCCTGGCTCCATGTGCAGTCAATTGAGCTCCCAGGGGGCACGTGCAAGGTCAGGTGACACTTTCTGAGCACCTACTATGTGCCTGACACTTGGAGATCCTTGATCTCCTTTCGCTGCTGAAAGACCTGACACAAACCCCATTTTAAAGATGGGGAAACTGAGTCCCAAGCACAAAATATGGAGCCTATCCAGGCTTCGGGCCAAGTCCGCTGGAAGATCCACGATCTGGCCTGCCTAGACTTTAAACATAAACAATTTTTATTTTGTAAAAAGAGCATGAAACCAAAAATGTAGAAAAAAAATATGAAAGGGTGTTAATTCCTACAAGATACCGTGAACTTTCTTACGGGGGGGGGGGCAGGGATCGGGGTGCAGGGGGAGACTCCAGCCTGCTGACTGCAATTCACACACAGGTCTATTGGCATCGAGGACCATTTCTAATGGTGGAAAAGCTTGGACCCAAGTGAGCTAGAAAACTCCCTTGTCTGTGTCGTCTTTCAAAGGCTTCCACTGAATGAACTGCAGGATACAGGATTCTTTCACCCCAAAGCCTGTCCTGACATGCAAGGGACCGAAAGCGAGACTGTTTGCTCGGTCTCTAGCGGGGCTTTGGGGCAGCGACCCGGCCTCTGGCTTTGGAGGCAAGTTTCGCGGTCCCAGCCAGCTGTGCCTAAGCGGTGGGATCCAGCCCAGGGGGCCGAGGCCACTGTGGACGTGAGTCACCGAGGGCAAAGGTCCGCAGAGACTTAGTCATGCCCCAGCCCAGCCTGGAGTCTGACCTTTCCCAGAGGGAAGCCCGAGCTAGAGAGACTCCCACACCAGGTCTATTGTTTCAGAAAGTGGCTACACTGGGCAAAACCAAACCCGTGGAGAAAGACAGGTGGCAGGAGGAGAGGCCTGCTTTAAGGTGGTTCCAATGTTTCTAGGATACTAATTCGTGGAAAGAGGCTTAATTTAGCAGAAGAATTTTATTTTAAGCATGTGCATTTATATTTATTAAACAAAGCTCAAAATACAACCTTCGGGAACCTCCAAGTAATAAAGTGACTCATATTAGGATGTGATGACTCAGTGGGGGAAGAGGGAGCCCCACCACCCACGCCTCCTTTCTAAAAAATCAATTTGCCCTCTCAACAGGTGATGGGAGCCTCTGCCATCAGACTGTTCCAAGAACATCGTCCAGCAAAACAAAACACAAAACTCTCTTCAAACAATTTAAGTCTCAAAGCTGAGTAATCCGATGCAGGCAGGGTTCCAAGAGACACCCCCGCAGGACACAGAGAGCCAGGGAGCTCCTTGGCTGGGGCCAGGGGCCTGAATTCAGAAAGATTTACCAGCTGAAAAATTCCAAAACCCTGTGTCATGTGGGGGAACCTTCCAAAACATTGGATCCCGCCCAGAAGTGGCCAGTCGCTCAGAGCCATGGCAACCCTGTTTCTGCTGCCACATCACTTTTATTTTTGTGTCCTTAGATTTTTTCCTGTTTTGCAATGTTTTGCTGGGACCCCCAACTCCGCCTGAGGCCCGGGTGGCCGGGGGCCAGGGTTACCAGCTGAAGGTCAGGAACAGCCTGGACTTCTCCACGTGAACTTCGCCTGGAAGGTTATTACACATTTTTTAAATTTCAGAGACTATATGGAGGCTTTGGGGCCATTGCCGAGCACGGTAAATAGGAAAGATCCTCATCATCCTGTTCGGTTTCTCTCTCTCTGTCCTCAGGGACACGAGAGGAGGGCTTCCCGGGGGAGGGGCGGGGCGGGAGGGGGGTGTCACGTCCAACTGCACTAGGGATTCCGGCTCTGTCGCCAGCTGTGGGCTGACCCGGGACTTGTGTCTTGACCCCTACGAGCCTCAGTTCCCTCAACTATAAATGGGGACAATGTCACCTGCCCCTTGGGGCCGGTGTGACAACTGAAGGAGACGACACCCAGTCCACAGTATGTGTGAGCACCTACTGTGTGCTAGGGATCGTTCTAGATGCTGTGGATACAGCAGCAAACAGCAGGTCTCTGTCCTCAAGGAGCTAAGATGTGGGAGGCCAGATAACAGACGAATAAGCAAACAGGCAAGACAACTTCAGCAGCGATACCTGGGGCCACCAAGAAAACAGAGCAGGACAGTGGGACAGAAGGGGACAGGGTCATGGGGCACGCTGAACAACTTCAGAGCAGACGGTCAAGGAGGGGCTCGTTGAGAAAGTCACCTCTGTGCTGAACCTTGAAGGCAGAGGAGGACCCAGCCTGGTACAAAGAAATGGTGGAAGGACATTCTAAGAGGGAACAGCCGAAGCAAAGGTCCTGAGGCAGAAACGAGCAGGAGGTGTCTGAGGACAGACCGAAGACAGGTGTAGCTACAGCCAAGTGAACAAGGGGAGAGTCCAAAGAGCTGCATTCAGAGGGATGGGCGAGGGCCAGGTCATAGCGGCTCCTGGAAGTCATGAAAATAATGAAAAACAGTAATAAAAATAATATCATAATCATTATTATTACTGCTGCTATAAATAAGATGCCATTTTCCAAAACACCAAGCTTTTCTAACTTAAGAAACACCATGCTGCCCCTCTCCTACTGTTTTTCCGACAGTCTCCAATTTGTCATCCCGCTGGAGTAGAAGCTGCCAATTCCATTTTAGTCGACAGCTATAAAAAGAACATTGGACCTAGTGGTGCCGATGACCCAACGCGGGGGCTAAGATTAGCCCAGGAGGCTGTCACCTTTCCTTAATGTGAGAACCAGCTGGGGTTCCCCTTCCTTGGAAAACTTCAGCTGTTCCACTCCGCCCCGCCCCGCTGCGCCCTTGCCGGCCAAGCTGTCCATGGAGATGGGAACGGGATGAGTTTTGGAAAAACGAAGTTGAGCAACAGGGAGTCCCCCTGCAGAAGGCAGTCCCGGGCTAGGAGGCGAGTACTTAGGGTCAAAAGAGCACGACAAGCCCCCTGTCTGTCAGAGCCCCGAGGAGCCCGACATCCCACGAGGGAAGGCCCACCGCGTCCTGGGGGCTCAGGGGCGTCCCCGAGACCCCTGCTGGCCTGTTGGCACTGATCCAGAAGCCGCCTTCACCCGGGATTCTTTAGGCTAGGCGTGAAAGCGTTCCGCACGGATTCTTTCGAGCCCGGGACCCACTGCAGAATCCGAGGGTCTATCTCACCACAAAATGGTTCCAGTCAGTGGTTCAAGGCAGCTGAAGGGTCTTCAGGCAAATTAACCTTGTTCTCAGCTTCTTCAAACTAGAAGAGCTAACGGCCAAGGGGGCAGACTCTTAAGCCAGGCTGCCTGGGGTCGAACCTACCCCTGCCATGTTACTAGCTGTGCGATCTTCCCCGAGTCACTTAACCTCTCTGGGCTCAGCTCCTCGTTAGGAAAATCAGGACAATGGTAGCTATCTGGTAGGGCTGTCGTGAGGAATGAGATTCGTTACTACATATAAAGTGCTCAGAGGCCTGGCATCTAGCTCATTATGACTACTTTTTGTTGTCTTTCAATGCCCCTTGGCTCCACGAGACAGAATTTTATTCATCTCTGTTCTTTCCACAGCCTAAATATAATGACAACAACAAAAGCTAATATTCAGTGAGCATTTACCATGTGCTACGAGCTATGCCAAGAGCCTAATGTGTGCCTCCATCTATCTCATTTCAGCTTTTCTTCTCTCTAGAGAAGGAAATCGTCCGTATTTTACGGAAGGGTTAAGTGCCGGCTCGGAGAGGTGACGTGACTTATCCAGGATGCCGAAGCCACTCAGTGCAGGTCAGGGATTCGAACCCAGGCCTTCTGACCTCAGGCCCTGTGCCTCTTCACCGTCCAGTCAATGCTGTCTATGGGCTGAGCAAGGAGAATTGTGACCGTAAAAACAACAGCGAACGTTCGGCAAGCGCTCCGTGCACGTTACGCGTGCACTGACCGTGTCCGCACTGGGCTCCTGCGGGGGGCGGGGAGCATCAGTACCTCATTTTACAGAGCAGGAAACGGAGGCCCAGGGAGGCTGGACATCAGGATCATGCCGGGCACGATCTGTGGGGGAGTCCCCTCACTGCACGCCTAGCGGAGCGCCTCCCGCAGGCAGCGGCTTAGACGAGACAGTACGTGGACGGTCGTGGACAAAGATCCCAGGAAGCTGCTCTGATTATTCTCCTTATTCATACACAACTTTTCAAAGGTGAAACAGACCGAGTTTTCTTGCCTCCACGAGGTCAACTGTGAAACTTCTTTTGAAACCAAGAGAAAGCAAGCTACAGAATAAATGCCGTCGATTCATTCCCTCAACAAACACTTAACTGGGGCATCTGAGCAGCATCTCAAGTGCGTGAACTCCCCGGACAACGCAGGCTGACTGGTTCCCAACTCTGCAAGGGACCAGGAAGGACCCGGCCTCCAAGCCACCCCCACACAGACCTGGGCATGGAGAACGAGACATCTGCAGATTACCAGCATTTTCCCCTCTGCCAGGAAGGTGCTGTGAGGCCACAGGCTTCTTGCAAAAGTCAGCAGAAGGCCCGCAGGATAGTCGGCTCGCACGGAAGGTGTGTCAAACCCGCAGCAGCTAACGTGTGCTTGGTCATGTACATCTCAGGCCACTCTCCTGCTGAAGAACTCTCCGTGACTCCCTCTTAGCTCCCCCACGTGCAGACCACACCAAGGCCGTGTCTCTACCCGGTACTGGGAAACTTGTGCTGGCCTCTGCCTGTTTGGCAACACATTCCAGCCACGCTGGTTTGCTCTCCGATTTTACAAAAGCCTAGCAAATTCCTGCAGGAGACAGTATCACACCCTTCCACCATCTGAAAAGTAAGCCTCCCCCAAGATGCCGAGAAACGTGCGAGCCTCCATGAATCCACTACGACATCTAGAGGCCTTAACCCTAGGAAAGAACAGTAACAAATAGTGATCGTTAACGTGTATTGAGCACTTACTACGTGCCGAGCACTTTATGAGTGCTTACCATGTAGAAATCCTTGATCCTTAAACCACCCTACGAGGCAGGAGTGTCATCATATCGTATAGATGAGGAAACTGTTACCCAGAGAAGATAAGCAACCTGCCCAAGGTCACACAGCTAGAAAATGGTGGAGCTGGGTTTGGGCTTAGGAGTGTGAGATCTTGCCTAACTGACCAAAGGAATATAAAGGATGTTCGTTGCTGAGTCACTTCTAATAGCACAGAGCGGGAAGCAGCCTCAGGCCCGATAAAAGGAGATAGTTGAATAAAATCCTGGACAAACATAGGACAGAAGGCGAAGCATCCGTGGAGATGTCTGCGTCCCTAATCCCTCACTGCACCACCACTGCCCCTCGAACCCACAATGACCGACCACGTACCCTCTAAACCACTTCCAAGCCCATCCAGCCCTTTCCAGCCCCCCACTGCCGTAGGCTTATTTATGTCATGCCTGGTCACAGAGCCAGCCCACCCCAAGAGGAGGCTTTATGTGAACTGGGGAAAAAACACCCCTCCCCCAAGACCCCCTGCTTCCTCCTGCTAGCAGTGGTATTAGTAATACACAGATTGATGATGCATCCCATTTGAAGAGCAGCCCCCAGAGGAGAGGTGCCCTTGTGCAGTGCACAGTCCTCACAACTGGACAACCCTGCCTACGATGGTCTCTGTATCATCCTCAGGGTGGTAAACAAATACTAATACACCCCCTTTTAGTGAAATCGTGTCCATTAGAGAAAAAAATTGATCTAGTATCCATAACTCTCAAATAATTGTGTAACTTGAGATTTATCATTCTCTTTTTACCATGACCTCATTGGCAAAAGATATTAACAGATGATATGTGGAAAAAAAGAATACACGTGAGCAAAAACAAAAATATTAAACCTCGCATAGCAAAGTAATGTGAAGTAAAGAGAAGTACCAATTCAGCAAATATTTTTTAACTAAAAAAAATTAAAAAATGGTGGGACACCTGGGTGGCTCAGTCGGTTAAGCATCCGACTCTTGGTTTCGGCTCAGGTCATGATCTCATGCTTCGTGAGTTCAAGCCCCACACTGGGCTCTGTGCTGACAGTGTGGAGCCTGCTTGGGATTCTCTCTCTCCCTCTCTCTCTGTCCCACCTCCACTCATGCTCTCTCCCCTGCTTTCTCTCAAACTTTTTTTTTTTTTAAATAGCACTTCTGGGGCGCCTGGGTGGCTCAGTTGATTAGGCGTCCAACTTTAGCTCAGGTCACGATCTCACAGTCTGTGGGTTCGAGCCCCGCGTCAGGCTCTGTGCTGACAGCTCAGAGCCTGGAGCCTGCTTCGGATTCTGTGTCTGCCTCTCTCTGCCTCTCCCCTGCTCATGCTCTGTCTCTATCTCTCAAGAATAAACAAACAATTTTAAAAATGGCACTTCTGGGATGGGGTGAAACCATTACTGGCATAGTATTGATGGAAGTTTCAATTTGTACATTTCTGGAAGTTAATTTAGCAATATGTATTTAAAGCTCTCAAAACAACTATCCAAAATTCCACTCTAGGAATAAACCGTACATGCACAAAGACAGACAAAACACTCACGTATCAAAGACCAATTAACTGTCCTACAAGTATTAAAAGATTCATTGCAGCACTATTTGTAATAAAAAAAATACATGCAGCTTATGTTTATAGCTTACAATAAACCTAGAGCTGTTATGATTACTATGATTACTCGACATGTATTAACCTCTTTAGCCTTCATGACATCCCTGTGGCAATAAGAACCCTTGTTATTATCGTTGTATATAAAAGAAGATGAAGGCACTAGAAGGGGAGATCGTTTGCCTGAGATCACAGAACAGGTAGCAAAGTCAGCATCTGAACCCAGGATATCCAGGACCACAGCGTGCAAACTTATTCGCCCTGTGGAATGGACTCCTTTTCTGATAATAGCATAAGGTTGAGAAGGCTTGCCTCTCTGTGTGAAAAAATAGTTAAAAAAAAAAAAAGAAAGAAAGAAAAAAAGAAGGGCGCCTGGGAGGCTCAGCCAGTGAAGCACCTGACTTGGCTCAGGTCATGATCTCACAGTTCGTGAGTTCAAGCTCCGTGTCGGGCTCCCTGCTGACCGCTCAGAGCCTGGAGCCTGTGCTTCGGATTCTGTGTCTCCCTTTCTGCCCCTCCCCGACTCACACTCTATTTCTCTGTCTCTAAACAATAAACATTTTTTTAAAAATTTAAAAAGAGTCATAAGGTTATCGTCCACCGAGAGAGCCCGGGAGCAGCTGAAACACTGTGGCACATCACAACACGGTGAACTGTGTTGACATCCACGGCTGGAGGCCTGGGAAGCTTCCCGTGGGGAGTAAGAGGAACAGAAACTAAGACCCTGCCCACAGGACCCATTCCCCAAATCAGTGCTGTTGGGAAGAAAGAGACGGGAGCTCTATATGGTGCTGGAGGACAAGGAAAGAGCTCAACAAGCCCCCTGACCTGTGGTCTTCTCAGTAAACACGACTTTGGACTCGGCTGTGAAGTTCTGTCCCGTGAGGATCATCTGCTGGCCCCCGTAGACCAGGCAGCTGTCGATGTCCTGTCTTTCCACCATGGGCAGCTCGTGGGCGGAGCGCTGGGCTGAGGGCGAGGGAAAAAGAAGTCATCGCAATGGCAGAAGAAGTCTGCTCAAAAGAGGCTGATTTCACGGCACGCCCCGCCCACCTTTGTCACCTGCTGTCATCACAAACGTGGAGCCATCAGCCCCCACAACGGCTGACCCCGGAAACAACATGTTCCTGTCTTAGTGCCCTAGGTCGTTAGGGCTAGTCTTCTTCCAACAACGCATGTTGTTTTCACAAATCAAGGGACAGGTGTCTGTTCTCCCAACGGGGAGGAAAGGCAAGTGAGATCTGATCTTTATTTTACAGAAAAGGGCAAGTCAACTTTTTCATGAGAGCACCCCTTTGCCAGAGAGTACTCTCTCCTTGTGCCCCGGATGTTAGCAAACGCTTGAAGGGACCATGCAGGCTGACACTAGGACCCGGTTCCTGCAGAGTTCAGACATAGTCGCTTGGCAGTTCCCTGGCAATCCTGAACTCAGTCTTCAAAACAACATCACCTTGCCCCATCACCTCTCTGACCTCACTTTCTAGGATCCCCCTCCTTGCTCACTGTGTTCTAGCCATGCTTCTAGAATGTTCTCAATGTCCCTCAAACACACTCCCCAACTCCTATTTTTGCACAGTTGTACTTTCTAGTCCCACCCTCTGTGGAAAGTTCTTCCTGATGATCTACGTGGTTTCTTTCCTCACTTCTTGCAGGTTTCTCCTCAGGTGCCCCCTCCTCAGAGAGGCTTCCTTACCCTACCCTTCCATCCTCCCACCTTGAAGGTAAAACAGCAGTACACACCCCGTCTGTCTGTGTCTCTCCCCTCCCCCTTCCCCTTTATCTTGCATGACCCTGTTTTATTGGGTCACCTGTCTTTCAAATCTCCCCACACTAGAATGTAAGCCCCGGGACGGAGCTCTGTACTGCTGTAAGCCCAAGGCCAGGAACAGTGTCTTCTTGGATTTAGTAGGAGGTGCTAGGGATGAATGGACAGAAGGATGGATGGATGGATGGATGGATGGATGGATGGATAGATGGACGGACAAAGGGACAGATGGAAGGATGAATGGATGGATGGACAGATGGATGGATGGATGGATGGATGGATGGATGGGTGGATGGGTGGGTGGATGGATGGATGGATGGATGGATGGATGGATAGATGGACGGACAAAGGGACAGATGGAAGGATGAATGGATGGATGGACAGATGGATGGATGGATGGATGGATGGATGGATGGATGGATGGGTGGATGGGTGGGTGGATGGATGGATGGATGGATGGATGGATGGATGGATGGATGGGTGGATGGATGGATAGATGGACGGACAAATGGACGGATGGAAGGATGAATGGACGGATGGACAGATGGATGGATGGATGGATGGATGGATGGATGGGTGGATGGATGGGTGGATGGGTGGGTGGATGGATGGATGGATGGATGGATGAATGGATAGATGAATGGATAGATGGACGGACAAATGGACGGATGGAAGGATGAATGGACGGATGGACAGATGGATGGATGGATGGATGGATGGGTGGATGGGTGGGTGGATGGGTGGATGGAGGGACAAATGGAAGGATGGATGAATGGATGGATGGACACAGATATGGATATATCTCAATATATCTTAATATGTACATACACGGAAGTCTCTCTATATCTAGATCCTCATCTGTATCTATAATGAATGAAAGATGAAGAAACAGAACAGGTCTATGCTGAGTGTTGAGTCACAATGATATATGCTCACAGCAACTTTCTGAGGAAGGAAGTATTAAAATTATTCACATTTGCCTGGGGAGAAAACTAAAGCTAAGAGAAGTCAGGTCAGGGTGTGTGGTTAAACTTAGGTCTGGGCCTCAGAAGATGGTTTGTCCAGCTCCAGAGGCCCCAGTCCTTAGTCACTGCAGCCGGCCACTGATTGTTCTGGAACGCAGGCTGCAGGGAAGAACGAAGACCCTCTCCAGCCCCCTTCCCTGCACAGGGTGAGAAACACATCCCAGTCAGCAAGGGGGACTCATCTGCCCGGGCCTCGCCTTAGCAGCGTGGGCTGACGAGGCCGGCCCTCCCCTTATGAGTCAGCCTGAGCTCCTGGCGTTACTCCCAAGCCCAAGAACCGGGCGGAGGGCCAGCCCTTTCCGTGCCAGGGGCCCGAGGACCTCCCCATCCGGGAGCTGGGGCAGGCAGCAGCCGCATGAGGCCTGGGGGCCCAAACCTAACCCTTCCCTCCTGGCCGGCCTGGACCTCCAGGTGGCGAGCACGCCCCTCCCTCCATCCCGAAACCCGCTCCTTCAGGAGCAACCGTGCAACTGGCAACATTTCAGGAGTCTACGGTGGACCCGCCAGATGCTCCCAGACACTTCACCTTGAAAGTGCAACCCAATGACTCACAATGATCCCCTGTCGGTTTCACCCCATCCCTGGCTCAGCCCAGGGACCAGCCAGCCAGTGCTGAGCCCAGGGGCTGCCGGTTCAGAGCATACATTCAAAAGGCCTCTCTGCAGAAGCTGCTAATTTCTCCCACATGGGCTGGGTCATTAATCCCTTCTTTCAGTATAGGAGTTTTGTAGGACTTCCTAATTGAGCTGCCACAAATGGAGATTTATGAGCAGTGAAGACACCAGTTGTATCGCCTGGAAAAGCAGGTCCCGACTTTTAAGATCTGCCTCTGATGAGCCTGGGGGGCAGCTGGGGGCTTCGGGCCCCAGGAATGGGTGCCCCCCCCCCCACCAGGAATGGGGGGCTAGAGCCATCCCTCCCATTCTGCAGGTGGAAAGCCTGAGTCATCACTCCTGGGCAAGCCAGCCAAGGGCTTGCAGCCAGCCGGGCCGGAGACTGGCCGTGGCCGTGACTCTCGGCGCTGGGTGGGAAGCTGGCCCGGAGGGCTGCTCTGTGAATCACTGAGCATTGCTGTGAACACAACGGACTGCTTCTCCTGCAAAGCCTTGCGGTTTTGACCAACCAACTTTTTCTCCCTCTGCCGCATTTGCATTTCCCACCCCTTCTCCTTATCTGAAGGAAAACACTCTTTTTAAACAGAAGTTTAAAGAGAGAGGATGACGAGAGTCCAGCCCAGCTCCCGGTACTTTCTTTTGCCTCCTCTCCAGTCCTGAACCCCAAGCGGGAACCCCAAGAGTCACCGTGAGCTTGTTAGAAACGCAGGGCTATGGGCCCCACCCCAGACCTCCTGAACCCAAGGAAGGGCTCAGTGTAATAAGGAATCCATGTGATCGTTGTGCACAGACCGAGAGGCACTCTTAGCTCTGGGGGCGCATTAGAACAAGCCAGGAAGTTTAGAAAGTACGGACACCCAGGCCCTGATTGTAGAGCAGGGGTTCTCCGCCTGGGCACTACTGACCTGTGGGCTGGACCCGTGTTTGCTGTGGGGCTGTCCTGTGCACTACGGGATGTTTAGCAGCATCCCTGGCCTCCACTGGATGCCAGCAGCACCCCTCCCAGTTGACACACGGAATTACCC